>NC_055692.1:20386519-21101519 GCF_017639745.1 Melanotaenia boesemani
ATCATCCTAATTTAGTCACATTTAAATATGCTTTATTTTATATGAAGTAGAAAAGCTTGGAAAGGGTTATTTAATGACACAGTCTGTATGGTTCTTCTGAAAAAGCAGATCATATGGCAAATTAAAGTTTTCACTTGATACAAGAGCGTCAGATTGCTCACCCCCTAGGCGTACACCCTAACCCATGACCAGCGTGACAAATCTCCATGACACAAGCCTCCAAAAGACATTTTGCATAGAAAGAAATACTAGTGCTGAAAGCAAAAGAGGTCAGTTTGCTAATAATGTGTTCAAGGTGGAGCAGATGTATGTTATTCAGAAAGCTGTGTTTTGTTTAGCACACTGTGTCACATGTTGGACAATGACAGGAAGGCCTTTTTTTTGCAGAGACGTAAACAGGAGTACTAGCCTGTCCAGCTTCAGGAGACAAGTCCCCTATTGTTTTAAGTACAGGAAGTTAAGTTTAACAGCAGAGCTATGCAGCCCATGCAGGATATGATATGTAATGTAACAAAGAGTTTTGCTTTTTTAATTTAGTCTTTCATCAGTACTTGCTCTGCCACACAATTTGCCTCCTGTTTCATAGCCAGTAAGTACCAAATGGGCTCTCCTGATGGTCAGTGTTGTGTTCTTATTGAAACTTCACTGGTCTGTAATTAGACTGACCCACCAATTTTATCTACTCAATATCAAAATGTCAAAAATACTTTTAGAGTAAAAAGTGATCATTGAAATGTACCGGGTGAGCATAATCTTACAGATTTGGACCTAAAATGATTACTCAAACTGATCTTGAGCGTTAACCTTTGAAAAAAGTCTGTTGCATTTAAGTACAGTCATCAATGGCACTGGTTGGCTAAAGTGGCAATGGAAGTGGTTTATTCTTCAAAGTGTGTGTCTTATACGCTTCACTGGGTTTGCTGTGGAAGTGCCTTAATGTGCTGACACATGTTTTGCCAGGCTGCATCCGTTGAGCACCCACATGGATTTAATTAATCCAAACAAGGTGTCATCTGTGTACATGTGGGAGGAAAAGCTTTATTGTTGTTGGTTAAACGAAGGGGAGGCAGGATATGTTGGTATGATAGAAATCCAGGCAGCATAGCAAACTAAATCACAATGATTTACGTTTTCCTTTTTCAACAGAATAAATTTAGCTGTAAGTTAAAGAACAACAAGGTAATAACTCTGAGGTGCAACCATAGCAGTAAATATAATGTCAGCTGTGGGCAGAAAGGTAATGTGTAACGGACAACCACACCACAATGATTCACCATGCTCACAAAGCATTCGCCAGTTCTCTGGAACGGGTTTTTCCTAATATCTCTGGGAATAGTCTGGCAGACACTGCAGCCCTGAAACCTCTGTTAAACCTTTCAAAGGGAAATGACATCAGTTTGAGATGAGGTCAACACGCTAACACACTGTTTTCCCTGTCCAATAGTTTTTTATTCTAAAAGATTTATTTGATCATCTGGTAGTGATTTCCTCATAACACATTGCTGATTTTCACATTTGTATCTCCAAAATCTTAATACTTGTTCAGCTTTGTTTACAGACTGAACATAATAGTGTTAAATGATTCTGGTCAGTGCTAATTTCACTTGGCTCACTTGACGACTATCAGTAAGCTGCAAGGACAGATTGCAAGTGTGTAGCCCTCTTTCTAAAGCATGCTGGACTTGGGGTGGGTGTTGACTGTAACAATACTCACAGAAACAGACTGTTTCTGTATTCTGTTAAACCTGGGTATAATAAGTAAATACGGTATGTTTGTTTTATGGTTAGCCTTGTGATTTCCTGTTAACAGCAAATCAGTGTAAACAGGGATTGTGTGGTATAATCTGGAGGACAAAGTTGAAGAGGGGATGATTTTCACTTTACACAAACTTGTTAGTAATTGTGTTTGTCGTCATGCTGTATTTGGGTTTATCATGACATATTTTTGTGTGCTTGTTGAGCTGTTTCACTTCTGCCTGTATGAGGAAGGGTAGCAGGTGAAGGAAAATTCAATATTGACTTGCGGACTGCATGCAGGCATTCAGCCACCAAATATCTGTGCTCTGCTCTGTGTAGTTATCAGATAGCAAACAATGGACTTGTAACCATAGAAATGTTGCAAAGAAGTCGATAAATCTTATGCTCCCAATGATTTTCTGGAAAAAAAAACCCCAAAAAACATTCTACTGAGCTCTGACTGTATGCTGCTAACTCTGTAGAGCAGTTTGCTCTCTTCTTTATTTTCACCTCTGCTTTGAAAATACTTTTAGTCACTTCTCTGTTTTAGTCTAAAACCAGTTAAGTTAAGAGATTATGCTTATGAAAATCCTTTGCCTCATCTTCAGTGTATTTGTTTATTTCCAGGTGGATGGAGGCCTGCTTAGAAGAGGACTTGCCCCCTACCACAGAGCTTGAGGAAGGGCTTCGAAATGGTGTTTATCTTGGCAAACTTGCCAATTTTTTTGCCCCCAAAATGGTGTCTGAGAAAAGAATCTATGACAGAGATCAGGCCCGATATAAGGTAAATCTATGTACCACATTTGAATATTTCAGATTTATCACATGACTGTAAGAAACCGTTTCCAGTCCTTGCAGGGACTTCCTGACGGTTGAAAACAGTCTTAGACAGGAAAAGGGTAAAGTGGCACGCCAGTGTTCAGCCATGTTTTTTTTTTTTATGCTGGGATAAAGAGTCATTATAGAATTCATAGACATCAGAACACATATACTATAATGCAGGGTTACTTGTACACAATTTCTTTGTACTTCTTAATTATGTGGCTTCATATGTCTTTACTTGTATGTTAATTTTCAGAGCAAAGGACTGCACTTCAGACACACTGACAACACAGTGCAGTGGCTCCGCGCCATGGAGTCAGTAGGCCTCCCCAAGGTAGGAGGGTTTAACCATCAGTGAACATACACCTATAAACATAGACATTATGCAGATCCTTTTGAGCTTGCTTCAAAAATCATACAGGCAACACTTGAATTGTAATATCTGTAACAACAAAAAAGGTCAATAAACAAAAATCACATTTGATGCAACATATAGATACACACAGATCATTATGCCAGATCATAATGAGAGAAGATGTAAACATTTCATTTAACACAGCTTTATCAGTGTCTTATTCTAACTGGCTCTGAATACACAGACAAATCATGGGTGACAGGATGGGTGTACTGGCTGGGATGGCGGTCGTCACGCTTCTCAGCCAATAAGAACATTTGGGATGCGCCATGCTGACATGAACCTATGTTGGCGAAGTTGTTTCCTCCTCCAGCTCCACGAAATCTCTGCTCCATTCACATGCAAGAAGAAAAACACACTGAAAACTAGTTCCTAAGCTTTTTGTTTTAAATTTTAAACACTGATTAAAAACAGACTTTCCCTCACAAGCTTGAGGTGCTTTGATTCTAATCTAATCCTGCTTTTTACCTGTTCAGCAGGGAAACACACCTAAAGGCTAGAAATTCACCTCAGATAAAGTTCCCCCTGTATTTGAAACTGAAAAGATGCTATGTTTGTTTTAAAGCTACATGTCTCTAAACCGTATGCGGTTCTAAAAGAATGAGCTCTAATATAACTGTTTGGGAGGACAAGAAATATGCAGAAAAAACTGCTGTGATACAAATTATAATCATAGTAAATTGCAGCAGAAGAGTTAAAAAAAAACAAACAACTTTTACTGTCTTGGTTTCTTTTTCAGATATTTTATCCTGAAACCACAGATGTGTATGATCGCAAAAACATGCCTAAGGTGGTATACTGTATACACGCTTTGAGGTAAGACTCAGACGATTCCGGAAACACCGATTTTTCTTTTTGCTTTTTTTCCTGAATTTTCCACTTCTGACAGCAGATCATTTTTGTTAATGCAGTGGCTGGACACCATGTAGTCTTTTCCTTGATGGCGCCCCACATGAATGTTGAGCATGATTTCACTGCTTGTGAAATAAGAATATAAACTGATATTGTTAGATGACCCAAAGCCACTGGGCAGATTAAATTTTGTTTTACTGTTTACACTCAGTGTGCAGTTTTACTCTGCATTCAGTTCACCATTTTAGGACATCTTGAGTGTTAAATGATAGCTGTATCATACAGCTAATACTGTGTCCATCAAAATTGAATGCCTACATGTCAAAAGCAGCAATGGCACCCGGTAAGTGATATGAAACAAACCGTTGGTAAGGCTCTGGGAGGATTTCTTGTCGAACATACCTTGTGTTATATAGGTCATACCTATAGACATGCATCTATAGGAAACCTATAAGGTAATAATTTGCAAGTTGACACAGTTCCAAGGCCCCAGTTGTCTGTTTGCCAAATGAACTAATAATGGACTAAATAGGAGTTAAGTTCCATCTTCTAAATGGTTGTAGATTAATTTTTGAATACTTGAAGCTTATAAAATTTTAAAGACAATGCTTATACAAGCCTTGATACAGTTGCATTAGGTGTTGTGGGGCTCAATTGCATCACACTAGTTTTCATTAAAAGGGATAAATTCCAAGATTAATTTTGTGAAAATCTTTTTATGGTGAAAGTTAGGGATCTTATTGTAAACACTGAGGGGTACATTTTTGTCTCTTGCCCATGCAGTCATCTAAATGTAGATTTGGAGTGTGGCTATTTGAGCTGTCTGGATTGTTTTCTTTGTTGTAGTGTTTCATGCAGGTCCTGAGAGAGTTTGTTTCCTTCCCTCTGTATGCACACACGTGCACTTCCTTCCTGCAAGTCCAGTTCAAGTCCCACAAGCTCCCAGTAAATACTTTGCCTGCCCGGGTATAAACACATTGAGACACTGAGGCAAAGCAATGGATGCTTCTGCACATTTATTGTGGAATAGGAGGAACAATGTATGTGTACATCTTGAAACTCTACCCCAAGTGGTACTGTAAAGGTGTAGAAACCAGAGGAATCTCAAAATCAAGATGCTTGTCCTGTCTGGTGGGTGGTTGCTTAAGCTTCTCAGGTGATTGTTTATAACCCCTGCTCCTTGTAATCAGCCACCTTCATTAACCCCAGTCAGCTGTTACTATGTCCGTATCTCAGACTGAATCAGCTGCTTGTTTGTCAAAACATTATTTTCCCGAATAAGCAAAATTTAGATGGTTGTTTGAAGTGTCTGTGACCCCCAGGACAGAGTGCATCCTATGTTTACTCACACATACTGTGACCAAAGGGCAGAACAACCACAAGCTACAGAACTAAAAACCCCCTCATTCAGAGCTGTGCTCATGCCAAACCTTCCCTAAATATCTATAATTCATTGCCACTTATCAGGTACCTGTGGGAAGATGAAAGTTTTATGAAGTTTCCAACCACCTGCCTATTGAATGAATTGTGTTGTGTTAGACTGGGTGTGCTGGCTGCTATCAGTTGGTGCAGTCTAATCTGAACCAATACTACCTCCCTGTGGTGTAAGGCAGCTAGGAACAATAACAAACATGAGAAGGCTGTTTTTTTTTTTTTTGTTTTTTTTTAATGAACATTCTGTTCTGTATGATTTATTTCAGCTTGTATTTGTACAAATTGGGAGTTGCACCACAGATCCAGGACCTGCTGGGAAAAGTGGCCTTTACAGGTAACTGTAATTATTAAGCATTTCTTAATTTTCAGGCCATTTAACAGGAAGACAGACTACTAAACCTAAAAGTGTTATCATCCTAAACATTTTATGTATAATTTTAATTGTCTTTAACACTTTGTGATGTTAATGTTGTTTTTGAGGTTGCAGTATTTTTCCCCCTTTATTTTCCAAAACATGCATTCCTCTAAATACTGAAAACCACTAATAATACTTTATTTTAAACAGTAATGTATCCTGCAAAAGGCTTTTAGTCATCAATTAATTAGTTTGTTTTATTGACATTAGTGTTCAAATCTGTATTTTATTTATATATTTATTGTATTTTTCAGAATGAATATTTAGCATGTGTTTAGCTTGTTGAACACATCCAGGAGCTGTACTTGAACAGCTGTCTGTTACATTGAAGCTTAAAATGCAGATAATGCAGCAACAAACCTGTAATGCGCTATGAGAAGTTTTCACTGCTAAAGGCTCTCAGTTAAACTGTAAAATGAAAATAAATGTAATTTTATTTTATAATTCTGAGATACTGTATAGTTTTCCATTTATTAATGTATATTTGCCTTCCAGAGGAAGAGATCAGTAACATGAGGGTTGAACTGGACAAGTATGGCATTCAGATGCCAGCTTTCAGTAAAATTGGAGGTATCTTGACCAACGAGCTCTCAGTGGATGAAGCTGCTTGTGAGTTCTGCTCTTTATGAAGAATTTTGCCTGATGCAGATAAATCTTTTTTGTTAATGTTTTTAGGCCAACCCTAACATGTTTAAACACATTTATTTTAGTGCATGCTGCTGTGATTGCCATCAATGATGCTATTGACAGAGGTGTTGCATCTGAGACACTGCGAGCCCTGAACAATCCCAATGCAATGCTGAGGAACACCCAGGAAGCTCTGGCACAAAACTACCAGGACACACTAAACCAGGCCAAGGCTCGCAAGCAGAATCAGGCCTCAGGGAGGGTGAGAAGTCGAACCTCTTTGCCCTTTTGCATTTTTTCCTAATTAAACTGAGTGTGCTAGTAGATGAAGCAATTAGCAGATAAATAAATTGCCTATTATTTATTTTTTTTATCTAGTTTTTCCTACCGTAGTTTAATCTTGGCAGAAAGTAGGTGCATAAACTAAATATCTCTAACAAGTTGTCTAAAACATATTGTTCCAAATATTTCAGTCACATCATTATGACAGTTTTTTTTAAATTGTCTCTCTTAACAGCAGGATCAATAAACTGTTGAATAAGTAGCTTACAGCACATAAAGATTTAGGTTACAGTAAGTTTTTGTAGTAAGAATACAGCTGTCTTTCCTGCAGCTAATATACCTTAAAAACCAGTAATCCCATTTTTGTTCACTCCCACCATATGTCAGCTATCAGCCACCAGAAATAACAAAATAGCAATATGAAATTTTGCAGACCAATGGGGCATTTTAAAAATGGGATTTTAAAGAAAGCAAGGAATAAAAAGTTAACTTGAGCAGGTGTCTTTTGACTGCAGTACAATACCTCCAGAGGACTCAGCACTGAGGTCTGAAAGGAGCTGTCTGTACTGCCTCACTCCACAAGCCCTGCCAGCACATTCCAGTCCCTGCAGTGTCAGCTGTATTTACCAGACAGTAACCCTCCACACCGCCCAACATCTCTCCTCCCTTTCTCTTTCCAAATACTGTACAAACAGGGACCTTCCACCACATACTTGAACTGTAATATTTGCAGTATGCAAACTAACAAATGCATATTTGAGCAACGTTACATGAAGTCTGCTTTATACAGTACTGTTTTCTATCTGTCTCCTTCTGTTAGCGGTCCTCCGTTGCTGCTGAAGAAAGAGATGTGTATGAGGAGCTACTGACTCAACAGGAAATCCAGAGCTGCATTGACTTAGACAACTGTAAGAGTCTTCCCACATAACCTTTTGATATGCTATGCATACTGAATACTTTCATTTTTGTGTGAAAAAATGAACATGAGATCTGTTTAAAAATGTGTCGTGATGAGAGAGAAATTCCATCAGATTAACTTTGTTTAAACTCTAACCTGAAATTAAATGCAACTTCGGTACCACTCAGTTTAGCTTGTCTCTGTTTTCTGTCCTCAGTCCAGGCAGCAGTAAAGCAAGTTAATGAAGCAGTTTCGGTTCAAGATGAAGTCGCTCTGTTGGCTGCACTTAGACTTGAACCTCTGGCCTTGTTGGGTGTTCAAGAGACAAACAGTCATTGGTACCTGGAACATTTTTCCACTTACTGCCAACATAAATCCAAGGTATAGTAAAGCAGAGCATGCTTGCTCATTTTCAGCGAGCACACTGCCTTGAAAGGCGGGAAACCTTTTGTCTTCTGAGTTCTAGTTTTTCTACTGAAGTTCATCTACTGAAGACGAACAAAAATCCTGAAAACTGTGTTCATGAAAATTAGTAGTGAAGTGAATAAATTGGTTAATATAGTTAGAACAGTGTTCTTGGAAACTTTGGGTGCTGACATTCATGTAGACCTTATTTTGATGCATTCCACACATAAATGCTATTTCAGAACAAGCACAATATCCATGACTGTAAAACTTCCATACTCTAACGCCACCACCACCTGTTCACCTATTGTTATTAATCTAATCAGGTCCTAAGAGGGAGGGTGTTGATTTGGATTTTCCCACTCAACCCAGTCACTAGAGACCTTTGTAGGTCAACAAAGAGGAGTTTCCATGCCAACACTTGATTTTGCTTGACTTTTAAGAGAAGTGAACCACATATCACAAAGAAACAATCAATACCTAATAAGTAAGGCAAATTTGTGATAACTAATTATAAAACAACTTATACAGATGCATAAAATGATATAATATATAAGCCAAACCTGTTGATTGATTTATTTGGCCAGGGTTGATAAATGGATTAAGTGGTAGTTTAACTTTAGTGGATCAAGACCTACATTTTTAAACAACCTTTTGGTTGTTTGGTTCACATCAGGGTTCGATTGAGCTTACATACCAGTATAAAGTATACCAATAGAACCCCTAACCAATTGATTTAAAAGTTCAGCAAACTTCTCTGTAAGTAGCCATAAACTAAAACAAACAAGCGTTTTCTATGTACTAGATCGCTGACAGTGTGCACACAGTTTCTCCACCATGAATTCAAGCTTGAGACTCTTTGATCTATTCCTCCATAAGAGCAAATAACTGAGAACGATCAGTAAACCTATTTGTTTGTTTCTACCTATTTCCAGTAAGAAATGGAGGTTCAAGTTGCTGCTTTAGAGGGCATCAGCTGGTTTGTGTCAAATGTTCAGCAGGTAGTTACATAGGCAGCATTATGCATAATGAACAGACAAGTGGTGGAGGTGCAAATAAAACCAGCTGCATTATTACATATGATGGTAAAATAGACATCAGGAATTATTAACTCTTACAATTACTCTGCCATATCTAATTCTTTTTTTAAATGTTAATATAAAACCTTTGATGAAAATTTCACTTTTGTAGACAGGTTGATGTTGCTTGACCGGAGCTTGTTAATGCTGTTAGTCCCTCCGATAGCACAGATTAGAAAGTCACACGTCCTTTTTTTATTGCTGAATACTGTTGTTTTGGGTCACAATGCTGCACTTATCAGCCTACGTAACAGAGTGGGGTAAACTTTGGAACCAGGAAACTTGTTCAGGCCCCCGTATATTTTTATGTGTTAGTCCAATTAGTAAATCGTCTTAATTTTTAATAGATTACTATAAGTTTATAGGAGCTTTGTAGAACTGAATTTGTTGTGCTTTCATTGTTGTCTGTATAAACAGATGGACACCTGAAGCTTCTTTACCTTACCTCAACCAGTATAAAAGGATGCTGAAATGTAATGTTGTTTTTTTGCCATCCCACTAAATTTTCTAATTTTTGTCCTGCAGGATGGAGGAAAAGCTTTTACGCTGGACAAAGTAGAGATCCAGAGAGTTGTGAGCTCTTGCAATGACTTTGCTGAGGCAGAGAAACGAAGTAAGCTGCATTTCTAACTTACCATGTACATTTATTAATGCTTTTTTGGGATGATTTAAAAAAAAAAAACACCTATGTGTTTCTTTATTGATGCAAAAATGGAACATTATTGGTTACTAGTAAATACAGTTCTTGGTAAATATCAGAGCTAGATTTTCCATAAGCATTTTTACATGCGCTTTGCCACAAAAAGAAAAAAAAATCACACTGTGTATGAGTTTAGGGTTTTGTAGTTTTTATTTCTTTTAAATATGTATTTTCCAGTTATTTATTTATTTATTTATTTGATATTAACAGAACTGGAAGCAGTGTCAAGGATTAATACAGCCATTCGTCTTGGCGATGCTTTGGAGACCGTGGAGGAGCTGATGAACCCTGAGGCACAGCTGCCAATTGTCTACCAAACTGCTGCCAACCTCTACCAGTCGGAGCTTTTCAGTTTGCAGCTACAAGGACCACGGGTTAGACAGCATGCTTCAGATTTTAGCTCCAGGAACGCATACATGTTAAGATGGCTACGTTTACATCTGTGTTCTCCAGATCAGATATACAGTATATTGTTGTCAAATATAAATCCATGTGTTTGATGCAGCACTTTAATTTGTCTTTTAGTCTGGACTGAGTCATGAAGAACTGAGTGTAGCTGTGGAGATGCTGTCAGCAGTAGCAGTGCTGAATGAGGTGCTAGACACCAAAGACCCTCAGGCTGTGATTGAGCAGTTAACAGACTCCCCTTTGGGCTTTACCAACATAGAACACGACAACCTCAACAGGTAAGATGGCTACAGGACAGGTGGATCTGGACTGCTGAAAAACTGAAAGTGGCAATATTGCAAAAGCCAAATGTTAAAAGCATCAGTACTTAAAGTATTTTAGTATTAGGTTGTCCAGGCATGAAGTAGTCACAATACATGAGAAATGTTTTTTTAATGATCTCTGTAGGTGTCTCTGCCTTCTGTATATTCACTAGTATTGATTCATTATTATTTAAGCTGATGTCATAAAATCTTTTTAAACTAGCATGACACTTTTCCTCAGGTATGCTGACATGCTCATCAAACAGCGAGCTGAGTCTCTTGCCAAAGGCCAAGAGTTTCTCACTTGGAACGACGTACAGAAGTGTATTGACACGGTCAATGTCCAGGTCCATGAAGAGCATGAACGTAAGGAAATCTTGCAGATTTTTGACCAACGTGTACATATAGTCATGCACTTTGACTTGTACAACTGATATTTGTAATTGAGCACATTTGAATACATTGAATTAACTTAGTTTTCCTTTTTTTTCCCCCAGGCATCATAGCTATAGCTGAGATCAACGAGGCTCTTAACTCAGGTGATCATCAGCAGACACTTGCAGCGCTGCTTCTCCCTACAGCCAAGTTGACTGGAGTGAACCCAGCCACAGCTAAGCACTACCATGATGTCCTACAGCATACTAAACAACTTCTCTGCCAGGTAAAATGACAACATTAAGTTGTTTCAAATACATCTAGATTAATTTACATTCAATTTACATAACTTCCTTATGGTGCAAATTGTTCAATGACCATTATAACATGCTCCATTGTATGTCTTAATTCTCAGTTTTATTGGTTTTCGTGCTGCATCTTCTTATTTCTAACATTTCTATATTACTTTATATACTTATTACTTGATCACGTTTTAGAATAACTTTAAATTTAGAAGGATTAAAGTTAATTCCATCAAAATTCTTGAATTTCATTCCTCTTCATACTACATTTGTAAATTTGCTCAGTGTCCAGGATAAACCTTTTATAATAACAGTTTGCATATTACTTCTCAGATTTTTTACAAACTTAACATTGTGTGGTTGTATTGGATCTAATATGCTGTAGATTGTCCTCGTGTCCTGTTAGATCAGAATAAGTTGTAGGCTTCTTGTGTCTCAACAATGCTCTGGAAAGATGCTTTTTCTTTTTTTTCTTTTTTTTCTGTTTTCCTTGTGTTTAAACATCCAGACTCATGTTGTAACTACTCGTCTTTGTGGTGTCCCACGGAGGGAGATGAATTGTAGTTCTGAGCATGCAGTCTTGGAAATGAGCATACACAGGAAGGGATCCAGACAACTGTGAAAACAGCAAAGACACACTGCTAATTTATAGAATCCATACAGTCTATCATCCCCAGTAGATACCAGGCGAATGTAGTGGACAATATGCAGGATGCCACTGGGCAAAAAACACACCAGAAAGATGATAAAAACCAGAGTGCTGACCCTGATGAATGGTCTCCAGTCAGAAGCACTTTGTCCCAAGTGGTATACCACTGCCACATGGGTATAGATGCAAATCATAAAGGGCAGAATGAAGCCCAGAAAAACCAGCATTAGTCTGAATAGCACCAGTGGAGAGTGGGATTTTTCCTCAAGGGGAAGAACATCATGACATGTGGTGATTCCTAGCTGGGAAACCTGGTAGCTCTGCCTGACCAGGAGCTCAGGCACAACAGCCGCTCCAAACAGAAACCATATGACCAAACACGTCCACACCGCCAGTGTAGTTTTCGCCATTTGTCTGTACAAAAACGGTTTGACCACGGCCAGGTAACGCTTCAGACTGAGGCATGCTATAGTCTGTGCAGAACTGTAAACATTGCCGTAAAACAAAGCCGTAATAAGCCGGCAGGATGTTTCCCCAAATATCCAGTTGTTTCTGTTGAAGTGATAGTGAATCCGCAGTCCAAGAGAAAGCAGGAGCAGCAAGTCGGACAAGGCCAGGTTCAGGTAAAGAACTGTTGTAGACAATGACGTTGCTCTGAGTCTGACTCTGAGGAAGGCCAGAATGTAAGCGTTAGAGGGAATACCCACGAGCATGGCAAGGATGTATGATGAAGGTATCACCCAGGTGCTGATGACTCCTGTGGTGTAGGCTGTCACTGGGTCCTCTAGGTCAACATCCAGGCGAGGGTGTGTACTGGGATGATGGAGGCCGGGCAGAAGCTTTGTGTGATTGAGTTTGCTTATTGACCCCCTGAAGGTTTTTGGACCCGGTATGTCGGTGTTGTTTTTGGTCCTGGTTCTGTTCCCTGTAGAAAAGTCATATTTAAAATCAACTTTTGACAAAAAACACTGATGGCTTTTATTACTCTGAAGATTTACATAAAAAAAATCTGTGTTGTCTTTACAGCGTAATTAAATAAAATTTAATTCGATTTATTTTAAATGAGACTTTACCCAGTTGATGTGTAACAAAACTGCTTCATGTTTCAAGCATTAAATGTGTAAATGTCAACATCTGAAAAACTAAATGTAGGAATGCAGTAAGTAGTCCACGTTTTAATAAACTTACCGGCGTCCTGACTTGTCTGCACAGCCACCAAACAAAGGAGTAGTCCTGGCACAACATCAACCATTTCCGTTTTAGATTGATATCCCAAAGTTTTTAAACGTTTCTTTGTCTTTACCCCTCTTGGTGTTCCTTCTTTCCAATCCTCCACCTGTAAAATTTGCTGTGTTGCATCTCTGCTGCGCTGTGGTCAAACATAAAATGATGTGTGCCAAAGCTTGGCTTCCCGTTGGTATGTGGGACATTTATCTGCGTACGCTTCAGTAAGCATGTTTCCTGCTCAGGCCTGAAAACTAAATTCCCATCTGCCTGCGTCAGTAACTTCCCCTTTGACTCACTAGTGGGGGCGGTTGCTCTGTGGTGTAACAGCTGTTATTCATAAACAGTAATTTTATGTCATTTTGATTTGGTTTTGACATTGAAAGTTATTCTATATATTGTTAAAGTTTGATTTTGGTATTTATCAGCCTGTTTAGGGAAGTGTGGAGTTGGAAATAGATGTTTTAACCTATTGTTCCACTTTGTCCTTGAAATATTGTTTTTATAAAGATGGTAACTATTCATTTCAGGGAAGGTTTTCCCAGGATACCACCTCTTTCATTTTCCTGTTTTCCCTTCATGCTGTTCTGTACACAGTGCAAGAAAATTTAAATTTCTGCACAGATGTTCAATGCTGAAATAACACACACCAGTAACTAAAAGTTTTTTTTTTTTTTTTTTTTTTTTTTTCACATTACTGTGATTTGTTGATTTGCTCATCTCTTTAAATTCTTTCAAAATATGAGTTTGTTAAATGCAGATAGAAACAAAGATGCTTATTTTAGACTCCTCAGTGTTTTTGATAGTGACTTCCTTCCTTGTCTCTGTGGTCAAAACACCCCACTACAGATCTCTAAAATTAGCCTGAGAACTAGAACAGTGGTCAAGCTGGATAAACAGGGTTGTGTAAGTTGCTATGATGTCACATTGTAAGGGTCAGCAGTGTGTGTGTATTTGTATATATATATATATATATATATATATATATATATATATATATATATATATATATATATATGATAGAATTTTTATTTATTACCCCCTCTCCCCCTTTAGATCTTATCACTGGACATGGATACTGTTTACTGTAATCTGCAGTTGCTGTAAAAGCACAACCTTGTGCAATTTAGTGTAATTGATATGAAGTCCTGCTGCAGTACAACTAAAAAGTACTACATGTGGTAGATAAAACAAAAATTGTTAACACATAGCATCACTGCAAGATTTTCTGTTCATTAAATGTTTAAAATGAATCTGATCCCAAAAAATCTGTAATTTGAAGTCAAGTTAGAGTTGTGTGGTTTTACTTGTTTGTACCTTAAGATGTACTTTTGTCTCTTTCTTCTGAAAAGAGAAGTAATGCTGTGTTTTCACCTGACTGTAGAGTTCTGGTGATGAGTCTACAGTCCTCTGGCTGGACCAAATCCAAGAGGCCATACTTTCAGCCAATCAGGATGAAGAGGAGGCTCTCACATGTACATACCCAGAGTTTTATTTCATTCATGCATATTTGGATTACCGTCTTTGATGTTAAAATGAACAAAAACAATGTTAGCAAACTTTTGGAAAATATACACTACCGTTCAAAAGTTTGGGGTCACTTCCCTATTGAATCCCATGGCAAATGGACCCCAAACTTTTGAACGGTAGCATAGCTACATGTAATTATAAATACAAGCTGAAATATTTCTACCTGAAAACGGAGTTTTGAGACTTGGCAGACATGAACATGAAGTCCCACAGTGCTGTTATGACTCAACATCTTTGTCTTGTTTGTTGAGCTAGTGTCTCGAGCAGTGGCTCATATTAACAGGATGGTGGCTGAGGGGGACTCCCAGACCATCTTGCAGTCTTTGCAGGATCCCAATGCAGGACTGAGAGCAGTGCTTCCTGAATGTGCTGACACATACCTTGCTGAGCTGGCGCTGAAGCAAACTACTACTGCAGGTACTGTACTTAAAAGTATCACCACAGACCTGTACTGTGTTGCAAGTTCAACATACCAAGGATGTTTTTTTTTTTTCTAGCTTAAAGGGCAAATTCCCACCAACCCTTTTAATTCCAATCTTAGTCTGTTTGCTCAGAAAGTCTGCTTTGTTTGGGAAATTGTGAATGTGCAAACGAAGTCTTGAGTTGTATCAAAGAAACAAACTATTTGATATACAGTGTATATACACTAGCTTTCAAAAGTTTGGGGTCACTTTACCATGGGATTCAATAGGGAAGTGACCCCAAACTTTTGAACGGTAGTGTGTGTGTGTGTGTATATGTATATATATATATATATATATATATATATAATTATACCTATATATATATATATATATATAATTATACCTATATATATATAATTATACCTATATAACAATAAAAAATAATATAACTAATAACTATTATATATGTTTGTGGGCTGCATGGTGGTAAATTAAATTCTCTGACTTTCAGTAAAGTTGCTATTTTGCTGTATCCTAGGTAGTGAACATCTTAAGTGCCAACAAAGATTTTGTGTTGTGAACAATGGATGGATACACAATTAGAAATCACCTATATTTTCAGTTTTTTTTTTTTATTAGGGTTGGCATTGGTTTTGCCCAGTTCTGATCTTTTCCCCCTTTTTCTCCAGGCAGCACTGATACTATGTGGGTAAAGCATTGCATCAAAGACAGATATGACTACTACTATAATTTGGAGACTCAGCAGGGCACCTGGGAGGAGCCTGAAGGATTTGAACATCACAAAGGCCAGCTCAGTAAAGAGGAAATCCAGGTACTGCTCCATAATGCAATGTTCCAGTAATAAACTACACATCCCAATATTTTGATGTAATTCTTGTGGGTTAATAATTTATTCAGTTTATCGTAAGATTGCTTCGTTGATTTATGAAAGTGTCCCTGGTGGGTCTGAGATTTTTTTTTTCTTCTAGAATGTAATCAGCTGTGTGACTGCTGAATATAACAGGGAGCAACTTTGGCTGGCAAATGAATCTTTTGTGATTCAGCTGCAGGCGAGGATCAGGGGTTACCTGGTCAGAAAAACTCACACCAAGAGAATGGAGTATTTACGCCAACAAGAACCATATGTAGTCAAATTGCAGGTATGAGGTGTGAATATTGATTGATATGGTGGTGAGTTAATGTATCATTAATAAATTCTGATGTTGCTTTATTTAAGATTAACATTTGCATTTATAAAATGTAAACAGATATGCTTCATGCTTTTTGCAAGACATTCCATTTAAATGTTTTTATATTCTTTCAGAAAAAAACTAAAACAACATTTACATCTCAGATGCCCTTACATTTGATTATATTCCTTCCCTTTTCTCAGGCTTGCTGGAAAGGTTATAAACAGAGGAAAATATATAAAGAGAGGATGAATTTGCTTCAAAAAAATGTTGCTACTGTGGTCAAGGTGATTATAAATTATTATTTTATTAAAACAGTGGTATACTTGAAGTGCCAAGACAGCTGTAAATGTAAAAGTTGATATACAGTCTTTTAATTATTAATGAAATTCCAAAATGGCACAAGTAAACCAAGTTTGTAAACTCAGTCGGCATGTACATAATTACACAGATTAACAACAAAAACCAAAAATGTGTTTTTGTTTTTTAGATCCAGTCTTTGGTGAAAATGTGGAAAGCAAAAAGAAAATACAGTCAGAGGCGGCAGTTCTTCAAAGATCATGTGAGTCATACTGTCGGTCAGCATCGCTCTTGTTTTGTTGTTTTTCATGCTCAAAACTCTGTCTTTGTAGGAAAAAGAAATTGTCAAAATCCAAGCTTTCCTAAAAGCCAATAAAGCCAGAGACGACTACAGAACCCTGAGTGAGTCAAACTTTATTTTCACTCCTGCAGTTTAAATGAGACATCCTGATATGCCTGTCGGAGAGATACTCAGATTTTGATTTAAGACTTTATGGCAGTACTGTTAAAAAAACAGACAAAAAACCCTGTGACAACAGTATATTTGAAGAAATAATAAAGCTACTTTTACATGCTTTTGTGTGTATAAAGCTGTGCTGTTTCTAACCCCCTTGTTTTCCAAACCTTAGCTGGGGCCAGAGATCCTCCTCTCTCAGTGGTTCGCAAGTTTGTCCACTTGTTGGAGCAGAGTCCCCTAGACGTACAGGAAGAACAGGATGTAACGCGGCTCAGAGAGGAAGTGGTCACAAAGATTCGCTCCAATCAACAGATGGAGACAGACTTGAACCTGATGGACATAAAGATCGGACTGCTGGTGAAGAACCGGATCACTCTGCAGGTTGGCAACGCTTGAAAACTTTAACATTCAAGGAAAATAAATTTGCTCTACAGGATTGTGATTTGATTATGGGTGGGACTTTATTGCATTAATTAAGCTGAATTAGTTACAAAAAAAAATGAATGTGGTAAAAGATGTATGCATTCAATCACTGTTTGCATTCCAAACAATGCAAAACGTTTGTCATTGCACGATTTCCTGGATCACTGATTACACAGATGTGTCTATCAGAGCTCGGCGAATGCAGTGTTGCCAACTTAGTGACTTTGACGCTATATTTATTGAGTTTTCAGACCCCTCCAGTGACTCTCTTTCAGTCGGGTTGCGAGATATTTTGAGGGGATCAACAGATAATTGTAAAATATGTATATATTATATAAAGCATGAAGAGATAAATCTCGAATTTTGTTCTATGAACTGCACTTCCCCAGGGGAACTGTTTCATTTTGCATTCAGGTCAGGTACCGATGTGACGCAATGGTCTGCGACAGTGACGCGTTACTTAAGCGCCACACAACAACAAAACAAAACCCGCAAAAAATAAAGAGAGAAGAAAACACCACCACCAAGAAGCTAGTATTGTTGTCGTCCGTAGCTGCAACAGTGGTTTTTAAAAATGGCGGGCCACAAGATGCTGAAATGAATAAGCAGAAATCCAGCAAGGGGCGTAGCTGTCAATCACCAAACACCTAGGTCACGTGGGTTCCTATGGAACCTTGCAAAGGAGTAGGAGCTACAATGTTCATAGCAACTGAGGGCCGTGATCCCTAGTTCCTATCTGTCCAAATGCGCGAAAAAATGGCCTGGTTCCTGAAAAGCTTACGGGAACTTCAAAAAGTTCCTACAGTGGGAAAACAGCTATTATCTCTGTGAGAGAGGCTGATTTTGGGCATGTAAGGTGCCTTGTCACAACGGGGAACCACCAAAACTGCTTGATCCTCCTAATTTATGAAGATTCACACATTTTTCCAGACTTGCATTTAGAGGATGGCTGCAAGATAACCTACATGATATATCACATAATTAATCACTAAGTCATCATGTAGGGATGGGGGTCGCGAACACCAACATATGTTATCTTGGGGGTCGTGGCTCAAAAAGTCGTGGGAATCACTGTTATTGGAGATTTTTGGAGACAAACGTGAAAGCAGGTATTGTTTACTTCTTCTGCAGTGGGTGCTGCTGCAGGCCCCTCCATGCAAAATCACTCGTCCGCATGCAGCAGAAGTTCCAGCTTCCAGCTGCAGTCAGAGCAACTGATGTTCAGTTGCCGCTGGCTGATCCCGCCCTGGGTCACTAATGGATATTAAAGTCTGTTAATGAAGAGTGTGGACAAAAAAAAAAATTAAAAGTGCTGTAACATGTGATAGACTCAAGTAGAGAAGAGCCAGAGCTATTAGTTGAAGTACATTAAATGGCACTTTAACTTTAAGTCTGTTCAGTTTCGTCTGTGTCTTATTATTTTATTCAGTCGTCTACTAAAATCTATTTAAATAAAGAAATGTTGCTTTTATGGAGCAAATATTGTTATGCGATTAAATGCAGTTAATTGAGATTAAATAATTAAAAAGCCTCTAATTAATTAGATACATTTTTAAATCGAGTCCCACCTCTAGATTTTATACATTTCAATGTGATTAATAAATGTTATTGTGGTAATTATTGATCAAGCTTTCTTAACTACATCTTTATAATGAAATGTTATCTTCTGTACAACTAATTAATTTGTTTGCTTCATTTTAAAGGATGTTGTGTCCCATAGTAAGAAAATGAAGAGCAAAAAAAGTAAAGCAAGTAAAGATGACCTGACTGCAGGAGACAGGCTGGGTATTAAGGGTCTCAGTAAAGGCAAAAGAAGGAAACTGGAACTTTATCAACATCTCTTTTACCTGCTACAGGTATTACAAAAATCCCTGTAATTATCCCCCAAGTTTTAACATTTATTCTTGAACTACTCAACCTAAAACAAACTGAGATTTACAGAAGCCTATTAACACAGTGTGTCCACTCTCTTCCCTCCCCTTCAGACCAATCCCTCCCATCTGGCTAAGCTGATCTTCCAGATGCCCCAAAACAAATCAACAAAGTTTATGGACACTGTGATCTTCACCCTGTACAACTATGCCTCTAACCAAAGAGAAGAATACCTGCTGCTTAAACTCTTCAAGACTGCTCTGGAGGAAGAGATCAAGTGAGAAATGCATCTCTGAATCTCAAATACATGTGCCTAATCTACACCTGTTTATTGTTTTGCTTTGAAGATTTGTAGAATATAAGTTTGAGCGATGCTGCTAATCTACTGCATTATGATTGTCATCTCTGTGTGTGGCTCAGTTCTAAGGTGGACCAGATTCAGGACATAGTAACAGGCAACCCAACAGTCATCAAGATGGTGGTGAGCTTTAACAGAGGTGCACGTGGTCACAACACCCTCAGGCAGCTGTTGGCTCCAGTGGTCAAAGACATCATTGATGACAAGAGTTTAGGCATCAACACCAACCCTGTGGATGTGTACAAAGCCTGGGTCAACCAGCTGGAGTCGGCTACTGGAGAGGCCAGGTAATGGGGAAAAACAGTAGAGACCAAGCTAAACTGTATAGTATTTTGCAATGATTGCACATTAGATTGTGGTTAATAAATAAATGGAAAAGTAGAAGTTTTACTGCATGTGCTTTAATGTTTGCCTTCTGTTGTCCTATAGTAAGCTCCCCTATGAAGTAACTCCTGAGCAAGCCATGTCACACGAGGAAGTACGCAACAGGCTGCAAGCATCCAGTCTGGCACTACGATCTGCCACAGATAAGGTCTTGAACTCCATTGTGTCCTCTCTGGATAATATCCCGTAAGTTTCAGGACCTGTAAAATGTCAGTGGCCTTTCTTTCATTTTTTATTTCTTGCTTTGACAGATTTGCATGTCAGCTCTTCTGCAAAGCAGTTAGCTCTGCTCGCATGTTTTAATTGTTCTACCTAAGCTTGCATTTTCATTTCATTGTTTTGTATTTGAATGTTTAAATATAAGTTATTTATTGTTTTTATTGTATTTCCTGTTCTATTAAATATTTTTTGTTTTTATTTGATTCCATAATATAATGATATTTGAATAAATGGATCTAGATATCTTTTTATCCCACGATTGGACAGCATTTATAGCTTAGATGGGTTAATAAAAATTTAGTCATGGGTATTACAAAACATAACAATGTAATGGTAGAAGTTTTGATCTGAGGCCTTCTTTTGTAAACATCCATGCTGTCATTTCCTTTAGGGCACAGATTTTCAACTCTGGTCCTTATGTCACACTGTGCTGTAGCTTCCCTGCTACAACACACCTGACTCAAGATAACTAGTCAATAGCAGACTTTTGCAGAGCTCGCCAGAGATCCATCTAATTTGAACCAGGGGTGTTTCAGCAGGGAGACATCTAATACGTGCAGCAGGATAGTCGGTCTAAGGGACCAGGGTTGGGGATCACTGTTTAGAAGAGACAAAAACTACCCTTCAACTTCTGAAGACTTGACCAAATAATACCACTAGGTGGCAGTGTTTTACTATTTCATTATGCTGATTGCAAATCTCAAAGTAGACCAGTAATGCAGTTATTTAGTGTTCTCTATTTTCTCCATCATGATATGGTTTTATTTGCCACAAAGCATGTTTATAATGCATGTTTTTTGTGTTTTATGTCCTATCATTGCTTTTTCTTTTGCATGTAGTTATGGCATGAGATACATTGCAAAGGTTCTCAAGAACAGCCTCCATGAAAAGTTTCCAGAAGCCTCAGAAGATGAGTTGCTAAAGGTAGAAACCCAAACATTTGCATGTTTTATTTTCATAGAATAATCTAGAATAATACACGGCATGTCAAGTCTTCCTGACAGCATAATGTTTGTCAGCATTTTTGTAATGAAAGCATTTTTATATATATATTAATTTGTATTTTTCATGTTAGATTGTAGGAAACTTGTTGTATTACCGCTTCATGAACCCTGCCATTGTGGCGCCTGATGGCTTTGACATCATCGACATGTCAGCAGGAGGGCAGCTTCATCTAGACCAGCGACGTAACCTGGGATCTGTGGCAAAGATGCTCCAGCATGCCGCTGCCAATAAGTTGTTTGAGGGCGAGAATGCACATATGACACCAATGAACAACTATATATCTCAGACATATGAGAAGTTCAGGTGAGAAAGATTAAACTAATATTGACAGATAAATTGTTCTGTGCAGCTGGCACTGATGTCCTGTAAAAGTTTGATTTTACTGTCAAAATATTTTAGCTCAGGGCTAAAATAATCATGCATATGGCTTCATGACTTTTGGGGTGTGTTCAGAAACAACACGATAGAGGGGGAAGATGTCGGGGGTGGGGAAAGAAGTAAGTTCCTTACAAAAACAAGAGTATGAAAAAAGTTCATAAACATGTTTTTCTTTCGGGGTTGATTTGGTGGACACAGAGGTGTTCCTGGTAAAAGCAGCTGTTTGTGCTGAATCAGCAGATGGGAGACCGTTGTGTCCACAAAAATACGCTGAACACCAGAGATGTACACAATTGAGAAAGGAAGGGCAAACGTGCGTTTTCTTATCTGCTTCACTTTGTCAAACTGAGTGAGTCATCACGAATAAAAAAATTCACAGTAACATAAGTTCAGTTCCTGGCAATAAATCAGTTTGAACAGTTGACCCTGGCTGAAAAATTACAGGTACATCAAGGAAAAGTAGCATAATTTTATTCCACTTTGGTAGTTTGGTAATTTTTTTTTCACAAACACTGCAGTTCAAGCTCAAATGATGACAACCACTTCTGATCTTTCACCCAGGTTATTTTTCCAGTCTGCATGTGATGTTCCTGAACCAGAGGAGAAGTTTAATATTGATGAATACTCAGACATGGTGACCTTGAGCAAACCTATTATCTACATCTCAATAGAGGAGATCATCAACACCCACACGGTGAGGCCAGAAAAAACTAATTCTCCACACAAGGGATGGGAATGACACCCACAGCACGGCCTTTAGCAGCAGTTTTAAATTGTGAAAGTGTAGTTTTAACCAAGCCTCAAACTTTATCATATTAAGCAAATAACTTTATTCATAAGTCTAACTAATTAGTTCCTATGCATAAACCGAACTAGACAGTAAGAGCAACAGAAAGTCTACACAAAGTAGTAAGGAAATAGAACACTAATAAAAAAATGGCAAACGGTACCAAACTGGCCACAAAGTTAAGATTCGTGTTTTAGGAGCCTGATGCTAAATACCTGCCCTCCAACCTCCTTATGAGAATGTTGTCATAAGATCATAAGTAAATGCTGCAGACCTTAAAGCATTTGTTAGTGATTAAAATTCCCTCAGCTGGTGCATCAGACCACCAACTGTGTTTCTGTGACTGACACGTATCCTGACATGGTGGCAGAACTTGATGCTCTGGGATAATCTAGAGCAGTGGTTCCCAACCTATTTTCCTTGGGGGGGGCCCTTCATGCAAATAATGAAAAGCCATGGACCCCCGTGTATTCTGGCTGAGTTCTCTCCTTCAATAAAGCCAAAGTTAAATTACCAACATATAGACTCACTTTTTTTTCCTTAAAATAGGGAGAGTGGTCCTCATTTATCAAATGAATGTACGAAGGAATTCTGTGCGCACGACCATTTCCACGCAAGGCTCGGCATTTATTCATTTGGATGGGAGCGTAGGATTCGATCAAATCTCACGACAGGTCTGAGATCGTGTACGCAAGTTTGAGTCAGTGTGGATTTGTGGTGCAGCAAAGCATGCTGAAAATAATTATTAAACAAACCTCAAACAGCCATCTAAGCATAAGCAGCCACATATTCAGTACTCAGAATTAACCCATTTGTAGAACAGCATTTTAAAATGGATTCCCAATCTAAATTAATAAAGCAACACACTGATACCGCTTGGAGTGCACACCAACAGACTAAAAAATGATTTGGGGAAATAAACATCCTAAGCCCAGACATGACAATTACAGTAGGACAAATTTAATGAACAGGCCTATAAATCATTACACTACAATTTGAAATAATGATAATTACAAACAGAAATCTGTGTTTGCAAACAAACTCGTACCTAAATTTACTCTCGGAGCATCTCATCACCCCGCTGGTAAATCCTGCCACAGAGCAGGAGCGCAGGTTCAACAGTGTGCACACATGCCACGGTGGAGCCCTGCTTCAGGCAGATGGATGTGTCTCGGACAAGTGGAGGGCGATGCTGTACTCTCCGGAGAAAGTCTTCGACATCATTCTGTCCTGCTCAGTCCTGCACACCATGCTCTGGTTAATGGAGCCCTTTGATGCCCCACGCAGGCAGTGGAGCTGATGCCCAGGGAACCATGCCCAGCACAGCCTCCACTGGGGGCTACACGGAGGAGACAGGAACTGATCTGTCGCTTCTATATCTAAAAGTTATATAAGTTCTCTATTTATCAGTAGGCTAATGTTTCCCATGCTATGCACACAAGTGTGGAGCTCTTCATGTAACAGTACCAGGAACACAACGTTTAGCTAATGTCAATAAAAACATACAAAGTTTAGAGGCTTGAAAAAGCTTTATTCACTTTTTTTAATGTTTTTATTGATCTCTGTTAGTGTGTCATTTAAGTGTGCAAAGTAAAGAATTGTGACTTTCAGTTACCAGACATGGGCTATTATCCAATAAAAACTAATAAAACATTAATCATGGACATATGCTACTTATTAGAATTTTATTCATACTTCAGCCAGAGTCTGTTCAACACCGGCAAAGCTATCAACTGCCTCCGTGATCCTCTTCCATGTATCGTTTTTGTGTACCCCTTTGAGTCCAGTTTTTAGGCTGCTTTTCGATCAAGTTTTTTTTTTTTTTTGGCAGAATGTCACTTCTCCATGGCTTGACCTGACTTGGTGAGACCTGGGGACCACAAATAATGAAGGGCGTAACATGTAAATGACGATGGATTTCAGCCGCTGCATTTATCAAAGCCCAATCATTTGTACGCTGGGATCGGTCAGATATGAACGTTTCATAAATCACACGTAGAGCCAATTGTAAGATCATTCCTGTGATCAGACATGCGCTCATTTACACGTTCATTTGATAAATGAGGGCCAGTGTGTGGAAATTCATCACAATGACTCTGAAAGTCCAAAGCCTCGGGGACCCCAGGTTGGGAACCACTGATCTAGAGTGCCCCCTCCCCCTCATTAGTTCTTATTCTCCAGTGTCGCTTACTCATGACGCACATTCATCAGTGCTCTTATATCAGACACACTTTGCATGTGGTGATGTCTTGTGTTGCAGTTTTTAATTCTGGGTCTTTACTTTGGCAGCAAGGTGGAAAGTTAAGAAGAGTTCAACTTTGTCAAGCAGCGATAACCCTTGCAGCATAGCGTCCATGTGAATCATGCAATAATTATACGTCATACATACTTCAAACATACTTCATTAGTTTTTCT
The DNA here is from genome assembly GCF_017639745.1 of Melanotaenia boesemani. NCBI lineage: Eukaryota > Metazoa > Chordata > Actinopteri > Atheriniformes > Melanotaeniidae > Melanotaenia > Melanotaenia boesemani. The sequence goes on from NC_055692.1 coordinate 20,411,168, forward strand.
TTTTTTTTCCTTATGTAGGTATTTGTAAATATTTTTATTTCACATCATCATCCTTTATGCTTTCTTTTAATTTTCAGACTACTTCCTTTCAAGGGGGATGGTGGATAGAACAGTGGGTTTAAAGCAGCTGTGTCCTTTAGTCATAAATTGCTCAACTATCAGTTGAGATGACAGTGGTTTGGGACAGATGTCCATGCAGCTTTTAAGACGATACCATTTCCTCTCTGTGATATTTGAAGGAAAAATAAAAACATGATTAGAATGGAAACGGGATTTTGGCTACATATGCATAAAGTGTAAAATGTGTGATATGTAGACTTATTACTTAAGATAAACTTATTACTTAAGATTACCTGTAGCACACCTCATTTAGAGATATTTTTCTTTCCTTAGGTAAAATACATTAGTGTAGTTCATCTTCACATTATATTAATAGTTTCATACTTGCAGTGAATATTTAAGCGTACTGAATTGAGCTAACATGTCTGTATTTGTTCAGCTGCTCTTGGAACATCTGGAGGCCATCTCTCCAGATCGCAATGACTTGCTACATGAGCTGCTGCAGGACCTGGGAGATGTGCCTGACATAGAGGAATTGCTCGGTACTGTCATGAACATTTTTTTCTTTAAAAAATTTCCTGCAATTTAATCACAAGTTTGCCAGCAGTACAACTGTGCTGTTTTTATTCCAGGGGAAGGAGCGGTAGACCCAAATGATGTAAACAGAGAGAGCGCTCTGAGCCAGCTGGCAAAGACTGAGATCTCCCTTACCCTAACCAGCAAGTTTGAGCTGCTGGAGGGGGATGACAAAGACATGAAGACCCTTATGACAAAGTAATGGTGGTGGGGGGGTTTGAGCTTTTTTAGTTTTACACTGCAATCTATTGTGTGAGGATTCAGGTTTTAGGCACAGCGATGAAAAACCATTACACTTACAAGTTCTTTATAAATGCTGAATGAGTTTCTGACCTTTGACACAGTTGATGTCACAGTGACTCTGTGGCTGTCACTCAGTTCCATATCTGTGTTGTCTTTCCTGCTTTTCTATCATATCCTGCCCAAAAAGGAAGGGTGCTGTGGTCAGGCTTATCTTGCCTATAAACATGCATCCGTCTGGATCAGTTTCGAAAGAGACTCCACTTCTTCTTCTTCTTTTAGGCATTTCAGAATTACTCAGTACATGTGTCATTTAATGTTTTAAGGTAAAAATAGTTTAATGCATTCCAACAGATTAAATTTATAAAAAAATGTTGAAAAAGTGTAAACTCATCTCTTGGATATACTCAAGACTTGACATTTCTCTGTACATGCCATAACTTTTATTACAGTATCATAATTGTCTAAACAATAATATTCACTAACAATAAAGAATAGGATAAAATCCTTAAATAAAGGATGCTTTATCGAATTGGAGTATAATAGTTTATGCTGTATGAGGGAATTAAAACTGACTCTTTCTGGGACATTTTTCCCAACCCTAAATATTTTTGTTTCAGTGACATTGCATGTAAAATTAAAAGATCTCAGTCATTATTTTGTGTATGTTTATCAGGACAAAAAAGCTAATAGTTGACGTGGTTCGGATTCAGCCTGGAGAGACATTACCTGAAATTCTTGAGACCCCAGCTTCTCCTCTACAGGTAATATTTCTTTTTCTCCTCACCCAGATGCCTAATCGTTACTTTATTTATCACAGTGACATCTGGAATATAATCTATTTTGTGTACTTCTTACATATGTTCAATGCTGAAGGAGTTGGAGCATACAAAGATTGTAGAACGCAGGGCAGTCCAGGATGCTCAGGCACCAGAGGGCCTAAAAAGCAGCCCAGCAGTACTAGAGGACAGCCAGCTGCCTCTGGAGCAGAAGAAGAGGAAGGTCCTGAGGAACCTCCGTAATCTTGAGCAAGCTGGCCTTGTGACTGCCAGCAACAAATACCAGGACCTCATCAATGACATAGCTAAGGTTCATGAGAAGCTCTCCTTTCCCATCTACATATGCACTCTGTGCTATATCTCAACAGTCTGTTCAGTTTCACAATGTAAGAGCAGCTAAAACTTGTAATTAACAGGACATTCGGTACCAGAGGCGCTACAGACAGCGGAGGAAGGCTGAGCTTACGAAGCTTCAGCAGACATTGACTGCACTAAACTCAAAAACTACGTTCTACCAGGAGCAGATGAACTACTATGATACGTACATCAAGACTTGCCTGGATAACCTCAACCGAAAGTGAGTCTCATCTTCCAGCCTTGTTTCTCAAAATATTTATTTTTTCCACTGACAACGTTTCATGACTGCTTTGTTTCCAGGAAATCACACAGATCTATAAAACTGGACAGCAGAAGAGATGAAAAGGGCAGTAAGAAGTGGAAGCCCCAATCTCTGAAGTACACTGCAGCCAGACTGCATGAGAAGGGTGTCATCCTGGAGATAGAGGGTCTTCAGACAAACCAGTAAGTTCAGTGTTTCACTGGTGGATTTTAAATTCAATACAAGCAAGCAGAGCACTTCTTTTTCATTAATGCATCTAGTGCAGATGTCCCAAGCCCTGGTCTTCAAGGCCCACTTTCCTGAATCAGACCTGCAGGATAGTGGACCTTGAGGACCAGGGTTGGGGACCTCTGATCTAGTGTATTGATTTAGTCAAATCCTTTAACGCATTGTGATTCAAAGCCCAAAGGAAGAAAAAAAAACTTCTGCTACACACAAACACAACAATGTGCTTTGTTAGCAGTTCTTTACAGAAAGAAAAATATATTATTATTATTATTATTATTATTATTATTATTAAATAGGTCTCGCCTATTTATTTTTACTGCTGTTACTAAACTCTTCACTGAAGCCTGAACCAGATTGGAAGAGGAGAGCATTAATGTGTAATAGGTCAGAAATGTGACAGTAACCTATATTTGGATTTTCTCCAAAGTGCTGTTGAACATCCAAGGTTAGATTTCAAACGTTCTTTTCTATTTCACATGTCCTGTTTTGCCACTTTTATTGTCTCTTTTATCCCTCAGGTTCAAAAATGTCATGTTTGACATTTCACCTGCTGAGGAAGTTGGCGATTTTGAGGTGAAGGCTAAGTTTATGGGGGTTGAGATGGAAAAAGTCCAGCTTCATTTCCAGGTAAACATTTCCCAAGTGCGTCAGAATTTCACAAAATGAAGCAGCGCACCAGTCAGCACTAAACCTCAGTGTCAAATGGTTAATTTTGCTCTTCCTCTCAATGGACTGCTGGCCAGAAATATCATGGAAAAAGTTTCAGGAATGCCCTGCAGTATCTATCTATCTGATTTATTTCAGTGGTATAATTTATGTAAACCCACAAATGTTTGCATCTGTTTCAGCTTCTCAGTATATCTTATTTTCTGTGCAGGACCTCCTGCAGCTGCAGTATGAAGGCGTGGCTGTCATGAAGATGTTTGATAAAGCCAAAGTGAACGTCAATTTACTCATCTTTCTCCTGAACAAGAAATTCTATGGAAAATGAATGCTGGGAGCAGAGTGACAAAAGTATGTCAGGAAACTGGCTGTGCCTTCTCACAGTCCTGCGTTTATTTAAAAATAAATCATTGTAGTCTGAAAACTTCACATAGCGTAACACTGTTTGATTTTTTTCCATCTGTTTTTAATTTAATGAAATGCACCAAATGAAATGTTAACTTGGCGTGCTTGTTCTGTATTTTTCCACGTGGTGATTGTAAGTGTACTTTTAGGAATGACATTGTAATAGTTTTCATGTATAAAACACAGTTATTGTAACTCTGGTGAGGGGGTTGGGTGGAAATTACAGGAGAAGCAGGAGCACTGTGTTCAGCAATGAAGCTAGTCTGCCTGACTATAACAAAACTACAGTTTACCTGTGCCTTTTAAACATTAAAATAAATGTATTTTAATTCCTCGTGAAAGCTAGAGCAGTTTTTTATGTAATGTGCATAATAAATAACATTTAAATGACTCTGTGTTCCTGTTTTTTTATTTTAGATAAAATCTAATTTCTCTGTCTACCAGCCTCCAACTTAGAAAGTATTCTGATCTGGAGTTTCAGGTTTGTGGTTCGAAGTATTTTTTTTCTGTAAAGGGGAGGAGATGTGCAGAGCAGGGAGGCGGAGATTCCTGCTTGAATTTTATGATGACAGAAACTTCACTAACTCTGTTGGCAAACACATAATTTCCACTCCCCTGTAAAATATTTGTAAGGATAACCAGTAAAATCATGCTTCACCTGTTAACAGGCTTGTTTTTATTTTCCAGCCAAAGCTTTGCACTCCCATCTCAAAATGGTAAGTAGCTTTCTCAAACTTGGTAAAGTTGATCGTCGCAGTCAATTAGTTTATGGAGGACGTTTTAAGATTAGTTTTTACTGCTCTGCTCTTGTTTGAGGTAGTAAGATTCAGCACATTTAGCCTCATATAGAAAATGAATAACATTGAAAATACTTTAACTGAGCAACCCTTTTCCCAGCACATGTAAAAACAGTAACATGGTCCATCACAGTGGTGAAGGAATGAATCTGATTGTGGTGTGTAAAAGTGCAAATATGAAGATAATCAAGTACAAGTGGAATTCCTTAATATTGAGGTTAACTAGAATATGCAAGTATTGTAGGGACAATCTGAAGGATTTATTGCACTCTGTGCTTAAATATGTTACTGCTAAATAAATTGTCTACACTAGTCTGTCACATCAAAACTATAAAACTAAAGTGACATCTTCTATGTTTTGTCCAACCTACAGTCCACATCTTAAAGTTAATAAAGATGCTTGTAAATTTAACGAAAGGCAACAAATATTCATATGAAAGTAGAAAGATAAACATTTTGACATAAAAAAATACTAAAGCCTGTATTATTTTATCTGTACTTGTAAACTCTTGGGTAGTAAAATTAATTAAACTCTTTATATGATTTGTGTGCAAAAACTTGCACATGACAAATAGATCCTGGAACTGCCAGGCTTTAGCATCATGAGTTATTTCATCATGTTTGCAAAGTGTGTGTGTTACTAAAATTGTAAAATATTCCAACTTTGGTCAGTTTCTTATTGTGGAAGTTGTTGGTTGCACTGTGATCAACACCTGGATTAAAATGACAGATTTTTTTTTGTTTGTTTTGTTTAATGGAATGAAACATCAACACCAAAGTTATGATGGAGCCTTTACAAAGATGTAGATGGGAACATGGAAGTGAGTCTGAAAATCACTGATGTGTATTACTGCTTTATTTGTCTCTCTCTCAAAGGCTCCATGCTGCTCCCGCGGACTTTTTCTGGTCACTTTGTGTTGGTCGCTGATGAACCTGCAGACTATATCGACCTGTCTGGTTTAGACATGCTGAGTGATGATGGGGGTTCAGGCTTGGACACGGAGCGGGAGCCGGTAAAGAAGCATGGCCATCGCCACAAAAAGCTGTTTGTAGTCTCAGAGGAAACAAAAGATTTTCTCCAGGGTCATCTGGCAACAAAGTTTGTCCCAACTGTTTATACTCTGGTCTTTATCATCAGTGTGCCCCTCAACCTTATTGCCATGGTGATGTTTGTGTATCGCATCCGTCCAAAGAAGCCCGCGGTGATCTACATGCTAAACTTGGCTTGTGCTGATCTGCTGTTTGGCCTGCTCCTTCCCTTCAAAATCGCCTACCATTTCCATGGAAATGACTGGATCTATGGCTCCTTCATGTGCAGAGTTGTCACAGCAGCGTTTCACTGCAACATGTACTGCTCAGTCCTGCTGGTGATGTGTATCAGTGTTGACCGTTTCCTGGCTGTGGTTTACCCCATGAATTCTCTAATGTGGCGTAGCCCTCAGACTGCTTCAGCTGTCTGTGTTGCCATGTGGCTCTTATCCCTGGCTGGCGTGTCCCCCCTCCTGGCCTCAGGACAAACCATGCACTTATCAGATCTGGGAATTACCACCTGTCATGATGTGCAGGATGTGGAAAAGCTACAAACCTACTATCTCTACTTCTTCCCTATTTACTCCTCCATCTTCTTTTTCATTCCTCTCATCTTCACCACTGTTTGTTATGTACGCATCATTCAGGCTCTGACAGCAGCCAATGTGGAGAACCGCTCCAAGAAGACTCGGGCTACAGTGATGGTTGTGGTGGTGCTGCTTGTGTTTGTGTTCTGCTTCACACCAACCAACATAATTCTGATGCTTCACTATGTTCAGCTTGCCCACAAGTCCAGTGATGACTCCTACCAGGCGTACCTGCTTGCCATGTGTATAGGCAGCATCAGCTGCTGTATGGATCCAGTCCTCTATTACTACGGCTCCTCTCAGTGCCAGAAGCAGGTGGCTGCACTGTTCAGGTGTAAGCGACTGGTACAGGCAGAGATAAGCTCAGAAACACACACCACCAGATCTGTCAAGTTGGTAGGTTTTCAGTCTGAGCTGGAGAGCCAGTACAGCAGGCTGGTGGCTTAAGTAAACAGACTTGAAGAGTTTCCCTCAGAGAAAGCTTTTATACTTGCACATATATCCAAAATATAAACCTTTAGATTCAGTGTGTATTTTTGTGAAGGATTCATTAAGAAAATATTCAGGTTGAATCAAAGGAAACTCTTAAATTTCCAGCAATGCTGGTTTTATTTGTACTGAAAGTAACATCAGGTTTGGATACCTACCACGTTGAAGGTGTCAGATGTAAGTTCATTTGTCATTCTTTATAGCATCATTTTCACTTTTGTTTTCAATGAAATGTGGAAATTAAATAATGCTTGTGTATTAGTTTTGATTTCAAAAGCTTTGCATATGACAATTATTTGTAATAATTGCAGTGTTTTAGAACACAATGCATCAGATTTACAGAATAATCTATTCATTATACCCTCATCTGCATTTTTTATAGGTAAATATTTGTATTGATTGACTTATTATCCTGATGTACAGATGGGTATGTAATAAAAAAAGTGTACACAGCAGAGGATTTTCAAAGTTTGAGACGATGGACCTCTCCAAATAACACCTCCAGTTTTAGTTTCTACACTGTCAGTTACTAATTTAATAATAATAATAATATAAAAAAAGGAATCAGAAATCTATCAGAAACGGTTAATTTTTTTTTTATTAGTTCAGACATCACATTCCAAATACACAAAAGATAATTTTGGACTCTTCTTATCCAAATCACACCCATATATCCACACGATTCTCTTTGGATGGGTAGTGTGAAAACTGAGGCAGCTCTCTGGTGGAAGCCAGCCTCTCAGTTTGAAAACCTCTAAAGAAAAATACAGATTATTCAATCAAAGCAACAACCCAATAAAACAAACAAAAGCAAGCACAAACCATACATGTTTTCTTAACATGTTTGTTGTATTTTCTCCTGTTTCATTTTATTTCTGCTCATTCTCTTTGTCATCAGGGCACAGCTCTGAAACAGGAACAAAGAGGGACAAAGTTTAGGACAGTTTAGAAGACAGAAACTGGCTTCATTTCCAACCTACGTATCAGTGGCATTATTTAACAGTGTTTTGCTGCATGCAAACATGAGGGATGACAAGTGCTGTGTTTCACAGTAGAAGATCTCCACCTTGTGGTTGTTTAAACATTTCTTTGAAGCAGATTCTTGGTAGTAGCTCACCTGTCTTGCCATCATAGCTGTGGAAGTTTTGTGGAAACCTCAGACACTCTACTTGTTTCTTGAAAATTTCAACATCTTTAGGATCTATATTTCCTGTCCTTGCTGGAAGAAATGGAAGAAATAAGAAGGAAGTTTACACATTTAAACCTCTGGGCTAAATGTCTGGATGAGAACAGGACTTACTGAACTGCATGATGTATCTGCCAGTGATGTCTCTTTGTCGGAAGGTGTCTGTCCACAGCAGACAGTCGGAGCAAGTCTGCAGGATGTAACCTTTGTGGTCAGACAGGTTCTCTTCAAAAGGAAGGAAAGAGTGTGATTGATATTGATGCGTCAATATCTTTCATTCCTATTAGGGGTAAAAGAGTAAAATTTTTCTATTTGTGGCCACATACTGCGAAATGTGGTGGTGAGTCCAGAGATGGTTGCATTTACCTCCCCAAAGATACACCGGTTACTGAAAAACAGAGAAGTCGACAAAAGCTTAAAAAAACATAAAGGTCAACATTTTTATTTTTGTGTCTGCTTCATAAATTTAATCACCATATAAAGCACCAAACTCACAAGAAGTGGTCTCCCCATCGTAATGTTAGAATTAGACTGTTAGAAGTAGGTGACAAGTCAATCCAGGAGCTTTTTATGGACCCCACTGCAATGTGGTATGGCATGGGGTCTCCAGCTCCCATGACATACACCCATTTTCCATGTACCTTTAATAGAAACAGATATATTTATGATAATTGTATGTTTAAAAGATGGCTGGACAACACCATCATTATTGGGATAAATTAGAAAGTAAGACAACTTACCACTGTGGTGTCCTCTGGCCAAAGAGGTTTGACCAGGTCTTTGCAGTCAGGTGGAGATGCAGTACTGAGGGAAGAGAGAGTCAGCAGAAACACAACAACTGGCAGAGCCATGGCCAGAAAGAAGACGTTACCGAACCGGCAACAGAAACCTTCTGATGCAGATTCATTTTCCCTCTGAGCTTACTTACAAAAGAAGTTGTTGCGCAAGTGCCAATGCAGGGGAGGAGGAAGATTTACATGCTCAAATGCTCCAGTTAAAGTTTTTTTTCTTTTCAATGGCCAGTCACAGACATGCAGATTTCTTTTGCCTGGATCTGAAAGGCCAGCTCAACGGTCCTCTGTTGCCTCCACTGTTGCTTCTGAATAAACTCCGGCAAAGCGCCATGACCTGTCTTGGACTGTTGAAATGTTTAAAAAGGATCAGACTCAGCTTTTCGTCAGTGGAGTTAAGATTGTTTCACCATGGGACTCTGTGAGCTCCTTGTGGTGACAGTTTAAAGGATCTTTTTCCTCCTTTTGAGTACTGTTACCCAGCAACAGCTTGTTTTAGGGAACGGTGATGCATTTTAGCAGAGTTGAATAAGTTTAGAAATGTCTTCAGAGTTAGAACACCTTCTTGAATTTTAAAAAATAAAAAACATCACAGTGAATAGAAATGAATGTAACACAGCTGAGGGAGATTAAAAACTTTATTTACCACACACACACACACACATGCAGCAGAGGTTAGTACTACTATACTGATTTTCATGAGGTGTGGACTTCAGATTTAGGATTACATGCTAAACTACAGTGTTGCCTTAATATATGATTATGTTGATGCATAAACCAGTAAAATGCTATTCCATTCCAAAACATATTACTTTACAACATAATTTAGTGCATGTTAAACAGGACTTGTGGGTTTGTGGAAACTCTTCACAGGGCTGTCACATGTCTACTCTACAGTTGGCTCAACCTCAGTGTCATCGTCTGAACTGACTGCAGGTGAAGAAGTTTCCCTGTGATCTGGACACAGATCTGAAATAAAGAGAAAAATCACAAAATGATGGTTTACGTCAGTAGCCAGGCTGGGTGGTGAGAGGACTGAGTAGAATGATTGCTCACCTGTGCCTACAAAGTGATATTCTGGAAGGAATTTAAGACATTCTGCCTGCTTCTTGAAGGTCTCCAACTCTGATGGCTCCAGTGTGCCAGTCCGTGCTTTAAAAGAGGGGCCAGGGGGGAGAAGATATGAGACTGCATCCACAACAACTGATCAGACAAGTGATGGGGTGATTAAAAAATGTCTTACTAAACAGGAATAAGTATCGTCCCTTTGATTTGCCATCAGGGAGAAGAGTGGTGTCTTCGGACAGCAGACAGTCACTGCAGGTCTCATAATACTTCCCATCGTGATAGGAAGTGTGACCATTGATGATATCTGGGAAACATCAGACAAAGTCAATTCAATATAGATATAAATTATTGCTTATAAATGCCTTAAGCTTGAGAGACTAATAAAGACAACACAATAAACATTTTTAAAACACATACAAGTACTGTGACTGGTCATTCCAGACACCGTGGCATTTGCTATCCCGCTAAGGCATTTATCTCCATTTCTGTGGCGAGAAAAGGATTCAACATCAGCTCTTTAATTTACACTTAAACTTTGTGCAGCTTAATGTTTCTCTGTGATGAAGTCTGAGTGACTGAATCCTTACAGGCGGTCAGCCCAGTAGATTGTAATGACTTCACTGTGTGAGGAAGGGGACATTTCCACCCAGGAGCTGTTCACAGAGACAAGGTCAGCCTTCAGGCCGAGGTTGTCCCAAGTGCCAACGTGCAGCACCCATTTTCCATAGATCTGCACAAAGACACAGAACATAAAAAAAGCATCCAAAGACAAGTGGGTAACTTCATCTGATGAGTTTGCTTGCAATGTTACTATGCAAAAGATAAATAAAAATTTTAACTATTATTAATGTTCATGATAGAATAGTGAGCTTTTCTAGTAAAAGGATGATGATGCATATGCACAGATAGAAGCTGCAGTAATGTGTGATGTAATGCAGAAAGTTAAATGTGGTTAAACCCTGAACAAGTTAAGCAAACCAAATTATGCTATGCTGGTAACTGTCACATGCATTAATAAATGACAGTATATGATATGATGATAGTGGTAATCAGTGTAGCCAGTAACGTTTGAGCTAATAGCTAGGTCGTAGTTTTATTTACCACTGCACAATATCAGTCATAATGACTAAACTTAAAGGCTGTAAAAAAATCAGTACTCCCAGTAACCTATTCAAAATTTACAAGGTGAAAAGCCCTGCATCACACTGCAGCTAATCATAAAAACTCAGCTATCTGGGTTACATCATCGGACCCACTGTGTATTGAGCCTCTTCACACATGACTTGCTCTTAACAAATGACGGCTGATACTCACAGGACTGTGGCTGTCCAGCACCAGAGGCTTAACGAGCTCTTTACAGTCCAGTTCAGATGCAGCACCCAGGGAGGTGAGAGCCAGCAGAGTTACAACCAGCTGTGTAGCCATGGCTCGAGACAGCAGGCAGCCAGAGAGCAACACTGATGTCAGGAATCCTGCTGCCAGCTAGAGCCTCCTCCAGTGAACTTGGGGGGGACGGGTTCTAATAGTGGGTTGGGCCACACACATACAGACACACAAACAGTCATTTCCAACGCTTCAGAGGACATTATGCTGCATTGCATTAAAGTTACCAATAAACATGCGCGACCATAACCCAGATCTTATTGCAAATGTTTAGACTAAAAGTAATTCTGTCTGGGGGGGTGGATGACACTTTACAGTGTGACTATAGCAAAAGACATATGTCTCTACAACAAAACAAAAGCACAAACACACTGTATCTCTCCTCTGGGAACAAAGTGTTTCACTTTTCGCTTCTAGTCAGCAGGGGTATGTGTCCTATTTATCTTCTTACATAATGACCAGCTGGCAGACTCTGAATAAAAGGACCCCTGCATCTTTCAGTATGTGAACACAACCTTGGACAAAGTCTTATTCACCCACATAAAGGCAGAAAAATAAAAAGAAAGCCAAACACACACATGCAGAGTAGTATCTCTCCACATGTGTTTTTTTCTTCTCTTTTAACAACAGCTGTGACTTTGAAATATTAGTAATTTTATCCATAAACTACTTGGTTATGCAATTTGTTTTTCATTAAAGTTCTGGTTTTGTCTGTGTTCATCAGTCTAAATTCGTGTTTATCATGCAAATAGATTCAGAATAACACTGTCTCATCTTCAGTCTTGTTAAGTGCAAACAACTTTTTCCAAACAATCTGAAATACAATCCCACGGGAAATGCAGGAAACGGAGTGCATTTTCTTTCATAAGCAACTGTTCCTGAAGAACTTTGCATTCTTTAAGAGTTGGCTTTATATAGCCAAAAACAAACAAAACCCAGCAGATGTAATTATGCAGAAAAAGTGCAAATGGATTTTCCCTTTTTTCAGAGAAATGATCATGATGTGCAGTACATTATAGCTTGTGGAAAAGTTTGAGCAAAAAGTCTCTTGCAACTAAGTGAAACTGATTTCTCCATCTATCATTTTGCCTACTATAAGACCACGAAAAAACAAGGTTAAAAGCAGAAAGTAAGACATCATGACTGCAATAATCAACTGTACAAGACTTTCCCATCTTAGAGCACTATAATACCAGTCTACCTACTAATTCTGTGTTAACTTACATCAAAATATATTTTATATTTCAAGATGTAGAGAGCATTAAGGAAAAGGGTATATGAGCTCTTACATAAACGTACACATTTCAAGGAGTTATTAATACTGTACATTTAGAATACATTGTTGTTATTATAGTAGCGTTGATGCTTAAAGAAAAAAACTGACAAATGTCTTCCAAAAACTCATTTAAAGTACAATCCCAATTCTAAAAAGTTCTAATGTTGTGTAAAATGTAAATAAAAACAGAATGCAATGATTTCCAAATGTCATAAACCGTTATTATATTTCTGATTCCCGAGTGTAGACAACATATCAGGTGTTGAAAATGAGACATTTTACTATTTCATGGAAATTATTAGCTCATTTTAAATTTGATGGCAACAGCACATCTATTAAAGTTGGAACAGGGTGATGTTTACCGTTGTGTAGCATCCCCTCTTCTTTTAACAATGGCCTGTAAACACCTGGGAAGTGAAAACACCAGTTACTGGAGTTTTAGGAGAGAAATGTCTCATTCTGGTTGATGCAAACAAGTGGACATTTTTAAATCCAGGTTAAAAACACTTAATTTCTCATGTGCCTATGCATGAAATCCACATGGTATCTTTTAAGTTATGTAGATTATTGATTGCTTTTAATAATTTTAAATTTAATTTAGTTATTTTACATGATTTTATTAGGATTTCATTTGATTTTTGACACCCTTTTAAGTATGTCTTAAAATGATTTTGCTTCTCTTTATGTACTCTTTAATGCTTCTTCTACACTCTGCTGCACTGTGATGCTTTTAATGGTTAATATAAAGCATTTTAAATTGACTTGTACATGAAATGTGAAATACAAATTAACTTACCTTCATGCAGGATTCTTACAGCTCAACAGTCTTTGGTCTTCGTTGTTGAAATTTGCATGTCATGATGCTCCAAATGTTTTCTACTGTTGAAAGGTCTGGACTGGAGACTGGCCAGTTCAGCACCCAGACTCTTCTCCTGCGAAGCCATGCTGTTGTGGTGAATGAAGTTTGTGGTTTAGCATAGTCTTGCAAAATAAAACCTTCCCGTAAAGAGCTGTCTGGATGGGAACATATGCTGCTATTAAACCGCTTTGTACTTTTCAGCATTGGTGACTTTATATAAGCTTCTCATCCACTATTGCCATACCATACCATCAGAGATGCAGAGCTTTGAACTCTGTGCTGATAACTGGACGGTCTCTCTAATCTTTAATCATTGGGACATGGTGTCATGATTTCCAAAAACAATTTATATTTTTTATTCATCTCATCACAGTCAGACCATTGTGAAGGAGCTTTGGTCCAGAGAAGATGGCAGTTTATCTAGATCATGTATCTAGATCATGCCCAGCTAGTCTCCTGTGTGGGAGACCTGAGTTCGAATCCCACAAGGGACAAATATTAACACCTTCCAGTTGGGTCCTTAGGCAAGACCCTTAACGCTACCGCCTAACTACCTTCAGATGTAAGTAGCTTTGGAGGAAAGTGTCTGCTAAATGACTGTAGCATAGAATGTTTACATATGGCTTCTTCTTTGCAGAGCTTAGCCTGCTTTTGTGGCCTCTCCGAATCTCTGAAAAACTTCTTTTATACCAAGTCATGTTACTGACCTGTTGCCAAATGCTTCACCAGTTGTTTTTCTGAGTGTGCCGATTACTTTTCCAGCCTGTTGTTGACCCTGTTCCAACTGTTAGAGATGTGTTGCTGCCATTAAAATCAAAATGAGTTCATTTAAAAACTGGTAAAATGTCCCAGTTTCATCGTCTATCTTGTGGTATGTTGTTTATGATCAACTGTTAATGATTTTTATTAATAATCATTATTTTATTTTATTTTAGTGCTGGGCACGTTAACGCGTTAATCGCGCGTTAATGCAACCCTTAATTAACGCCGTTAATTTTTTTAATTGCGCATTCATTTTTTGGTTTTTGCTGGCTGCTGGCTTTGATAACAGAAACATGGCGTCCATGTCTCCCTTCCCTGCTGCAGCGGTGAGTCTGATGTAATCAGGAGAGAGCGGGTTTATTAGAATGAAGAGACATTTTCTGTATGGAACTTAAGAAAGAAGAAGAACTGACGTTTCTCTTTGTCTGTCAAAACCCGTACAGAACAGAACAGAAAAGGTAAGACATGCTTTTGGACTTTTACAACGTGAAGCATAAAACGGACCTTCTTCTGCCTCTGGTTCGGTGAATCTTGGTCGTAGCGAGATGAAACTTCCAGCTGTGGAATCTGTGAGATGTGAGCTTTCAGTAGAGGAGTCGTTTGTTCGTGTTCATGGGGAGACATCATCTTTGTTTACATATTTTGCAGACTTTGTGTACCTGGCTTTTGAATTGTTTGTTGTCTTAACTGTGTTTGGTGGTCATAGAAATTGTTTTACTGAGCTGTTAGCTGAGATTCTGGACTTTCTGTGGATACCACACATGTTTATAGTTACATCTACAGACCTGACGCTGAACCCGGAAACGAGATGTTAACCCCTTAATTCCCGGTAGCGGAGGCTGCAGGTGCAGAGGTGAAGCTAAACAGTCAAGCTAAGAATGAAAGGTTACAGAATTGATAGGCCAGAAATCTAGATAATGAAGCACTGAAGGTGCATGGATGGAAGTTATTGTGCATATTGTGAATATTTCTCTCTCCTCACCATCTAGAAGCTGTGAGATTCTAATCCTGCTTTCTGTCTGTTCACCTGATGATGATATTCATCACATATTGTTCCTTCTGTGTTTAGAAGGAAGCAGCTTCACAGCTTTAAATTAATCCTGCTGACTTTTTACCTTTTAGTTAGTAAATCCTGAACATTTCATCCTTCTTTCTCATAAATATTTGATTTTATAAATATATATGAAGAAATATTTTAACTGTTGTTGTTTAAAGAGAAAACTGCAGTTAAATCTGTTTGTGTGTTTAGTGCAGGGGTCTGCAGCCTTTCCAATCCAAAGAGCCATTTTCCCCTCAGCTAGTTATATAAAACTCCTTTAGAGATGCAAAAAGGCAACTTAATATATATATCTTTAATGAAGAGCCACCATAGGATATTTGTTATTTTTGAAGAACCACATTTTTATTTCCATTTTTAGGTTTTAAAATACAGAAAAACATAAAGCCTTTATAAAAAGAGGATAAACAGACTTTCTTCTAAGGGATGTAGATATTTGTGGAAAATTATGTAAAGTAAACAAAAAAAAGTCCCTGGTTTCCAACCTAATGACAAGAAAGATAGATTAAAAAAAAAATTTTTTAACCATGTATTTAGAGGCATTGTGGAAGGTCCAGAGAGACACTTGCAGCTCCGGAGTCGCAGATTAGAGACCCCTGATTTTCTTTATATAGCTGTGGGCCTTCTTTTAAAGGAAAGAGACATTTTATGCGTAACTGTGCGATTAATCACGATTAATCACAGCATGTCATGCAATTAATCGCGATTAAAAATTGTAATCGTTGTCCAGCACTATTTTATTTGCATTTTATGCAGCCTCTCAACTTTTTTTTGTAATTGGGGTTTTAGATAGACTTCTGGTTCATTATTAAATACAATAATTTGGCCATAGTTTATCAGAAACTGCTTAATATTATTAATATTTTTTATTGTTTTAATGAGTGACAGAAAATGTAAAATCAGTTTCTTTATTTCCGTTTCATACAGCAAAAGTGTCAGATGGAAATATTAAGCACAGAATAATTAATCAAATGAAGCAGACTAAGTGTAGCTCATTGTTTTATGCACTAGCCAGTAACATTGGTAATTTTCTACATATCTAAGGAATTACATCTGATTGCAGAATTCATCAAGAATGCAGTGACTCCATGTTTCAGGATGAAGGTGACGATGATGTCTTTTCTTTATTCTTCTTCAGTCTTCTTCTGCAGCCGCCTCTTGCTCATCAGGACAAAGATCTGAAACAGAAAGGAAATCAAGTCAAATTAACGCTGTTGACTGTAAACTGGGATGGGTAGACAGACAAAGAGGATCTTACTTGTAGTTTCTGGAAAGTAGAAATCTGACAACAGATTGAGACACTCAGCCTGCTTCTTGAAATCCTCCAGGTGAGAAGGATCAAGTTTCCCCGTCTTTGCTAGAGTTCACGGAAGAGGAAGAAGAAAACTTTATTAAGAAAAAAAAAATCTCTGCTAAAACGCTGGTACTCTTTTATTTTAAACAAAGAATTACTCACTGAAGAGATAGATGCTTTTGCTCTTTTTGGCTTCCCCGTTCACCTCTGTTACTGTTTCATGCGTCCAAGCAGCACAATCAGGGCACGTCACCAGATACCTTCCAACAAGCTCATAAGTAGTGGAGTTATAGTGAACTAAATGAGGCAGAGCAAAGAATTATGGTATTATAATACACTTAGGTGATTCATTAAATTTGCCAGAGTTTGTGATCTACTTACATGTCACTTTGATGGAGTTTCCTGAAGTGGTGGAGTTAGTTGCTCCATAGTAGCATTTTCCATCCCTTTCAAAAAGAGGAAGATGACAAGCCCATAAAAAGCTGGTTCATGCACTGCTCTCTTTAAAGTTGTTTACAGCCACTTTCAGAACATCAACACTTACATTCTGTCTCCGTAACGCAGGCTGAACTCATCACTTTCAGGTAAAGGTGAGATTTGAATCCAGGAGCTTGTGGCAGTTTTCAGTATTTTGAAGCGCTCCTCACTATCTGATGTTCCAGCATAGAATATCCATTTTCCTTGAATCTGGACACAAATGAGTAAACCTGAAGCCCACTTTCAAGTACAGTTATAAAGGTGTTCTGACAATCTGTTGATTAGCTGATCGAATGTAGACATGAACTTAAAATCTTATTGTCTCTTTAAAATGAAAAACCTTAACATCACCTGCATTGGACTTTTGCTGCATTGTTCAACTAACTCAAATGTGTTTTTCTGGATTGTGGATATATGTCGCTCAAGACTCCATATTTGTTTTTGTTTTTTATTATTATGGAATTAAGAAAAAAGACATCCTGCAGTTTGAAAGCCTTCAAGTGCCCCATCGGACATAAGTTACACATTAAGCCATGCATGGAGGCTTTTAAAATAAAAGCAAAAGTTTTTCTAAGTTTTTCATTTCTAAGAAAATCATACCTTGCTTCGATCCTTCAGAGGTTTAATCAGCTCATCACATTCTGGATCAGATGCAGCGGTCAGTGAGGAGAGAGCCAGCAAAGCCAAACAAAGCTGAACAGACATGTTTAGAAGTCAGTTGTCAGTCAGGTGCTTGCAACTGCAAGAACAGGAGAACGAGGCTCTGGCAGGATAGCTGGAATAAAGGCTGGTAGACAGAAGCTTTTATAACAGAAGGACAGAGGGGTCTGAGGTGGGGGTTTGGCACAATTATGAGATTGTGCAACATTTGCTAAAATGCATCACTGTAGAGACAAAAGCAGATGCCAAGTAATTTTGGCACTTTGCCCTACGCAAAGAAGGTGTTGCTCTCATATTATGATTTTTTATTTAGATAATAAACAGATTTTGTTTTAGAACATAAACTGAAATATTGCTCTAAAATGTTTATTTGTGCTTCTTACAGCATTTTGACTGCAGACAACGAACCAAACAGGTTTTGCTTCTTTGTCATGCCACCACACTGTGCAGTGTACAGAAATAATCTCCTGATGCCTGACGGTAAAAGAACTTGAGGAACTTAAATAAAACAAAAATAACAATAAAAAGTAAAAGACAAGGAGGCCTAAAAAAAGTAACGGTATGAAAATACCTCATCATAAATAAAATTTTATGTAACCTCCATGAAGTTATTCTGTTAAAGGAAAGATGCAATGAGATGCCTTAGCTGTTCCAAAACAAATTTGAAGAATTAAACATTGGGAATTTTCTTCATGTTTAAGAAACTAAATCTGATTGCAGATTTCATCAAGAATGCAGTGATTCCATGTTTCAGGATGAAGGTGACAATGTGATTTTTTTTATTGTTCAATATTCACGTCTGCAGCAGGCTGCTGCTCATTCAGAACGAAGATCTGAAACAGAAAATTTTCATGGAAGAGAAGAAAATGTCGTTTGAAAAATGCATCCTAGCCATATGAAATTGTTGTTGTTCTTAGTAACTTATTGAAGGTAAATGGTTGAAAAGAGTTAAACTCACTGATGAGATGGATGCTTTTGCTTTTTTTGGCTTCCCCTTTCCCCTCTGTCACTACTTTGTCTAACCAGAGGACACAGTCAGGGCACGTCCCCAGATGCTTCCAAAATGTTCATAAGCGTTTAAGTAAACTAAACAGAACACAGTTATTAGATGGTAACGTCCTTGGAGGATGTTAAATTTGCCAAAACTCAAATACCCCTTCATACGTGTCATTTTAGTCAAGTTCCCTGAAATGGTGGAGCTCGCTGTTCCATAGCAGCATTTTCCACCACTCTCAAAAAGAGGCAAGCATAACAAACTCATAAAAATTTTTAGCTTTATGCACTGCTCTCTTTGAAGGTGTTTACAGCCACTTTCAGAAGATCAACACTTACATTTTGTCTCCATAGTGCAGGCTGAACTCATCACTTCCAGGTAAAGGTAAGATTTCCATCCAGGAGCTTTTGGATAATTCAGCTATTTAGATTTTTTCTTCGCTGTCTGATGTTCCAGCATTAGATATCCATTTTTCCTAAATCTAAACACAGATTACTAAAACTGAAGTCTACTTTGCAGTGAAATTGAAAGGTGTTCACATATGGTTGTCTGGTGAGCAGCTGATTATATTTTGACATAGTAGATTTCAAATCTCAGGAAAATATTGGCTCCATTCTCAAATGAATAACAATTAATAATTTTACATGTCGATTTACTCAGTTTCAGCTTGAAGTCTACCACAGTAAATCTTGTTAGTTGTGTGTCTTCAAGTAACTCCACAAAACCTCATCAGAGAGACAAATGAAACAGAAAAACCTACCTACAGTCAATTTAGAGTCACAGATTAATGCATGTTTTGGAGGAAGAAGCACGAGTGCCTGGAGAGAACATGCAAACTCCAAACATTAAGTCCCTTACTAGGATTCAAACCAGGGACCTTCTTGCTGTGATGCAACAGTGATAACCACCACACCCCATTATCAGTCTCTAACCAAAATTCTCCTTTAACTAAAAATGACCTCTTTATTCCCCTCAACTATACTGTTTAATACCCTGGTGGTGTTTGCTGAATTCATGATAATGTGAACACGCCAGCATAAAACATGCTCTAGTTATTTTCCACAAGGCAAATACTCCCTTGGACATTGGTTATGTTATACATGAAACCACGAATGCAGCTTTTATAAAGAAAAGAAAAAACTTGATTAAGCTTCAAGAAGACTGTCAGTTCTCTGATCAACATACCTTACTTCAATTTTCTAGAGGTTTAATCAGCTCATCATAGCCTGGATCAGATGCAGCGGTCAGTGAGGAGAGAGCCAGCAAAGCCAAACAAAGCTGAACAGACATGTTTAGAAGTCAAATGATAGTCTAGTGGATGCGACAGCAAGCACAGGAGAACGAGGCTCTGGCAGGATGGCTGGAATAAAGACTGGCAAAAAACACATTATATAACAGAAGGAGGTCTGAGGTGGGGGACATGTTCATTATAGGCTGGTGCAGTAATGGCTCAATGCATCAAAAATGGACACCAAGCAGTTATTGTGCTCTGACCTACTATTATTAAAATATTTTGTTAAGAAATCAGAAAAAAAATGTTTATCTGGCAGCTTTTTTATCAAAATGTAACACTGTTTGGAAAAATCTACAAATCCCTGACAAAGCATAATACCAGACAAACTACCACCTTGTGTAACACAGAGTTACTTGGCAGAAGGCTGATTACACCAGAAGTTTCTAGCAGCCTCATAAAACTCCATCTGCCAGGTGCACCCAGTATTGAGAACATGAAAAAAGTGGCTTTGAATTAGACTCTGAGAAAACAAGACTGACACAGTCTTGTTTAAGTTAAACCTCAGACAAAGAAACCAATCAGATTCTGCTTCTTTGTCATGTTACCACACTGCAAAGCATTTGGAATAAGTCATGCATGCACTGGTGTGAAATAATCTCCACCTGTCTCAAAATAAATTAACTTGGAGAAATTGAATAAAACTCTCTCTCTCTCTCTCTCTCTCTCTCTCTGACAGTGAACCCCTAAAATAAGTAATGCAGTGAAAATGTCTCACCATAAATTCAATCTTCTCATAATATGAAGTCATTTGGTTACAGGATATATGTTATGTTTTTATACAAGTCCTGAACGGATCTTTGTGTCTTTACTAAAATCACTGCTTCATATTTTGTGAGATACACTACTGTTCAAAAGTTTGGGGTCACTTTGCCATGGGATTCAATAGGGAAGTGACCCCAAACTTTTGAACAGTAGTGTACAACTTCACTTTTCAAAATAAAAGTTGACCAGAAAAGATGAAAGACATCTAAACCCTTACAAAAACCCCTCTTACAAATTTGAGGAAATATTGATGCTGTGCATTTACAATACACATTTACAAATAAAATAAAAGCTTTCGATGCATAGAAGAAAAAAAGAGAATATTTGTCTCCAAGTTTTAATCAGTGACAGAAAATGTGAAATAAGTCTCTGCAGCAAGCTGCATCTACTGAAAATGTTAAGCATCCAATGATTAACAATGTAAAGAAGGGTGTAGCTCATTGTTTTACACACAAACGTGTAACACTGGGAACTTTCTTCATGTCTAAAAAATCATATATTAATCCAGATTTCACTAAGAAAGCAATGATTTCATGTGTCAGGATGAAGGTGGCGATGTGTTTTCTTTATTGTTCTTCAGTCTTCACGTCTGCAGCCGCCTCCTGCTCATCAGGACAAAGATCTGAAACAGAAAGCAAATCAAGCCGAATTTACTACTGGGCACCACTGAATGTAAACTGACATGAGCAGATGGGTAAAAAGGATTTTACTTGTAGTTTCTGGATAGTGGAACTCAGAGGAAAAATCCAGACACTCAGCCTGCTTCTTGAAATCTTCCAGATGAGAAGGATCAAGTTTTCCAGTCCTTGCTGGAGTTCATGAAGGAGGAGTAAAGCATTGTTTAATAAATGTGTCCTAACCGTTTAATGGTTTTTAATTATTTACATTATTATTATTGATTCTAATTAAATGGCTGCAAGGAGTTAAACTCACTGAAGAGATAAATGCTTTTGCTTCTTTTGGTTTCCCCGTTCACCTCTGATGTGGTTTCATCTGTCCAGACGGCACAGTCAGGGCACGTCACCAGATGTTTCCCAACATGCTCACAAGCGGAGGAGTTAAAGTAAACTATTTGATGCATAAAAAAAGAGTTATGAGTGTATGGCCTAATTCAACTGGAGGTTAGTTAAAATTACCAATAAAAACACTTTATGATCTACTTACATGTCACTTTGACAGAGTTTCCAGAAGTGGTGGAATTAACAGTTCCATAGTAGCATTTTCCATCACTTACAAAGAGATAAACATGACAAGCTGATGAGATTGGTTACTTTATACACTGCTTTAAAGGTGTTAACAGTCACTGTCAGACGATCAGCTCTTACTATTTGTCTCCATAGCGCAGGCTGAACTCATCGCTTCCAGGTAAAGGTGACAATTCCATCCAGGAGCTGTAAATACTTTTCATTGCTTTTAGTTGCTCCTCGCTGTCTGATGTTCCAACATGGAATATCCATTTTCCATGAATCTAGACAGAGATGACAAAAAAACTGCTTTCCAGAAAAAAGGTGTTCACCTTAAGTTACCTGCATTATAAAAACTTTGCTGTGTACAAGTAATTAAGAAAAAATCCCTTGTCTTTAACCAAAATTCTCATATTTCTCAAATATACACTTTTTTGTTCTCTAGCCTGTGGAAATACTACCCCATATGGTAGTATTTAGTTTGTTGTTGTTTACTGTTCTACATAAGGCAATAAATACACTCTAGGGATTTAGCTAAGTTATACATGAAACCACACATGGTGCCTTTAAAAACAAGAAGAAAAAAAAGATTCAGTTTTACAAAACCAGAACTAATTACTTCTAATTCTAACAGCGTCGTACCTTACTTCGATCCTCCAGAGGCTTAGTGAGCTCATCACAGTCTGGATCAGACGCAGCTGTCAATGAGGAGAGAGCCAGCAAAGCCAAACAAAGCTGAACAGACATGTTTAGAAGTCAAATGATAGTCTAGTGGATGCGACAGCAAGAACAGGAGAGCTGAGCTCTGGCAGGTCGGCTGGGGTAAAGACTGGCCGGCGACACATTATATAACAGACGGATCTGAGGGGGTCTGAGGTGGGGGATGTGTGTAATGATGGGATTGAGCAATAATTGCTCAAATGCATCACTATAGAGCCAAAGTGGACACCAGGTTACTCTGGTGCTTTGATACACAATTTTCTGCAGAAATCAGGAAAATATATCTAATATATTAAAAACAGTTTTTAAGAAAAACGTTCTGAAATCTCCCAGAGACTATGACGGTAGAAAAAAAACTCCATTTAAGCAAACGTAGTTATTTTTATATAACTTTTGCAGAGATGACAAGCTGATCTGTACTATATGATCTCTTCTGATACTGAAAGCAGTTTCCTACTTTTCCTATTTATATTTATTTGTAAATCTGGATTATTTCACTCTTTAACTGATCAAAAATACAACTATTTGGAGATATGCAATGTACAAATATCACATGATCACAGATGCAATCTCACATCTATTTTCGACATGAATGGAGTTGCTGTGATCGAGTAGATAAATAGCCAAGAAAAAAGTGCTTAACTAACTTTCAGAGGATCCTCCTGATCTTCAGGTTTCTTGTTCAACAAAAAACATTTTTGACCAGAATCCATCCTTCCAATTCACACAGTAAATAGATCTCACAGCCACTTTTTTAAATTTCCCATCTGTTATAAATGATCAGAAACCAAAATCAGGACCATCTTATCCCTTTTTGCCAATAAGAAGTTATTCTTAATGGAGGAATATATGGAGAAAGGGCTTGAATGTGTCAAATGGCAGAAGGATTAGAATAGAAATCAGTGAAAACAGGTCTTATGAATCTTTTCCAGATCTCAGACCTAAACATTATTGAAGCAGTAGAGAAGCCTGGAGAACTTTTCCTGAATACTATGTAATGAAATTAAAAGAAAGCTTGTAACAGAGTTCAGACTGGAATCTTGTTGGGAGGGCACACACTATGTTTTAGAAGTTTACATGTTTTCATGACCCTATTTCTCATCGTTTTTTATCTTTCTACCATTATTTAAGAAATGAGGGGTGGCTGAGAACTTTTCCACAGTACTGTCAATTTGTTAGTCCATATAGACTCAAATAAAACACCCTCACTGATAAAAAGATGAAGAAGACATTACACATTGCCACATTAAGGGAAGAGAAGCTTTATACCAGCATATTCAAAACCCATGAAACTTCTCTGTGTATTTACAAAAACATAATACAAGAATAAAAAAGACAAAATGAACACATCACAAATGGAGTCCCACATACTTTCACAAAAGGGAAACATGATTCAATTTACAAACGCATCTTCTTGTACTCCCACTTATGGCTTCAATCGAACACAAAAACAAAGTAAAATGTCTGTTCAGCCATGATGCATCATCAGTCCATCGCTCCGTTTGCAATAAATCTTTCCAGATTTATATTGAAATAATAATAATAATATCAAATACACATACAATACAAGAGGAGCTACATTTGTGAGCTGTACACTTTGCAGTAGAGGAAGGCGATGGGGAACGTTCAGGAACATTGAACCTTTGTACATGATAACAATTAATGGTGGGCACTGAATAAAAGTTAGAAACATGGATCAAAAACAAGCTTATGTTCACTTTCTGTACCAACTACCTTTTTATATCATACTGAAATCACAGTTTAGCCGGATGACAATTACAAGTGACCAAAGTGGCTTTATTAGCTAGTAGTTTACCATCCACACCAGGCATCTGTTCATGA
This sequence comes from Melanotaenia boesemani, assembly GCF_017639745.1. Classification (NCBI taxonomy): domain Eukaryota; kingdom Metazoa; phylum Chordata; class Actinopteri; order Atheriniformes; family Melanotaeniidae; genus Melanotaenia; species Melanotaenia boesemani. Next base: position 20,435,249 of record NC_055692.1, read on the forward strand.
GCTCTCTTTCTTAACAACATTTTGTTTGAAGAGAATATGAGCATGATAATACACTTTGTTTATCCAGAATGTAAACTGAACCATCATTTGGATTCACATCTGAGCAACAAAATATGCAACTATTGGCTTTACTTGCTTTAGCTGGAAAAAAAAAATCTATAATCCTTTATTGGCCTTTTTTAAAAAATGGACTTGCACATTTGCAGTGATCAGAGTGCAAAGTCTTCCAGAGAAAAAACACTCACAAGTTAAATCAACAAAAATCTTTAGAAGAGTACTGAAAGACGCAACTATTAATTAAAAACCACAAAGTGGCCAAATGTTCAGTCTGTACAGTTCTGTTGGGTATTAACCTCTGTGCAAACCTTTCCTAGCTTCATCCTCAATGCTTTCTTTCATCCCAGTGACAGATCTAATAAGGCTTAAAGGGAAACTATAGAACTACTGAAATGTGAAGGCTTCAAATGGAAAGCTGAATTCATGTCTAAAAATGTTAAATGCACTCTGTGTTTCTTTTCTTTGTCATGTTGACTAGGTCTGGTGTGGCTACTAGCTTGTTATGGCAAACAGCAGCTTATCCCGCATATCTTTAGATATTGTTACTGACATTACAAGATTTTACTGGCTATCCTTTTTTTACATGTGGAACATTGGCAGCTGTTCAGTTCAAGTTTAATGGTCTCACTTTAAGTCTTAAACAAGTTTTCTTTTAAATAACTGAATGCAATTTACAAATAGAATTGCATGGAAAGGAATTCAGACTGTGCACCACTTATTTATGTCTATCTGCATGTAATTCACCTCTTTGGATGAGACAGAGTAAAAGGTCCTGTCACATTCATGGGTGACATTAGAAAATATTGGAAAACTAGCCATAGTGTAAATAAAAAAAAAAACTTAATGATGCTCTAAAAGATAGATAACCACCAATGCTTAAAAGACAGTATCTGCAGAAGTTCCAACTAAATCTTCCTGGCAACATGGTGGTGATGTTTCTTTGCTTCGCTTCTGGTGATGGAAAAAGTATTTTATTGGTAAAAGATTTTATTTAAAAAAAGTTGACCATTTAGATGAATAAATTATTCAAAAGCTGTCTCCATACTTTATGATACTGAAGTTTGAATTCTGGATATTGAATTGTGTGCAGAAGGCAGAAACTTGTGTTTGATGTGTGTGTACACCGTCTCATACACACTGGATGCAAATATACAAAGAATTATCCTCTTGCTTGTTTCAATTTGTTTTCTTTGTACAGTCTAATACTTGCAGAGGAAGAACTGATGAATGTAGCAGAGTCACCACTTAAATAACAGGACAGAAGAGACATGGACAGAAACCATGGAGGGCTTTGAGATGCAGATGGATTGTAGAAGGATGGAGCCTTGGGCAACTGTCCCGACTAGGCAGGGGGTGGTGGAGGGAAAGTCACTGGCCTGGATAACATCACATCATGTCTCTCTGCTTTTCTCCAATCCACAACAGGTTACTGAGCAACTGAGCCAGCCTGCTTCCAGAAACTTCACACACTCATTGTCATGTTTGGAGAGTACTGCAGAGGTTAAAAAAAGAGAGAGAAGCAAATGTGACTGTGTGTATCTGCAACTAATGAACATCAGTACATTCATATTGTTCATTTGGTTTCACTTGAAATGATATTAAACACTAAAGGTATAACTTAATAACATTAATCAACATTTTTGCCAACATGTTCTTGATTTCCCGCCAAAAGTTCAGCACCAAAGCAGGAATCGCCTCTATATTAACTTCAAGGCTACAGACAAAAGACAAAAACCACAAGGTGATAGTCTGGCCTTGGCTCCTCTAATGCTCACCAATCAATGTAACACATCCAGTTTGCCGTCCCAAATAACACAGTGGGCGGTGTTTCTTTATGTTTTGTCACTATGAGGTCGCTTCGCAACTGTGAAAACTTCATGAAGTCATTCTGAATGTTTACATGCACAGAGAAGTCGTGCTACAGTCATAGCTTGACTGGGCCGTTTAAATGGAGAGTGGAAAACTTACACTTTCATTCTGAAAAGGGTTAAGGAAGTTTCCTCCCATCTCTCCATCCTCTCTGGGTGTCCCGGGCTGGTTACTCATACTTAGGTTACCAGGAGAGTTCTTTTCAAAGAAAAGTAAAAGATAGCACAATGCTAAGTGTTACTTCAAAAAGTTACAAAATCAAGTGGAGGTTTATTAAAGAAAAAGTTTCTCTCACCTTGGGAAGACTGTCCATGTCACCTGACCCTAAGATAGAGCACACATGTATGAGAATAAATTCTAAATAATAAAATCAAACCTTAGTTTTCATGGTTTATTTTGGGAATTAGGTACCAAAATTGTGCCAGTGCAGCTTAAACTACTTGTACCTAAAGATCCATTCATGTGATGGGGCTCCATTCCAGCCAATCCCCCTAACGGACCATCACTACCTGCACCCATGGGGAACTAAGAACACACAGGTAAAAAACAACACAACTATTTTACTTTAAAGAGATTATACAACTTCACAGGCTCCATAATGACCCACACACAGGACAAAATGTCTCACGTTTGGTCGGCTTCCACCAGGAGGAACTGTGTTTATCATAGTGTACATATTGTCGCCAGAGTTGGTTGAATCTGACAGAGCAAAAAATAAATACATAAATAAAATATAAGATAATGGCGACCTTCAATATACTGTTTGTAGACACGTAATGTACACAGAGCTTACCTGCTGGACTTGGCATTATTGGGGTTCCAGGTGGCCCCCCCTCCTCCTGGAGGTCCCTGAAACCAGAGTTTGGTTTCTAATAGATTTATTCATGAAAGAATCAATTACGAGATTCTTAGTGAGTGAAAAAGGTTTAAAATCAAGCATACATACCACATAACTTCCTGGAGATGCAGAAGAGTAAGGGGTCTACATAAACAGAGAGGGAATATGGGAGATCATAACAAAATACCCCAAAACAGAAAAACAAAACAAGCAAACAAACAAAAGAACATCTAACTTTTGGTTAGGTTACAGATGCTTACAGAGTTTGAGTTTGGAGGATTTGGCCAAGGTCTTCCACCACCAGGTCCCCTGAAACACACACACACAAACACACACACACACACTTTAGTATTCTGCTTTTGGCAGGCTATGCTGTTTCTGGTTCATTTGGGCAGAACTGGCAACAACAAGCTATTCTCACGCCAAAGAAAGGTGATGGGAAGAACTGAAAAAAAGATATAAACCGAGAGAGAAAATGACAAAAAAAAAAACACAAAGTGGAGAAAAGTCTTTTCAAAGTTCCACAGTATATTTACAAGAGTAGATGGTAAAAAGCCACAATAAAGTAAAGGCCTGTTTTACAGGGAGATTTTGGATATTTGGGAGTTGTTGTTTTTTAAGGCAAAGAAATGTGCTCACTCAATTTACATTTCACAAGCAGCATCGGACAGAAAATACATGTTTGCCTGTTTTAAATGAAGGTGCTCCAGAAACACTGCACTCCTCAATCTGTAAGAGTGTTTGGGTAGGTTACATTCTGTATAATTCACTACTCACATGCTCATACCAGGCATCCCTGGACCAACCAGGGCATTGAGTGGTGGCCTCATCCCACCTCCATAATTCTAAAGAGTGAGAGAGAAAAAAAAACATTCAATTATGTGTTCAAGAGAGACACTAAAAACACTGTTAATTTCAATTAAATTGTCTATTTGAATGGCACAGTGTATGTTAATGAATGTACAATATTACCGTAAATATATTGGATTTAGAAATGTGTTAATTTCCATTTGTAGTCCCATAATTTTCTCTCAGTTTACTTCAAATCTATGATTAAAATGTAGAAGTAATTCAGTGTTCACGTTGCTGATTACAGGTCAGCCATGCTTTAAGCAGTTTCTTAAAATAGAGATACTGTATGTGGAGTTATTGCTACTGATGACAGGCAAAGTATTCCAGCATGAGCATCATTCAATAGATAAAACATTTTGTGCAAATGAGGATCCTCTGAACTGAACTTCACTGTCTGACCTGGTGCTGCTTATACTATTTCACTTTTTAATGAACTCCTCCACGTGTGGTGGGGCCGTTTCATTTATAGATTTAGAAAAAAGACAAACATTTTTGAGTAATTTGAAGTTCTCAAAGCTTAAAAGAATGGTATTTAACTACAACTGGGCAGGTGTGATACAGCTTCCTATGAAATACCCTGCTTTAGGTGAGGTGACACCAGCAAATGACCAGGTGAGTTATTAGATCATGCAGTTAAAGAAAGATTCGCCAGCCTTAGTTGTGATTAAAGGTTTAATGTGTTTAATATTTTATTTGGGGCATCTGCTTGGTAACAATGGTCGTTTGGTGGTGCTGCACTTGACAGCACCACCAAACATCTAAACATCAAAACTATTCCTATGATAATTTCATCCTGTACCTGAGGCCCTAGTGGTACCATGCCCCTGGGTGGAGTCATCCTCTGCATTGGTCCTCCCATATTTGGATGTCCTGAAACATGGGGGGTCGAAAACAAATAAAAAACATAAAATGAGTCAGTTTACTCCAAGACATTACACTCAGAACTTCGGACTTGTCAGTCAAGAGAATCCGTTTTGTCTGTAGTTGGCCATTATTACAGATGTGCACTCTCATGTTCTCATGATATTTTACAACATACAGTCTCTCTCTTTGAGCAAGCAATATTTAATTTCATAGCTTTAGCATCAATTTCTACGGTCAGTGATTTGTCCATATATGTACAGTCATGGACAAAATTGTTGGTACCCTTCGGTTAATGAAAGAAAATATCATAATGGTCACAGAAATAACTTGAATCTGACAAAAGTAATAATAAATAAAAATTCTATGAAATTTAACCAATGAAAATCAGGCACTGCTTTTCAACCATGCTTCAACAGAATTATTTAAAAAAATAAACTCATGAAACAGGCCTGGACAAAAATGATGGTACCCTTAACTTAATATTTTGTTGCACAACCTTTTGAGGCAATCACTGCAATCAAACAATTCCTGTAACTGTCAGTGAGACTTCTGCACCTCTCAGCAGGTATTTTGGTCCACTCCTCATAAGCAAACTGCTCCAGTTGTCTCAGGTTTGAAGGAAGCCTTTTCCAGACGGCATGTTTCAGCTCCTCCCAAAGATGCGCAATACGATTTAGGTCAGGGCTCATAGAAGGCCACTTTAGAATAGTCCAATGTTTCGTTCTTAGCCATTCTTGGGTGATTTTAGCTGTGTTTTGGGTCATTGTCCTGTTGCAAGACCCATAACCTGCGACTGAGACCAAGCTTTCTGACACTGGCCAGCACATTTCTCTCTAGAATCTCTTGATAGTCTTGAGATTTCATTGTACCGGCCAGGGCCGGTTCTAGGAATGCATACATGAGGGGGCAGGCATAAATTTGAAGGGGGCATTATGAGTACATACTTCAGCATTTTCTTGTTGTTGTTTTTTAAGTGTTTCTTTAACGGAACTGTGCTGTTAGTGGAGTCCAACTTCAAAGAAATGGATTGCACTTTGTCAGGCCTCTACTCTAAGACCTGTCCAGCTTGGGTGTCCCACCTGAAACCAAAGCTCCTGCTGGTATAGCTCTTAGAGTCACTGAGGCACGCAAACCCCCTGACCACAATAAGGTGGCAATCCCTCAGGGGGGGAACAGAAAATATCAATAACAAAATGAAGTAAGAAAAAAGAAAAGAATGATCCATTATCAAAGCTTTAACAACCAACAAAATAACAATTGCCCTATTGGACAGCCATTAGATGTCTAAGCATTTTGAATAAATTTGAAACTAATAACAATAAACTCAACTATCTGTGTGTTTGTTTCTGTCTGTATATAGACCATAATGATTAAAGAATCATAACTATCAAGCACAACAATAACAGAGCAAAAAATTAAACCCCCTACCAAAATAAGGCAGTGAATCTTCAGGGGGAAATAATAATAATAAATGAAAATGAGTAAAAACTAAATGATCCTTCATAAAAATTTTAAGAACCAACAAGGCATACATGAAGCTCTGAGCTGAACTGCTGAAAGCAGCGGGAATGTAGAGTGAAACTTTCTGTTATTTTTTTCTTCAAACTAGCATGCTGAACTAAAGGCTGGGCGGAGCTTGAGGGGTCTCATATGCGCAGCTCGTTTTCCCTCAGTCTAGTACCGAGGAGGCAGTCACATCTATGGCCCGTGCGTGATTGATCACTGCTCCTACTAACAGGCGTAGACACGTTTAAATAGAACAGAAACAAACCCCAGTTGACAGAATAGATGCAATAAATACGTCTGTTATTATAAGTATTTATTCAGTATCGCTACAACACATTTAACAGAGCTTTACTCTATAAGTTTTACCGCTGGAGCTCAGCAGCCCGAGGGGGAGAAATATGACACCGCAAGATCAGGCTGTATGTCAACTCATTTGCATACTAAACACTGATTGGTTGTTTTCTGTGGTGGTGGGAAGGACTTGTTGAAGACAGTACAATGGATCCTGTGAGGCTCCGACACACAGAGTTCAGTACAGAGGGGAGAGAGCGTTTGGAGAGATTTGCCCATTTCGGCGCATTTGATTGAGGGGGCAGAATGTTTGTTTGAGGGGGCACTGCCCCCTCTTGCCCCTGCGTAAAGCCGGCCTTGGTACCGGCACAGATTCAAGACACCCTGTGCCAGATGCAGCAAAGCAGCCCCAGAACATAACAGAGCCTCCTCCATGTTTCAAAGTAGGGACGGTGTTCTTTTCTTCATATGCTTCATTTTTCCATCTGTAAACATAGAGCTGATGAGCCTTGGCAAAAAGTTCCATTTTTGTCTCATCTGTCCATAGGACATTCTCCCAGAAGCTTTGTGGCTTGTCAACATGTAGTTTGGCTTTTTTATGATTTGTTTTCAACAATGGTGTCCTCCTTGGTCGTCTCCCATTAAGTCCACTTTGGCTCAAACGACGACGGATGGTGCGATCTGACACTGATGTTCCTTGAGCTTGAAGTTGACCTTTAATCTCTTTAGAAGTTTGTCTGGGCTCTTTTGTTACCGTTCGTATTATCCGTCTGTTTGATTTGTCATCAGTTTTCCTCCTGCGGCGACGTCCAGGGAGGTTGGCTAGAGTCCCATGGATCTTAAATTTCTGAATAATATGTGCAACTGTAGTCACAGGAACATCAAGCTGCTTGGAGATGGTCTTATGGCCTTTACCTTTAACATGCTTATCTATAATTTTCTTTCTAATCTCCTGAGACAACTCTTTCCTTTGCTTCCTCTGGTCCATATTGAGTGTGGTACACACCATGTCACCAAACAGCACAGTGACTACCTGTAGCTTATATATAGGCCCATTGACTGGTTACAAGATCGTAGACACCTGTAATGCTAATTAGTGGACACACCTTGGATTAACACGTCCCTTTGGTCACATTATTTTCAGTCTTTTGTAGGGGTACCATCATTTTTGTCCAGGCCTGTTTCATGAGTTTATTTTTTTAAATAATTCTGTTGAAACATGGTTGAAAAGCAATGTCTGACTTTCATTGGTTAAATTTCATAGAATTTTTATTTATTATTACTTTTGTGAGATTCAAGTTATTTCTGTGACCATTGTGATATTTTCTTTCATTAACCGAAGGGTACCAACAATTTTGTCCATGACTGTATATATATATATATATATATATATATATTTATATATATACACACTTTAAGAAAGTTAGCAAACATAATGAAGAGACTACACCTATGTAGTCATAGCCTGATTTTAGACCTTCACTAAATTTATAGCACTTTTAGCACAAGTAGTTTAGTCTTTAATTATTAACTCATTTAAATATTACAACAATAGCTGTAAATACATCTGATACATTCTAAATTTTTATCAGTAATTTTAGCAGTTATATCACGACAGTTGTAAAGCCAGCCTATTATCACTTAAAAAGCATGTCAAGGATTACAGGACTGATGACTCAGCAGGATTTAATTTGTCCATGCGTTTATCTTTAATAGACTGGACTACTGTAATGCTGTCCTCACAGGTCTGCCTAAACTGTCCATCAGTTACTCCAGAACATGAGTCCTCACTAAGACCAAAGAAGTGGATCATATAACCCCAGTCCTCAGATCTTTACACTCGCTTCCTGTCTGTCAAAGAAGTGACTTCAAAATCCTGCTGGTAGTTTACAAAACACTAAATAGTTTAGGGCCAAAATATATTCACGATCTCGTGACTCGTTATGAACCAGCCTATTCCCAGAGTCAGAACTAAACATGGAGATGCAGCGTTCAGCTTTTCTGCTCCTCACATGTGGAACAAACTCCCAGAAAAGTGCAGGTCTGGTGAACCTCTCAGCAGTTTTAAATCAGGATTAAAAACTTTTCTATTTGCTGCCTTTTATCAGAACTGTTAATTCCTCACACTGGAACTTTCATTTCTTACATTTGATCTATTTTATTCTAGCTTTTTCATTTTTTATTTAATTCTTTTGTTACATTCTGCTACTTCCTGTTTTATTGTGGTGCTTCCTGTTACCAACAGTTCAGTTAGCTGAATTATAAACACCTGTGACCTGTGGGGTTGAGTCTATAAAGGCCTGTGGCTAACCTTTCTCTCTCTCTCTCTCCATCCAGCAGCACTGCCACCACTCAGTAAAACCCCTTTACATTTTTTTAATAGACACAGCCATTATCAGTCTCATCCCTAGTCTGGTGTCTATCGTTATGTTCCGTGCAGCCAGCCGTAACAGCTTTTTATTTCTTTTTAAAGTTTGTTTTTAATGTAGTTTTTAATGTTTCTTGCACCCTGATGTTTTTGTTTTATGTAAAGCACCTTAAATTGTCTTGTACATGAAATGTGCTAAACTTGCCTTCCCTAAATCTGGACATCTAGGAGCTTTTTTCACTCAAAATGCTAAAAACACACTCTCATCTTGTTCATATGTGAGCTGAGAGCTTTACAATGTGATATGAAGATTTTTTTTTTTTTACTGTAATTGGGAAATAAAACAGACTGTGTAGCACGATCCCTGATGCTTCTCATTATTGTGAAGCAGGTATTACATAAATTAATGCAAAAAAGTGTAATGATTTGGTATGATTTAGAAATTGTGACCAACAGAAACTTTTGATCAACTACGGTAAATAGTTCTGATTCCCTCTCCTGACTAGTAGCTGAGTGGATGACGTGTGAAGTCCCATGTATATTGTTCATATTTTTCTAGCCAATCCTGGTGAAATCTGAATTGAATGCAAACACTGAATCGACACTGTCATCAGGTTATCCTACAGGTTTGTAAGAGAAACATTCACTTTAGGACCAAACTGAATACATTTTTGCTTTATAGACTTATGGATTTTTCTTTTCAGCCAAAGAAAAATTAGTAATTACATCACCTATGAATTTATCTCTCTAGCCAGTATTGTTAGAGATAAACACCATAGTCAGCCCCTTTTATGCAGTCAATTATTCCCCGAGAAATTAATAACCCAGAACAGAAATTTAACCACAAAGTTATTTCCTTTTCAAATTTTAATTTAGGGACTAATTTGAATTGATGAAACAGCTCTCTATAATTGCTTTTAGAGTGTTATGTGTGTTTGTATTTTTTTTTATTCACTGCCGTTTTAAGAGATATTTCACTGAAATCTTTAGATTTTACACAAGTAGTTCATTTGGATTTATTTCTGATTTATTTATTTCCTCGACAGAATATCCTATGATCTCGACTGTGACTAAAGATCCAAAATAGAATTAAAGCCAAGTATTGTAAAGAAAAAAAGTCTGGCACTGCAGCAGTGTGCCATTTAAATTTATCTTCATTTTTTCTGTTTTGGTTTCTACTTACATATCTAAAGAAATGTATTATGAACTGCCATGAAGTTTCCTTTTTATTTTCTAATCAAATTCAGGTGAAACATTTTGTTTAAGAAAATGTAATGACAGTTACATGAAATTTGGTACGTTTATCTACAATAAATGTGTGGCTCATAGGAGGATGTCTTTCATGCTTTCTTCATAAATGATCAAACTTTAATCTCAAATGAAACTACAAGAATAAACAGGCAATCATGTTGTATGTGGATACCCATGTACTGCATCTTTGTGCACCTTGCTGTCTTGTGGGATCCATCCCACTGGGTAACATCGGCTGGCTACCTGGAACTCCACCAAGTCCCTACAGAGGGAACCAGATCCATCAGTCACATCATCATTAAGGTCACATGCTGTTTATTTCTATTGTCCATGTTAGTCTGCTGCCCTGTAGTTGTTAGTGTAGCTCTCACCTGATTAGGTAATCTGAGGGGGGGTCTGGGTCCACCGGGATATCGAGGTGACATAAATGGCTGAAAAACAAGTGTGGTTTTACATTTTTCGACATTTGAATGCATCTTTAGACCAACTATCAAGCCTTACATATCAATCAAAGAAAAATGTCTGGTCATTGAGCATGAGGACAAATGCAACTGATTTCTAAAGGTATTCTAAAAAAAAAAGTTACACAAACTGGAGGGGGCACTATGCGTCATGAAGGGAAACTAACCAGACTAACTCAATTTGAGGTTTTGGGCTCACTTTCTTTTCACACAAGAAAAGTGGGAAGCTGACCACATTTTCATTGGATTAAGTTTATGGAAAAAGGCAGATTGGGAACAAAGGATGACGTTTTTTTAATCATGATGTGAGTGCATGTGTTAACCGCGTGGAATCTGACACCGTGTGATGGGAGCTCTTTTACAGCTGTGACTGGTTTCTCACTTGTTCTCACCACAGACGGTAGCAATGCTGTTTCCATGTCTGCTGAACTGATGTCACTGTGGTTAGAAAAAAAACTGTCTGAAGTGCCAGAGAAGCTATTCTACAATGTTCCACCAGAGAGCAATGGTTCTCTTCATTCAATAAGAGTCATCTTCTCTAGGCTGCATCGTAGTCTCTAAAATTATGTCCATGTAAGAACTACATCTTATTATGATGTCCCATCTTGTTTGAATTCTTGCTTGTGATGTTCTCATTCTCAAATGTAAGTCGCTTTGGATAAAAGCGTCTGCTAAATGACTGTAGAATAGAATAGAATAGAATTCAGTTTATCTTTTTATCTTTTATCTATCTTTTTATCCTTTAATTGTCCATGTTCTCCAGGCCTTGAGGAACAACTTTGGTTCTTTCATGTTTAATTTTAAGAATGACAACGAACCTTGTAAAATAAAAAAATAAAGTAAAAAAAAAGGGGTGCTAGAAAAGAGTAAGGCAGTGAATGCAGTTACAGTTAGCCCTGTCTGTTATACAGATTACCTTTGATAATAACAAACAGGTAATTACAGAACCTGATTGTGCAGATATTCTTGGATCTGATCCATGCACAGAAACCAGAATGAAACACTGGGAATCTGGAGATTTTAACTCTTGTACTAATAGGTCTAAGCTAGACCTTGCCTCCAACAAGCAACTGATCTTCTATCAAATGCATGCTGGAGTTTTTAACAGAACTAGAAATACCTTGGAAGGTCATTGATCTTTGTGTCAGATCCAAGCATCTGAATTTGACTGATAAGGACGAGTAATCAATGTACAACAGGTAGAGTCCTTCAGAGATGATGTGGGGCATTGCAGCATGTGGGTGTTTTTGTGTGCCCTGGATTTATTTCTCCTGTCAGGTTCCTTTTTCTCCATGTTGTGGTGCGCCCACACACAGATAAAAGCAGACTGTTAGCAACCACTTTTTAGGGTTTTCTCTTTCTCTTATAGTGCTAGGGGGCTTTTTCTGCATGTAAAAGATCTGCAAATTTACAAGCGTTAAAGACAACACAAAAGAGGGTAATTCTCTCTCTCAGGCCATTCCTGAAGAAAATAGCTTTGTTAAGGGACCAAATGATCCATCTATATCGCACCTGAACACTATTTGCATAGCATTTTCATTCTTATTTTTGTTTTTTTTAATTTTTTATTAAGTGGTTCGACATCTTCTAATGGATTAAACAAAATTTTCAGCCTGTAAATGAGCATAATGAAGCTTTTTAAGAATTAGTAAATAAGCTCTGTAGGGGATGGGCAATTAATAAAATGCCAATCATTAGACAAAAAATATACAATTGTTTAAGTATGTATGTGTTACCTGGAAGAACCCTGGAGGAACAGGTCCCACTGGCATGCCCTCTCCTGGAGGAAGGTTCCCGAGGACGGGGCTTGGAGCTGCTGCAGCACTCTGAAGAGGACAGGACAAAAACAGGCAAAATTCAACATATTCTTGCTCATTAGTGGTAGAAAGTATCTACAGGCAGGTACAGAAAAAATGTTTACAATCGATATACTTTACTTAAATATTTCTATTTTATGCTGCTTTAATAATTCAGTTAGTAACACCTTGAATGTTTTGTGATAGTACAGCTACTTAACAGCTAGGGCTGGGTGATATGGCCTAAAAATAAAATATTTTTAAAATTAAAAAAAAAAAAAAAAAAAAAAAATTTAAACCAAATCGGATTTTTTTTCTAGAGTAAAAAAAAAAAAATCTGATTTCTGATTTTAATTTACTTTTGTCCCCCTTCTTTAAAAACACATTAAACTTGAAGCTTTAGCATGCTAAATGTTTTGTTTTATTTATTTATTATTTTTCATATAAATATATTTATTTATATGACTGAATGACAGCAAAGAAAGTAAATAACGTCACAACTTTTCCACCATATAAACAGCTTAATATCTTGCATAGAGATGCAACACAACTGCATCCGTGATCTCTTTCCATCTGGATCCTTATCATCAGGGATCCACTGCAGAAATAACTCCCCTGATGTTGGTCGTCTCTTAACGAGAGTTTGTGGGCTGAAGTTGTCTTCTGCATCTCAAAAAGAGCAGCATTTCTCAATATGCACAGCTAAATTGCAGGAGTGAGTGACGGCTCACATCACTGTTTTTCTGTTAGGGCTTTCAGACAAACACTGTTCTGGTGAGGAGGTAGGGCTGAGACCACTGCTAACTATGGAAGCCCAAGCAGAGCATTTGTGGTGCATATACAAGATGAAAAAAAAAATCCGGATTTTCATAAAAATAAGCTGAAAATGAATTGATAATTTTATCGATTAATTGGTTAATGTGGATTAAGATTTTATACTCAAAACCTTATAACATCTGATGCACTATTAAGAATGAAATTCCCCATGAGAAAATCACACAATGAAAATGAGCAGCATCCATGTCAGGAGTGAAATGTTACTCAAATACTGGAGCATCAGTATTCATGATAATAATACAATTTTTATACTATAAACATCATTCTACATATTTAGTTAGTCATTTCAGTCTGAAAATTTACTGCATTAGTTTTGTCATTACTTGATTTCATCCACATTGCAGTCAAAAAACCTCGGCTGAACATGTCCAAACAACAAAACACAAGAGCTAGAAAACAACAGCATTATTAAAAATGTGCAGTCCCAGGGTCTTTCCCCATCACCTTCCTGCTGTCTCTCCCTCTATGGGATATTTCCTGTTTTCAGCAGATGCCCAGCCATGCCGGCCCAGGTTTATTTTTAAACATTGTGTTTTTTGTTGTGCTTGCCCCAGACGGGTGGTGCTGGATGGCTGCAGCAGGGCCTCTGTCTGCTTCCTGTGGTATTGTGCTTTCTCCACATTACATTACCACCCAACACTGGCCTCTCCTTTATCCTCTTCATATTATACTGAATAACAATCAAGGTGCAGTATAGGAGTCTGTCAATCCATATATATGGATATCTGTGCAGAGTGAGCACATAAAGCCAGGTCATCTGCATTTGTATGGTTTTTTTTCTCAGTGGCTGCCCACTCTGTTTTATTTTTATTTTTTTTATCTTTTTCCTCACTTTCTCTTTCTGTCTGAAGGCTGGGTGTAAAGAGCTCCAGTGAAATTCACCCACAGTCTCTGAAGTTTCCGCCAGCTGACTTTTTAGGTCAGACAGGAACAAGGTTTAATCAGAGCTGAGATAAAAGGAGACTGACGACACTCCTGTATCCTCTGCTGCTCCACCCCGCCACCCTCGCTAGTCCCTCAACCGCCTTCAGTCTCCTTCACATCTCCCCATCATTAATGTTCGACAACAGGGAACAGGATGTGCTGCAGTTTTTAGATTCCATGTGCTGCTGCAAACATGGTCTGTATTTGTCTCAGCAGATGAATGTACAGATGGACACAGATGGATACTGTATCTCTGTGGTTCAGCAGCGGGAAACTGGATTTGGTTAGTTTGTGTGTTTCTGTGTCTGTGTTTCCACTGAGAATGCAACACCATGCACAAAATCTAGTGTTTGCAGTGATTTTGTGATTCCAAACCCCCTCCTTTTTTTTTTTTTTTCCCCCTTTCCTACTCCCTCCTCGCACCCAGGATTACCCAGAATGCCTTTGCTCCCTGGCAGCCTGGAGGTCTGCTGAGTTTGCCTTCATGCACAGAGAAAGAGGGAGGGAAAGAGGAGAAAAGAGGACAAAGTGGAGATTACGAGTGTGTTTGTGTGAGTAGCAGTGAGTGTGTATGTGCAAGACCAGACCAGAAAAACATGGGGGAGGAAAAAAAAAAAAAAAGGAAAAACTACCTAACCTGCTGACAAAGCAGCATTTTCTAAATACAGCTGGGGGGGGGGGGGAGTAAATAAATAAATAAATAAAAAACATGCCGGGATATTTCCCAGCTCCAAAACCAGCCGCACATTCCATCTATGGGAAAAACAACTTCTAGTGCAAATAGTCTAGTCTAGTGATTATGAGAGATTCAAAAAAACATTAAAATTATAATGAACAACAATGAGAAGCATTCACGAAACCTCATAAGAAAGGATGGGAAATTTCCCCCAGTTTGCTCGTAAGACACCGTTGAGTTGAAGGAATCACATGGTTTCCATAGTGATGCTTATTAAAATTTATTCAGTGAGACTTGACTTGAGATTAATATCATACTTATTCACATATTTTAAGTATGATGCCAAACCCAGCAGATGCTTATGTAATATTGTGTAATATTGTATAAAAAGAAAACAATGAAGACAAAAAAGGTTGGCTGTAACTTACCAGCTTACTAATTCATGTTAGATAACATCTATTAAATCTGTCTGACAAATGAAAATGACGAGTGGCCTTTTGTTTGCTAGTTACAGTATCTGTACTTCACTAAGTGTAAAAGCTTTGAAATAGCAAATTAATTTTGGAAAATTTGACAGAACCTGGTAAGATGTTTGCTTTAGTGAAGTTTTACAAATGAAAGAAAAAAAGTGATTACCAGCTGAGTACATTTCCCAAAATTTTAAACTACTCCAAATATTTTTCAAAGCAGCAGTGTTTCGAAGACTTAAAAAGAAAATTATTATCATTTGATGTTATACCTGCCAAATAATACATAAGTCTATAATAATGCATAAAAATAATGAGCACTGAATATTATTTCAATTAAATATTGAATCAGTGGAAAAATATTAACTGTTAAAATAAAACAGTATAAGCTGCATTAACAAATGCAGCTTTTCCAGGCAAGAAAAGTCTGTATAGTTTGACTCATGAAATGTTCATGTAAAAACAGTATATAAACAACACGTTATAAATTATTCAAAATGTTTAGGACTCACATCTTTATCAGCTTATTTGTAGATACTGATACTCTATACAGAAGTTTTAATTAATTGTTTATACCATTCCAAATGCTCCAATCATCTCTGGAGGCCATTGTTAAATGCAGCTCCTTTGTGCTGAGGCGCATTGATGAGCTGTAAAGAGTTATGTGGTGGGAGGTTGTGGACCAGGTGAGTTTGGGGTATCCTGTACACACTCTGCATGTAGTTTATTATTTTGTTTGTTTTTGTTGGTGGTGCTACCCATTGTATGTATTTTTTGGTGAAAACATTTTCTTTGATAAGTTAGTTAGGACTTTTGTTTGGTTTTCATTTCAGCTTTTGAGTTAGGCTTTGGTTTGTTGTAGTGATTTAATCGATTTGGCACAACTTCATGCCCCTTCCTCCACACAGGTTTCATGAAATCTGCTGTTGTTTGGCGTATTAAATAAAAGGGCCATTTTATCCATTTACAATGTCTCATCTCCATTTGGTGGTTGTCAGGTTACATCCCCTCGGGGGATGTAACAACCTCTATAATTTATATCTAGATGTCATTCATTGTTAGAAGGTTACAGGATTTCACTTGATGTGAAGAGATTGTGACCACATCAGTGCAGTGTGATTACATCATGTGAGCTGCAGAAATGCAGTGCAGGATGTGAAGGTTTGATGCTGGTCATCATATGAAAACACTGCAGTGAATCCAGTTTGTTAAATTCTTGCTTGCCAGTTCTGTTTAAATACATATTCCCAGCCAAACTTAGCATATTCCAGTATTTAACCCCGTCTTCTGATTGTTACACGCTGTCACACCCTCTACACAACGCCGTGACGAAACAACAGAGTGTGTTCAGTGGGAGGCTTGTTCAAGTCCGATGCAAGACAGAGAGATACAGAAGATCCTTCCTTCCAGCAGCTATCAGGCTGAAGAACAAAGCCCTTAATTAATTAATGTGATTGTTTTAAAAAAAAAAAAAAAAAAAATTACTACTACTACAATATTGAATTTCCCTTTGGGATTAATAAAGTAGTTTTCATTCATTCATTTCATTCATTAATGACCCTGCCATTTACACCTCTTGTACATCAGTGTTGACGCTCTTCTGTCAAGGCAAAGTGAGAAGTGTAGTGGAGTATTCAGCTGCTGGTTGTACTGTATAATGTATGACAGTGTACATTATGTGTGAATGTATCTCTCAGCATTGTACTACATTATAAAAACATTATAAAAATGTTTTTGAACATTTCTTTTGAACCTGAGTTTAGAATTAAAACACAAATAATATTGGAACAATGAAAAAAAAGACATTAAATCTGTACTTAAATGCAGTTTCTTCTTCAGCCTATTGTACACTGACAACTAAATGGCATCAGCCTCGTGCTGAGTCGTATGTCTGAACGGCAAAACTATTCATCCAAAAATACGGATTTCAGTTTTTCTCACCTGTATAATGTAACGTCCAGGGAAAGTTGCTGAACGCATCACATTGTGCTGTTAAACCAACCTGAATCACACACAGCTGCAAAATTGCAAATGAGATAACATTTTATTTCAGTGTTTTGACACCATTTAACCAAACTAGTGAACATCTACGTAAAAAGCTGGTGATTATCCTACAGATGGTAAAACATAATCGATGCAGGCCATTTCCTTCTTTCTCTGCAACTTATTTTATGGCTGCTTTACAGGCTGGTGAGCCATCCCTACAATGACAACTTGGTGATTTTTTTGTTTTAATTTTTTTTTCTATAACCAAAAATCCAACAAGGATGACTTAATTCACTCATTTGGAGGAAATAACCCTTCCTCTGCTATACTGTCTCACTCTAACATGCCTCTTTTTCAGCTTGCATGGAACAATAAATAAAGCAACACAAGCGGCAAAATGCAAACGTGGTTTAACTTTGTTTGGCTTTTGATGTAACAATCTTTTATGGAAAGTGACGATACTGAGGAATCCTTTCTATTAATTGATTATGACATTTAATACAACGAATAACTATGAAATCAACTAATCGTGACATCTCTACAAACCAAAACCCTGACAGCTCACAAATTAAATTCTCAGCAAACTATATATATATATGTATATATATATATATATATATATATATATATAGGCTATATATATATATATGAGTCGTGTCTATTACTGTATATGTCAACCCCCAACAGTGTTCAAGTTTGAGTTGTTTAATGTCATTAGAAAACAAAGTTATGGACATAAAACATAAAGCACAAATCCAAATTATTCCTCCACAATGAAGGACTTACAGTATATTATCACCAAACAAATGAATGAATATATACATTGATGAATTATCCATTACATTATATATACAGATAATAGATAAACATGCTTATTCCTCTATAAAATAATATGAAAAATCCATTGAAAAACTCTAGCTATGTAGTATAAAAACATTATCGCTCACCTTTTCGCAAGTTAATTAAACTTTGTTCACACTACATTTATGGTACACTAATCCCATCACACCACAGGGCTCAGTAATACCTAATGAGATAACTTGCAAACTCCTTCATCCCTATATGTTTACAGATTGTGTCCCTTGTTAATGTGTGTGCTTGATGCATGTATACTTTGTGTGTGGATGTGTGTGTGTAAGGATGTGTGTGTAGGTGGGGAGTCATTTTCATTCAATACTGCAGAGACTGAGGGAGATGCGTGAGTGGAATTTCAAAAGACTGTCTGTGCCCATCTTTTCTCATTGTCTCAACCTGCACCGCTCACTGTCTGCTTTCTCCACCTGTCTCTCACAGGCATTTAAACACACACACACACACACACACACACACACACACACACACACACACACACACACACACACACACACACACACATACAAAAAAGAAACGAAAAAAAAACCCTGCACTGCTCTGTCTCAATTTTTGTATTCATATAGTACCCCTTACTGTAATAACGAGTTTCTATCGTGAATATGGAAACAGATTTAAAGCATGGCGTTAGAAATCTGTTAGTACTTCTTTCACTGAAGTCTTTCACTTCTTTCCAGAACTACAAATAAGCGAGTTTGTTGAACCTGGGGATAAATTAATCATGTGCACTCGTTTATTTTCAATATATCTTACATATCAACAATAAATATGTATAAAGAGTAGACATAAAACAGATGTATGTTTTATAAAAATCCAATTTGCATTGTGTTTCCATATCAATGCTATAACTTAGAGTAAAAAAAGTAAAAAAAAATGAAACCTCCTGATCTATATTTTCATCTAACCTCTAATGATTTGGAGTACCTCAGAAAATAGGAACTCTTTTGTCATGAGTTTTAGCTTTGCCTATTGGCCAACAAAACCTCTTAGTGGCCGTTTTATATTATATTTAAAGCTAGTGTTTAAAAAGGCCTGGCAACTTCCACATGATTCACAAGGAGTTTGTAGTGAAAAGAGGGTTCAGTAAAGCCAGATTCACAAATACCATCTCATGTGTAAAAGGTCTCACTTCTTATTCACTTTGAAAGGAGTTACATTTTGCATCAATCAAGCATTTTTCTTTTAGGTTGATGTGCGTGCTAGCATCAACTTGTAGACTAGTAACGTAAGCTCTCTCATACAGTAATAATGTGCTTCAAGACTTTTTCAAAGCCTTTGAAACTAGCTACACTGAAAAGAGACATATTTGTTTTGTTTTTTTTTTTTTTAGGAGTTAATGAAATACATCTTTGTAGTATTTTGATCATATCATGTTACCAACATTTCATAAAGACTAATTTGTGAAAAGCCACTAATTAGGTTAAAACAGGCCAAAAAAGGTAAAAACATCAAAGGCGACAACATCCATCACATCTGGTTTTCTGTGTGTTGGGGTTCCATTGTGATGTAGAGCCTACATATAAGTTGCTGAAATATTCTTGACTGCTGACTCATTTGATGTGGAACTGAGTGCTGAGTATAGCTTTTTACATAGAGATCAGCGGAAAAGGCAATACTCAGAATCCTGATGTTAGCAGGTGTCAGGAGGTATTTTTGTCCAGTGTGAATGGGGCTTTACAGAAACTCTAGGAGTGAATCTGCAGCGGTATGTGAAAGGGTTTGCTCTGAGTCTCAAGGCAACTCCAAGTTCATCAGGATCTACACACTAAACGGGAAGGAACTCTGTTCCTCCTCCCTCTTTTCCACTCTATTCATCCTCTTAAATGCCATTAGTCCATTTCCTGAATAAGGGAGGAGAGAATGGAAAGAATAGATGCTACCATTCTGCAGTATGTGCACTCTCTCACATGCATGGAGTAACAAGAAAAACAGTTGTTTATATATGCACACTAAAGAATGACATTTTTATAAGCACAACTTGTCAAAAGCTAAAGCTCAGAATTAAAGGTTTTGATTTACAGGGACCTGTCATGTAGCCCAAGAGAAAAACAGAAGGATACGCTTTTAACACCCTTTATTTATGGGAAAAATCAAGACACACCAGTCTATTACAAGCCAAACTAATTTAGTTTCAATCTAAACACACTCAGTCACCCTCTGGTATTCAAAACTGTCTCTCTTTACCAAAACATGCCATAAGATACACTGTAAAACACAGTGTCAAGTGAGAAAAAAGTGCCTCTATGCCACCATTATAGATACCATCTTCTTAGCTTTACTGTACCAGCTTAACCAAGTCCAAGTCCAAACCAAAGTCTGCTCACTAAGGCAACGAATCTTCTTTCTGTTTAACCTTGTGATTGTGAAGGCCACCAGCTCTGTCGTGAGCACAGTTGTTCACTTAAGCCTCATTTCCACCAACAGGTACAGGTCTGGATGGGATGGTTAGGGTGTGGATATGGTTTGTAAACTGTAATCTTGTTGCATTCCCACAGCCAACTGTAACCTTAACTGACAGGCGCAGTATCAGCTGGATAGCGATGGATGCCTCAGCTACGTAAGAGCTTGACGCCATCGCATCCTTAAAGTATAACCAAAGCACGACTCAGAAAGGCAGGAGGAGAATGGCGGTCATCCAGCAGCTTGTGTTCTTTCTTCTTGCCTGTGCTTCATAAAAAATCTGTTGCTCTAAACAAGGAGCCATTCCTGCTTTGTTTTTATGCCAGGTCGTGGCTTAAAAAAAAGTGACATTTTTCTCAACTAATCAATGGATTGCAGTGTGTCAAGCTCCACCCTTTCAGGTTGGAATGGAAGGGTCCCAAGAAAGTAGGATGGGTCGGGTGGGATAATAGGGTACTTCTTCCCAGTTTTCACGTGTGGAAATGCCAAAAAATGCATCCCGACCTGCCCCGCCCCCACTCGCACCCTTCGGTGGAAATGGGGCTATACTCTGCTTGTTACCAGAGGATTCCACTAGGGGGGCATAATAGAGAACTCATACCAGATAAGGTTGCAAAACATGGTATGGGAACAATAAACATGGCAACAATAGAGGAGGTTAGTATTGGTAGAAATAAATACAACAGTATTGTATATGGTACGTGAGGACCCTCAACCAAGCATGCCGTGACAATGGTGAGTTTGTCTTACTCATTTTGCCAATATGAAAAATTAACAATGGCAAACACCATATTTTCAAATATCTGCAAGGACTTATGAGTTGCTCACTTAGATTAGTTTACTGATTTCACTACACACAGTGATCCTGTCAACCCTGCAACCTTACCTGGTTACGTTGATCCCTACGCTGCCCCTAATGGTCACTTGTATTTTACAACTTGAGATCACACTGAATTAATTTCTAAGGATGTGCTTAAATGGAACCTCAAACAAATGCCAAATACACAAGGCAGCCACGATAAATGCATATTTATGCAGAAATAAGAGCAAGTATATTCCCTGACTAAGCTGTGTCGCATCTCTATCAAAGTCAGTATTAAAAATAAAAAGACAGAAAAAAAGTCAATGTCCAAATTCAAATTATTTCCTCTTTAAACAACAAAAGCAGCCTTTAACATCCAGCCACATATAAAACAACCTGCGTGTGCCACTAGAGTTGGGCCGGTACTGATGCTAGCATTGAAAATACTTGCAGATCCTGCCAAAAGTAAGAGGATCGATATCGACGAGTATTTCTGTCTAAACACGATCTGACACCCCGGAAACAGAATGATAATTCTTTGTTTCCTGCCCAACACAATCACACACAGACAAAGGAAGTTAGGCAATCTTGTGTGACTGTTGTTTGGAGTTGGTAGGCAGAGAAGCTGATGCATGAGAGTCACTGCGGTGCTGACATTTAGCATTAGCAGTATGTTCGCAATTTGGTGTCATTACTCATTATAAAATCCTGCTAGCAAAACAGTGACATGCCTCATATGCAGGGCTGATTTTTCCAGAGGCGGCTTTATAAGGCGTTTGGGTTGTCATCATGTGAAGGAGTTTGTTGCCTTAAACGAAAAGCGCAACAAACCACAGCAACAACAATCCCTGACAAATGCTTGTGAGGAATTCTCCGAAGAAAGCAAGAAAGCCACCGAAATAACAGACGTTTTCTAATTTGTTGTCCTGGAATAGCAGCCCCTGTCCTTTGCGAAAAAAATTCAAGTCCAATTTCAAGATATATTTTAATAGAAACTCTTTGATTCAAGTTCTAATAAAAAAGTTCTGTGACAATTATGGTTTTTTTGTGTGTTAATACAACATAAATTATATAAATAATAGTGATGGGCACGTTAACGCGTTAATCGCGTGTTAACACAATGCTTAATTAACACAATGCTTAATTAACACAATGCTTAATTAACACAATGCTTAATTAACGGCGTTAATTTTTTAAATCGCGTGTTAAGGTTTTTTTTTTGCTGGCCGCTGGCTTGATGACAGAAACATGGCGCCCATGTCTCCCTTCCCTGCTGCAGCAGTGCGTCTGATGTAATCAGGAGAGAGCGGGTTCATTAAAATGATGAGACGTTTTCTGTCTGGAACTTAAGAAAGAGGAACTGACAATTATATTTGTCTGTCAAAACTCATACAGATGGACAGAACATCATGATTTTTGGATGGAAACTGCCCCCAAAAGACAATGAGAAACTTTTAATTTATAATAATTTTTTTAATAAATGGGGCTTTAATTTAGGCAAGACAGAAAAGGTAAGACATGCTTTCTGACTTTAACAACGTGCAGCATAAATCGGGGCCTTTTTCTGCCTCTAGACCGGTGAATCTTGATCACAGCGATATGAAACTTCCAGTTGTGGAATCTGTGAGATGTGAGCTTTCAGTAGAGGAGCGTTTGTTCGTGTTCATGGGGAGACATCATCTGTGTTTACATATTTTTCGGACTTAGTGAACCTGGTCTTTGAATTGTTTGTTGTCTTAACTGTGTTTGGTGGTCATAGAAATGGTTTTACTGAGCTGTTAGCTGAGATTCTGGACTTTCTGTGGATACCACACATGTTTATGGTTATATTTACAGACCTGACGCTACACCCGGAAACGAGATGTTAACCCCTTAACTCCCGGTAGCAGAGGCTGCAGGTGCAGAGGTGAAGCTAAACAGTCAAGGTAAGAATGAAAGGTTACAGAATTTATAGGCCAGAAATCTGGATAATGAAGAACTGAAGGTGCATGGATGGAAGTTATTGTGCATATTGTGAATATTTCTCTCTCCTCACCATCTAGAAGCTGTGAGATTCTAATCCTGCTTTCTGTCTGTTCACCTGATGCTGATATTCACCACATATTGTTCCTTCTGTGTTTAGAAGGAAGCAGCTTCACAGCTTTTTAAAATTCATCCTGCTGACTTTTTACCTTTTAGTTAGTAAATCCTGAACATTTCATCCTTCTTTGTCATTAATATTTGATTTTATAAATATATATGAAGAAATATTTTATCTGTTGCTGTTTAAAGAGAAAACTGCAGTTAAATCTGTTTGTGTGTTTAGTGCAGGGGTCTGCAGCCTTTCCAATCCAAAGAGCCATTTTCCCCTCAGATAGTTATATAAAACTCCTTTAGAGATGCAAATGTTACAAAACTTTTCAAAAAGGCAACTTAATATATATTTTTACTGAACAGCCACCATAGGATATTTGTTATTTTTTTAAGAACTACATTTTTTTTTTCCATTTTTAGGTTTTAAAATAAAGAAAAACATAAAACCTTTATAAAAATAGGACAAACAGACTTTCTTTCAAGGGATGTAGATATTTGTGGAAAATTATGTTGAAAAAAAAAAAGTCCCTGGTTTTCAACCTAATGACAAGAAAGATAGATTTAAAAAATATTTTAGCCACGTATTTAGAGGCATTTTGGAAGGTCCAGAGAGACACTTGCAGCTCCAGAGTCGCAGGTTGAATACCCCTGATGTAGTGTTTGTAAACCAAAATTAACTGCATTTTCTTTATTTAGCTGTAGGCCTTCTTTTAAAGGAAAGAGACATTTTGCGCATAACAATGTGATTAATCGCAGTATGTCATGCGATTAATCGCTATTAAAAATTTTAATTGTTGCCCAGCACTAATAAATAAATATTAAGGCTGTCTCTAACAAAGTAGTTGACAGGTGGCAGAAAGAATTTAAACTTCAGCTATGTAGGAGCGAGTCTAGAAAAGTTTTGATATGAGGCCAGGCAGGAGCACTGGTCAGGAAAAGAGGGGCAAAAATTAGACTTTTTTTTAAGGTCTAGACTTTATAAAATATTATACTTATTATTAAAACTAAAATGATAATCTAATGTAGAAAAGTGAAGAAAACACAAGTAAAGGTTAGTTAACATTTAATATTTCTAAGAGTTGATTCTTTCTGTTGATACAGTACAGTGAAAACGGGCATATTTCAGGCATGAATGGTGATTAATCATGATTAATTAATGATTAATCTGATATAAAAATTCACATTTTATAGTTTAACCTGTGCAAGGCCATTGAATGACAGTACCAATATCATACATCAAAGTCAATAATAAATCTAATTTATTTCAATTTAAACTTTAATAGACTTCTTAATAAAATAAAACAAGTATCGGCTCAGTACTTGGTATCGGGAGATACCTAAACTCCAGGTATCGGAACCAGTATCGGACAGAAAAAAATGGTATTGGAATATCCTTATGTGCCACAAAACATAAAACATTTTTTAACTGGCATCCTGCCTTGATGAAGTCTTTTTAAATGCTTCTATGTTTAATTATATTATTCCACCATATGACAATAATAATATGTTATTTTTTTATTAAAGGGAGGGATAAGATTTACTTATGTAAATAAGAACATAACTGACTTAATTAAGAGCTCCTAACAGTGTTAGTCTATGAGTTGATGACAGAATTGAACTTTTATGAGTTAGGTGTGATTTAATTTTTAACTTCCTATAGAATTCCCATAAGCACATGAACTCTCCAGTGTAACATTACAGCTGATTAGCTGGTACAATGGAAGCACAGCCCTAATCTATTTTCCCTTGCCAGGTCATTACAAATAGGGTTAGGGCGATTTCAGCTATGCAGGGGGTGACAGTGGGGCCTGGCTCTGTTTCAGTTATCACTGATGCCATTATCAACCCTTGTAAACATTCTTGAGGCTGCAAAGAGCTATGTGAGGAAAAGTAACAGGTAGATGCACTGTCAGATACTCATACAGAGTTGAAAATGATAGTCACTTTGTTGCTAGGGAGTCACTTTTCCTTCTACTATCTCGCATGGTTCAGTGACACCGGAGGAGATAAGGGAGATGGACTGAATGTAGAGGAAAGAAAACACAAGCGAATTTAAATGTCATACCTGGAGATGAAGAGGAGGCAATATCAAGGTATTTTCTATTAGAGATCTCATTGCAAAAGCAGATTGTTTACACTGAAGAAAAAAGGGAACACTAAAACATCACATTTTAGATATTAATGAATGACATATTCCAGTTGAAAATCTTTATTCATTACATAGTGGAATGCGTTTAGAACAAAATAACATAATGAAAATTAAAATAATGAACCCTTGGAAGTCTGGATTCAGAACCATTCTCAAAATTAAAGAAAGATTAAATCACAGGCTGACTCAGCTTCTGTGGAAATTCCTTAAGACAATTCAAAATGGAGTTCAGTAGTGTGGGTGGCCTCAACGTGCATGTAAGCACTCCGTACATCATCCGGGCATGTTCCTGAAGAGACAATAGATGTTCTCCTGAGGGATCTTCTCCCAGGAAAACCTTTCACATGAAGCCGAGAGTTGTCATTCATCAGAAGTAACCCAGGTTGCACTGCAGCAGCACATGGTCTAACAATGAGTCCAAGGTTCTCATCCCGGTACCTAAAGGCAGTCAGGGTACCTCTGGACACATGGAGGTCTGTGCAGCCCTCCAAGGATATACCTTCCCAGACCATCACATTGAACGAGGCTTTGATGACAACCCACACGGGCCACCCTGGGTCAGTCACTACTAGTAACATGTACAGAAGGCGGGACCCATATCACCCCCATGGAATCTGTTTCTGACAGTTTGAGCAGAAACATGCACATTAGTGGCCTGCTGGAGGTCATTGTGCCGGACTCTGGCAGTGCTCCTCCTGTTTCTCCTTGTACAAAGAAGCAGATAGCAGTACTGCTGCTGGGTTGTTGTCCTACAGCACCCTCCATGTCTTTTGGTATACCGACCTGTCTCCTGGTATCTTCTCCATGCTTTCAACACTGTGCTGGAAGACATAACAAACCTTCTTGCAACAGCGCACATTGATGTGCCAACCTGGATGAGCAGCATTACCTGGGCAACTCCTGTGGGTTGCAGATACCGCCTCATGTTACCTTTAGTAGTGAGAGCTCTGACAAAATGCAAACGTGACCAAAAATGTGAAATAGATTTACAATCATTGTTACTTCCTAACTGGACATACAGTCCCATAAGTGTGACTGACTTTGAGTTACATGGTAATGATTATGTGTTTCCTTTATTTTTTAGCAGAAATCCACACATAATAGAACATTTAGTTGAATAATTTGAACCATTTTAAAGCATTTTGTAAAGCAGCTGAAAAGACTTCAATTACTAAATTGGAAAATTGGCAGAATTGTTTACACAAAGACAACTAGTGAGAAGTGTCATATCTGTTAGTCCTTCTAGAGCTAGAAGGCTAGACAGCAGGAGATAAGGAGATGGGTGTCTACAACAGCAAAAAAACACAGGGGTTAGTTGGGGTTAAAGAGATAACATGCCAGTCTGACTGTGTCAGCATTCCGTTTCTCTGTGTTTTTCTGCCACCACTTCTACAGCTCAATCTCTGGGTCGTTCACTGCGATCCCTCTCACACACATAACCTGCTGTAAAAACCTTTGCAGCATTTTCGTAACTTTTCACAAAGTCAGGTCAAGGAAGACTGTAAAGAACACTATGTGCGGTTTGAAAAAATGTGCTCACTGTGACCAATTTCAGGCTGAAATATTTCCTTACAGTCTTTCGCAACTACACATTCTTTTTAGAAAATATATTTGGCTTCAGTTAGAATTAAACAGAGAAAGCTTGTCTAGTAAATCTTCTTGTGCACTTGCTCAGATAGCACTTTTACTCAGAAATGATCCTGAGTGTGAGTTCTCTTTTAATAATCAATAAAAATAACTACAGTTAATCTTCCACACTCTCACGGCATCTTGTTTTTTCTGCCCTATTTTAGCCTTTTCCCTCCACCCTGCACTATGGCCTCATCTTTGACCAGGCCCACTGCAGAGCAGCAAAGCGTGCATATATCAACACCACAGAAACGCTCCACCTTGGCATGTCTAAACATGCATTTAACACGACTCGGCGTAATCCACCAGTGGAAAACACACTCCTCTGACACCAGAGAGTTGCGTGCAACAGGCCAACACAAGAGGAAGCAACAGATGTAAAGAGGAATGTGGAAAGCAGGAGCACAGGGGCAGAGAAGGGCAAAGAGAATGAGGAGTGGAAAAACTGCTGATGTGAGAGAGACAGCACGAAGCAGTGTGTGGAGTGAGGGGGGCAAGCAGGGGAAATAGAGCGAATGATTGCAATGATTTTTAAAAAGAAACAATACAGTGTACAGTGTTTAACAGTGAAATTTATCTTTGTTTTTTAATAAAATGTTGGAGATTGAGTCAACCTTTTCCATCTCTGCACAACCCTATGGAAATTCCCTTTCTTTTTCTCCCTTCTCCCTCCTCACTTGGCTCACTTTCTATTGCCATGGCAATGATGTTACAGTGAATCACCTCCACAGCTCCCTCCTCCTCAACACCACCAAGAAGGAACATGTGAGTGTGTAAGAGAGACAGACAGAGAGACATGGACAGAGACAAAGAAAGAGAGGGAAGGTTGGGGGCACAGTTTCCCTGGAAACAGGGTGCGGGGGTCTATGCCTAACCCTTATTGGTTCTCTACTGGATGGAATCAGCTTGTTACCCACAATACTTGGAGCCAACAGTTTCTGTTTCTAGGTTATCTCTGTCCACTCTCTCTGCTCAGATGTGTGCAAACACAAACACGATCAGCACGATTTTAGCTTTGCCTTTCAAATCATTGACTCAAGCTTTTCATCCTCGGGTTTGATTGGTGCTATCCTCATCAGACCTTAATTTTTTTCTTCTGAATAAACATCACAATTTGCAGTTTTGGTATTTTTTTTTTAAATTACAATTAAAAACAGAAACAGTTTCAGCTTGTTCTCTCACCTCTCCATCCATCACCTGTACTCACTAACCTTTCAGAGGGTAGGCTACAACCAAGCCAAGGTGTGCCTCCCACTGGGCCTTATTTGCTTTTGTAAAAAGTAAAGTTTTCTTTAATATGTATTATACAACACAAGCAACTGCAATAAAGGCTTAAATTAGCTACATGGTTCACTGAACAAAGGAAAGCATTGTTGAAGGTTGCTGGTAGGCAGCTGTGGCTGAGAGGAAAACCTCAGGTGAAAAAGTCAAACAGTAAATATCATAACCCTAAAGTTCATTCTTTAAGGTGGTCTGTGCATTTAGACGCCTATGATATTCTGAAATGGATCCGTTTAATTGAAAAAAAAAAAAAAAAAAAAAAAAAAAAAAAAAAAAAAAACGTGGGTGGAGTGCGTTGGGTTATTTTTTTTTTTTTTTAGAATAAAAAGGATCTTACATTGTATTTCTTGGCAATGAAGCCTTTATGTTTTGATCTATCCTAGGTAAAGGTGAAGATTTTAGACAGAGGTGAGCTCATACTGTTACCCTATAGTGCTGCAGGGGAATTAATTACAATCCATTCATCATCTTGGGACAGCCATATTTTCTTTGTAAACTTCCCTGGATGGATTTTCAAGTAGCAGAATGTTAACAGTCAGGATAAAAATTCTTTTTGTTTTAAAACTAATTCATCAGCATTAGAAGCAGTTTGTGAACCACAGAGAGGGGGGCAGAAAAAAAAAACAAAACAAAAAACTTATTTGCTCATTCTTTAGAACATGTTTCTCATAGCAGACAGGAAATGTTCTCAGTTAAACTCACTTAACCCTCAGACACACAGACAGCACAGTATACAAAACTAAGTAAGTGTATGCTTGTGCTTAGCAAGCACAAAGAGTGCATCAGTAAGTAGAAAAATCAGTGTGTGTTAGTACATTTACAAATCTGTGTAACCTTTATCCTAACAATAATGACAGATTGTGTGCACAGCTGTTAAACTAAGCGTGAATTAATCTCCATGTGTGAGTGGGAGAGTATGAATTTAAGATCTGGGAGCATATAAAAGAGCATATTTATCAAAGGAGGTTGCTCCTGGCATTGCCTCTTGATCTCTTTATCCCCGCTTTCACTGCCAAGTGCCTGCTATCACCTACATTGATTTCACACAATGAGACTAGGTTCCCATTGCTTTCCCTTCTTGTAACATTGTTGTATGTTCATGCATGATCACATGTCTGCTCAAAGTCTGCTTCGCCCATAAAAATAAGAATTTGGGAAGATTTCTACAATACACAAATTCTTCAGTCTGTAATTTTTTAATCGTTTTAACCTATATTTAACAAACAAAAGTAGTGAGGAAATTATTTTTGCTGATCAGTTTTACTGTATTCAGAAAATAATATAATAATTTGATGCCAGCAACACAAAAAAATCGGGTAAAGACTAAAAAAGAAGAAATATCCCTTTTGAAATAAATTATAGCAACATTATGGAGAGTTATACGATCAACAGATTAGTTAGAATCAATTAAAAGCAGTTGGAAAGTAGCATCAGCGGCTTGCCATTTCCAAGCAAGAATGGCTTTCCTCCCAACACAGAAAATAACTTATCATTTGATCTCTTATTTATGTATAAATGCAAAATTTGGAACTTCAGTTTTTCTGCATATTCAATCCAAAATATAATAATATAATAAAAAAGACTAAACGAGTCAGTGTGTAAATTTCAAAGATGGAAGCCATTGTTGTATAAAACCTTAAATCCTCAGTTGGTACTGCATGAGAACAGTGATCATTATAGCCACACTGGCTCAGGAGTACCTGAAAAAAACAGTCAATGCAATGGGGAAGCCATATATGAATTCTGTGTGGAAGTACTAATAAATTCTTTGAGCATTAATTCATCTTAGATGGGTGATGGACATGTGCTCTGTGATCAGATGAGCCCACAATTTAGCTGCTTAAGTTGGGTTTTATGTGCCAAAGATTAAAAAGACCATCCAGGCAGTTTTAAGTGAAAGCCAGCATCTGGCGGTGTGTCTAGCAGGTGTGCCCAAAACATAGATTACCTATAAATGTATGAGGGTACCACTGATTTAGAGGCATACAGCATATTTGAGTTTTTAGACAGAACTATGCTGCCATAAAGGAGATTTCTTTTCCCTGTATATCCTAGGTTATTCTAGCAGGATATACAACCTCATTCTGCAGAATTTACAACAGTATGGCTTTATAGAAACAGTGTGTGTGATTTAATGACCTGTCTGCTGTCAGAACTTGGGCCTGTTAACAAAAATTGTACAAAAGAACCAACACATTACAGATTTAAGTTTTTGTTGCATTTTTTCAAAACACGTCCAAACTTTTTTAGAAATGAGGACTGTAATTTATAGCATTAGAAAAGCCAACCCTGTTTGCTTACTGTGACCAGTTTTACTGCAGTTATGACTGTTTAGCAACGTTTTCAAACAATGGAGATATCATTTGATAAACCAGATAGACGAGTGCACTTTGAAGGAGCATAACAGAAAAATGCTGAAGATATCAGGAAGTCGGGAACTAATCAACATTAATCAACAGCTACTTTGGTAATACATGACTGGTAGAAATAATTTTTAAGACATTAAAGCTACCCACTACAAAGATTTTCTGCTTTAAATCATTGCTAATAGATAATTAAATGCACTCTTTACTCTGGCTCTTTAATTCAGTTATTTTCGTTGATGATTAGTCAGATTAATCAATAAAAAAAAAAGATTATTTGGTTGGTCTAGTCTGGTTTTTGGATATATACTGTTAATTTGAGGGCTTTCCTCTATGAGACTATCAAAGGTTTGCACATTGATAAGATGAACACGTACAGCTTGAAGCCAAGTCACATTCATATTTCATTTAAAAAGATCCCTTTTTCAGCCATTGGCTTGCTTCAGTTACAGCATGTTCTTATCTGGAAGCTGCACAGTGTGACCAGTACAACTGTCAGATACTGGTGATCTCCTAGAATCAGACACCAGGCTTTATTTGTTTCTTCACTTTAGAGTGCAATTCTTCTAAACTCCCCACATTTTTACAAGCTCATCCACCCTTCTTGTACCTGTTGGTCTTTTTGACCTCCGTACTGAATGTCTGTTGTGAGAGTAATCCACTGGATTTTTGCTGAAAAGTGCTACACACAATTATACATCAATAGATGTGATTAAATGTGATTTTTTTATAAGGGAAATCATTTAAAATGCTGTTAATATAATCAATAAGGTGTTGCAAGTCATTGTAAGCTGACGATCATTTTTTCCTCCACTTAGTTGCTCATATCATGTTAAAGATTATAGGCATTAGTTAGAATGGAACAGTCTACCCTTCACTGAATTAATCACCTTGATCTATTCTAATTTAGTTATAATGTATTAATGTAAGTACTATGCAACATCATCATTTAAACTAACTCTGTCAGGGTAAGCCTTAAAAGAGCAGTGTAGATTTGTTTGAGACAATTTTGACTTTTGTCTCCAATAAGGTAATTTCCAGGCTGAGAATTTAAAAATAACTTGTTTGGATGACTCCACAGGCCTGGGTAAATGGAAACAGGTCATTTAGTATTGAGTACACAATTTACAAAGCACTTAACAAAACTGTAAACTGCCTTTCTGAAGCCCAAAAAGCCTTGTCTGAAGATGGAAATCAATAATGTTGCATCTCTCTTCCCTTTCATCAGTTTTTCTTCCTTTTAAAACAAAATTACATTAGTGTATTAATGTCCTGGATCGAAAAGATCTGAATCTCGTTACATGATCTGCATTTCCATTAACAAAGGCCACGCAAAATGTCATAAACAGAACATAAACGGACAAATGAAACTATTTGTCTAAATCAGACAGAGCCAATTGTTTCTACAATTGATCATTAAAACTAGGATAAGCGTGCAAATGGTGCCAAAAGCCTTGTCATAATCCCATCAATTATCAAAAGAAAGGAACAAAAAAATGATGCCATGTGATCTGCTACATCTTCAACGCATTTACTTATTCATCAGTAATTAACTATCTCAAAATAATTACCATGAAAATGTCTGATTAAAATCTCCATCAGTTTCAAAGTCAGAAGACTGAGAGAGAGAAAAGCATCAAATTAAGGCATGATACTTTTCCCAGAGACATCCACCACAGTTGTCCTCTCATTTAGTTTTAATAGAACAGCAGATCTGTGGTTAGTACCTCTGATTAGATCTGAAAAGCAGACCAGCATTGGAGCAGCTGATTGAAAGTGACCTTGGTCTAATTACAATTGGTCTAATTACAATTCCCTGATTACACCCTGGCAGGAAGGCTGCTGGTTGCCTTTTCTAATAACTTAAGATAGATGCTGAATGAATTGTGATCGTGGATAGGGAAAATAAACTGTTGTTAGCATCTTCAGTAAAATTAGATTTAATAACTCCTATATTTGTTTTTTGGAGCTCACTTTTTGTCCATCCTTTTTGTCATCTCCCCATTTCAAACCATCACCATGGTTTCCTATTTTTCTCCAGCTCTTTTCTCTCCTTGCTGCTTGTCTCACAGGGCTGAGGTCGTGCTGCCCTCCAGCTTCCCTTCCCTGAGCCAGGATGACATCATCACATTGCTGCCTCGTCCTCAGAGTGCCTATTCATCACCTTGATCATCATCGCCAGCATCAGCAGCATCACGTGAGTATGCGCACACACACACATACACAGGCACACACACCAAACTGCAAGAAGATAAAAGAGAAGAGAGCCTCCGCCAGATCTACAGAACTGCAAGCTTAAGGTAAAGTCAGAACAAGCCACAAAGAGGGAGAAGATCCTGCTGGTGTAGGCAGAAACCCCTGACCTGTGCACTTCCAACAATACATCTCAATAAACCACCGTAGAGACAAGTCTGATGAGTCAGACTTCAGAATACAGGGAAAACATCAACATAAAAACAGAAACATGCACACACAAGTGCACACAATCACCTCAAATTTTACATGAAGGATCCACACTTTTTTCTTAGTCACAAGTTAACAAAAAAACATCCAGAGCTCCAACGTCACTCGCTGTAGTCCAGTTACTGCATGGTGCATGACTGAATCAACCCATGCCTCAACATGCTGGAATCGTTGCAGTGAATTGAAGCCATACTAAGAAAATACAGCAATAAGAGATGTTTCCATCACACAGTCTGCTCTTCAGTGTGATGTAATTATAATAATAGTGCATGCTATATTTTAAAGAACATGAATCTCATGCAGACTTTGCACTACATTTTATCACACATTTTACACATCACAACAAAATATTTTATGAGGCTTTCAAGACTGGCAACTAGTTTGTTTTACTGTTTAGATCATAAAATCATGAAATCTGATTCAGCTTTATGTTATAAAATGCAGCAAGCAACTTTTATCTGAATAATGTTAGTGACATTACAATAATAAAATATTAATGTAAACAGCAATGCTTACTCAGAAATTTGTATTAAACCAGCTCAACAAATTTTTGAATGAAATTGAAAATCTTGATACATTTTGATTGGGTTTTCAACCTGATCAGCACCTCAAAATGATCTGGTCAAAGTGTTAAATTACAATATGCTGAATACTGATTCTGGTCATGCATCAGTCCTGGTTATGCTGGATCTTAGTGCTGCATTTGATACTGTACATAACAGAATCCTGTTGCACAGTCTAGAAAATTTGGTCAGACTTCCTAGAATAGTCCTTAACTGGTTCAGGTCCTATTTAGGAGGCTGAAATTGTTAATATTTTTATTTTTTTTTTCAATTAGCAGCTATGAATCTGAGGCCATGACTTGTGGAGTCCCCCAGAGGTCAGATATGGTACCTCTTCGACTTGTATATGATTGATAACATTTTAACATAAATTATCACAGCTATGCAGATGATACACAACTTTATATGCTTCTGTCACCCAGACGACTGTAGCCCAACAGACTTAGTGTCAATGTCTGAAGCAAATAAACAATTAAATGAAGACAATACTGAGATACCTGTTTAGTAGCAAAGAGAAAAGAGTCTGCATTGGTAAACATCTTGAGGCTCAGGCCCTTAAAATCACTGACCACGTTTGTAATCTTGGAAAGTTAGTATACTAAGATCTGACTTTCAGCAGCCACTACAAAGCTGTCACCAAGGCAGCTTTTTACTAACTCAAAAACATCAACAGAATTAATGGTTTAGTCACCCCAAAAACAGCAGCAGAAACTCATCCATTCATGGTCTTTTAACAGGACTTCCCAAAAAGAGCATTAAACAGCTGCAGCTCATCCAGAACGCTGCTGCTAGAGTTTTAACCAGGACTAAGGAGATCTGAACACATCACTGTAAAATCTTTACATTGGCTCCCAGTGAGTCACAGAATAGATTTTAAAACTCTACTCATAGTCTACAAATCCCAGAACAGTTTAGGCCCAGAATACATCTTTGATAGGGTCAGAGCATAAACCTTGCAGAGCTCTTAGATCCAAGGACTCAAGCTTGGAGACTGAACTTGAAGAAGCAGCATTTAGCTGTTATGCTGCAAACAAGTGGAACAAACTGCCAGTGGAGATTAAACTTTCACCAAATGTCGACACTATTAAATCCAGGTTAAAAACATTTACTTTTTCTTGTGCTTATGCCCGAAATCTGCATATCTTTAACTTATCTAGATAGTTGCTTGCTTTTAATAATTTTCTAAATTATTTATATGATTTTATGATGATTTTTGCAGACTGTTTTATGCCTTAACCCTCTGGTGCATGAATTATTACAAAACAGTACCACATTTTTTAAAATAAAATATTTCACTTCTACACACATGCACATTGATGTTTTTATGTTTTTTAATCTTATTTTACCTTTTACTCAGTGTACTGATTTTTCTATTTGATCTATGAAAATATTTATAAAATGATATCTTGTCATATTAATATAATATAAATTTTCTATAAAAACACCTGGATCATTTCCTTGTCCTGTTTATCACTGAGGCAAACTTGTTAATTACAATGTATGTATATATACTATATCAAATGTAGTTATTCTTTATACGTGGCAGAGTATTGGTGACTCACTAATGTCCAATGAAGTTGCTAATGTACGATCCACACCCATGCATACATTTAAAAACAGCCTTTAAATATGTGTCCACTGTAGTGGACACTATGCATCAAAGGGTTAATATAATTTTGCTTCTTTATATTCTTTTTTGCACTTTTTAATGCTTCTTCTGCATCTGGCTGTAACGCTTGTAATGCTCAATGTAAAGCGCTTGAATTGTTTTGTACATAAAATGTGCTATACTAACTTTGTTTCCGTTTTGCTGAAAATTGTAAATCCAAATATGATAACGTATGAAGTGGATCTTTTAAAAATTATTTGATTAGGTCATTATCCAGTATTAAATAGAATAATTGTATTGTCTTATTACTTATTAGTACAGTACTGGCAGCATACAGTATAATGTGTTATCTAACAATAAAATGTCTTTTGTTTTTATTAAATACTGAACATTTGTATTGTTCTACCTTTACTATGATTTCTGCTAAACAGCCAGGAAGAGCAAAAACAGCCACATCAGTTCAGACTTACATAGTCATGGAAGGCCTTGGCCTCACTGGAGTGTTCACATGTGTCTCTCCTCTCTGGAGCTGCACAGTACAGGTCCCAGAAAACACTGTAACACACACACAGAGTAAGTCAGACACAAACTTTTAAGCCTGACATGTAGAAATATAAAGTAACAATTAAATTTAGAGGCGTACAGCATCAAAATAATATGCTTGTATTATTAGGGCTTTTGGGGGTAGTGAATGAGATGAAGACACATGACAGCAGGATGGAGAGAGAAAATTATTTCAGTGAGTAATGACTGTGGTGGAATTAAGAAAACATTAAGAAGAATGCATCTAAAATCATTAGCCATGAAAAAAAACTAAACAAAACACACAAAACACTCACCACCACCATGAGTGGAGGAACCCCGGAGGTTCTCCTAGTGTGATGTTCTTCTCCCATCGGATCTTGACAGACAAAGATAGAGAGAGAAGCTTCAGAAACATCCTGGGTATAAAAACATGCCTGACATCTGAATTGCATGCTTTACCAGATTGAAGAGGGTGCAAGGGAATTCTTATAACACACGCCATTAGGTAATTATGTTATGATTTTCTTAGATTTACAAGTGGATAAGTGGGTCTATGTTTGCCTCCATGCAAGTTGTCACATGAATATGAATGTGTATGTGTACAAGTGTGTGTGTGTGTGTGTGTGTGTGTGTGTGTGTATTTCCTGAGTCAGAGAGTGTATAGAGTGTGAGGTCAGGGACATGTACCAGCCTGAGGAGTCCAATGAAACCTTTAAACAACCCACGCACCCGTCAGTCTGCTCTTCACAGCGTCTTTACTTCTGCTTTCAGAGTTTCATGGTTTACTTTAATTAGGCCAAATTTCTTCCTTTCTTTCACTTCTCCCAATCCTTCCCACATTTCTTCCCAATAAAATGATTAGGGTTGGGATGTCAGTGAAACAAACTAGTTTGTTATGATTCGATATCTTAACAAGTCAGACAGCCAGTGTTACACTTTATGGAAACCCCCCCTCTGTAAAGGCCTCTGCCTGTAACTTGAATTCACTTTGAATCACTAAAATCTGATCCATCTTCTTATCATGGAACCAGTCTATCATTAAGTTGCATGAAGTATAAATTAGTTAAAGGCAGTTAAAGGCCCTCCCAAAAGTGTCGTTGCTTTTTTTTTTTTATCTAGCAAAGAATCCAACTTTGCCAAATATTTAAATGTGTATATAGCTACTGAGACTTCTGATTATGATGACATTAGTCTTTGCTCAGGTAAGTCATAACTTTGACTGTGAGGCCAACGTTTGCACTTTCAAATGCAAGCCTTTGTTTACAGCCTTGATCATAACCATCTGAAATGGTTTTATATGGAGCATGACAACTCTTTTACCCAAGAATCTAAACATGATTAAAATGCTTTTAAGAGTAGCTGGAAATCAATCACACACACCTTTCAAAGTATTGTGTGTGATCAACAGCAGTGATGCCACAGATTACTTGAAAAAGTAATCTGACCACTGATTACTGATTACTTCTTTAAAAAGTAATCTAGTTACTTTACTGATTACTAAGGTTTAGAAGTAACTAAGTTAGATTACTAGTTACTTTATTAGTTAAAACCCCCCAAACAAAAAAATGACGGACGGAAGTGGAGAGGCGGACCTCCCATCATGCACCAGGGTAATAAGTTTCTATATCATATTTTTTTCTAAAGTCATGTGCAGTGAATGATTTGTGTTTGTCGATTTAAAAAAGGTCAAGTTTCAGCGAAGAAAGGTAACTGCATGCTTACGAGTACATAAAATTTCTGTACCACCGTTAATGAGAAGGTGTGTTGAGTTAGATAAATATACTTTCGTCCACGGCGCTTGATTTCAAATCATATGTGAAAGGAGTGGGGAGTGCCGAAGTAACGCAGGACGAATATGAAGAGTAACGGTAATTTGATTACACTGTAGGACATCCTAACGCGTTAGATTATATTTTGTTAAAATATGTAGTCAGATTACTGTAATGCGTTACTTTGTAACGCGTTACTGGCATCTCTGATCAACAGTAACAATGCTTTCCAACTTAAATCTTTTATCTTAAATTCGGTGTCATTTTACTACAAAGGAGGTTTGTTTCAATTGAAACTTCCTCCTCATCTGTTGCATTAACAAAGCAAAATGGCCAACAACACAAACAAAACTAGTTTACACAGTCAGCAATAAACAATATGGAACCTGTGGAAAATCACATATATAGTTTTATTTAAAGTATTATCCACAATAAAAAAAAAAAATAAATAAAAAAAAATAAAAAAAAAATAAAAATAAAGTATTATCCACACATTGTTGGCCCAACTTTCAAATGGGAACCATTTGAACCATTTTAGTTCCATTTCTGATGGTATCATTTAGATTCAGATAGATTTAGTAACATCTTGCAATCATGTCCAGGTGATGACTCCCACAGTAAAACTTGCTCTCAGGGCCAGGGTCAATTTATTTTTCATCTTAAATTTCACATTATTTAAGGAGTAACAGTTACATTGAAAAAAAGAAGAAAAAAATCATGTTCACATTTTTTATTTTGGCGTGTAGCATTTGGCATTACATTTTTTTTTGTAATGTGGGCATTAGTCCAGAATAAATTAAATGTTAGCCTATGTGTTAAATTTGATGAGCATTCAGTTTTACACCATTCAAATCCAAAACCAAACCCTTTACTTAAGAAATTTATTTAGCATCCTAAAGTCTTTTTATTTGTTATGTTAATAAACCTAATTTTCATTTGTTGTGTGCAAATACACTAACAGTCAAATGTTTGGACACACTTTCCCATTAAATCTAGTGGGAAAGTGCATGGCATGTACTGCATGTCACATCTAACTAGAAAGCTAATCTGATTACAACAAGGTTGGCATCAGATTAATTATTGATAGACCTGGGACAGAATTTATACAAGATAGTATCGGGCTCTGATACTGATATCAAACCTGGATCGGACACTGGACTAAAGCCACTGATCTCTGCCTTTATCCATATATGGATCCAGATGTTACACTCTGGTGTTGTTACCGATTGTAACAAGTTTGAATTACAATGGAAGCTTAGGTTTACAGCCAAAATGCTGTTGTAGAATTACTTAATCATTTACACGTCAAATACATAAATCAGTTAGCCAATGCCCAATAACTGTTTTTTTTTTTAAATCTCTAGACAGATTTTATTTGGAGACAGAGCTTGCCACTGTGAACCTGCTGCAAGCAGAGACAGTCGCTGCAAACTGAGCCAAGCTCAATGGATATTTTAGTGTAAAAATTGAAAAAAAAAATGTTAAACATCCCAGGAAGTGGACATTGTATAGCATGGTTAATAGCCGAGAAAAAACAAAGCTCACTGCAGCAGACACTTTACACAAGAGTGATGAAATTCAGCAAACAAGATGAAGGCTAAATAGATTACAGAAAAGTTTAAAGTTGAACAATTAATCCCCTTCTCTTGCAGGAAATGTTGGATTTTGCAGCCTGTTGTAAAAAAAAGCTTACCTTGGCTTGCCAAGCTTTACTTAACATCCTGGAAATAGACCCAGACTGATATATCAAAGCAAATGCACAACAATTAGCTTTGCTAAATGCTGTTTAAGATGTGAAGCCAGTTTAAAAGGATTTCAAATCCATATCAATTGTATAAATAATTTTTAGTATCTAAATTGTAAAATTTTATTTTACTGTAGCGCTATGGGCACCTGACTGACTTGCTTCAAATTTAGGACTGATTAAACTTCATGCAGAATCTGACATGGTCTTGGTGTGTTCAGAGGAGAGCAGCTCTGTAGCTGACAAAAATGACAGAGGATCATTCTGCTGCTTCTAATGTAACCTGATGGAAATATAAATATACCAAAGTTATATAACCAGCTATAACGTGCATTTAAATACAGCTTCATGTAATATTATACAATGTTACATTATCACCACAATCAGTGTTCATGTGCAATAACTGTTCAGCCAAATACACTTTTTTTAATTGTTTTATCAAATAGGTGTGTTATTGTATTGCTATATGCTATTGAATTGTTTTATATTGTATTTTTTATACAACTCATGTTTAATTTTTATTCATTATCTTATTTTTCTATTTGTGGCTTCCTGTAATAAACTTGTAATATAGCTAACATGTGTCAGCCTATTGTAGTTGATCGTTAGTTTTTCTGTTTAACTTTTTCTCAATTATTTTATTAATTGTTGCATTCTCTATTTTGATGTTTGACCCTTACAAACATGTTGGATGATGTTACTATTGCTTTAGCTGTGGGACAGTTTTTTTCATTTAGTCGTGGAACCACAACACATCTCCATGCCACATGGATGGTTAAATGCAGAGATCAGCTGAACGCTCTGAAACTGCTGTTGCATGCTGGGGCACCAGACTGAGGACAGCACACGCCAACAGGTCCAGTAAACTGTTCTGCAAGGCCAACAGTGCTGTGAGGTAGGAACTGGTCACAATGGTGTCAGGCATGAGGATGTTGTCTAAGTCAAGAAAAATACTAGACAACACCTCACATTCACTCCATGATGTGCTGGTCAGACACAGGAGCTTGTTCAGCAAACTCATCCCACCATGGTGCACCATCAAACACTATAGGAAATCATTCCTGTCTGTGGTTATCAAACTCCACCCTCAAGGATTAATATTTAATAAGTTGTTATGTACACACAAAAATACATATAGTATATTTGTATTTAAATATTTATTACTTAGTATATAGTTACTTCTTATTTTCTCTAATGGAGCACTGTTACAAAAGAATTTCCCCTAGAATATTAACAAAAATATTTCTAAAACTGAATCTGAATTTTGTCGACTGTGACAGAAAATGAAGGATGATCTTATTTTAATATTATAGTTAAAGGAAAAGAGTGCTGGTATCGGAAAGTAGTACTGCAAAATGTGGATCAATACTTCTCCACTTAGTTTAAATATACACTTTCCTGAACTTATCCATTAAGCTCATTTACATTAACTGCAGTGGAATGAACCAACCAGGCTCATTCATTCACTTAATGATTGCAATAATCACTGAACCACCAATCACCTGAAGCAAAAGATTGAGGACAGAGACACAAACAAAGCTGGTGACCTTAAACAAGAGAACACTGAGAGGTCTTTAGGAATTATTTTCAGCTACTGAATGCTACTTATAGTGTATTGTCGGCAGTTATGGGTATTGTTTATTCTCAAAAACATTTATGCTGTGAGTTAAATGTTTAAGTGAGTCAAAAGTTTTTGTTTCTTTTTTTTTTTTTTTGCCATTTCGACAAACAAGCCCTTTAGTCTAAACTTTTTGATGCCGTCAGACTGTAATCAAGGTAACTGTTTCAAGACTTCATACACAGTACAGTGATGTTAGTCCCCAGATGTGTACAACTATCAGTAACTATGAACAGCTGACTGCTATCAGACTATCACACTTATTTAACCTGCCTCTTCAAAGTTTATACTTTTGATTTTCTTTGTTGAAATCTTTGATAAAGCTAGATGAATAACAGTATCGTGGCTTCAAGTCTCCACAAGCAGCAGTGTGAACAAGCACTAAAATAACAGGAAAAACTGAATCACTGCACTTTTAATAAGACTGTCCTGACCTCAACTGCAGATCAGACACAGTGACTTTTAGAAGGAATGCCACGCTTTGAAGTTTGGGGGGGAGCAGGAAATGCTTCACTTTTTGTTTTTTCCCCCCCACATTCTTGCAGAAAAAGTCAGCATTTCTAGTAAATTCATCAGTTCATGTGAAACATTGGCAGCCAGTCATTTCCATGTAAACTATGGTATAAGAGAATTTACTTTCTCACACTTGCTCAGTTGGTACAAAAAAGAATCGAATGAACAAGTCGTCCTGTGGTTTAGTCCAAATAAGATTGCAGACAGTTCAGGTCAGGACACTTTCAAGTTTGCTCATTTATTCCTGCGTCATCTGGAGCTTGTGGAAAAGAAAAGCACATAGCATGCCCGCATATCCTGTCTTCTGTGGTTGGCACTCCTGGAGGTTCTTTCATTTACCTTCACCATGCTACAGCAAGATCTCCTCAGCATGATTACTGGCAGATGTAGATCAGTGTTGCAGGAATGCTGTTTTCTGTCTACCTATATAAAGCTAGTTTGAAGCAAGGTTTAAATTTTGATACAGCTAAGACATTTGTAAAGTTTGACCAGATTAAGTGATATTTTTTTATTGCCTGTTGCTTTGTCTGGTTGTGATTTAGTCTTTATGTGTAAGTTTCTGGCTCTGATTTGTGAATTGCCAATGTGGGCTGTTGTTTCCTGTGCCTGAGGATACACTTCAAACCTATGTGGATGATAAAAGCAAAAAACAGGATTTTAAAACCGTGTTTTACTCCACCCCACTATTCCAGCCAGAGCTTCATTTTGGCAAATGTTTACCCAGAGTGTGTGCATATGTGAGCCCATGAATTGAACACAAGCGGCTGTGTTTATACTTGTTGCACTCTTAGTTAATGCGTTCCCACACTTAAATGTGACACCGCCTATCCTTCTCTTCTGCATTTGCAGGATAGAAAGCAAGTGATATGGCAGAGGGAAAAGGGTGTCAGAGAGACACTGGGGTGTGTACGTGCATGTGCACAAGCACATTCTAAGTCAGAGTGATGAGAATCAGTGCCAGCTGATGAGGTAACCTTTTCCATCCCCCTCTCTTTGTTCTTCTCTTCCTCTGGCCGATGTACAACAAGCCATAGCTGCTGTCCTCTGTGCTGTAATTTGCCATCATTTATAGTGAAGCACAATAATCAACTGGCCTCATTTTTAGCCTGTCACCTTTTAACCCCTGCAGAATTTACGTGAGGATAACCTCGCATCTCAGAAAAAGATGAAGAGCTGAAAAGGCAGACAACAAAGAGAAAAAGCAAATAAAAATGTAAAATATCACGGTATGCAGGTACGGTGCGAACCAGACAATATCAGCTTAAGACAACGGCTGGGCATAGTAACTCCTCCTGTGCTCTGGTTCAAGTCCCACTAAATGCAGCATTAATACTAAAAAGCCGCTCTGCTGCACTAACCTGTTGGCTCAGCACCAAGGCCTGGCTAATTCAATTAGCTGCTACACTTACTGGACATATTGTATGAGACGACCCTTGAGGGTGGACACATAAACCGCATGGCCTGCAGCCTGACACACACAAACACATAAAGCATTTTTGTGACTTACCTCTGACAGAAAGGTCTGTGCTGACTTCTGTGCTCCTACATGCAGCAGATACTCGTACACATAAAGAGCCAACCTGCACAACGAGAACACAGAGGGAGGATGGGTTAACTTGTTAACCAAGACAGGAAGTATATTTTATATAAAAACCAAAAGAAAGAAAAATTATAAATATACAGTAAGCATAATTTGTTTTACAAGTGGACACAAACACACATATACACACACATACACACTTAAAAAAGCAACAGTCTGCTAAATTATCAAAATCCAAAAAGCATCACCTTGATGCTGGTACACACACAAGGATTTTCTAAATCTGAAGAGATTTTTTATCTGTTAAAAAATCTCACATATGAAGATTAAAAATAAGGCATTTAACAGTTTTGATCATACTGTGTGTGGTGTGCTTCGATATTCTCAGCACAGAACAACACTCACATAACGATTCTGTCCTGCAACCGATCCAGAATCTAGTCTTCGTAACGAGAAATCTTGCGTGATCGAACGTAATATAACAAAAACGAAGAAGAATAAACATTGCAAAAACCGGAAAACACAACACCCAGCATGGCAGAGTTCATCATACATGATAAAGTAATGATGGTGCACTTGTGACTATTATTAAATGAAAAATCCAAAACTGATAAAAATAACAGACTGGAGACAGCGTGAACACTGACTATATCTATCCTTCCTTGCTCCCAAGTCATCTCGTTCTCTGATTGGCTACATTCCATTCCACATCACAATACACACAGTCACAACTCGGCCACAACCCATTTCAGAGCTGATTGTCGGGACGAATTTGCTTTTAATACACCTCAGACCAAATGATAATTTTATAGGAAAATCTTGTAAGACTTAAGATAATCGAGTGATTGACGTCCTTGGTTGGGACGGGTGAAAAATGGGGCAAAAACAGCCTGATAATCTTTATGTGTGTACCCAGCTTTACACTTGCTAATCACCCTCATAATGCCAAGCAACAAGCAGAACAACCTTTTAAGACATCTGAAACTCATCCAGCATGATACTAAATCCACAACCCACCTGTCTGAAGACTAATGAACATGTTGATAAAAGTATGTTTGGTGGGACCACACTGAAATATCTTTACTATGTGGCCGGAGCTCTCTGTGGACCTCCGCCCGCTGCTTTGATATTAATTGCAGGTCTGATTTGCTAATCAATGCTCCTCCTAGTGAGTCTATACTAGTACTGAGAACAATTCAGAAAACAGAGGACAGTATGATCTAGTGGTCTGTAAATACAAGATAAAAATTGATCAGCTGAGGATCAATATCAGGTTTTACTCAGTCCTAATGAGGCTATGTAGATTCAGGAATGCAAAGAATATGATGAAGAATAGAACCAAATATTCACATTTGAGAAGCAGCAAACATGACACAGCACAAGTTTTGACCTCAGGATTGGTCGTTTTGAGCATGCATGCTGATTGGAAATGAGAGATGGTCACACCAAGACAGCATCTGTCCTCAAACCCCTGCTGGCATGTGTTACCAGGCTCCCGAACCTGATCTACACTCTTGTATCAAGGTAAAAATAAACTCCCCAGACAGCCCCGCCTGGCTGTCTGCAGATGATGGACTGCACACCTTCCTGCTCTTTACACAGGTGCTCCTCAACCCTTCTCCCCTCTTCCTCATCATTTTCATCCTCAGTGTCTCTGCTTCCTCCTTTTCTCTTTGCACCTTTTCTATCTTGCTTGTGCTGCTTTCTTCTTATACTCTTTTCCCCCCAATTTTCTTCCAAAAGACCATGTTTGTTTAATGATCAAATAATGGAGTGAACTTTACTCTCTCTCTCTTTCCATCCTTTCTTCTCTCCCTTCCCCACGGCCTGGAAGCAATGTTAAACCAA
Organism: Melanotaenia boesemani; assembly: GCF_017639745.1. Lineage (NCBI taxonomy): Eukaryota > Metazoa > Chordata > Actinopteri > Atheriniformes > Melanotaeniidae > Melanotaenia > Melanotaenia boesemani. The sequence continues at coordinate 20,480,051 of NC_055692.1, forward strand.
AGAGATAGCGACAGGACGTTTCACAGCGACAAGGTTAACAGAACAATGAGAGGCCTGACAAAACTCTTGACACCTCGACAACTGAGCATGAATAAAAGATGTCCACTTTTTTCCAATGCATTGTACAACTGAACATTTCAAGGAACAAATGTGCTCTGTCACCTCGTCCTGCATCGTTTTTCTGTCAACCTGTCGAAATCTGTCACTCTCTCCTGTGAACCCCAATGTCAGCTGCAGCATCGTCATTGGAGAACAATTTATTATTACTGAAAGAACCTCATGTATCTGCTGTGAATATATTCCCAGCAATGATGAGAAGCCTGATGGGTTGCATGAGTGAATTCATTGTGTCAGTGAGAATAAATAAAAGAAATGAAAGCTTGTCCTCGACATGAATTGGGCTGTATTCAGTCAGCTGTAGGACCATGCAGAAACACAGTCAGTTCAAGTGGAAGCTGGCTTGAAAGGTTTAGCCAATAAATCATAATCACAGAGGTTCTAAGATGTGATGTTTGGCCCTGATGAATAGACGGGATTGACAAATGTGAAGAAACCTAGAACAGGTAAGGTCAGCCATGAGGACAAAGTTGATAAAATAAAAGAAATCAAAACATTAGAGAATCAGAAGTAAGTAGGTTAATGGAAGTTTTGGAGAGGAGATGAAAGAAAGGAAATGATGAAGTCAGCCCCGATTCATTTGCTGCTTTTGACCTTAAACGCAGAGCTCTGAATGCACTGAGGCTCACAAAAATAAATCAGACTTAGTGCACTTCTGTCTCGTTCCTTCCTTTTTTTAATTTAACACACACCCATAGTAGGCAAAGTTTGACTAGCAGACAGCAAAAGAAAGCACTTTGTTAGTGTTCAGCATCTGTTGAACTTTAACTCAAAACTACCAATATTTTCTCAAAGACAAGAGACAGGGCTTGGAAACTAAAGCCCTCCATGCTGCTCTCTTGTTGTTCAGTTAGCACTTTTTTCAGTGAGATCTTCGTGCCAATAAAAACACCTAACTATCTGGAATTAGGCTGACTGACAGAGTCAAAGTACTGAGCACAGTTAACGTTTGAGGATTAGAGGATGGGGGACTGCTAAAGGTTAATAATCCTCTATATTTGACACATTAAAATGAAAACATTACAATGATGCTCTTGTAGTTCTAAATAAACTGCCACTTTTAATCATTTCAGCTGGCAAAAGTGCTTAAAAATAAGGGAGCCAACGATCTTGTAATGATTGGCTCTGTGTGGTTCTGCATCAGAAAAGACACCAGCTATAGATGCTTTTTATTCGTCAGCTTTGGCAAGCCATTCTGTAAATATTAAACACTTGTAGATGTACACCTAATTCATTTCTCCCTAAAAATTCAAGAGGTTTTATCTTCTTTGAGTCATGTTTAATTAAACTCATACTTCGAGCCAATCCCAATCCTGGCTTCTCAGACAGCTATGGCAGTTTGAACAGTAAGAGACTTGAGCTTAGCTTAATGAAGGCAGCTTAACTTGTTGCTGGACTGCCTTGTCACTGGGCTGCCATTGTTGTTACTGAGCTGTCATGCAGAGAGCAGATCAAGAAAAAAAGGAGTATCTCAGAGCTCAACCACAACCTCAGCTTAAAGCAAAGACATGTACCTTTTTTCTCAGGATCAGCATTTAGGAGACAAGTGGATCGCTGCTAATCAATTTACTGCCAAGACGATCAAAGTCTGGCAGCGCTTCAAATCACAACAGGCATTGGCTTCAGTGATTGGATTTGCCTATTATAGATTAGCCTCAGATTATTTCACCCTTGTTAGAGATGAAATGGAAAAGTGATTATACTTCTGATCTGAATCGACATGTTAAGTGACATATTTACAGGACTTGCCACTATGCTGACAGAGCCCAATAACACATTTGAGCAGGAAATTCAAATTAATGCTACGTAAGTGGAAAAATAAGAAATTAAATGCTGAGTAAATTCTTGCTTGTAAACAGGTAATTCCCATTAATGCTGCACACATTCGCCATTCCCCATATTATTCCACTAACAAATACACACATCTGCTAAAAAGCAACCACAGTGGAAATAATGGTGTCTTCTCCTCTCTGGAAAAAGACACTATAAATTTGCCTTCTTTGTACAAGTAAAATTCAGGTGTGTGTGGACAGTAAATCCTAACTCCTCAAAGGAAGTTATGAAGACAAACTGCCTCTTAAAAAGCTGTTTGTGTGATGTAGGAGAAGGAGGATTTTCTTGTCCCTTTTCTTTCAGTGTATGGTCACATACAGTAAACCCTACAGGAGTTAAGAGTTAATTTAAAAGTGTCCTGTTTTTGTTTCTAAACCTGCATTATTTAGTTGTAAACATGCCATAATAATAATACAAAAGGATGTTCTGTATTTCAGTTACATGTTAGATAAAAAAAAAACTGTCACCGCTGCTCTATTTCTGCAAAGATGGAGTTGTTAAATGTTTTTAACTTTGCATAACTGACTTGCGGTACCTAAAACAATAGTGAAAAAGGAGAGAAGTTAAAAAAGGAATGCTGAAATTATATGCAGTGGTTTAGTAGAAACTGGCAGATTAAAGGCTCTGGATGGTGTCAACCAGGGATTAACCTGAAATGTCTCTTATGAAGAGGTCAAACACAGGTGGAACACATGTTACTGCTTAAAATGCAGATCTCCTTTACTAGACAGCAAATTTAACCAAATGTCATTATATTTTGGTTAAATTTTAAAGATGATTTCTGACTGCAAGAAAATTGGAGCACCAAATTTTTTTTGCAGTCACCCCCTCCATGTCCATCACACAGGAAAATTACAGTGAGAAAATTTGAGAGAAAGAAAGTGATGCAGTGACAGAAGCACACCAGAGTGAGATGAAAGGTTTTGAGAGAGAAGAAAGGTGGATTAGAGAGAGAAAAAAAAAGGCATGTGGGACGGAGGTGATGGGTGATATCGGATGAGCCTCAAGACGAATACTCGTGAGATCTGTAAACTTTCATATTCTAATGTTGAGGATTCTCATTGAGCAGTGTCTCAGTTAGCCAACCCCCCTGCTGTGACCTCCTTCTGCAAATTAACACAAAACCCTGCAACGAGAACAGTCAAACTAAGCCAGACCCCATTTCTACCACAATAAAAGAGAACAAGCACATGAGTGCACATTTTGCTTGAAACATACAGAAAAGCCAAGCTGAAGTTACAGACATAGCATTCTTTGTTGTATGCACCAAATTTCCAGATAGTTAACAAGTCCTGTGCAAGAGGTAACAACAATGGCAAAGTAATCCAAGCTTGAACTAAGTCAGGAAGTAACATACTGTAATTATCTCCTGGATATTCATATTCTTATCCATCACAAGAGACTAAATTACTGCCTCAAATCTAGTCACAGTAAAGAATCATTTTAGTAAAATGGCAAAGTAAAGCCTCTACTGTGATGTCATAAAAGCAATATCAAGTGAACAGAGTGATGATAATAAAGCAATAAGAACCTATGAAATAACCCATAGATGATTTAAGAGATTAAATATCCGTTAAATCTCAACAGATCACAGCAAAGTCTTCTTTAAAGTTATATAATAAAATTAAAATAGCATCATTACTTCGCTTAGCTGATTTAGTTGATCAAATAACTTGTGTTGTTATAGCCAGGGCTGCAGAGTCTCTACAGTTCTCCAGCTTGTTTGGCAATTTTCTTTTTTCATGATTTTTCAGACTTTTCTCTTTGCTGTGTTGCATAATTTTGCAGCATATGTGACTGATGCAACACAGACGTGACAAAAGTAACCCCAAGTACAAAAGCAGAAAAGTCTTCACCAAACTGGGGCATGTAAAGATGAATTATAGTTAACGACATGCATCAACATGAAAAGAGAGACCAGCCATTATTTTAACAAGGTAGGGTTAACATCTACTTATTTGTGTTTTTTACTTGACTGAAATGAAATTGTTAAGGCAGGTTCTGATGAAGACAAAGGAGCTCTTAAAAAACTAAACAGGACACTTGTGTCTCTAATATTATGCTGACTGCTTTAAGGAGGGTGGCTCTCTTTCACTATACAGCAGTAAACCCAGTTGTTAACAGTGGTTTGCTTCTTTGTGTCTGTAACCTTGCTCTTGGATTGAGGCATCATCAGTGAAGTCACACCTCACCAATGAACTGAAGGCTACAAGAGCAACACAAATAATAGACACCTGTGACTCCCAGGTAGGATCAGCATCATTATAATGCCTGCTCTACAGTGAAGCCGAGCGATCCCCCTCTCTCCAATCAACTCTCTGCAAGCACTGGCAGCTCGGGCTCCGTACAACTGTGGTGAGAACTGAGAGGGACCCCGCCATAAAAAAAGAGGGCGCAGCGATTGAGCTGCAGCCCCTGCTGTGGACAGCCCCGTGTGTGACAGCAAAACACTTTCCCTGATTAATCAAGCCGTAGCAGTGGGGCTTTATGTGCCATTAAGAGCCCTGCTAAATGACTTTGCTTCATTCATTAAAGTGGAGCATCCTCTGTGGGTAAAGCAGCCCGGCCAGACAGACAAACAGACAAGCGAAAGCTGGAAGAGAGATGGTGGTGGGGCAGCAACGAGGGTGGTGGGGGCACTGAGGCAAGATAAACAACGACAAATATAGACCCATTACAATGCTGAATAATTCATCCTATATGCAGGGCTTCAGGAAAACAACAGAGGAAAAGAAAACAAGAGCCCAATCAAACATGAGGATTATGGAGACTTTGTACAGTGGAAGCACATCTTCCAAACAGGATCATTTATGCAAACATCTCGTCTGAAGAAGGTACAACAACCTGATCATGTCCATATCACCTTATATAATCAGGTTCTAGTAGACATATTCCTGATGCTTTTTCATTAAGTAAACGTTTAGTTTAACTGAATCTGCAGGGGAGTTGGACATCTAGGTGTAAGTGAATGAAATTGCTGTTAGCTGTCTACAGTACAGTATGTACTTTGTTCGAACTATTCTTTCAACTCTTGTGCAACTCTTTCAACAAAGAATGCCTGGTGGGTGGTGGGGGGATATTACAAAGAGTAACACTTGTACACACAATGTGAAAAAGGGAGGGGGATTATGGAGGGCAGAGGAGATGATGCACCCTGATATGCTGACAAAGATTGGTAATTTAGAGATAAAGATGAGATGTGGAGGCAAAGATAAAAGTAAAAAGGAGATATTGGAAAGGGGGGATTGCAATGAGAGAGAAGTAGAGAAAAAGAAGTATGGGGAGAGTAAATGATTAATGAAAGGAGCTGTGAGGGGAGGTCAGGATGGAGCAGGAGAGGAATGATGCTGCAGCCTGTGAGCAAAACTAAAAAGAAAATTTGTGCTGTCACACACCTGCAGCATCAGACTTAAACTGATTGGTCGCTTTTCTTTTAAGAAGCTTGTATTGTAATGTAAAAAAAAGCATAACCAAATGATCCATCATTTCTGAAAGTATCTTAAAAAAAACAAAAACAAAACCATGAAGACATGAATAAGGACAAAGCTTGTTTCCAAAGTGCTTTTAACTTTGTGCAGTAAAAATGGTCACATGCCTGAAATTAATCACCAACTGGCAGTGCACTAGCTATAACGCTGCCTACTCACTGATGCATTTCTAATTGGCATTTTTGCTGATGGTCACAAGTTAAATCTATATTCTCCATTACCCCTTCCATGGTATTCCCCTGAGATCCCTCTAATGGCTTCTTCTAAAGACAGAGCACTTGAATGAGAGGTACTCATATAAAGTAAACTCTCTGATGCTGACTGTTCTCTGACTCCAGTCGCTGGTTTTGGTGTGTATTGAGAGTTGGGAGGAGCAGTGAAAAGTTCACTACAGCTTTGAAGATTAACAAAACACGTGTCATAATCTAGCATGGAAACAGCCCGAGGAGAGAAACTTGTAGTCAAATAAACTGTTTTTTCTGCTTATATTCCCTGCTTTGTCTCTGCTGAAATGGTCTCACATGCTGCTTTGCTGAGCAAATGTTTGCCATAGCCTTTATCCCTCTTCCGCAACACATAGTAAAGCCCTTAGTAGAGCTTTGGCTGGATGACAGGCCAGAATACTCTGACACCAACTTGGCAAAGAGCAGTGCAGCCCATGTCTGTGAAGAATGGTGGGAGTGAATGAAGCTGGCAAACTTCAACACTGTGTGAGAGCTTGACCAGCAACATAAATAAAATCTCTATGACATTACACAGGAGGCTGCTAGGGTTGCCACTGAACCCCTAATTATGAGAGACAGCAATGCTGGGACAACAAAACACCATTTTCTTTGTTAATCATACATGAAGAGGTTTCTCGTGAACGATTCCTTCAGTGGAGAGAAGAATTTGCCGAAGGTGAAATGTCAAGTTTAAAAGTACAAGTGAAAAGAATGAAGCTCATATCCTGACAGAGAGGAAGAGCATTCTTTGGATCACCTCCGTGTAGACTCAGTGTTTACCTTTCATTAACTGGAGATCCCAGAATCATCCTGTCCTCCCTTTGCCCTCAGGACAGTCTAATACAAGGTGAAAATAAATGTTGTATAACCAGCACCTGAACTCAAACACTACGATAACAACGTTTAAGTTGAAGCTTCTTTTAAAAGATGCTCAGGAGTAAAAGCAGTAAATTTCAATTTATTAATTAATCTGTTTATTAAAAGTAATAGAAAAAAACTGTAAACGCTACATTTAGAAGATCTGTCAACAATTACATAGTAAGGTACATTTACTTCATTCCTACCAATGGATTTACTAGTTATCATGAGGAAAAATTAGAAGAAAATGTCAACTCACAGTATAACTCAAGCTACTGTACAGGACAGAAACTGATAGCAACCAACTTATCAAGATACTCTAACCACAGGTCCAACTGTAGTTGAAAGCCTCCACCCTGTGCTGTAAGGATAGAACATGCTGCGCCTTTAAAGAAAAAAAAAAAAAAAACCCTCCACCCAAATTCAAATACAATCATTTTGGACATGTGTATGAAAAATGGCTGACAGGAAGAACTCAGGCTGATCAGAACGCAAACTAAATGTTTTATAAAATTAAGTTTGTGGTCATGTATTGATAGTCAGAATTTAATATGTGATGGCTTCGCCTGCAGAACTTTTTTTTCAGCAAGCACAGTTTTATTCATTGGTAGAAAAAAATGGGAAAATTTATATAACAAAAGACTTTAACTCTAGTTTCCAATGGTGGAAGTTGTTTACTTCAAAACATTTAACTCTGTCAGACAGAAAATACCTGCATATCTGTGTTTGCTCTAGATATCTTATTTATAGCTATGCTATTGATTATGTGAATCAGTATTTGACACAGTGGATAAAAAAGCAGGTTGGATCAGCTGAAGTGGGAATACTGTCACTGGTATGAAATAATGCAGAATTTTCTAATCTTCATTCTCCCCTTCCCCTTCATGTTCAAGTTTCTCCTCTCCAACACACATGATTCAAACAACTTGGTCATAAACAGGCTTGTGAAACAACTTGATGAGGAGCTTATGAGCTGTATTGCCTGAAATAAGTAAAACAAGCAGGGCCTGAGATCCAGGACTGTGAAAACAGCAATAAATGGCTTATTGTGACACAAACTTTATTACCTCCTATGCAAGCATAACCTGGTACACTAATTATAAATTAAGAATTGACACTAACTAAACTACAATGACTAATTTAGAAAAAAAAATAAATTATAAGCTGATCCAAAAAGTCAAGTGTCTTCCATGAAATTACATATCTGCTTAGGATAGAAACATTTTAGAGTAGTTTCTTAAGATTATTCTAACTATCAGTGAATTTAAGCTTAGCAGGTAAAATATTCAGTTTATTGTACATAATAAATAATGGCTGCAAATATTTAATATGACTCAATCATGCAGTAAAGTAATGTTTGGTCTTCTTTAATCTGGTTATCTCATGGTTCAAGATCCCATTCAGCAAATGTCTTTTAATGTTCTCTACAGCTTAAAGTCTAATACAGTAACTTTAGTCAGTTGAAACTACAGTATTCAATTCTAAATTCATCACTTTGTACATGAGTCAAAACATTAGTGAAAATTCTGGCCGGATACACTCCTTAACTTGCAGTCCAACAAATTAGAGCAGCTGCAATTAAGATTTCAACATTAAAAACAACACACACACGCCACCAACCCCTTCTGCCTCATATAGACCCAATCAGACAAAGTGAAACAGCTCTTGTTCTGTCAGCAGTGCAGAACGTCTACTGTCTCACAGAGCAGACAACAATGCCCAGGGCTGAGATAACAGGAAATGCCAGCTTATCTCAGAAAGGGAGAAACTAAGAGATGATGAGAGGGTGTGATGGGTAAGCTCACTGTTTACCAACAATCTGAGCAAAAATCCAGTCATGTCCTTCTCTGTGAAAACATGTCATTTACACAACAGTGTTGCTCTACAACTAACTAGTTTGCAGAAAATGTAAAGCAGATGAATCAAATAAAAACAAACCCCTCACTTTCTTAATTTGAGTTCCGTTTGAATAGCTTCGATTTGTTTAAATTGAGTCACCTCTTGTGGGGAGTTTGTTTAATTTCACAGATGAAAGAACACCAATGATTTTTAAGTGTGTTTTTCTTGTTCAACCATCTCTACAAGCTATTACAGTAAATCTTAAATGCAATACAGTCATAAAGCCCAGAATATTAAACTGTTGTTTACACAGAGAACTTAAATGGCAACATTTTAGTGACCATACAGGTAAATTGCTGAGTTTCACATTGAGCGGTTACAAATTTAACCCAAAATATCCAACTGTGTGTGCAACACAACTATGACAACATGTTTTTTTATGATGCAGGGGAGATAACTGTTGGGCAGCCTAATTTATATGAATAACTGCAGACAAACAAGTGCAAACACACTATAATGCAACACATTAAAAATACAAAAACCCCCAATCTCTAACACGCTTTTTGATGCAAGGCTATGATAACATTTTTTTTTGACAGACTTTTTCTAATAATTTCTTGCCATCCTTACCCATGAGGGATTTGCTCTCATGACTAGTTGGGTTGGTGTGAATATTAAAAACCTGCCTAAGAAACCTCACCAGTAATGCCCCAGACATCAGCAATGCCTTTACAGCAATAACACTCAACACACTCTCTAACTCTTACATCACCATGCCGACAAGAAAATAAGTCACATTAAAACCACAATCACCTGGCAGCATAGCTGGGAGTTATTTTATTTAACTTTACAATTTATTTTCTTACTGACCATTTATTGGTCAGTAAAAAACAGTTTCTTATTGCATTTTTTTTTTTGCTCTTCCATTTACACTTAAATAAAAACACTGGTGTTAAGTAGCCATTCTTTGGTCTGTCATTCAGTGATATGCAGGACTTGGAATGTGACGGAGTGGGAAACTCCTCTCCTGCCAGCTCCACAGACTGTCCGGTAACACACCATTGTTCAGCTCACATTCCACAATCAAACAGCAACTTCTACAGGAACAGAGGGAGAAGGAGACAACTGGGAAACCTGTACTCCTCTAATCTCACAGTATTAAAAGTTCTGTCTGAGGGGCTTTAATAGAGCTCTACTGTTTGGAACAACAAAGCTGAGACGTGGGCTTAGAAATAAAAAACAAATACAGATGAATCCAATCAGAAGCAATTTGGGCGATTTGTGATGATATAGAGATCTGCATGGTGGCTATGGAGGAATTCTAAGTAAATAACTATTTTAATTTCCAGCATGTGAAAATACTACCTTGGATTCATGGAGGATAAAGTGTAATTGTGGACTTAGAAGGTATCAGCAAAACTTGCCATATAAATATTGTACATTTACTGTGAATTAAAGTGAGAAACCCTGTGGCTTGACTTCACAGACTGGGTACAAGTGGGTGCAAGACAGAGAGGAAGTGAAGGTGATGTGCAGAGAAGGCAAAGGAAAATAATGTGTGTTTTGCGGGGTGAAAAGTGGAGGGAAGGATACAGAGAGAAAATGTCTGAAGCGGTTCCTAAGCCTGGCCGTCACGCATGCTTAACCTTGTGCTAGCGTCTGTGCGATGCAGCTTGCATATTAATGATGGAGGAATATCAGCAGAGAGGCCTCCAATCAACCTTCAATATACTCTCCAGGCAGGGAGGGGGAGTGGGTTTGGGGTGTAGCAGGATGTGCAGTTCAACTAATGCATGTACAATAACAGTGCAAGTTAGACTGGTGAACATAGAGCAGTTGTAAATGTGACAAAACAGACACACACAAACCTTTGACTAGATGTTAATAAGTGAGGATGTTAAATAAACCTTTTTTTTCTTTCCCTAACAAAAATGTTCAGTTTTAAGTAGATATGTGACATATATACAAGCAGAGTTCAGAACAAGAACAGAATCTGTATGTTTGTTTACCATGTTTTGGGAGGAGGTCTCAGATTACTGGAAACATTTTGATGGAGAGCAGACTCAACTGGGCTGCAGTTTTACAGCAAAGTGTAGAGTGTTTTGTGTCACTTAAGGCAACCCCTAACCCCCCCCCCCCCCCCCCCCTGTGAAAAAAAAAATCCTGACAATACCACAAGAGCCACTGCTAATGACATAAACAAAGCCTGACAGCATTATTGGTAGTTTCCAGTCATGGTCAGCAAATCCCAATCTGAAATGTCCTCAGCTTCATCCACAGTGCACTGCTCTGAACCCTTTACTTTAGGTGTTAGTATCTTAATCCCAAAGATAAACTTAGTGCACCAACACTGCTGCACAGAAAGGAGGGAAGCAAAAAATAACAGATGAGAAAAGGAAAGAGAAGAAAGCAATATGACTGTGTATTTCTAATTAAAACAGGAGCATTCAGAGACACCCATGGGGTCCTCTGGGACCAGCGCTGGGTGATAAACTCAGTCATCCATACTTTGCTCTTTTAGAGAAGTGATAAACACTTTCAGGATGCCGTGCCTCCACATGCTATCTGATGCAGACGGAGGCCTTTTGTCACATTGATTCTTCTTAAAGACCCAAAGGCGTCCTGAGAGGGTGCCTTAAACAGTCCTGTTTGTTGATTGACACCCTTTTTTCCTGCCTGCGTCGATCAGAGTCTGCCTTCATCTGCCTCATACAACTCAATAAGAGGCTGTACTTTGATAGCAGTCCTGTGGCAAGTTGCATGTCTGGCAGAGGGGATAAGACATAGACTAAAAGGGATGCCAGCAGATAAAAGGGGACTTTTAACAGCATCTATTTGTTCATCAGGTTAAAAAGTGTTTTCTATCAGAACCGCAGCAGGCTGTCATCACATATTGTTTTCACTTTTGTTTGAAGGTAAACCCAGAAAGAAGAGGAAACAAGCCAGAGGATTTTCTTCTCTGGTTTTCTTGTAATCTCAGACTGATGCTAATCTGAAACGCTGTGAGGATTACATAGACTGGCAGCAAATTCAAAATCATGTCTCTCACCGACCATCAGTGTTGGAAAAAGACAACAATAGAGATTGGTGACAGTTCTGTTGTTCACAAGCATCCCACGAGAGCTGGAGAGGCTATTAGTTGCATAATGATCACTGGATATTGTAGTTCATATTCGAACAGGCAGCATGACAGACAGATGGAAGTTGATTTTGAGGGATAAAACATATGGGGAAAGTGCTCTAAGCAGACAGTCCAGATGGGATCACAGATTTACACATGCAGTGCTCTTTATTGACCCCAAAGGAGCAAAAAATGGATATATATATATGCACTTAAACTTACATTGTTCTGTGTCTATTTTAAACACAAGGGCACAGTTTTAAGTTGAGGGCCTCCACATGGATCTTACATATAGGATGCAGTAGACTTCATCCAGCACACTCAAGTGTAACTCATCCACACAGATAGTAAGATGTGGACAGTAGAGGTCTGACACAGGCTTGCAGACCATTTTAACCTCTCAAATGCTGAACTCATTCTTAATGTAGGTTGGGTGATGTTCACTTCCCAAGCTCAGCATCTCATTTTACAGACCAAGCTGACTAGAAACATAAGTTTATCCTGTGGACACTGTATGTCCTTTAGTTCAAGTACAATTAAATGCAATTTAATCCCAACAAATAAACTTCTGGCTTTCTCTCATCATCCAAGTGGTTGTTTGTCTCTCTGTTGACGCTGTGATAGACCTGTCCAGGGTGTACCCTGCCTCTCGCCTGCTAATTAATCCCCTGTGACCCTCAATTTGACTAAGTGGTATAGAAAATGAATGAATGAATGAATGGATGAATGAATGAATATAAAAAAAATACCTTATTGGTTACATGCATATGGTGACAAGCAAAACTGACATGATTACATCCCCCGCACAATTGATGCATTGCAATTTTATCATACAATGCGTGTGTGTCTGTGTGTGCATGTGTGTGAAATACTGGTCTATTTTTATTGTACTTCCATGTTATGTGAGCCCGAGTGGCAGCCAGAATTGCTTCTGTCGGACAAACACTCCCAGCATGCCTCAGTCTGCACAGTGCTGCACTGGCAGCCTTCTGGAAGGATTCAGTTCAGAAATAGGTGTGTGTGTGTGTGTGTGTGTGAGCATGTTTGTGTGTCGAATGACATCCTTGCAGGGCAAGAACTACTTTACACTTCATCAGTAACAGCCAAACTACAGACTTAACAAAATGACACCTCATACCTACTGTACTGTACAAAAAGAGAGAGAAAAAAGATAAATACATACATGCAAAATACAAAAATACAAAATACACATGCAAAAAAAAAAAAAAAAAAAGATTTACAAGCATGTGTGTGCCTCCAAGGCAGAGTTTGCTCCACGATTCATGACACACACAGAGAAAAGCAGGAAAAGGAATGTGCACTATGTGCTGCAATGCTACTCACTCATGACCACAATCCCAGAACTATGTGGAATGTGTCCTCTGACTGCCAGTGACTGAAACCTACACTCGTTCAACAACTGCAGTACACAGTCAGTGGTCGTGTACTGTCACTCCTAATCAAAATCAAGTGCAGAGCAAAACACAGGTATAGCTAGAGAGAGAGCGAGAGAGAGACAAAGAGAGAGAGAGAGAGAGAGAGAGAGAGAGAGAGAGAGAGAGAGAGAGAGAGAAAAGACCTGAGCAGCGATGCAATCTAGGAGCCAGAGAAAGTGTTTTTCAGATACACAGGTGTAAAGCCTGCCTCATATTCCCTACAATTCTGACACACTGATGTAAATTTGGGCATCCAGATTTTATTGTTAAAACACACTTATGCTGTAAATGTATTAGGGTTTAATTTTGGGGTTTCATTCGGGATAATACAGACCTTACTGCCAGCAGTTTGTGACTAACACTACACTAAATATTACTGATGCATTACTACTGATACACTGATAGACAGTTAATGGGATAAATGCTTTTTTTGTTTTTATGTTTTTCCTTTTTGCTTTGAGAATCAGAAAATAAAAGATGACCTCTATATTTGTTGGTCAACATTACATTCTTATACAGACAAATATTTAGACTATTGGGGTCAATTACAGTATGTTCAGTCAGGAAGTGTTTGAGTAACCTTGTCCCTTCCCTTTTACACCACTCAAAAAAAAAAAAAAAAAAAAAAAAATTATGGGGCTAATTAAGAAATGGTGTCATCGCATATTTTGTCCAGCAGAAACTTCTCCAACTCCATTATTTTACTACAGTCTCGGCACATTTAGCAGAGTAAATGATGCAGCCGAGCTCTTATGCTAACAGCGTTGTGTTCCTAATAAGTTTTGTTAATGGAATATATTGTTGAAAGTTCATTTAAAGGCTCGCTAGGTTGTCATTTTGGCTACTGTCTGCAAGCTCAACACTCACACACTCACATTTGGTTCCAGAGGTCAGAGAGAGAGAGAGTGGTGCTTTGGACATGGTTTGCACTAGCTTTGTGTAGGTGCTTCCCAAATTAATGTCTAAGTCTTATAGCATTTAGCAGTACTCTCAAAACATGTGAAACAATCTGGGCTGTTCTTTGCTGAATTGATGCTGTTGGTGCTTTAGCCTTGTTCTGAGTGGATAAAACCTGCATGTCAAGCAGACATGCTGAGTGTTGCGCTTCTGCTTCTTTATTAATAATTTTTGGCCTTTGTCCTTTTAAAATCTGTTTCTATTGGCCCCTGCCTAGCTTGGATGTAAACCAATCAGAATTCCTATATATGCATGCTGTAACTGGCTGGTAGTTACATACAGGAATGTCAGAGGTGGCATAAAAATAAAATAAATATGACCACTAAAAACAAACAAGAAAGCGCAAACTCCTCCAAGCCATTGTAACTTTTTTTTTTTTTTTTTTTTTGCCAATGATTGTGGGCATTATTTTTTAGTTAGAAGCTCTAATGGCAAAATTATCCCTATTGCCCCATAGTAAAGAATCCTTTTTTAAAAAGTAATCCGGATCACCCCCAAAATATCATCACGTATTCCTTTATTCCATTTCTGACATTTCCTGAAAATTTCATCAAAATCCATCAATAAATTTTTTTAAGTTGCCAACAGATTGATTGATTGATATTTCTTTATTCTTTATTGTTTTCTGTTTTAGAAGGAAATAAACAAATAAATACAGTAAAAAAAAAGAATAAATATAGACATGTATGCATACAGACAGAATAAGAGACAAACCAATGCTGCCGAATACATGACCTCCGCCTTGGTGGAGGTAAAACAAATTGCTTTTCACAGGAGTAGCAATAATCCAGATTTATGGTACAACACAAACTAAATTCCATTCATTTATAGAAAAACTATTATTCTACTTTGAGAAGCAGATATCTTGCAGATGCCACTTCCAACTGGAACTTTGAGTGATAACCATTAGAGATTAGTAAAACAATGTGGGTTTATTCTATAATTATGTCTAAAGCGTTTTTTAAAAAACATCTTTTTAATTCCTGTATATCCACTTTCAAGAAAAAGTAAATAAAGGAAATTAACTGGCCTTTTCGACCAAAGAGATTCCAGTGCTGATGAGTTACTCAGAGTGAATAACTAATTTAAAACCAGTTGTTTCTGTTTCAGCAGCCAAAAGCATAGCCTCTGGATAAAGAAAACTGGTGCTTTTAAGAAATATCAATTTTTTTCAGGGCATAGACCAACTTACGTCAGGGGTCTGAGGTGGGTTTATGGAGACCAACAGGACTAAAATATTATTGCTGCCATGTTTAAAAATTTAGTGCCAGTGTTGCATCTACTGGGTTCAAGAGAAAACCATGTTGCGACATGAATGTGAAGTCAAAGCAGCAGTCCAAGAAGTGTGCTGCAAGGAGCGGCATTGACAATCACCAACTACATTTATAAACATTGTCTGGTGTTTTAACACCAGGCGTTGTCTATAGATCATACTCAAAACATTATTTATAAATTCTGTTTCCAACGCTGCCAATTCATTCTTTTAATCATTTGGAAACACTGTTTGGAGTTGCAGAAACAGCAATTGTAGTTTAGAATAACATTTATGAACAAGACTGGTAATATTAGGACATCAGTTTGCAGGGAAAACGAGCCAAACACTGTAATCTATCATCTGTAATGTTGATAAAGTCACTTCCTGCATGGTGGTCCTCAACAGAAACTCAGAATAAACTAGAGGGAGGTTCAAATCACACAGAGGATGGGAAGAAAAATTTAAAAAGTAATATAATAATGTGAATTTTTGAGCTCTCTGGCCATGGAAATTATAAAAAGAAGGCTCTACAGTTGAACCAGTTCCACACAAGCACATGGTGGAAAAGTTATACCAGTGATACAAGCTTCTGCTACATCTTAAATGAAATACATTTATATTACTCTGTGCAGTCTGTGTACGTGACATATAACATAAGCTATCTTGGCGGAAATTGCAAGAGATAACACATAAAATATTTAAAACAAGTTCTTTCAACAAACAAGGTTATTCTACTACTGAGAACATGTTAATTTGTCATAAATATAACTAACAAGACATTTATTTTATTCCAGAGGTGCAGCATTATATGTTATGGTTTAATAACATAATTTAAGTATCTGCAGAATTACTTTTAAATAAGAAAAATTGTTCTGTCTTTTTTTTTTTGGCAGCTTCAGTATATGGAAAATTTACATCATTACGCAGCATTAAATATAAAATTGTTCTGAAGCAAGTATAATTTATAGTATGATATATTCCACGTTATCTACATGTTACACTGCAAAATTATCAGATAAAAATGTACAAATCTGTGATATATTTAACACTGGTTCAAGGGAATAAAACACTAAAAATGCATCTGTGATGATGTTTATTACACAGACAAAAAACAGTAAACAGAGATCCATAGAGGTCAGTTGCATTTAGAACTCTACATCTACATGGGCGAGATGCCAGAGGCCTGTGTCTACAGGGGTCCATTCTGAGGTCAATACTACAACACTGTAAACTAATGATCCAGCAAATTCCCTCAGTCCTGCTGTCTCCCCTCCTACTCCCTTCTCTTAGTATGTTGTTGCCCTCCATCTCTCGCTCTCTGATCCCCTGCTGCGCTGCAGAAATGAGAAGCAACTGAAAGCTCAGCAGCGCCGGGTAGGCTCTGCTTCTCTGATACACACCACTGACAAACAAAGCTGCTTGTTAGAAGACAACAAAAACTTTGTCTTGCTTGATTTTTGCTTTTTCATCTAGTGTTTTCTTGATACCCATTTCTTCCTTCTGTCGTAACTTTGGCTGTAATGCCCAGCAGATCATCACTCTTGCAGCGAAATGTAAACACAAATAATGACATGATGTGCAAAAGCATGGTTTCAGCTAAACTGTTAAATAGAAAAGCAACACGTTTGTGTGCACAGTGACAGAAAGAGTTCACCTCTTTGAGTCTCAGACATGAATATCCCCATGAATCTCAAAGAATAACCACAACTGGAAAAAAGTTGTATGTTTACACTTGTCACTTTTGAGTGTGTATCTAATTATCTCATCCTTGCTTATTGCTTTTAAAGCTTATGTAAGATGATGCTTCCATAGTCAAAGCTGATGTCATTGTTTCCTTTGAAGACAGCACTTAACAGATGTTAATGAGAACAGGTCCTAAGATGTCAACACATCACAGTAAGCTGCAAAATGTCAAGTAGCTTTTGGACAACTTCTACAGAATAAGCATCTTCTGGCTCTAAATATCAGAAAATATTATCCTTCCAAGCACACACACAAACACAAACATTAAAAGATGCATGCAATTGTTCAAATAGAGCATGTTCCTGGCCGGGAGCAAGCTCTCTATCTCTACCTGTCAGTATTTGCGATAAGGCAGTGATAAAGCAGAGCCCCACTGTTCGGTCCTTTTCATATTGATTCGGAATAAAGAATGGGGCTCATGGGACAAGGATGAACACTCAATCACACTGTTGACAAACATGAGAGAACTGTATTCTGCAATAAATGAGTGGCAGTGGGTGAGAGTCAAAGTGAGGAGATTAATCTTGTTTTCATGGACATCTCCCATGACAAACAACCCTTCAATGCTCTAACAGGTGGCAAGGACAGAAAAACACAAGTTTAACTTCCTGCATTTGTCATACTGTTATACTCTTCCCCTCTAATCTCTCATTGGTTTTTAGAGATTCTTTTGTCTGCTCCAGTCATGGTCATGGCATACATCACTGTTTTCTTGATATCATTTCTGTTTACTGACTATCTCACCGTTTGTATCTAAAAAGCAATATGCATATTAGACTGATTAAAGTCCACTTTTAAGGAAGGATTATTGTAACTGAGAAGCAAACTGAGCCATTTAGGCTGGCATACCACATTCTGCAAATGGAAATTGAACTTTCTTACAAACACACTTGCAGTCTTGACTCCGTTATTCTGATACTCGACACCTGTGTCCACCTCGGTTTTATGTTCGGCCCTTTCTGTTTACCTTTACACCCAAGTTTTTTTTTACCCTTTGTAATACAGACAGGTGAAGTTTGCCAACACTACTGATTACAGACAATAACGATACTTCATACCAAGAGGAAATCAATAATCGGGTGCACAGAGAACAATCTGCTGCTAAACATCAACACAACCAGAAAGATTTTTTTTTTTTTTTGTTAATTACAAAGAAGGCAAAACACACCAGTCTGTGTCATCCTCAGAATCTTAGAAATGACTGTTAGGTCATCATTTGAGGTCAGTGAAATGCTGATATTTAAACTATGACTTTTAGTGTGTCATGTTTGCAGGCTGCAGGCTGCAATATGCTGAGTTGATGAATGATTAAAGTGTAGGAGCAAATGTGACCAGATGCTCAGGTACACAGCATCCTTGATTTAGGGGCCTTAATACGTATTAGGATACAGACACTCCTGCTACTGCTGTGATCTTAACATGTACAGACTACTAACCTTCCCTGTTGTTGCTCTGTTTATTAATTACATTCAGCAAATATATGATTTTTACACTACTTGAGCTATCAAGTAGTCTAAATCTTCCAGTAACAGAAGCATAACAATTACAGCCATCATGGAGCATTGCTAAAAGGCTAGTGACTTCAACAGAGGAGTAGAAGAGTATTCTAACTGGAGACATCACAAAGTGTCATGGGATGTACATGGCTCAGACCACTGCCCAGAAAAACAACAATACCTCCACAGATCATTAATAATTATCCAGGAGGTGAGATGTTTGTGCACAATCTCAAAAGATACTAAGAATAAAACCCACCACAGCTACAGCCAAAAAAAAAAAAAAAAGTGAGTTGAAGTGCAGCAACGTGTTCATTAATTGTTTCTGACATGTTAACCTTCACACCAACTATAACAGTACGTAAGGGCTCCTGCCTGTTAGGATGTTACCTTACTTTCATTCCTGGGTCAAACTCAGTTTTCAGTCTCATTTTCATTAAACTAAGCTTAACACGACAAGCATCTCCATTAAAAACCGCTGATCATTTTAAGCTGATATGTAAACACACAATGCTTGATAAGTCGATCGAAGGTCTTCGCCTCACTGTGGAGGTGAGTGGA
The DNA here is from genome assembly GCF_017639745.1 of Melanotaenia boesemani. NCBI lineage: Eukaryota > Metazoa > Chordata > Actinopteri > Atheriniformes > Melanotaeniidae > Melanotaenia > Melanotaenia boesemani. The sequence continues at coordinate 20,498,979 of NC_055692.1, forward strand.
CCCGTGGATTTAATGCAAGGCAGTCTCCCAGAAAAAGAAACACGGCGGCTGGTGAACAGACAAATGCGTGGACTTTATCGCCGCTGCCGACATCGTGAACGTGTACTTTCGCTCTGCTGTTTTAAACTGTTCAAATCGAAGCAGGATAGGCTATCGCAACCACAGCGAAATTGCAGACGAATGTTTAAAATGAATTATCCAGGATATATATATATATATAAAAATACGACATGCTGAGAAATACCAATACATCACAAGAGGATGATGTTAGTGAATTCAGAATCTAACGTCTTAGGATGGATAGATTTAAACTCCCAATTTATCCTAACCCATTCGGTTCGCTGACATTTAAATTCCACTGGTAAAATATCTTTCTTTCTTAAAATAAATGAGCAGTCAACTTTCCAGCCCTCGCAGAGCGCTGCGCAGAGAGCCCCATGCCGCTGAGTAAATCGCCTTGCGCCCACCCCAACAGCAGCTCTCTGTGTGACTGCCCCCGGCCACTCGTGAACTTCCCTCACAGGCGCAGTTTCCTCCCCCCATAAATAAAACTTACTTTTCTCTGGCTTGGCTGTCGGACGGCACGTTGCTACTTTTGCCTTTGGCGTACATGCTTGCAGAGAGCCCCGATCGTCACGCACCTGTCAACCCATCACAACCTCCCTGGGCACAGCCCCGTCACCATGGTGACACAAGCAGCGTCGTCTCCCATTGGATGCCCCGCTGTTCAGGACCGCCCGCTCACTATGGTAACCACCAGTGAGTGACAGCGCAAAGGCCACGCCCATCACCTGGTAACCCCACCCCCTCTCCCTTCTACGTCTCTCTCCATCTCAGTTTCCCAGTCTGTCTGTCTGAAGTCTGCCTGTCAGTAAGTATTTCTCCCATCCCTTCTCTGATTGGAAAGGTTCTCCTGGCATGTAAGCAGACTGACACACACATATTCGCAAATACACCCACACACACATCTGCAGTCCCTTGCTCTTTTTCTCCTCAAAGTGCAGTGGGGGGAATTGAAATCATTCAACAAGGATTTTAAACAACTGGCTTTGGCTGTTCCTTTTATAGATAATCACACCGTCGACACATACACACAGTACGTACACTGTGCAACAAAACACAAGTACATCTCCATCTCTTTTTAGTTACATAGGTGTGAAGTAAGTAAAACATGTGGGAAGAGGAGCATGAAGGGAACAGCCATGTACCACAAAGGGACTTTAAAAGGCACACCCAGGATGCACAGGGAGGGTGAGAATCATGTGTCCACTGTAAGCAGGTACTCCACAAAGAAGAAATCTTGGAGAAATCCAGAGATACCTCAATGGCACATGAATGCATTTGAATGACACAGAGGATGACAAACACTCAAATGTAAACATAACCTGTTGAAATAGTTGTTACATTCTGAGCTGAAGCTCAAAGTTAGTATTTTGAAATGGATGTGAGGAGAGGAAGAAGCTATGCAGTTGGCTATCTCGGCAGCTAACAGAGAAGAAGGGTTCAAACCACTGTCACAATGTACTCATCAAAAATGCCCTGAGAGAATCCACACAAGAGCAGAGAGAAGGACCGCAGTTTGGTACCGTTTAGATGAGAAAAGCAATGTAGACTGTCATACAAAACGGCTCATTCCCAGACAGTATGCTCTATAAAGACACAGAATGTGTGAGTGTGTGTGCATGTGTGTGTGTGTATGTGTGTGCGCACACGGTAAGGGCATAGCACAGGGGCAGCAGTGTTTATGCTTACGCAATGCTCCTGCGATGTGACCCAGTTGGAATGGATGTACGCTGCCTCATTCGCTGCTGTTCTCTCATTCTCTCTACTTGCCTCCCCATCTTTTCCTCACTGTCTCATCTTTTTTTTTCCCTCTCTCTTGCTCCCCCTGCTTCTTCCTCCATACACCCAAATGAACCCCCCAACCCAAGGATGAGGAGGAGGGGGGTGGGGGTGGGGGGTAATTTGGGTATGTGGTCTATTTTAGACACGCAGAACTTTTAGTTTTGGGCTGAGTCCCTCTGGGGCGATCACCATGACAACCGTTCACAGATGATAAGCATGTACTCCAGAGGATGGAAGAAGAAGAGAAAGAACAAGGAAGAAAAATGGGAAGTAGACAAAGAGGGAGACCACAATTGATAAAGAACCCACTTAGAACTTGCTAAGGAACAGTAAAACAAGAAAACCCTTATTACAATTAAAACAACATAGTTGTTGAATCAAAAAAAATAAGTTCATTAAATGTGCTTTATTAAATATCAGTTCTGGTAAATCTAAATCTCTTTTGGTTGATTAATTAATCTATGACCATAATACTGATTTGTTCTGTCTGACCAAAACTTGGCTTCAACAGTAGGATTATGTAACCATCAAATAAATCAACACCCCCCGGTTATTCAAACTTTCAAATTCCTCAAAGTACGGGCTGAGGTGATGGAGTGGTAACAATATAGCACTCAAATCTACCACTTAGCCCAAGACCTTGTCAGCTCCTTTGAACATCAGACTTTAAGGCTCTCTCAGCCAGTATCACAAGAACTAGTCCTTACTTCTGTGGTCTATCATCCCTCAGGTCGATACACAGAGTTTCTTTCTGAACTCTCTGATTTTCTGTCTAATCTAGTTTTGAGCACAAAGTCGTTATAGTTGGAGATTTTAATATCCATGTAGATGTTAACACCTTTCCAAATGGATATATTTGTTGACACCTTTATGGAGTTGATACATACTACATTCGATAATATTGCTTTGCTGAAAAAGAAGGTAATTAGTAGTAAAAAATCTCTCCCTGGTTTAAGTCCAACCTCCATCTATTAAAGCCAACCACAATACAATTAGAACAATCATGGCTGTCAACTGAGCTGGAAGAATCTTACTTAAAGTCAGTCTTTTAATGTATGAGAGTAAACAGCTTATTTTTCCACCTTAATTGAGGTGAACAAGAACAGTGTTGAAAGGTCCTTTTCAACATTGTAGCCAGACTGACTGGGAGTCACAGCTCTGTTGAGCCTCATATTCGTTCATCGCTTTGCAGTAATGATTTTATAAACTTTTTCTTTAATAAAATAGTTTTGATTAGAGGGAAAATCCATGGTCTGCTTTTGATGGGTCATCTGATCAGTTAGTTCTGGATAAGACCACTGAACCTGGTCTGTATCTCAACTGTTTCCATTCCATTGAGCTCTCAGAACTAGCAGAAATACTAGCTTAATTTAGACATTTATTTTGTCTTCTTGACCCTATTCCAACAAGATTACTTAATTGTTCTTAATTAGCAGTTATTTTATTAAATGTTATCTATCTATCTTTATCAACTGGCTATCTATCCCAGGCTGTTATGATTACTTACTTCTTTAAAAAAACATAGCCTTGATCAGGGAGTCTTAGCAAATTACAGATCTATATCCAATCTTGCTTTAATCTCTTAAAATACCTGAAAAACTATTGCCAATTAATTAACTACCATTTGTCCAGAAAAGATTAGTTTCAGTCTGGATCAAGGTCCCATCGGAGCACGGGAAACTACACTGGTGAAAATAATAATGACCTTCTGATGGCCTCTGACAATGGACTTGTGTCTGTACTTGTTCTTTTAGACCTTAGCGCCGCATTCGACACAAATGACCACAATGTTCTATTGCAAAGGCTTGAGTAGGTTATTGTAATTAAAGCGACCCCATTAGCCTGGTTTAAGTCTTGCCTATCTAATAGGCTCTAGTTTGTCCATGTACATGACAAATCGTCTTCTTACAAGTATGGTGTTCCACAAGGCTCAGTGCTCGGCCCATTGATGTTCATTTTATATATGCTTCCACTGGGGGGCATTTATACCTCTTCATTTAGCTAGACAAGAGTAACAATTAAACTGAACTACAAGGAACTAAATAACCAGAAACATCCTGCTGTTAAGCTCAGACAAAACTGAAATAGCTGCTCTCAGACCTGAGAACCTCAGAAACAGATTAACTTTGACCTCTTGAAAAACTATGAAAAACATTGGTGTTGTTTCTGACCAGAATGTCTCCTTTGACTCACATCAAACACATTAGTACAACTGCCTTTTGCATTTCTGAAACATTGCAAAATTAGATTCTGTCTCTCAGTGATGCAGAAAAAATGAATTCATACACTTGTCACTTCCAGATTAGATTAGTGTAATTCTCTGTTGGTTGGTTGTCCTAAAGCTTCTCTAAACACCCTCCAATTAATCCAAAATGCTGCAGCAAGAATTCTGATGGGACTGACATGCGAGAACACATTTCCCCAGTCCTGGCTTATCTTCATTGACGTCTTGTGAAATCCAGGATTGAATTTAAAGTTTTACTCCTTACATATAGATCTATTAATAATCTTGCTTAATCTTGTATTAAAGATCTCCTTGTTCTATATTGTCCAACCAGAACACTCTGTTCTCAAGCTGCAAGCCAACGTTTGGTTTCCTGTGTTTCTAGATGGGGAAGCAGTCTTCAGCTATCAGGCTCCTATCCTATGGAAGCAGCTCCCTTTCAGTGTTTGGGATGTTGACTCTGTCTATACTTGTAAGATAAGGCTTAAAACCTTCCTCTTTAAGAAAGTCTATAGTTTAGCTTAGCAAATTTCAAGTCTATCATAAATCTTTACAGCATAAATTTGATAGTAACTGGTAACTGGCTGTGAAATGCAGAGGTGACTATCCAACTCAGTGTAGCAACTCTGTGTATAAATCAGTAATACATTGGACCAGCCATTGGTCCAGCTGTTCTCCAGTAGCTTCCAGCCAGAACATTAAAGCTAGTAACCAATGGGATGGGACTCAAAAAGCAACTGAATTTTGCCTCTGTGTGGACAAATAAGCCAACCCAAAATCTACTGCCTTAGATATTAAAGCTTTGTGGGTGCTGTGGTCTTTGTTTGGACTTTAAGGTCCAATCCATATAAATTTTCTATTAGATCAGAGCCAATTAGTCTTTTTTTCTTTCTTCCTTTCTATTTGATTTTTTTACTTCACAGTACCTAACAGGCCTGTCTGCACATTTTTCTGCAAATCTACTACTTACCACCTGCCAACTATTTGTAGTCTTAAATATCACATTCAGGCAATCCTACATATTCACTAAGAATACACTCAATCACTGTGAGGTCGAGTGGCACCAACATATATCAGTTATATATATATATATATATATATATATATATATATATATATATATATATATATATATATATATATATATATATATATTGGTAAGCATGTTCCCTTTTTTTCTTTTTTGTCCCATTATATTCACACACACACACACACACACACACACACACACACACACACACACACACACACACACACACACACACACACACACACACACACACACACACACACACATACAGCAGGCTGTACACACATCCTCCTCAGCTTCACAACAACTGCTTTGGCATTTTGGCAAACAGCTTCTGTTTACTGAGCCTGTCAATAGGCTTTGTAATTGTATATTTCCACTGAGAGTGTCCATTGGTGAGGACACTAATTAGCAAACGATTAAGCTCTCACACAAAACAGAGATTAATTACTGTTGAAGTTTACAAAAGCTTGTGGCTCACTCAATAATTTAGTGAGAACAATTGTACACCTTGTCACATCGTCTTATTTCTTTCTTTTGTTTTCAGATAGGTAACTGCTGGTGTCAAGGCTCAGAATGTTTCAATGCTCAACACTAGTTTTCTGAAGTGGGAAATTTATCTTCTTTTTGAGGCTCACTTTAAATCAAGTCAGCACAGATTCATCCATGCATGCAAACTAAAACAAAGGGTCCAGTCACATCTTAAAATTCTTGAAACCTAACATTAACTGTTTTGTGCTGCCTCCTCTGTTTGCTGATGAGGGGGATATCCCAGCTAGAGCTTTTGTTAATGATGGAAAAGTTACAAATCTCATACCAGTGGCTAAAATAATAGTTGCTCCCATAAAAATTTCATAGTTCTTATATGACCTACACGGTATGCTCCTGGATCTTAGCTGATAAGCAATATAAACAGAGTCAACTTGTAAATCAGTTTCATAATTTAGCTTGCATGAATTTACATGATGAGAATCAGGAGGCAGCGAACTAAACTCATTGTTCAAGGAAAAAAGGAAGTTTGCTTTCAGAATCTGATATAACAAGTAAGGGATGAAAACATCCTAATAAGTCTGATTCCACATAGTCATTTCATGGTATCTGAAGTTGTGTTGAAAATATAGTCTTGCTGTGCCTACTCTTCTGTTATGCTAGTTGATGCAACAGATGACCCCCTTTTTGCAAAATAGACTATGGGTTCATTGCAGGGAGTCAACCAGCTAAAACTTAAGGTGTGGTTCAACAAAGAATTTATCACAGATTCAGTCGTGTGCACCAAATATGTTCAGTGCCGGATTGTTAACACACACATAGGCAAAAAAGCATATAAAACTCAGTGGCATTGTCCATAGTTTAGAACATTCAACAAATTGTCTATGCTTGTGGCTATCTATGCATGTCTTATGCAATCATTTGTGTCTGACATGTCTTGTGGGATGCAATTAGTCACTGGCCATTCAAGTGCAGTTTTTAGGTTGTTCAGACTGGGAGATTAGAAATTACAGACAGTAATAAGCGAAAACATGCACTTTATCTCTTAGTTTACTTTACTCACCACATTGATTCATACACCAATTAGGCAGCTGTTAAATGGTTTATAAATAAAAGGGCCTCTGACATTTCTACTCAACAGATGTTCAGAAATCACTGAGATGAGATGACATTTTGATGATTAAGTTGTCTACAGCAATGGCCACCATCTGTAAACAATGAAAAATGAGCATAACTATAATATAGATGTAAATATTCAACGTGTAGTCACTGTAATCACCATTACATTATTATAGTGTAGACTCAAATAGTCCTGATTTGTCATAGTGATTGGAATATACTGCTCATTTTATTTAAAATTAAAGAGGCACAGAATGAAACCATCTGAATTCAGACATGCAAAAGAGACTATTTTCCCAGTTCTTGTAGATTTAATGTCTTCAGTTAATTACACTGCTGAGATAAAGAAGTATTTCATCTTGGGATTAAGCTGAGAAAAAGAGCAGTTGAGCCAAGGTGGAAAACTCCATTACAATTAGATGTATGCAGAGCCTTTTTCTAAATTCTGAGCAGGTTTTCCATCGCTGAAATTCCTGATGATCTGAGCTGGGTTGAGCGTGTGCTGGGTGCTGATGTGACTGACAGAACAGCAGCGGAGCTCTGGTCGGGCTGCCGCAGAGGACTCTGGGTAATAAGGCTGCAGATGAGTGCGACCCAAAAAACAATACAGGGGAGAGGGAATTGGATGGGTGTGTGTGTTAGTGTGCATGTATTTTTGTGTGTGTGTGTGTGTGTGCACCAAGCAGGCACTGCTTACGCTTGCAGCCTAAAGCACATTCTCCTATCAGCAACACAAAGAGAACAGCATGCTTAAAAGGATAAGTATAGATAACACCAGGCATTCTTCAGGTGGTGAACACATGTTTATGTTTTCATATAAGAAGAGATCAAATACTCATTTTTGTATATGCAGTAAAAGGGAAAGTTCATGGTGATAGACCCCTAGATACAGTGATTGACACTAACTGGGGTTAATCTCAGCCCTGTGGAGCTTTTTCTACATCTGTCTACTGCTTTGATTTTCTGACTGCCAACTTTACAACCAGTTCATTCTTTCAGCATTTATAAGTGTATTTTTCCAGACAGCAGGCACTATCAGCAGAGCAATATCAGCAGTGACAGCTACTGCCTAATATTTCCTCAAATAGAAAGAAAGAGCCATAATCTAACCCTGCGGGTAATGAAGGTATGTGACTGAAGGATGCTAACATGAACGGATTTAACCTGTTAACCTTTTAACTGCTTGCTCTACCGTTTGGTAGAGCAAATTTTTCATTATTTATTATAAATCCTATTAAACATTTATGGAAGCAAACATGCCTGAGTCACGTCTACCACTTGGTTAGGTTATGTAGTGCCAAAAGTAAGTGTTTATCTGAACCATTTAAATATTGTTACTACATTATTATTACTAAAAACATTTACTGTTATCATTACTGTCATCATAAGTAAATGAAAAAAAATGCAAAGAAACATTTCTCCATTGTTTTTTTTTTTTTTTCCTTATTGCAAATATTATAGATATAACTTAGGTTTGGGAACAAGGCTACACCTCAACCACAGCCTCCTTCTACCTGGTTCACCCACTTGGCACTATTTGTTTTGTTCTCTTGACTCCATCCTCCCTGTCTATTTTTTCATTTGTCCTTTGTAGGCTTGGGTCATTGAATCTCCCCCTCCAAGTCTTGAAATGTGAGACACCCCAAATGAACCAGTCAGAGAACTTTCAGATCTCTCCATAACTTCAGCCATAGCTTTCATTAAACTAATAAACCCACATTGATGAGGCATGAGCCTGCTAGTAAGGAAGGTATTAGCTGATAGCACGTTTTAAAAAAAACAAAAAAAACAAAAGCAAAAACAGAACTTTGTCAGGTTTTGTTTTCATAGCTATTATACTAGTTACAAATGCCAAAATGATCATAAAGCCCCTACTACTGAACTTTGACAGATTTTCTCACTGAAGTGCCCCCTAACCAAGGGTAATTTGGTATTCTTCTTGCCTCTTTTCTGAGTTCTCTCGAGCCAATACAAGTCAATCTGATATTAACTCTTGTCTTATGTGTTGCTCTGTCACGTTCTGTCTTTATTTCACTGTCACTGCTTTGTTTTTAGTAACCACAAATTCCTGGCACAAAAGACACAAATCTTTAATAGGGACCTTAACATAAAGCCAGGCTAAAGACTAGCATGTAAAGGCTCTAACCTGGGTTAAAGTGTCCTCCACAAGAATACTCCTCTTGTCCTGGCACCTTTCTTAGGCCTCGCCAATGGACCATAAAAGCACCAAAGCCAGCATAGGGGTGGGGTGCCTATCAAATACTCTGTTCCAGTGACAGACTGCCAGGCCTTTCGCATCTGGAAATCTCCCATTAGCCCTGATGGTAGCAACTGCAGCAACAGTGGCAGCCAGGAGGGAGAGCCTGGCTTCAAGCACACATCATGTTCTTTCCTGGAAAACAGGGAAATTTCATTTTTAATCAAAGGATTTTAGCACCTCATGATATCGATCAAGCTGCTCCACTTTAAACAGGAAATGAGAGCTAAATGAGGAAGAGACAGGACAACAGTGTTTTCTGTGATGATATCTCTTTCCTCACTGAGTCATAGAGTTTGGAGGGGAAATAAAGTGGATATGATGTCAAGGATCTCTGTTACAGCCTGAAAGAGCGGCAGCTGTTCAAAGTAAACATTGCTTCTGTTGGTCCCTTGTAAAAGAAAATAAATAATGCACAAAGGGCAATCATTACCATAAATCTAAAGAAAAAAGGGGAAAATGATAAAAGTGAATGCTGTAAATCTGACAAGAAATGGGGTTTCCAGATGTTATCTAACTCAGCTCTGACAGACATCCTTACTGTTCTGCAGCAGCAGTGCTTTTTGTGGTGACGATTATGTGATTTTTGAGCTCAGCATGTATGTTTTAGCACCGTCAGTTCTGTACGACAAACACATGCACACACACAGTTTAAAGACTCATTCAGTGCAGTCTTAGAAGTGAAAATGAATGTTAAAGAAAACAAACTAAAAGCTGAAAATATTCTACCTATTCTGACTTCTGACATGCCATCGACTTTTATAACAGCAAAATGAACAGAATCCCAGTCTGACAAATACCCACAGAATAAGCTAAAATGGGATGAAAAGAATTTCTATTAGGATTAACATCCATAATTTCTATACTTCCACTTATGTCAATGTCAAAACTGGCAACAATCGACAATGAAAATATCTTAGAAAAAGAATATGGCACATTTTGTCAGTTAAAACTGTTTTATATTTAGGGCTAAATAATAACTTTTACAGGAAAAGAAAGTCTATTTCAGACATAAAGAGTATCCTAACATTTTGCTTAAAGCTGAAAAAGAAGAGTGATCTGGCGTTGGCTGTGGAGTGCTTGTGTCTTCATGCTCCACTGACTGCTTTAAAAGAAAGAGTGTTGCTCTGTTCTTCGCCTAGGTCTTTGGAAGGTGAATGGTAATTGCTAAGGGAGGATTTAGAATGATGACGGAACAAAGCACCTCTTTTGTCTTATCGAGGTAACTCATACTCTGAAATGGAGCTCTACTTTAGGCAGAAACTTCATATATGAGCAAAGCATGTGGGCTGGTATTTCTATTTCATGTCAGCATGTCTGTTCATTTGGGGGTTAACCACAGTGAGAATGACAGATGCAGTCCTACTAACAGAGATTTGTGGACTACATTTCAAAACTATGCTGTTTACGACTTATTAGCTGCAGTATTGTGTCTGTGGTAAATGATATCATGGTGGCAGTTGCTTTTAAAGTCTGGCCACAGAGGGACAAAAACCACAAACTGGGATGCTCTTTTATGAGAGGATTCTTTCACTCTGACTTCATCGTATAGACTTCTCAGGAAACCCCAAACAGGTCTACTCCATTGTCTGACATTATATAAAAATTATTGGAGGGACAGGCTTTGTACTGAAAGGACAGACATGGATACAAACAAAGATTTTTTTTTACATATGTACAACAAAAAATAAACAGAAATAAAAACATCTAAGATATAGACAGCTAGGCTAATGTGTAAAATGCTTTAAATAAAAAGGAAACAAGCCTGAAAAAGAAATAAAGATGTTATACATTTGGAGGTATGGTTGTTTAACTCTGTGTTTTCCTGCTGCTAAATGAACATAACTGGAAGTTAGGCTCTGTCCGGTTGCTGAGTCTTTCAGCACCTTTCAGGAGACTCCTCAGTCCTGACCAGCATTGTTTGTGAAGAAGAAAGAAAGCTATCAGAGGATCTGCACAAGATTAGGGCTGCCAGCTGTTCCCCCTGCGGCTTCCTGTTTGCCACAGGAATTCTAGTGGGTGCAAAAAAAAAAAAAAAAAAAAAAAGCAAATAACTGCACAAATTCAACATGTATAACCCTGTCCTCTCAATGTTTCCTCATAATACAGAAAAAAAAAAGGTTTTTATATCTTTTACTAGATCGTAAATACTCCCATTAATGAACAGTTTTCAGGTTTTTGAAATAAACATCAATCAGCTGAGTGTTTTTTTAAAAAAATATTTACCACACAGGCATTAAATTGAAGTTCATCGTCACATCTAACCATTCGCAAAAATGTAAATAAGCCACTTTTTTCATTTTGGGCTCTGACTTTTTAATGTGGATGTTGCCAAACTGATATGTGTTAGATGAGACACAATGTTTTCATCAAAAATGTCAAATGTAATTCCACAATGTTGACTTTCTGTCACTCAAATCCACTGATCTGCTGTTTGAAGTCTTTTTCTTACAACACACCCATCTTCTCCTTTCATTTTAGCCTCATTAACTGTTACTCCTCTCTAACTTCTTGTCTCTTTTCCCTCTCTTTGCTTTCTCTCTTGGTTTTAACAGACCTCTTTCTCTTTTCCTCTCCTTCTATAAAAATTGCAAATGGCAGCAGTGCTGACTGCCAGAGGAGCTCCTCAATGTCATTAAAGCTGACCCTGTGGATTAACCAGAGGAAAGAGGTGGTGTGTAGAATGTACAGATCAATAGCACTGCTTATCCTCTGGGTTTTTTAACTTCACTTTGGATTTAGATCTCACTAACTAAAATGTACTCCCGCCATCTCGACAAACAACCAAGAAGGTTATTATGATTGGCTGACACAGCTGGAACAGAAACTTGTGCACAAGGCAAAGGGAATGATTAAAGTTATTCCATCTAAGTATTAGCTCACAGGTTTATAGTAAATTTAATAATCAGTGAAACATGTTGTATGAACCAATTAGCTCAAAATGCCAGCCACTGTCATCTAGATGATCTTATTACCAATATCACATAATGTCTCACAGGTAGAGATGCCATTGAGATATATTTGTGGTGAATTTAAGTCACCACAAGCTGATAAACCTGATGAGGGATCATTAACAGAGACTGTAAGAGTTGAACCCTTGTTACAAATGAACACGTGTGCAGCTGCATTTGACCAACGTTCAGGTCCTGAATGCATCCTGGATAAGTTGCCATCATCAACACGCCTGTTGATCTTTGATGCTAAATTCAGGAGTGAAACATCTGTCATGAGACAGCAGGCTGTACAGTGCAACTCTGATCCATGTTAAATAATCTCATCAAACGTTTAGTGTGACAAAGGCCCACTGAGAAACACCCTGCAAGTCAAAAGTAAACCCTAAAGAAACAGTTTGAGACACTGGTGAATTTGTCGTAATGGAAGAAGTTCTAACAAATCCCTTAAATAAAGATGAACTCTTGCTAAAAAAAAAAAAAAAAAAAAAAAAAAAGAGAGAGAGAGAGAGAGAAAGAAAACATGATTGTTTATTGACCGTGGAAGCTGTGGTTTAGTGAACTTTAATCCTGTGACAGCTGGGGTTAATACATTATGTTTTGCTGTATAGAACAGCATCTATGCATTGCTACAGGTTAAGTCTCTTATAGTAAAAAAAATCCATAAATCACAAACACAGATACTTACAGATTTATTCCCATCAGAGGGCAAATAATCACGTATGAAAAGTTATGCGCCAAGTTAACTTGTAGCCAGGATTTTAAAATGTCTTGCAGTGTCAGTTTTAATAGATCATTGTCAGAATTTATGGCTATATTGTGTACTGTAAATCTGTCAAAGGCAGTTAAAGCGCTTGAAGCATAACACAACCTTTTGTCTAGAATGCCACAATGCAGCTTATTACAGGAGGAGCTCTGAAACAATTGATTTTCATCTTAAGGACACATGACATTTATGGTTTGTAATAATCAGTGTGGATGCCAATCAAAGTCATGGTTTACACTGCATAAGACCAGAGCAGCTCTTTAGAGATTGTGTTGACTGGATAATCACTGTAAAGTATTTAGTGCCATCTAGTGGTACAGATGATTACATTTAGTAGAGTTGGCTTTATAAATAATTCTAAAAAGGACAATTCACAACACATTTGACATATGCCTTTTCAAGACTGACCCAATCGATCTTTTCAGGAGGCACTGCAAATAGCGTTGTAAACATTTAAACCAGGCAAATTACCCAGAGGCCAAATACATAAGTCAGACTGCTTTAAAATTACTATGATGTTAAGAGTATACAAACAAACTAAAGTCACTGTGCACTATCTTTAGGGACAGATCATAAAGATTTATAATGATCACAGAAAACAAAGAAACATCTCATGCCTACGATGTCCTTATACTGAATAGAAATCCTTTGTTGACACATACAGAATATGCCTAAAGGCTTTGTTAAGTTGTTCCGCAGAGAAAGTCCCATTTCTCATAAATGAAGAATGGCATATTGACACCACCCTTTTTATTACATTTACAATGCAGATGTGACAATATGGATTGTTTTAATTTGTGTATGAGACTCACTATACAAATAATTACAAATTAATCTTAACTATTTCTCTTTTAAAACCATATTCAGCAATTGTCACATAAACGGAATTTTGTTTTTGTTTGCTTTTTTTGAGAATCAAATCCTTCTTTCGAGATCTAAAAAAATACTTGTTGCTGCTACTTTCATGTCTGTGCTTGATTATGGGGATGTTCTTTATGTGTGCTTTCTTTACAAGGTTTACATGCATTGGATACTGTCCATCATGGAGCTCTGAGGCTCACCACAACAAAAAAAAAGCTGTTCCCTCTGCTTAATAAACCACAGAATCACACAAATCTTAAGTAACTGCTTACTAAACAATTTTAAAGATTGAAGCAAAAACATCTGGTTGTAAATGCTGTGAATGACCTTTTTGTCTCCACTTTACTTTTGTTATGACTGTGGTGATAAAGTTTTCTGTTAAGCTTTTGATATATGATGTTGTTATGATTTCTTTCAAATGGTAATTACATCAATTATTATTTTTTCTTTGTAGGACAAAAAAACATTGGTGAACCAGTAAGATAAACTCCCAGTAACTATTCTCCAAGTTTTTACAAATAAAAATTACATATGAGCTTAAAGAGACACACAGTACCTGCTTATAAGGTCCCAGACAGGTAAAGCTACTAACAGTGTTAAACTATTTTAACACGTTAAATGGGAAAAATATCTTCTCAAGGGGTGACTTTATTACCAGACACATCTTTTTTGACCTCACAAAGGAGATAAAGATCCCTTCTGTTACTATAATGATTAAAGGAGGCATTAATGTCCATTGGTCCTCTAGAGGAGGAAGAAACAGAAGACACCAATCCACAAAAGTAGAATTATACAATTTCCAAAGTTACCAGGTCAGGGTGGGATGCACAGATCTTGTAGTCTTTTGACTTGCACTGACATTTTTCTGAACCAGTACCATGGTGTTGCATTTTACCAGCAGCTACTGGTGTGATTTTTGCCTGTGATCTTTTCTCCTTTTGTCACGAATCGCTGTTGCGACAAAGCTACCTCATATATGAGATTGCACAGTTTAATGTACATGTGGACAGTTTAATTTTAAATTTTTGAATCTTTTTTGTGTTTTGTTTCCAAGTTGCATCATTCCTGTAAGTAAGGTGTTTGATTGCTGAGGGTGGGCCCCATTTATTAAGCGAAAATCACTGCCCTCCTCCAACCAAGCAACAGGCAACATTCGTGCATGTAAAATGTTAGCTCACGTAGATTTGCACACAGGGCCTTGCGACCTGCATGAAGCTGTTCCCCCCAGCCCGCGCAAAGCACAGAGAAAATAGTCACGATTATTTGTGCCAGTTTGTGATGCTTTGGTTTTGAAGATATACCAAGTTTATTAAAGGGCAATGACATCATACAAAATTAACATTAAATAAGAAAAGATTTACAACATCACCACCACTGATAGTAAGAGCAACTTATAAAACTATTACCCACAACAAGATCTTTAGCATTTCATTTATCATGAAAATTATTTTTTTATAATTTATGTGGCATACGTTCTTTTAAATGATTGCAAAGTGGAACTCATTTTTAAGTCATGAGAACAACTGTTCCACAGTTTGACTCCAGTGACAGATATAAAATAACTCTTTATATTTGTCTGTACCTTGCGTTTGCTAAACATTTAATTTCCTCTAAGTTCCTAACATTTCTCCCACTTTTTAAACAGCCTCTGTATACAGAATGGCAACTGATTATTATCAACTTTGTACATAATTTGAATAGTGTTGTAATCTACTAGATTTCTAAATTTTAGTATATGTAATTGAATAAATAGTGGATTTGTTGGTTCACAATACATTATTCTTACAAATTATATATAATATAATATAATATAATATAATATAATATAATATAATATAACTGAATTTGTGTTTGTGTGATAAGTGTTTCCCCAAATCCCCACACAATAGGTCATATCAATGAGTTATATAAAATCAAAAGTGATTTTTCACAGAGATAGTCCTTTACTTTGTACAGTATTGCAATAGATTTTGGCATCTTGGTTTTGACATAATTTATGATTTGCAGTTTAGATTATGGGGTACAATAACTAACAAAAACCTCATTTCTGTAACTTTGTCAATTTCATAATTTTTCTTTTTCTTTTTTGTAACTATATTTTGCAAATATAATGCATTTTTTCCCCCAAAGTGAACAGATAATTTGTTGACAACAAACCATTGGTTTTAATTGCTATGCTACTTTGATGTGTGATGTGTGAAGGCTTGTTTTATTTAATATGCATAAATCATGTAAATCACTTTGTGCTGCCTTTGTTAGGAAAGTGCTTTATAAATAAAACTGATTTGATAACCAACTTAAACTCATTTCCCACTGTATCCAGAACTTATTTTAAGTTGTCTCCTCTGCAAAAGAATGTTGTATCATCAGCAAATAAAATGCATCAACAACTGGGCAACAAGACACAAATCATTAATAAACAACCTAAACAATACAGGGCCTAGTACAGAGCCCTGTTGCACCCCACGTGATACCTGTAATAACTCAGAATCTGTATTATTTACATGTACAAATTGATATTGGTTCGCTATATAACTATAAAAATTCAAGTGCAACTCCTCTGATACCCAAGTAATTTATCAAAAAGTAAATTATGATTGAATGTATTGAATGCCTTCTGCAAATCCAAAAATACAACAACTGTGTATTCTCTTCCAATCACATCTGTTATCTGTTCAATAAAATTAATTAGTGCCAGTGAAGTGTTCTGATATTTTATATGTCATTTGTATCGTTCGACAGTGGATTTCCTTATGCCTGCCAAGGTGTACTTGAATAAATTCAGCAGTGAACAAGAACTATGGCATGGTGTTTATCCCGGAGGAGTGACAAAGAACATGCTGTGACCGTTCCAAGAAGTTGTTTTTTTATTCTTGAATTTATCTACAATTTTAATAATTTACTGTTCATCGGTTCTCTTCAATAAATATTGAGTGTACATTCATGCCAATTATGTTTGTTAGAAATCATACTACTTGCAGTAAAGACTTAATTTTCAGAATATATATATATATATATATATATATATATATATGGATATAATTACAATTTGATTGACCTTTATTTCTAATTTCTTTTAAAACCCTCCATGTTTTATCATTATTATTTCTGTTATTTTCTAATAATTTACTGTAATACTTTTTTTAATTTACTGTTTCACATCTCTATCTACTTGTGAGTATATTTTTTATATTTCTTGTGTTTGTTTTCAGCCTCCACTGTTCTTTAGACCGTTGGTCATCCAAGGCTTGTCTCTGTGTTTCATTTTACCCATTGTATTCAACAAGTGGCTATTTTATGATATAAATTGATAATATAAATATAAAAGTCCTCATATACATTGTCAATATTATCAACATAAATTTTACTCCAATCTTGAGTTTCCAAAATATTTTTTTCTCCACAAACTACAAATAACTTCTTATTACTTGACCTGAATGTTTCAGACAATTTCTCTTTAACTATTTCAATGTTCCAATAACACAACTTATAATGATGTTTTTTGTATTTTTAGTAGTTATTTTCTCAGTAACACTTTCCATAACATTTTCAGTTTCAAAAGACATATTTTCTAGGACTTGACTTTGATAATCTGACCTAATATACAAAGCAACCCCACTGCCTCTCTTCTTAGACCTGTTTGTAGTATACAATCATAAAAAGGAAACCAAGGGGTATATATATACATATATATATATATATATATATATATATATATCAAACCAGGTGTACTAATTAACAGGAAGCAAAAAACAGAATACTAAAGGGAAAGAACTACAAAATAAAACAAAAAAATAGAACTAAAAGACTACAAAAACTTAAATGAAAAATCACATATGACAAACATGATGATATAATAGTGTTCCATTTGGAAATACCTAGTGTATACAGTTGTTAGAAAAATTAATCTTTAGACTTTTCTTCACACCAGGTGATATTATCTTATATAGGAATGTTTAAATTAAGTTATGAATAGTTTTTTTTGAGGTATGCATGATGGGCTGGTACATTCTTCAGGTACAAAGAGCCAAAATTATTTATTTGACACAGAGTATGTTAAATAATGTTAGAATCTAAGAAATTGTCATTTTGTTGCAACATTTTATATTTTTCTTTAAAGAAAACGAAAGCTAGAGTAATCACATGAGGATGAATAGTTTTGTATATGCTAAAGTGCATTCAAGTTTCCATACCGTCATCTTTAAGTACATCTAGTATGTGTGATAAACTTCCTGGAAAAATACACTCAAATTTTCCAGGAAGGTGTTTAACATACGTGATACCAGCCAATGATACGCGTGAAAGGTTTTAGACACACCCACTCTTAAGAAAACATTGACGAGTGCTGCCAGCATGCATTACTACATACAAACACTTGGAATTATATAATTTAGTAAACTGAATTTAAATTATTTTAACAATAAATTTCATTTTAATAGATTTGTGTTTTTCCCTCAAAGAAAAGTTTTCTGTTAAGCATCTATTGTATGGTTTCTTTACAGTAGTTTAATAATGAGGTTTTTTTTTTTTTTTTAAAGTAACATGGGTTAATTATTAAAACCAGTGCATGGGTTAATTATTAAAACCAGTGTGGCATCTCTACACTTTATTTAGCATATAAATCCTCTGTCATCATCTCACCTGGTACTTCTTGTGTTTGTTGTATTGGACAGAAGACCATGGAAAACAATGTGAAAAAGTTTTCAGTGGAATATAATCCCATTAACAGAAGTAATGTTTTCAGCAGTGGTGATTATATCAGTGGGCAAATTACACTGGAACTGGCAAAAGAGTGCAAAATACAATCACTCTGTGTAAAGCTGAAGGGAAAAGCTAAAGTCTTATGGACTGAGAATTATGGAAAAACTGTTGTAGTATACCAAAAAAAGGAGAAGTACTTCAGTATTGAACAATTTGTCCTCCAAGGAGAAAAGGGTAAACAGTCTATGAATTATTCAATATAGAAACCTGCTGTATATTTTATTAATGTCATCAGAATTTGTGTTATATTGTTTGTATCTCTCTAACAGTGTTTTTCTTCCATTTCACCAGAATAGTTATTATTGGGGGTAATTTTTCACCAGCAGAAACTACCTGTTTAAAATTGGTTTTATTTCCATCCTCATTATTTGAACTTAAACAACATAAAACAATATAATCTAGCATGAGTTTTAATGGTAACATTTACCCATTCAGACAGATAGAAAACAAGCAAAAACCAGATATATTGTAAACTATCCTACTGATCCTTTATTTTTTTTTAACTTTATCTTCAAAACAATTTTACAATTTAAAAGAGGAAATGGTAGAGGTAAAAAAAAAAGAAGTCATTTGTTTTATTTAGGATTTTATGTAAAGTTATCTTATGTAAGTTATCTATTAATTGTATCCTCTATAAATTAACTTCTTGATTACTTTGTAGGGACGAATGTTATTGGTCAGGGCTACCATACCTATCCATTCACCTTTCAGATCCCAGCAGAGTAAGTTTTCTTTAAAACTATGTTTTTCAATATCATAAATGTAATGAGTTTGCAATTTGCTTCCAGACTCCTCAGCAGATTCTTGTTGATAAGAAGATGAAGCTCTTCACTTTGGGAGAAATAACCATGGATGTAAATATTCCACAAACAGGCTTCCACCAAGGTAATGTTAGATTCTGTGTGATCTTACTTTACTCTGCAGTACAAATGATTTTTACAGGGGCTTGTGATAACAGATAAACTCCTTAACAGCAGGTGAGCTATGTATGGCTCAAAGTCCCTTTCCTTATGAAACATTTTTATGTTCTAGAGATAAGATAATAACAAACGAGGGATGGAGGAAAAATAATGACAGCTATACTTTAAATAGCTACCATGTTGGACCTTTAAAGCACACCAAGCAATTTAAAAATGCATTTGGAAATCAATTGCTGGTTAAAATGTTGGCATAAGATAACAGTGAAAAATGTTAAATAAACCGGTAATAAAATATTCACTAATGAGTGTTCTGTTTAAAAGCTGTTCATAATGGGTCTTGGAAACCTGATATTGGACCTTAGTTTGGTATTTAATTGCAGGATATTCAACAGTTATTATTTGACAATGTAACAAAATACATCATGCATCCTCAAGCTTTAGAATATGTCTGCAAAATATGCTGTAAACTGCAGAGCTAAGTTTTCTGCTGTTATTTACAGTTTATAAATTGCATTTTTTCAGCGTAGAACACGATTGACACTAAATCGCACTGCTGCCATCCAGAAAGTACAACTCATGTGTGATGCTCTGTTTTCCAGGTGAAGGTATAAAGGTTGTGGCTTACATTCAGAACAAATCATCTCGTGAGATTAAGCCCAAGTACTATTTGTATCAGAAGAACAGCTACTTCGCCAAAGGGAAGAGGAAAGTAGAAACAAAAGATATTCTGAAAGAGGTGGGCGAAGTCATCCCATCCCATGCAGGTCATACTGTCACCAGGATCATCACCATCCCTCCCACCACATGCATGTCCATCTTAAACTGCAATATCATCAAAGCAGAGTACAAACTCAGGGTGAGTATTCTTATTCCCAGCAGTATAGGTTTGCATCTCTAAACTAGCAGGGTTGCATAGTCATCAAGCTAACTACTGCCTGCTTCTCCATCACAGGTCTATCTTGATGTCAAGTATGCTGCTGACCCAGAAGTCAAGTTCAACATCGCAATCCTTCCCACTTTAGAGGGGTCTGATGAAGAGCAGCCACCGCCCTACAATGGATCTGAAGCTTTCATGGCTGGAGAGAGCAGCTTCCTACAAAACCCAACAAACTATGACTCATCTGCTCCACCAAGTTATATGTCATAAAGGATGTACCCCTCCTTGAGTGGTTATGATGGAAAGTTCTAAAAACTGAAATCTGAATTGGACTGGGCACAGGGCTCTTTCTTGATTCTTAGTATGATCTCCATCAAGCTACTGACAGCACTGCAAGTTTTATCAAAATATTTTTGACAACTATAAGAATCTTAAGAGTACGAATGAAGGAATACATTTTTTAAGGTCTAAAACTCTAATTTGAACAAACTCTAAGTCACTAACAAGGATGATACACTGAGCCTGTAACCTAGTGTCACAGAAAACAGTGACAGAAAATAGACCAATAGAAAATGTGTATTATTGATAGGTTCGGCATTACTGGGATGATTTGACAGAAACTTAATTTCCAAATTTGATCTCATGACATACTTAAATCTTGCAACTACTTAATATAATCTCCTACAGCATGGGTTCTTAAACTATTCCATGCCAAGGCCCACCAAACAGCATTAGCTTCTAGCTGGAGACTAATGAGAGCAAAGAATCTATACTTACTTTAGTTTACTATAAATTTTAATTTGTACATTATTTATGTCAATGTAAGACATAAATGTTCAAGTCCCAGAGAGCTTGAAAATCAAATGTGTGTATTTTTTTTTCTTTGAGTTCCTCTGGGTGTGATTTTTCCTCTGCGATAAATAAAGTTATTTGTTTTTTTTAATGCCACCTGTCATCTACATTTATGACAAGGCACTTTAGCAGAGTTACTTTCAGAAAATAGTATTTTCATGTTTTCTGACACTATAATGGATGTAATATGTGATATATGCCAAAACAATCAATGTGCTCACTTTGCATCACAGATGTTTTGTTACCACTTTATCAACAAACATGCTCACTGCATTCCAATAAAACACTGTAATAAACCTACCATTAGCTGGATTTTTAGGTTTTATTGACAATAAAAGCAAAATTTATATAATAATAGACAAACTAATATAGCAGTTGTGGGTGTCTATCAGATGGCTTCTACAGAAATGACCACCTTAGCAAGTAAAAATGAAAACCCTTGTGATATACTCATTCTCTGCAGTAAAATTAGAAAGCACACAAAGCTTATTTATATATCACCTTTCATCCTTGAGGACTTTCCAAGGGTTTTACAAAGGTGAAGAAATAAAATTAATGTTTGAAAATGTTAAAATAAAACTACATTAAGGGTAGAAATACATTAAGAGAATTGCATCAAAATTTGTGAACAATGCACAATAAGTACCCAGGCACGAGAAAAGAAAAGAGTTTTTATTTTAATTTTTAAGTATTTAGAGATGGGGCAAAAATGTGGAATATAGTTCAGCTTTTAACACCATCCTTCCCCACGGTCTCATGAGGAAACTGCTGAACCTAGGACTACCTCCTTTCACATGTCTCTGGATTAAGAACTTTTTGTCAGGACACCCACAGAAGGTCAGGATTGGTCCCCACACCTCTGCACCCCTCACACTTAGCACCGGTTCCCCTCAAGGCTGTGTGCTGAGCCCCCTGTTTTTCATTCTCTACACCTCAGACTGCACCCCAATCCACACCAGCAACACCTTCATTAAATATGCGGACGACACCACAGTGGCAGGTTGCATCACAGGTGGTGATGAGCCCCCTTATCGGGCTGAGGTGCAACAGCTGACTGTGTGGTGTAGAGACAACAACTTGCTCCTGAACACATCCAAGACAAAGGCGCTAATTCTAGAGTTCACAGAGAACAGAACAGACATTCAGCCTATCCTCATTGGTGGGACCTGTGTGGAAAGGGTCAGTGATTTCCACTTTCTGGGAGTCCACATTGAGGAGAAACTAAACTAGAACAAGAACACTACACAGATGACAAAAAAGGCATAAAAAAGCTCCACTTCCTGAGAATCTTCAGGAAAAACAACATCTGAATGAGGCTGCTTGTGTCTTTTTACCGCTCCAGCATGGAGAGCATCCTCACATACTGCCTCTGTACATGGTTTGCCAGTTGCACAGTGGCAAACAGGAAAAAACTCCAGAGGGTGACCCAAACGACCAAGAAGGTCATTGGGTGCCCTCTACCGACACTGGAGGGCCTGCATGGTTGCTACTGCCTTAGGAGAGCCAGTACCATTATGAAGGACTCTTACCACCTGGGCCACTTCCTGTTTGGCAGATGGTACAGGGCCATCGAAACCAGGACTAACAGACTGAAAAACAGCTCCTTTCCAACTGCTGTCATAAACGTAATATATATATATATATATATATATATATATATACAACCCTATATATATATATATATATATATATATATATATATATATGTATATATATGTGGTCTGAATCTCTTCCTTTGGCCAGCCCCTCCATGGGATGTACCACCAACAGATAACTGAAGTGGCTAATATCAAGAAATCCTACCAATGGCTAGAAAGGGCTGGAATGAAAGACAACACAGAGGCACTGATCATAGCTGCACAGGAGCAGGCCTTGAGCACCAGAGCAATAAAGGCCCAGATCTACCATACAAGACAAGACCCCAGGTGCAGACTGTGCAAAGAGGCCCCTGAGACAATCCAGCACATAACTGCAGGGTGTAAGATGCTGGCAGGCAAAGCTTACAAGGAGTGTCACAACCAAGTGGCTGGTATAGTGTACAGGAACATCTGTGCGGAGTACAGACTGGAAGCCCCGAGGTCAAGGTGGGAAACACCTCCGAAGGTGATAGAGAATAATCGAGCTAAGATCCTGTGGGACTTCCACATCCAGACCGACAAAATGGTAATGGCAAACCAGCAGGACATTGTGGTGATGGACAAACAGCAGAGGAAGGCCATTGTGGTTGACATCGCAATACCAAGCGATTGCAACATCACAAAAAAGGAACATGAGAAACTGGAGAAATACCAAGACCTGAAAGAAGAACTTGAGAAGGGCTGGAAAGTGAAGGCAACAGTGGTGCCCATGGTCATCGGAGCACTTGGGGCAGTAACCCCCAAACTGTGGCTACAGGAGATCCGAAGACAAATCTCACACATCTCGGTCCAGAAGAGTGCAGTCCTAGGAACAGCAAAGATACTGCGCAGAACCCTCAAGCTCCCAGACCTCTGGTAGAGGACCCGAGCTTGGATGGATGAGAGACCACCCACAGAGGGCGAGGGGAAAATTATATATATATATATATATATATATATATATATATATATATATATATATATATATATATTTTTTTTTATATATGTGTGGTTTTATGCAACCTTTTGTTTGTATAGTATTTATTGTTTGCACTTAAAGGCCTGCATCTTACTTTTTGTTGTACCTGTTGCAATGACATTAAAGTGAACCTGAATCTGCTCCATCTGCAGCATAGTAGCAAAATGCATTTTCATCTAGTTTAGACCTGATTCATGGTTCTGCCTTCCAACTGTCCCTTTGGCTAGGTTCACACTGCAGGGCGTAATGCTCAATCCGGATTTTTTTGTGAAATCAGATTTTTTGAGAGTTCATTCACATTTCCAATTAAATGCGACTTGTATGTGATCTCATGTATGAACCTTATGCACACCACAAGTGTCCCGCATGTGTAGAAGACACGACCACGTGACTGTGAGAGTGTGTGTGACGTCTTCGCTCAGCGGAGAGTTATGTTGTGATTTTAAAGTTATTGTCCAACAGTAGCCAGCACATTTTGAATTACATCGTTTTAAAGAGGAGAATACAAAAGAGGAGAGCCAGATTTATGGCCATGGCATTTTGTGGAGCAGTGGCAGCAACGTCTGTACAGAGAAACATGTGGGTACGAAGTTGCAGCCAGGAGTGGCAAGAGAGTGATGTGAGGGTCTTTACAAATAAGAGTTTATAAACAATGCCGTGTATGACTTGTAGGTCAGATTAATGCGACCTGGTCGTTCAGACTAAAGTCACATGGCAAAAGATCAAATAAGTATCGGATTTAGGACCACATATCCAAGTGGCCTGGGTCGCATTTGAAAAAAATCGGATCTGTGTCGTCCAGACTGTTATGAAAAAGTCAGATACAGGTCGCACAGGAGCCAAAAACAAAAATTGGATTTGGGTCACTTAAGCCTGCAGTGTGAACCTTCAGAGTTCTGCTTTGGTTGTATTCTACAAGAAGATCAGAAATGTATCATGGCCCTATATTAAAGGTCCCATATTATACACTTTATTCCCAATCTGAGACCATTCATTAATATCTAAATGAAATATTTCCGCCATGGTATGGACAAATCGACCCTCAGTTTGAGTGCAGCGGCTTCTCTTCACCTCCCTCTTTTTAGCAGCTTCAGAAATGTGCCGTTTATGGTGGGCGGAACCCTGGTGGAGCAGCTCAGCTGTTGGCTCCGCCCATCGCATCGCCCGTCATGAGGTGATTGACAGGTTAGGCCTTAGCGGTAACTAGACGCTGATTACAGCGTAGTGAAGGATAAACAAACGCCGGAACACCGGAACCCATTCCTGAAGCCCCCATTACCGACCCAAACCGCGACGCACGGAGAACACAGCTAGCTACGCTCATCAATCTGATGCACAATGGCACCGGATACAAACAGTAGAAACAGTGACTTGGCTACATTTACAACAGTGCTAATATATTTTCAAGCTATCAGACTAATAAGGCCGAAACGATAAAATAACTGCCAGCTCTTACCTCTCCAGCTGTGTCACGGACAGTTGGTATTGAACCTGGTTTCAGCTTCAAACGGTTGGCGAAGCCTGCTTTCCATGCCCCCATGTTGTGGAAACAGTCCTCTTTGAAATGCTGGCCACAGACATGCAAAACCTTTGGAAGTTTTCCGGGTACATTTCCTCCAAAAATAAAATTAATCCACTCAGTCCTCGTGGGTTCAGTGGATGGAAGTAAAAAAACGTTTTCGTGTTCATTTATGCAGCCACAAACAGAACAGTGCTTCTGTCGCTTAGCCATGTCCGCTAACGAGGGTTGCCGAAGAGGGAAAAACACTGGGCGCTAGGTGATTTTTAGAGGGCGGGCTTTGAGAGCCGGTAAGCGGGTCCATCGCTCTGTGGGGAGTGGTTATTGTCCCTTATGACGTCTTAACGTACAGGCTTTCAAACTCGCTCAATTCAGCGCTTACTTCCCTAGAGGTGGAGCAGGGGGGAGAGAGAGCGCCTGAAAGAGTTTCACACTTACGGGTCTCCTACACATGCGGGGGGACCAGCATGACTGTTCCAAAACCATTAAAAAGTGAATTTTGCATAATATGGGACCTTTAATGATCGATTTGTAAACAAAGAGCAAAACTTTAAAGCTCATTCGCTGATTGGTAGCTGGTGTAAATTTAAAAAAATATTGGTAAGGTGCTTAGTTTTCCTGGTAGAAAATATACATATGGAAAGGATTTTAAAGCATTACAAAACAATACATGGTAATCATAGGCCACATTCAAACTGGCAAATGTGGGGAAGTGTGGCAATCTTTTTCTGCTTTTTAGTTCTTCGTAGTTTCTTTCTGTAATATTTAGCCATTCACACAGGTAGCATAAACAGGTAATAGCCAGAATAGGCTGTTGGTAAACTCTATCTGCTTGACTCTTTAGTTCCTCTTTAACATCAAAAACTATTTAACTGGGAACCAAGAGTGCTTTAAGAAGACATAATGTGCAGCAGAGGTTTAACTGAGCATGCAGGCAGGCCAGCCAGTAAGGAGTTGCAGTAGTCAATCGGTGAAATGACCAGAGCCTGGACCAGGAGCTGTGCCGTGTGTTTACAATGACAGCAAGATTCCTGGTAGAAGAAGATTGAGGATTTACCAGTGGATCTGGCAAGCTGTAGGGAATCAGTAACTGACAGGAGAGCAGTTTCAGTAGAGTGGCCTTGCCTAAAGCCAGATTAATATGGATCAAACAGGTTGTTGTCTTGGAGGAACTGTGAGACCTGACTGAAGACTGCAAGCTCTAGTAGTTTAGACATGAATGGAAGCAGTGAGACCCGCCGGTAGTTTTCAACCTGGGTGACATGAGGAAGGAAGACAGAGAATTTAACCAGGAAGTGGTCTGAGAGGTGCTGCGGGGTGACGGACAGGTTGGCTGTGGAGCAGTTTCTGGTCAGCACCAAGTCAAGAGTATTGCCAGTTTTGTGTGTTGGAGGAGTCTGTACCAGTTTGAGATTGAAAGAGTAGATGAGAGCCAGAAAGGCAGTTGCCTGTGGTTTGCCAATGTGAATGTTCATGTCTCCCATGACAATTAGCGGTGTGCCATCATCAGGAATGTCAGAGAGAATCATGTCCATTTCAGAGACAAACTCAGCTATACTGTCACCCGGAGGGCAGTAAATGACCAGAATGTATGCAGTGATGGGTGTAGAGACCTTGAATGCGTGATACTCAAGTGATGAGCAGTTAGCCAAAGGACGGAGAGAGGTAAAGTTCCACTTTTTAGAAATAAGAATGCCCGTTCCACCTCTTCGTCCAGCTGAGTGAGGTGTTTGGGTAAATTCTGCATTGACAGAAAGGGCAGCTGGTGTGGTTGTGTTTTCTGGACGGATCCAGGTTTCAGTCAAGGCTAGGACCTGAATGTCTGAGAGATTTATCAATGAACTGATAAACTCTGTTTTGTTCACTGCGAACTGACAGAGACCAAAGGTAACAGAGGATGTGGCCGACGTGCATGCCATTGGAAAGGACAGGTTTTGTGGATTGCGGTGTCTATGGGTGACACGTCTTGGTCTGTACCCATATCTGACAGGGATGGGTTTGAAGCACATTGTGCGTTGATTTAGTAGTGAGGAGGTTTTAGCTCGTGCCCTTGCTCGGTGGACTTGAGCAGGTAGACTCGCAGGTCTTTACCCTTTGTGGTCTTAACCCGACCTGGGCTGACACAATGGCTGACGCTTCAGCGCACCATGTGTGGTAAAGTACCTGGAGCTGACACAGGTGAGCTCACTTTGCTTGATTGCAACCAGCTGAAACCGCCTCTATCTGCTTTTGTATCTACCATTTATTACCATGTGATACAAAAAAAATATTATAATAGGGTTTTCTGCTTCTGGGTATCTATTAGGGGACAGAACACAAGTATCAGATTTTAAGCAAAGATTATACCATAAATTGAAGCAAAATGTCTCGGAAACTTTATGTGACAAATATGCCACCTCGGGTTCTTATGGGTTAAATGGATAGATGAAAGGCCTTTTTTTTTTTTTTTATTGTTATTTGCATTTTCTTATTTTGCACCTTGGTCCTGGAATGCTGTCCAGGACACTTTAAAGCTCAGAGACTGGGACTCTTTTGATCAATTTAAAACTTTATTAAGAACTAATTTAACTGAAGTCTGTAAATGCTACTCGTAGATGCTTTTACTTGTTTTATAATTTCATTTAACTTTTTAATTGTGTGAGGTGTGTTGACTATAGACACTATAGTGTGCCCTCTTGGTCAAGTCACCCTCAAAAAACAACCAGTATTTTCAAAGTTACCAACATATTTCATTGTATTTTATTAGTTTTTTTATTTTTATTTTTTTTTTGTCATTTTTCCTTGTATTAATTTGCATTGAAATAATATATATTCTATAATACTATGGATATTACATGTCTATAATATTAATATATAATACAAATATACATATACATATACAATCAGGCTGTTAAGGGGGTCAAGTTTGTTTTCTTGAAAATATCCATTTCCCATGGTCTCCTAGAGACTTGCTGTCCTCCAAATACAGAAATATCCTAAATATGCTGTAAGCAGACGACAAAGCTAAGGTACGTTGACCCTCATCAACAATGCTTAAACTTAAACAATGATCTGATGCTGAAGAGCTTCTGTGGATGCAGCAAAACATTTCTCTGCCTGTGTCGCATCTCCCTGATTTTCAGTTTCAAGTGTTAAAACTTGTTAAACTTTGCCCCAGCCCATGCATTTATCTATAGTGCATTGAATTTATGCTCTTTATAGTATCTCACAGAAGTGAGTACACCCCTTGCATTTTTGCAAGTATCACATTATATCTTTCATGGGACAACACTATAGGAATTAAACTTTGATATTCTGTATGTCAAAGTTGAATTTCTATAGTGTTGTCCCATGAAAAGATATAATGAAATATTAGCAAAAATGTGAACACCTGTCAGGATTTAAGTGCTGATATTGTCAATGGTAAAATACCATTTGAATTATGTAACCTGGAACAAAAAGCAGACAACCTCAATCTGTCATCAGGGATCCACTGACGTCTATGTGCCTTCTCTGCTCTATGACTGAAAGTGATTTGAATGTAGTTTGATTATTTGCAACAACCCAGGCTTGACAACTGTTCTTTCTTTTTTCATGTTAGCAGACGAAAAACAACAGGTGTGATGCAAAAATGGGAGGATCCATTGCGAGCCATGAGACGGGGTTAGGGAAACACCCTCCCGTTGCAATAAGAACTAAGTGTTAGTTGCATCGGGTTTACTTTGGATTTTTTTCTCTGGTCGCGGCGCAACAATGTCGTCCACTGTGAAGAAGTTAGAAGTTACCTATAACCCGATTAACGAGCGCAATACCTTCACCAATGGAGACGTCGTTACCGGTCAAGTTACGCTAGAAGTGGCTAAAGACTGCCAAATAGACACGCTATACATTAAGTTTAAGGGGAAGGCGGAAGTTATGTGGACCGAGAGACATGGGAAGACTACCGTTGTTTACCACTCCAAAGATAAATATTTCAGCAACAAACAATACTTCGTGAAGGACAAAAACCTCAAGGGTTAATATTCTTTTTTTTTCTCTGTTTTGCTTGCGCGGAGTCGTTTTAAACGCAATGAGCAAGACCTTTTAAATGGTTGGAGAAGCTGCAGTGGATGATTTTATTTTTCTTAATTCATGTGCTTGGCTTATTGCATTGCTGACTAAAAAACTAAAACAAACAAAAAAAAAACAAAAAAAAAAACAAAACAAAACAAAACATTGACTCGCTGTACTCCTGCAAACTTATATTAAAAACAAACTAGGGACATTATGGAAAGTTGATCAGATGTCATAGTTGTAAGTCAGTGTTGTACAGATTTATAGTGTATTATTCCTTTAAGTAATGTTTTAAGTGATCAGTTGACTGGGAGAAAAAAGCTGCCAAGTTAAATTTGATTAAGTAGTGTGTTTCCTTTTCCTCCATAGATGACCAACAAACACTGCTGCTGACCAGGAACTCGGAAACATGTAAGTATTTCATGTCTCATCATGAAGTGGGGCTCATGTGTGATTTTCATAAAAGAAAATGGGATCTGTGCTGTCATTTACCTGACAGTAGTTATTTTTTCTGATTTGGTGAGCCTCAGTGCTTATTGACCCAAACAATCCCATTAGACAGCAGCAAAGTGCTGCAAGCTCGCATTTCCTGTCTGCTGCCAAACCACAACCCTCAGATATGGTCATAATTAGCTTGATGGAGATGTTTGTTGTTTTCCAGTCTTTATATCTTAAAATTTTCGTTACTTCTGATCCACTGCTAAGAGGTGGACACGTCTGATTTAAATATAAAGCATTAATTTAGAATCCTTACACTTTTTTTTTTTTTTATAATTCCATTTTATTTTATTTTTTTACGCACTTTACTAACACTTTTCAAACAGCTTCCTTTTTTTTCCCCAGACTCCAGTGTTGTGGCCCCAGGAATCCATGTCTACCCTTTCTCCTTTCAGATACCTTTTCAGTAAGAAAACACTTTTTTTATGCTTCAGCACATACTACATATTCATATGGCAATATGTAGAAAATCCTCAATATGTTTGTATTATTATTATTATTTGAAAAGCAAATAGTTTAGAATAAAGTGTTTAATATCTAATATACCTGAATTATGAAATATGGTCTAATCTTTGTTTAGTAGTAGTTACAGATCCTGCCTTGTGCTTGATGATCTTTGTGAGCCAAGCATAAGATCACATTTTATAGGAAGACATTATATAAGCAGAAAATCAGGAAATTTCAACAGATTTTTGTTGCCACTGTTTTTTTTTTTTTTTTTTTTTTTGACTAGCTTCCATCAGAATATTTAGAAAAAAGTGAAGCGCTTTATTTCATTGCATAAAGATGTGCATATTGATCACTTCCCTCTGGCTTTCTTGTCTTGTTCTTCAGGGAAATACCCTCCTCCTTTAAAGGAGCAGATGGTAAAATCGTGTACATATTGGAGACCAGGCTGGGCAGATCAATGAGGATTGACAAGAAAGAGACAACTACCATCAACTTTGTGTCCAAAGCAGACCTGAACTGTGTACCTGGGTTAATGGTATGCTTTCACATATGATCACTTCATTTGTAAATGCAGAGGGGGAAAAAAAGAGTAGGTGGAAGCAGAGGCTCCACCCACTGAGTTGTACCTGTACAAACATGTACCATGTCATGTGACATGAAACGTCTGCATCTAAGAAGCTCTTCCTGAACAATCGCAGGTTTAGAAATTTGCACAACAGCACTTAAAAAACTCTGGTTGGGATAATTTAATCATCTGATTGGCTCAAATGGTATAACCTTGTTTATGGTCCCGCTTAACAAGTAGCAGATACCGGACACCAGAGTTTTGCTTATTTTTTATTTTTATTTTTTTAAGAGAATTTATATTGTATTCATTAATTTGATTTAAGTCATTTGTGTTTCAGACCCCACTGCATGACTCTAAGGATAAGAAAATGAAACTTTTTACCTCAGGAAGTGTAGCCATGGATGTGAATCTTGAAAAGGCTGGTTTTTTCCAAGGTGAGATCCCTCAAAGTGAACTAGACACCCACTGGTCTAAAACCAAAGCTTGCTCTAACATTTCTGCTCTCTGTCACAGGAGAACAAATAAAGGTTATGACTTTAATTAAGAACGATTCATCTCGTGAGATCAAGCCCAAGTATTGCATATACAGAAAGCACAGCTTTTTTGCACGAGGGAAGAGAAGAGTCCATACTAAGGACCTCCTGAAGGAGGTGGGAGCCCCCATCCCTCCATCTGTTTCAGAAAAAGTCACCCAGCTCATCACCATTCCCCATGATGTGGAGCCCTCCATCCTCAGCTGCAACATCATCAAAGCAGAGTACAGGCTCAGGGTGAGTGTTTTAATAAATAAAATTTTATTTCCCAAACATTTAGCTTCAAAGTCCTTTGCATTTTTCCTCAGCATGCAACATTTTTCCCTTACACATGGAAAAGGGCAAAAACGACCTATTGATATCCAGTAAAGGATGAAAAATTGTACTAAAAACTCCAACGCAAACATACACGCCCTCCACACACAAAGTGCTTCTTGTTGAATTATAATATAAAACATTTTGAGTGAGCTGACATAAATGGAAAAAGAACTCTTAATAGCTTGTGCTTGCTTTTTTAATCATGCATTATGTGGCAGCACTGGAGATGGTTAAAAGGTATCTGGTATTTTATCTAATCACTGAGCAACTTTTAACCTCATGCTTACCAGAGTCAGTTGAATGCTTTTCACCTACCTTTCACCTTTGCACCTACCTTTCTCATTGCACGTATATTTGCTAAAAACATTGGTTATGCATGCACTATGTGAATTTACACTATGTGGCTCACTCTATATGAATGGATGAACACAAACTACAGATATGATAAGAGCAGTAAGTCAGGTGTGGAGAGAAAATCAACAATACTGAGGTAATGTTCTCTTGTAGCTTTGTCTGAAACATGGAAAGGAGCAGATTAACATGTATATACATACACCTAAAACAAGACTGAACAAGTTTATTTTCTGTCTTGTACAAGATAGCTATGATTTTTAAAAGCTCCAAATAATCAACCACTTTTTTATTATTATTTTGAGACGTGACAAGAAAGCAATGAAAAAGCTGTATTTTCTACACAGGTCTATCTTGATGTCAAGTATGCTTCAGATCCAGAGATCAAATTTGATATAGTCATCCTTCCACCCTCTTCAGTTCCTGCTGTGGCAGCACCACCTGCTGCCATTGGCTTTGGATTTGAACCATTTGGGAACCTAAACCCTCCAGTCTGGGGCTTTGGACCTTCACAACCACCAGCAGGAGCTCAACCCTTCAATACTCATCCTCCTCCTTATGGAGAGTATAACATGTACCCTCCTTTGAATCAGTTTGATGATAAATATTAGCAATGTGGCTGAGAAGATGTGTAGAAGTGAATAGATAAAATAAAGAGATTAAAAGTCTTTGTGAATTAGTCTTTTTGTCTTTTTTTTTATCATTGATAACTTGTAAATGTTAATTCTTTATGCTGTAAAATATTTTAATAAAGTATTCAGTTGAATTAGAATAAAAACATTGAATTAATTTTACTTTCATTTACCTTTTTTTATCAACCTATCCATATATATTTTTCTTGATACTAAATTAATATCTTATTGTATTATCGAAGAACGGTTATCATCTTGTTATAATTTGTCTTTCAGTAAGCAGCACAATAAAAACGCCTGCTTCTCTCATGGTTGTAAGGCACAAATTTAAGGTTACATTAGTTCTTGCTGGTTTATCGTTCTGCTAAAATATTTTTTAAATGTTCTGAAAAAACATGGGGTGCTTGGGGCTCGCTGTCCGCTGGTCCGCCTGGGGTGTCCCCCACGGGGCATGGTGGGTGGGTTGTGTGTGGCGTGACTGTGTGGTGGTGAGTGATTGTGGGTGCGGCACGGGGGAGGGTGTGAGTGTGGGGTTATGTGGGGTGCAGATTGGAGTAGGTGGGGAGTGGGCTGATAGCACCCTGGTTCCCGGGGTGTGCGGCTGGAACATCGGGGTGTGTGCTGGCCTACGCCGGGTGGCTGTCTGGGGGGGCCTGGTCCTCCTAGGCATGTTGCGGGCCCTCTGGGCCTTTGGGGGGTGGGGCGGCCGCCTCTGGGCTCCTGGGGCCCTAGGCCCTTCACTTGGGCTGCCCTGGGTGGCCGGTCCCTGGCGGGGCCGGCAGCTGCTGATCTTGGCCCGCTGGGGCCTGTGCCCCGGGACCGTGGGGGGCTCTTGCTGGGGCTCTCCTCTGCCGCCCTTTGGGTGGGGCTGGAGTCGTCTTTGTGGTGGGGTGGCTTGGGTTGGTGCTCCGGGTCTGCTGCTAAGGGCCCGGCCCGGCCCAGGCCCTGGTCTGCCTCTGGCCTCCGTGGAGGCGAGGTTGCATTTGCATGATCTCACTCACCACTCTTCATCACTGATCACTCCTTGTTTCTCATGCTCTGCATGCTGACACAGTCACTGAGTTGTCTAGTGGGTTTTTAATACTAGCGATAATTATAAAATTTTTTTTTTGTATTTTTCCTGTGAGTTAGTATCTGGTCGCTGTTATGTCTTCTTGATTTGGTTATTATTTAAAAACTCTTAATGACTGGCAGCCCTGTTTTTTTTTTTTTTTTTTTTCTGTGTGTGTGTTTCAACTTTTGTAAAAGTTGTAGGAAATTTTCTGGCGTGTTCATGTACAGGTGTAACAGTTTGTTGTCTGGTGATGGTGTGGATTGAAGGGTCGTTTCCTTCTGTCTGTGATCTTTTTGTCTCCTTTCTTCTTTCCCTTTTGCTCTCTTTGCTATTTTCCATCTTTTTCTGTCCCCTCCGGTCAGGTCCAGCAAAATGACATAGATTCCGTGATTCAAAGTAAATAAATAAATAAATTAATCACATTATCAAGAGGAGCCTTACCCATAGGCCTCCCCTTGGCAGAGCAAATTTGTTCAGCACGATACAGCAACCAGATTATCATTTTGCTTGCTATGATGCTGGACAGGACAAGTAAAAAAAAAAAAAAGGTTCTGAAAAAAGGTTTCCAGTGGATAATTATATGAACCGTGAAAAAGACAGTAATTCTCAAACCCCAATTTTTAACTATTAGTTAATCTAATGTGCGTGTCTTTGAACTGTAGGATAAGATGATCTATTGTGACACTGACAACGAGCTTCTCTATCACGATAGCAGAGGGGGAAAATACACTATTCACTGCCCACTCAGGTGCTTTCCACGGCAGCAGGCTGTTTTTCTTTCAAAGAAATATATGCAGGGCTGACGGGCCGTCATATTGGAAATCGATCTATTGCTTTTGTAATTATCTTGATAATTACGATATATCTACAGGACTCTTTTTGTTTTCCTAAAGATCACACTGATGATGTGTTAGGGTTCAGGTATGATATAAGAAACAGGTCTAACAAGATCTGCAAGCTTGTGACCGCATATACAAGCTGCTCAGCAGAAGTACAGGGTGCACATAGTTTTTGTTCCTCAGTTTGTACTGAACTATTGCTCTGTGGAATATGACCATTAAAAAATTTCAAATTGAATATGACGCCATCAACAATAAGAACATCTTTACAAATGGAGATACCATCAATGGAAGGATCATCGTGGAGACTTCTAAAGAAACCAGAGTCCAGTCGCTTATGTTTATAGCGAAAGGAAAAGCTCGGGTGTGTTGGCATGAACAACACGGGGAATACAACCATCACTACTACTGGGCTGATGAGAAATATTACAGTGTCAAACATCATATTATAAGAGAATCAAGACAAGATGGTAATGTATAACATTAAAATAAGTTAGCTCTGTCATGTTGATGTAATGCTTAAAAACATACTCAGTGTTTTTTTTGTTTTTTTTTTCCAGGCACTGAAATAATTAGAAAAGGAAGGCATGTGTTTCCGTTTACCTTCACAATTTCAGACAGGTACGTTTTTGTTGTTTCATTTAAATGCAACTTTTTACTTCTGTTCAGACTGTAATCAGGTCATGTTACTTTACTTCACAGAAAAATGCCATCAACTTTCCAAACATCCATCGGCCGTATTGTTCACAAGTTGAAGGCAGAGCTTAAACAATCCATGAAGCTGACAAAAAAAGTTAAAGCCCACTTCACCTTTGAATCCAAAGCAGACAAAGATATACCAGGACTCATGGTAAGAAAGAAGAAGAAAAACTAGTTGTCACTGATACTGTCTTGGCAAAACTGTGATACTATTCTACATGGATATTTAATGAGTTATCTTTTTAGGAACCTCAACATCAGTGCAAGGATAAAAACCTTGCTTTTGGCTCTGGAGATGTCTCAATGGATGTCTACAGCAAGAAGCTAGGATACAAACCAGGTAATCATCTTATCTCATAATGACAACACCATCTGGCATCTGTGGAACTTGGATGCACTCGTTTCCTTTTGCTGGTAACTTGTCAGGCAACTCTTGCTTATCTTTGAGCACATGTTTGCAAAGTTGCTTTGGGGGAGAATGCATGCATGTTTCATCTTTTTGGTTTCTGGGAATTAGTTTTGGGGCGTGTTTAAAATAGAAAGTGTGATAAGATGGAGAGAATGAGGTTGAGCAAAGGTTCGGCCGACAGACTGAATTAGAATATTGAAAGCTGTGGGAGAAAGATCTTAACCACATGACCTTTGAGTTGCCCCCATGTCAACACATTCTGTGAGATCCATCCATCCTGGCCTTCTGTGTTGACTGGGTTTTTGAATACAATGCCATTGTGTGT
Source organism: Melanotaenia boesemani (assembly GCF_017639745.1). Lineage (NCBI taxonomy): Eukaryota > Metazoa > Chordata > Actinopteri > Atheriniformes > Melanotaeniidae > Melanotaenia > Melanotaenia boesemani. The sequence continues at coordinate 20,534,753 of NC_055692.1, forward strand.
AATAATTTCAAACTGACCATCTGCCTCTTTTACACAGGTGAAGCCCTCGAAGTCACAGTTAAAATTAACAATCGCTCAAGTCGTTCAGTGAAGCCCAAATTCGAACTTTATGAAAAGATTAGTTATTTTGCTCAGGGTAAAAGGAAACTTCACACACACACCATCCTTAAAGGCAAAATGGATACTGTTTATGAACACTCTGGCCAAGCAGATGTCACCAAGATGATAACTGTCCCAGAAGTGCCTCCATCCATTTTGAACTGTTCCATCATCAAACGGGAATACAGGCTGAAGGTAAGCTCCTCTGATATTATTTCTCATTTCTACTGTAAAAAAAGTAAGTGAGTTTTCGTTTCCTGTTGCATCAAATAAAAATGTCAAACACTAATATTAATATTTACTAAGGGAACTCTTTATGAATAAATGAATAAAATTATAAAAAGCAAATCCTCCATTTCTTTTTTAAAAAGTGAGAGCATCCGGTCAACAAGCCAAGAAGACTAATTAACTCATATTCTACGACCAAGAGATGTTCAATTACGGCATACCTCTAATAGCAAAAGAAAAGAGAAAATTCCTGAAACTTATTAACTAACAACAAAGATGCAATATCCAGAAAGTTAAAACAAACAAAAAGAAAGTACATATGCACTTTCTTCTCCCTTACAGGTTTATCTGAACATCAAATATGCTAGAGACCCATATGTCAAACTCCCCATTGTCTTCCTACCTGAGTTTTCAGGAAGTAAACAACCTCCAGTTGTTCCAGGGTTTGGATTTGAACCATTTGGAAACCCAATGCAACCAGCCTGGAGTTCTGCACCACAAACTATGGGTCCTCCACCTTCCTACGGAGCATGTGCAATGTACCCCTCGTCTCCTTCTGGCATTTACAAGTAAAGTCTGTACATACTTGCCTTATTAGAGATGTTATCATTTTTGCATTGCACACCTATAAAACTGTGACTTACACACCACATAAGCCTCTTTGTGGTGAAAAACAATGTCGGTTGCCTTACCTGCAACTTGACCATCATCAATTTTTTTGAGATTCAGATGTATGTCGGTTGATGACAAAGTTTTTAGCCATTGACCACATAATCTTTATTACTCTGCTCCCCCAGTGGGCCAAGAAAATGAATCTGATATCTTACAACTCCCTCTGTGAGGCAGAAGGTTTAAGGAGCTTTTTTTTACACTACTTGTATTAATGTCAATGTGATATATATTGTTTTACTTGTATTCCATATAAGTTCTTCTTCATTGTTTTTGCTTTAAAAACAAGGCTAACTGTGTTTACATTTTTTAATCAAATTTAATTTAGGATATTATTTAACTGCAAACATGTGCTGGGTGATTCTGCATATCCAGGACGGCCAAAATGAAGAGTCACAGTCAGCAGCTGCCATTGTCTCTTCTAGTCTTGCTCATAACATAGATAGAATGGTAAGGCTGACTTATTTCTGGAAAGTGCGCTAAGAGGAAACTGGTCCTTATCAAGGAACCAGACAGCTCTCTGATAGAAAGGAGTGGGCGTCATTAGTTGCTTGTTAATGAGGCATATGTTTGTGTAAATAAATAACACACTTGGAAGTGAAATGTCACCATGACAAGCTGAGACCAAATGTGTTTTTGGGTTTTTGAATTTTAAAATCTGAATGTTTCTCTGATTTGTGAAGGTATTGGGACACTAGGGAGGGTTCTTTTTGGTGGGAGTGTGGTGACCTGACCTTGAGGGACTGCCCTCCAGTAGCTCCAGCAACAGCCACAGAGGGACAGTACAATGTAGACCAAGCAGGTGTACTGACTCTGAATGCTGGAACATCTTCAGTGCAAAGATGTTCCTGAAAAAATTACCATCCCAAACCATGACAAATACAAAACACCTTGTCTGCATTAATTCTGGTAGAAAATATGTTTTAAATGATGTTTTATCTTTTCATGAAGCTGCCCGAATCTGAATATTTTCTTGCCATGTGACGATTCTATAAAGTTAATTTAGTTTACTTACCTGATGATGAAGCAGTGATGACCTTGCATGTTTATGCTCTGTGTTACATGAATAAGAGAGAAGAAAGTAAAGTTAGGTATTACAGGGATGGTGCAGAGTGTGAATTTAAAAGCATTAAATTTAGATTTTGACATTGTTGTCAGCGGTATTCATTGAAGAATAGCAATGACTCTGCACACATACACTTTATCTCACCTCACATTCATTTAACCTAATTCAGCCTGCAAGACTGCTGTCTAGAGTTACCTGTGTGAAAGTGACACCTGCAGCCCTGATCACATGATCATGTGTGACACAGTTACTGGTTCTGGAGAAATCTACTGCAACAGCATCCTCATTCATCAAGTAAAGGCCTCATCTCAACACTGCCTTGGATTGGGTTAGCGATAGAATTTTGCTACCATTAAAGGAGGATCCTCGTGCTTTTACCAAAACTTTCTGTAAAGCTGTTTGATGTAGTCTCATCATGACTTTAAAGCATTTCTCTCTGGAGTACGACAAAGTGAATGAACAAGGCACCTTCTCTCCTGGGGACGTTCTGTCTGGAAAAGTAATAGTGGTGACCAGCAAGGAAATTAAAGTACAGTGTTTTTTGGTCAAAGCTAAAGGAAAAGCTAAGGTTATTTGGACTGAGCAGGACCGACAAACCACAGTGGTGCACAGCAACAAGAAGAAATACTTCTATTTTGAGCACATTATTCTCCAGGATAAAAACAAAGGAGATGGTCAGTATTGTCTCACTTGTTCTAAAAACTAACAAAAAAAGAACATACAGCTTCTGAGCTTGTTATTACTTTGGAGTCTAAAATCAAATTGCTTTGAGTGCATTTAACATAAAAACTTTTATTTATAAGGGTCAGAAATCATGGGCCCTGGAAGAAATGTGTATCCGTTCAGCTTTGTGATTCCAAATACGTATGTCTTCTACTCTTACATAGCTCTTAGTATTACATTTGCTTGTTAATATAGACACTTTTTTGTGATGGTGGTGAGAAAAATACATTTCCCATTGGGTTTTATTCTTTACAGTGATATGCCTTCATCTTATAAAGGAAAGTTTGGTGCAATCACATATAGTTTGCGAGCACAGCTGACTCAATCAATCTGGCTTGTACATAAAACCAAGACGGAGTTCCCTTTTCTGACCAAGGCAGAGTTTCCTTTTGCCTCCAAATCAGATATCATAATAATTGGACTTAAGGTAAGAACATCTTTTGGCTTTTGAGGTTTGTTTTATTTCCAGATTTTGTCCACTTAGTTAAAAATGAAACATTTGTAGATTTGTCTTTCTGAAAGCCCCTGTCTTTACACGATACTGCAGGAGCAACAACATGCAACCAAGATTTCATTTTATGGATCTGGAAAGGTTACCATGAATGTTACCTCAGAACAAATGGGTTTGAAGCAAGGTAATCAGATTTCACCCATGATCTCTGTATCTGCAATGTCTTCACTGTAACATAAATGATTTATTTCTCCTAAATCTATACAGGTGAAGCGATTGGAGTTTCTGTGGATGTGTTTAATGACTCAGCACGCTCAGTAACACCCAAATTATACCTGTGTGAGAAGCAGACCTTTGTTGCTCGGTCCAAGAAGGTTGTACACACAAATGACATCTTGTTTGGCACAGGAGAGTCTGTTCCAGCTGAGAGCAGCCAGACTATAACCAAAGTTCTGAGTATCCCTCCTGAGATGCACCCCACCTTCTTCAACTGCTGCATGATGAAGCTAGAGTACAGAATTAAGGTACTTTTCCTGTAATGGCTTAAAATCATTCTGGTCATTCCATTAATGAACCAGGCCTTGGATATAAACTGTGCAAACATTAACACACACTCCCAAACATGAGGTCTGGTTTCATTTTTGTTTTTGAATTGTGAAAACAGCTCCACACAGTGGCTGCATGGTGGGAAAGAGACAGAAAGAGTCGGAGGGAGGAGGGCTTAAAAGCCTCGTGGCTTGTCCACACACTAATGAGGGTACATGAAGAAAAAAAAGTGTCATATTACAGCTCAACCTGTTCCAGCTTGCTATCCGTTTAAAATAATCTGTCAGTGCTCAGTACTGGGCAGAAAAACAAAGCAAATTAAGTTAACTGATCCAAGTAGGTTTTGTATTTTACACCTATATGCATGAGGTCGAAACACTCTTAAATGTATATATATTTATTTGTCTTTTCTCCCACAGATCACTCTTGATGTCCCTCTGGTGAAAAACCCAGAGATCAAACTACCCCTGGTCATCTTGCAGGGTTTGCTAAAACCTCATCAGCAAAAACAGAAGAGATCCATCTGGTTTAAAAAGCTTCCTGGTTAATGGCAAAGCAGGGAATGGTTACAAAAACACTATTTTTGTGTTACAAAATTTCAAATAATTACACAAATATCATTTTTTATTGTAGCTGTAAACATCAAAATATCAAGCGACTTTAAAGACTGTGTATAGACATGTCCACTAGATGGAGATGTCAGTAACAGTACAATAATTTAAGTGTATTTAAAAGTCCTCTAAAAATATCCAGTTTCTTTCTTTCTTTCTTTCTTTCTGTTGTTTCATGTCTATTTATACAACAGAGAAGACACATTACTACAGGTAGAAATCATGCTTGTTTTATTAAAATGACTTTTGGTGGCTAAATGAACTTAAAAGTACAAGAAGCCAGTGTATCTTAGTTAAACTAATAGAAGTGTGCTGTTATGTCCCTAACTGTGTAAACCAGGATTCCTCATCTCCATGAGAGCCACTGCCCTGCAGATATTTGTTGTTTCCCTTCATTGACACACCTGATTCAAATGGAGCAGAGCTCCTCAACAGCTTGTTCTCAGGTTCTGCACAAGCCTGTTAATGAGCCATGACTTTGGGCCAGGTGAGTGCAAGCAGGGAAATAGATATAACCTGCAGGACATTGGCCCTGGAGGACCAGAGCTGATGAGCCCTGGTGTAATGTAATAGCATGTACAAATATAAATTAATATGAGAATCAATAAAAAACACAGTAAATTGTTTTTAAAGTTGGAAACAAAACAAATAGTAGAGTAGACATATTTTACATGGTTATATATGGGTAATGCATGTGTAGATGTCTATAAATGTAAAGACAGAGTGCAGGATTTATGTTGGTAACATCTACAACATAACTCTCCACCTACAAATAAATGTGGTAGAATGCTAAGATGGAGCTGGTTTTTTATGTGTTTTACTCTAGTGCTCTAAATACAATAAGATGATTTAATGTAATGAATGAGATCCCTGAATACATTCACAGTGTCATGATGAAATATATAAGAATGAGAAATTAAGCTTTCTTTACACAAATCTGCCTTAAACAACTAATTAAATGAAACCATGCAAACAAGTTTTAAAAAAAATGTGCATTTGATCCTCAATCTGTGATTACTTAATCCTTTAACATTTAAGATTTTTTCCTTAGTAAGAACAGTTATGAACACTTCACATTTAAGGCCATTCGTCCTCTCACAGTAAATCATTTGAGGAGGATCTGTACACAGCAGCAGAGACACACAATGAATCAGAGAACTGAGAACGAGATGTTAGGGCTTTCTCACGCTCATCCTTGTCCAAGCACTCATTTTGTAACAGAGGAAAGTATTAAACAAAGGCACATTCATGATTCTAACAGTACATGTGTTAGCCAGCCAGCTGTGCTTAAGTGAAACCAGGCCCACAATCTTGACAGAGACTCACAGATCTTTCCTTGCCTAAGAGGGGGAAACATATTGAGAGCGGAGCATTTCGTAGTTGGGACCCATCCTGGAAACATTATATCTGGTTATTGTGACAGAGCATACAGTACACCCACCAAAGTGAGACAGAGCAGTGTTTGGTTCTGACTCAGCTCTGATTGGACTTTGTAATTCCCACAAAACACTAACGAAAAAGTACAGAAATGAGAGATGTTATACTTCCGATTTCATCACTTGTAATACAACAGACGCCCACTAACCCACTGTTCTGGGTAGATAGCTTTGTACACTGCTGAAAAATGAAAGTAACAATCTGCTGCTATCATCTGGTCATCATGTGTAACTTCAGTTTTTAGAGGATATTGTATGTAACTGTAACAACATTGCCAACATGATAACTATGAGTGGTGAGGAAAACTGACAGTCACTCAGTCGGCTCTACCTATGTATTAAAAATAAATATATGCATGTGTGTCTAAACTTTTGACTGCTGCTGCTGTACATAGCACAGAATAAGCTGCATGAACATACCTGATAACAATAGTTTAGCTCATGTTGGTTAGACATGATATGGAACACAGTGTGACAGATTGCTCTAATCCCAGCAACACCTGCATGAAGATGTCTCCAGACTTTGGTTCAGTTTTGGCAGCAGTTGTGTTCTTGGCTTTGCTTTAACAGAGCCTGCCTGGTAACCAGCCTGGCTCAGTGTAGGGTGTGCACACTGTCAGCCAGCCAGCTCTTTCCACACACACGAACACACACTCACGTACACACATGCACACACCACACCACAGCCCTCCCTAATTGTGAAGAGAGGAGTAAGGAGGTGTGGCTTCTGGTACCTCCCATCTCTGTAGCCAGAGCGAGTACCATGACAACCATGCGGGCCTGCTGGCGACTCCCTGTCTTCATCAGCCACTGTTGCCATGGCAACTCCCCACGGGGCTCCCACAGATCAGCGGGATGGGCGTCCAGTTGACTAACCCTCTCTCAGCTGGGAAACGGCAAGAGAGGGGAGTGAAGGGAAAGGGAGGGGGAGTGTGTGTGTATGTGAGTGAGTGTGTGAGTGTGTGTGTGTGTAGGATGGCACAGCACAGCCTGAGGAGGGACAGAGAGATAGAGAGAGATAAACTGCTAAAGATTGAGAGAGACCTTAGACGGAGACTCACAGGAGACGGGTAGTCTGACCTGCTGAAGCATCCTGTCTCTGCCTGTGAACAGCCCTGTCAGTCGATAGCAGGGTGGACAGAAAGGCTTTTTTAAAAATACATCTTCAGAAGACCAAAATATTTCTTAATTCAACTCTCCTGGTCTCTTAAGCCAAAAGGAACAGTTGTGATTCAGCACATCCTCATCTGACTAATTACAAGCTTTTTACTTGATTCAAATGGGTCTCCTCTCCCTCTCTGCTTTTACCCACCACTCAAAAAGTGTGTTTCTTCTATTTCTCAGTCGTGTCAGAAACAAGTACCACTTTTTGGGTTTGGACTTGGTGTAACAGGGCCACAGATGGCTCGCTCTCTTGTGCGGTTGGAGAAAGAAGCTACATCATTGGGTCCATTGGCTGGGGCTTTTCTGCCCTCTAATTGCTCCAAGCTGTGTCCTCTTAAAGGTCCAGAAATACACAGAATGCATCTAACATGCCGAACAAAGATTCAAAAGACTACTCATCAATGCTTAAAATTCATTAACATTGTATATCTGTGTATATGCGTGTGGGTGTGGTTATTCTGGCTGTATGTTTTGTGCCTTAAAACCCACAAAAAGAAAGAAATTGTGTCAGTGAAGTTCATCATAATGAAGTCTTTATTTTGGAAAAAGAGAGAGATAAACTTCCCATCGTAAACATTTTCTGATCTACTGTAAGTGCAGAAACATTTGATTTTTTTTCCTTTTTTAAATTCATATAAAATCCTTAACATATCTTAAATGTATAAAAAGTGACACAAGGCAATTTTGTCAGTGTTACAGAAGGAAAGCTTCCAAAACCTTCAATACTAAGTCAAATAACAGTTTCTTTGATTATTTTCTCTAATATACGTGCAATAATACCTCTAACCTAAAACTAGCTCTACATAAAGTGTGTGTGACTATATTGTGCACTTGTAGTGGTAACCTTTGGAATTACAAATTGTTTTACAGTTTCAAAAAGATCCTTCGACACAAATTGTTTGAATACACAAAAGATATATATAAAAAAACTGTTCTGTTTTATTTATGAAACTCAGAGAAGCACCCACCCCTGCATAGGTGGACACTGCATATCTTGCAGCCAAACACGCTTTCATGTCGCAGTCCCTTGTTGGTGCAGTTCCTGCAGCGGCGAGAGCGCTCTGACATGCGCTCCAGGCGATGTCCATACTCTATGGGTGAATCTGCATGTCTCTTACGTGCTGCCCTCTCCATACCCCTTGCCCCTTGATAGTCACCAATCAGCTGCTGTGCCAGACGCACACGGAAGTGGCGCTGGGTGAACTGCTTGCCATTAAAGCCCGCCGGCGGGGTGCCCCCTCGGCTCTCCCTCAGGATTATGTAGGCGTTGACGATGCACAAATTAACATAGAACCACAGGAAGTAGCGCCACCACTTCTTACATGGCCTGCCAACCTGGTAGCATTCCCTCAGCTGGTCGCACAGGTCCACACCTCTCATGTTCTCCTGGTACAACAACAAGGGCAGAGGTCGGGGTACACCAAAAGACAAACCTGAGCTGTCCATGCTGTCACTCTCCCCCTCTCCATCTGTGTCATGCTGCTGTCGGCCTGGACTTATTCCCACAATCCCTGGTGCAGAGTTGGTGGAAAGGCAGTTGACCATCTTGACGTCCCGTGTCACTGTAGCAACCAGGTTGCCACGCTGGCACTGGTAAAACTCACCCTGGCACAGCTTTCCAACATTGCGAGGGCGGAGGACTTCGGGGTAACCTTTGCGGCTGGGCTGAGTGGGCCCGCAGGCATACAGCCCATCTCTCAGCAGCCTTCGAAGGAGGGGCACTGAGGTGAAGAAGCTGTCCATGAAGACATGGTGGTACTGACCCTCCAGGCCACGCACCAGTGATGTCACCACCCTGTAGCCCAAGGAGGCAGCTGCTTCATCTTCACAGGGCTTGCCTACGTAGATCTTGGCCCGGTGGCAGTAGCCTGAGCGGGAGTCACACAGCATCCACACTGTCAGCCCCTTCCTCAGTGGCTTGGAGGACATGTACTGGGTGGGGGAGAAACGTCCTTTAGTGACAATGGCACACTTGTCTATGGTCAAACAGCGGTTGGGGGTGTATGCATCCCACATGGTGTTCTCCACCACATCAAGGAGAGGCCTTATTTTAAAAAGGCCATCATATCCACGCTCTCCAAGCACAGGCTCAGACTCTCGGTCACACAGCTGGAGATACTGGGTGAGCTTTTCAAAGCGCCTGGCTGTCATTGTTTTCTTAAAGCCTGCATTGCCAATGAAAATGTCACTGGCCCAGTACATGCCAGTATCTGGAAGCTGATTGATGCCCATAAGAATATTCAAACCTACATAAGCTTTCATCTCTCTAACATCAGTGGGGTGCCAGTGGGGGTCTGATTTTCCACTCTTCCTTTGCCGATAGAGGGCGTAATTGTTTGTTTGTTCTACCATGTGTTCAAAAAGAGAATCTGGGAAGAGTATCCGGAAATAGTCACGGGTGTCAGCATCGTCCCCCAGCGAGTGCTGAGGGCCACTGACAGCGGAGAAGGACTCGATTGAAATTACCTGGTCCGGTTCACCCCAGAAGTCGGGAGAAGTGCAGTCCTCGTCCAAGTCATCTTCAAAGCTGAAAAAACTCCTGCGCCCCTCCTCCTCCAAATCGGAGAAATCAATATCCGAATCGTTTGAGGTGGTGTCAGAGCAGTTAGTGGAGGTAGAATAATAACAGTCCTCCGCGTACTCCTCCTCGTCGTGCTTGATCCCGTTACTGCCAGTGACCAAAATTATGTTGCAGCCTCCTCCTGCGATGAAGCTGGCCGCGTCTGCAGTCTCCGCCGCGGCTGCTGTGCTCGTGAATCCATTCTCCCCCTCGCCGTCCTCCTCCTCCTCCTCCCGCACTTCGTCTTCCTCGTCCGAGTCCGGCTTTCTATAGGGAATTTCAAACCACTTCACATCGGCCGAAAGATTAAGCGGAGAGTCTTGACTGTCGCACTCCGTGTTACTTTCTGTGTCCGCGCTAGTTTCCAAAATAGTAAAAAGCTCTCTCCCTTTTCTTGCCGTCGCCATGTCGGGGTATTAAAGTGCCCCTGCATGAGTCTTTCCTATATATTTTCAGTGTGGAAAAACAATCGCATAAACCGGTCATCCGAAATGAACTGATGTGCACTTAACAACAGCCTCTTCTTAAAAACTTGCTGGTCGCGGTCCTATGCGGCGTCTATAAGCTTGATTCTCATTGTTTCCGCTCCTGGGTTTTCTGGGCTTTGTAGCGCAGTGTGGCCGCAGACGTCAGAAGCTGCATGCATGTCCTGCTTTGTAGGGCGTTTTGCGACTGCAGCTGGTGGGGTTGCTAGTTCGCTAGGCTGGCAGATGGCCGCTTGCTGTTCTAATGCCCGCTGGCATTCACCGCCATCAATAAGCCGGATACCCCTTTCTGTGGCCGAGGAGATACACAAACCACAGCCTGAAAATCATACATCAAAATCACTTACTGTCAGTCAATTGTCAAACTTAACAGTTGCCCATGTAAAAACTTTGCAACTTTACATTAGTGACACACTTTTACAACTTATATGTGCACAACTATCTGTTGTTTTGATGCATTTAATGCTTTGTTGTGTGCATCTATTAAAAAAAAAAGAAGAAAAAATGCGTAAAAACGCACACAACATGACTGAAATGCAGCGGTGGATGTTTCCACACATCACGGAACTCTTTATTTATCCCATTACTTAAGAGACTTCTCACTGCACTCGGGCAGAGAAGCAATATGTTCATTCATAAACATGCTTCCTCCCTCTGACAGGTTCCTACATGAATCTGAAGCCCTATAGGCTATTGTAGAATTAGGGACCTCCCTCCAATTTATGAATGTGGGCAGATACTCTTGTGTTTTTCTGTAGGACTGAGGTTTAAGAGCTCTCCTTGATAAGAATTTATTGATCCCTGTTAATGGCTGTAAAGTCCAGGCCCGTCTGTGCAACAGCTTCATTTAATTTTTCTTTGTCCAAAAATGTTCCCCACACTGACAACTTTAAAAAACTCTAATGTTTGCCCATTTTAGTCATGACCATCACATTTAATTTTACGCTTTCTTATCACATGTTATTGCCTGCACTGAAGTAAAAGGCAGAATAAACAACTCACTGTTATTCCCATCTTCATTTTGTGCAGTGTTCTCCCTTGATGAAGGAGCTCTAAATAACATCTGTGTAATTTAAGTTTCAGTTGATCCAATCTGCCAGTGGTTTTTAGGCATGTCGTTGTGATTTGATCACTTTGTAAATATGGTATTACTAATCACACATAAAGAGTATGTCAGTCTGATTACAACAGAAATGTCAGATAAAACCCTTGGAATTGACTTAAAATAACAAAGCTCTGCTCCTGGAAACCTTGGTTGCTTGAGAGGAGACTAGTTATGTCTTTTTGTATGGGGGGATGGGCTGCAGGAAGGGTCCTTTCCAAATTCTTTTAGCTGTGGCCTGAGTACATGGCTGGCTGAGCACTGGGTTACTGCCCCTGGGCCCTGCAGTGGAGGCACGATTTATGTGTCCTTCCTCACTAGCTTATTGCACAGATTCTCTCGTTGTCTCAGTGGTATCATATTGCTTCAGTGAGCGACAGGCCTTACTGCTGTTCCTATCTGCAGAAAAGGCACTGAAGCTGCACCATACACTGGGAACCAGTATGCTGAAAACAGTGGAAAATGAGGGAGGCTGAGGATCTTGAATATGCAGCCCAAAAATAGAAGTGAGGGGGAAAAAAAGGCTCACTCCAGCATTTCCAGGCCCCTGGAGCAGAGTGCTGCAGCAGACCCCTCAGAGACTCCCGCGGTGGGGTGGAGAGACGTCAACCAATGGGGGCTCAGACGTTTGGTGTGTGTGTGTGTGTATGCGTCTGTGCGGCAAACTCAGCTCCTCCACAGCTTAGATTCTTCTCTCATGGATGAGTTCAGAGATGGCTTCTGTGCATGTGCGTGTGCATTTGCCAGCTTGTGAGCAAATGCTGCAACCGCTGCAGCTCCAACGGAAGACAGACCAATTCTTGTCTCTGCCATTCCCTGACATGGAGTCTGCTATGTTTCTGTGTGTGTGTGTGTGTGTGTGCATGCACATGTGTGGCATTGAGGGGCTTATTAATGATATCTCCTTCCACTGCCAACAGCACCCTTAGTCTCAGCTGATGTGATTGGAATTAAGAGAGCAAATCATAAGCAGCATGGTAGTTTTCTCAGTGAGTGAATAATCCTCTCATTTAAAAAGGCACTGTTTACCATAACTGGGGCAATGATTCACGAAAGTGGGATCTAAGTAAACTGATTAGCTTTTTTAGGGCAACTGTGAGTGTTTTTAAACTCCAGCATCAAACCTCTTGAAGAAATTTGCATGATTTTAGATTCTCTGCCAGTGTTGTCTCATCATGAAGTGTTTCCACCCTGTAATGCTGTATGTTTAGAAAAGGTTTTACCTTCCCACACAATTAATGTGATGTGTATTATTGACCTTGAAGAACACTCACCTGATTGCCCCCTCTCTGTAAGCAATGGTGAAGCACTGCCATCTTGTGGTATTTGGGGAGATGTAACTGCATCGACAGAGTAAAGACAAAAAAAGTTTTTATTTAGTTCACTTTTTATTTGATTGTCAAACTTTAAATCTGATGAATGGCTTATTTAATAATAGCATATTGTTGAGACAATGTTCGCCATTACTACCGATTTATTGTCTTACCACAATGTAATAACAACGGCATTTAAACTAAATGACACTGTTACTTTAGCTTTTATGACTACTGTACATATAGTCCAATAATGATCTGTACAAAAGATGAAGAAATACTTTCAAGGAAGGAAGCAACAGGTTTTCCTGCTGAGCAAATAAAGCTGTTGATGAACTTGATTTAGTTTTGTCCACTAGATGGTGGAAGAAGATAAACTCTAGAGACAGAAGGAACAATTGTAATTAAACTAACCCCATGTTGTGTATTCTTTGTGAATGCAAAATTATCTTTACATGCAAGTGGAATCAAAAAGACTCTCTTATTGACCTACAGTCTGCTGTTTTCAGACCACGTTTGTCCTATTTTGAGCTTGACTTTGACAAACTTCTGATAGATAATACTTTAGGCTTGTTTTTTGTAAACTTTGAGTACTTCTGCTAGTCATGGATTTGGTTCATTTCAGCATTCTCATTATTACAATACAACAATCCTTAGTGATGAAATGTAGTCCTTTTGTTTTCATTTCAAGGAGTACAAAGAACATTACAGGTAGACTAAAATTAGAGCTGTTTTGCTTGCTCACACTTATTCTTATGACCTATTTTAGAATCACCAGTTAACCCAACATGCATGTTCTTTGGCTGTGGAAGGAAAATGGAGTACCCAGAGAGAAGATGTAAACTCTGCACAGAAAGGCCCTTGCCCAGGTTTGAACCAGGAACCTGGTTGGGTCGTGGGTGCAGCAGCTTAAGCAGTATAAGCCAGTATCATCCACTTCATCCAGCTCATCCCAAAAGATCCAAGGTGTTCCCAGGTCAGCCGAGGGACAAAGTCCATCCAGCATATCCTAGGTCTTCCCCAGGGCTTCCTTCCAGTGAGATGTGCCCAGAACTTCTCACTTGGGAGATGTCTAGGAGAAAAATATAAAAAAAGTATACAAACCAAAACTGGCTGATTTGCTGCCACAAGGGTTCATTTTAAACATACAGTGTATAAGAATCACTGAAATCTAGTGGTAAAGATGGGCATAGAAATTACTTCAAATGCCAAGTTGTCAATGGACAGTGGCCCTCAGTAGCCAAAATTCTTCCAGACATAAACTTGTTTTCTTCTGTGGTGGATTTAGAGGCACCAGGTGACGCCATGACTACACTACAGGTAACTACTTCCAAAATAGTGTTCACGTGTACTTTCTTTTTTAATCTGCCTTTTAATGGCATTACTTATCCCAAACCGTGCTCTAGTACCTATCAAATAAAGCCGTCAGTTTTACAACTCAGAGGGTTTTCACTTCACACACAGTTGTTTGTCCATTCAGAGACACTAATGTAAAAATGGTGGCACAAATATGGCAGTTGAAGTATAGCCCCATTTCCAACAGCAGGTCCAGGTTGGTATGGGTCGGGTCAGTAAACATTTTTTTTTTCTTCATTTCCACAGATGAAACAGGGACGGGTGCCAGATTATTTTGTTCTGGCTCCCTATCTTACCAGTCCGACCAAAAATGGTGGAATATAAATTATCTGTGGTTGCTGCAGATGGTCAGGTCTAAGTTCAGCAACATTATGGGCCCAAACAATGAGGTCAGTTGACTACCAGAATATAGTGAATGACCAGATTATTCCATCAAGAAAGCTTTTTCTTTCCTGATGCCATGGGCATATTCCAAGACAATGCCAGGATTCATTGGGTTTAAATTGTGAGAAAATAGTTCAGGGAGCAGGAGACATCATTTTCGCTCATGGATTGGCCACCAGAGTCCAGACCTAAACCTCACTAAAAATCTTTGGGATGTTCTGGAGAAGGCTTTGCACTCTCAGTCATCAATACAAGATCTTATTGAAAAAATAATGCAACACTGGATAGAAACAAATTGCAGAAGCTTACTGAAACAACAGCAATGTGAATACGTGCGTAATCAAAGCTAAAGGCAGTCCAACAAAATATGGGATCTTGTTTTTGGTGTGTCATGGAGTTTCAAAGGATCTCACACTGGATGAGAATATAGCAAGGATGTTTTATTAAAAGCTGCAGAAATGGGAATCACATAGTTAAACATCTTTGGCTGGGCAAGTCCAAAGTCACACCTATACATACACAGATATACCCCCTGGTCGAACGTAGCAGACAGGGTTGTGGTTAGCAAAATAGGAAAGTCTGGTCTCGATATCAACAATTTCTCGGAATAACAGAAGCTGACCGTTATCATCTCTGCTCAAATAAACGAAATAAGATGTTATTTGGAGAAACGAGGATGCCTCAGTCTGGTTAAAACTGAGTCCACATGGCCATATGCATAGGGGAAAAGCCCACATTCGAGACATGCAAAAACAGGTCTATTATAAGATGTGCATACTTCTGCAATTTTAAGCTGCATTGACAAAAATAACTTTCATAATCACTCTTTACACAAGCACAAACTTTTTCCAAATATCACAAGCACAGCAACATACACTGAAATAAAGATATGAACTTATATGAACTTATAGAATAAAAAATAAAACATATGAACTTAGACTATAAGTAATTTTCCATTACAGATGCCAACTTTTTTTTTTTTTTTTTTTTTTTAGCCCGGCAGTGTAATTCTAGAAAGGCACCACACTGCTATGGCATCATATTGTTACATAGCCGACACATCTATCGTTTTTTGACTCTTACAGGTGAGGATAAGGTTTGCTGTGGAAATGCAACAGAGATCAGGGTTTACAGCACCAAATTGCACTAAATTGCCCCGTCTTGAGCCAGACCCCTTTGTGGAAACAGGGCTTATGTAGACCCATGGCAAGAAGATAAAAAAATGCCCCCTTTTAAAAGAATAAAAAAATAACATTTATTTTAGGTGAATAGTTTGATACCAATAGGAACACAGTTTTTAACATTTTCATTTTCTGTCATTGACCTTTGATTTTTTGTTACACACTGCACCTTTAAATATATATTTAAATGCTACTTATTTTTTGCTCAAAGTAGCATTTAATAAATATTCAGTGAAAAAAAAGACATTTTGTGGTTATCTGGAATTAATTTAAAATCTTGCAGAAAGAATAGTGAATTGATATACATCATGCACACAAACATTTTATTGAATATTTATAAATACAGTAGGGCAGATATTGATTATTCTGCATACTCTGTCAAGGGAAATTGCTCAATTTAAATGTCCAGGCTGATAATTATTAGTCTGAGGGTCATTAGTTATTGTCCTTTATCAGCTGTGTATATAGGAGACCTACTTTGTCTTCATGTGTCTATGTTTCAAGAGCAACTCTGAGAAAAGGGAAATCTTACTTTGCTCTTCTCCTCTAACACAGAGGCATTATTATATTGCTGTCAAGTGACATAACAACCAGAGACAGATGACTAAAATGACCGATCAGAGGCCACAAAATATGAGGGTTGTGCAAGTGTTTTGTCTGCTGCATACTGAGAGTGATTAAATAAACTTTTCACACAGTGAAAACCAAACACAACAACTGGTTCGAATAATCACCTAGAATGTCAATAATTCACATTAACCTTTAAATGCAATCATGGGAAACTGAGCACTGATGTTGGAAATGTAGTTAATGTTGTGTATGGATGACAGCTGATGAAAAGTGCCTCTCGCTGCCTTCACTCTAATACACTTCACTCTGCTGTGATTCAATTTGATGATGAGTAGTAAATCATCTCTTTGCATTGGGGACTCCTAGATTATAAGAACATGTTTTATGCTGTCTTTAATTGGATACAAACATCCTAGATGGGAAAATATCAACAAATGCATTGCGGGTATTGTTCACAACTATCAGTCTGGAAGTAAAAAACAATACACTGTTACTCACATCATACACAGGAGTTGTTTTCCAACAACTTTAAGCAACATCAAACCAAGAAAGTGTCTCAAATTAATAACAACTTCCCATTTCTTCTTAGTGTTAAAAGATTTTGCCTAAACCCCATAGCTTCATGTTTCCCTCCTATTGGGTCTACATTTTAGAGAAACTGGAAAAGAAAAGAGATACTGGAGAATGCATTCGCCACTAAAGCCGAATCCACCTAAACATTAAACAGTTCCTCCTTTACTTGTGCTCCACCTGCATCAAAATTCATGAAACTCAGTATGGCAGCTGTTGTGTAATCTTTTTTGGCAAACAAAGACACAGATTTCAGTCAGAGTGATCATGTACCTACACTTCTTTTTATGCGTCAGAAGTGGAGATGTTTCTCTTGAACTTTGAAAGCAGCACAGTCATCCCTATGACCAGTTAATTTTTCATGGCGCTCACATGATGCAGAAGAAACACAATGTGACCCTTTGATGGAATAATTTCATATGGGACTGATGAAAATTTATTTTAAGGCATTTGACTGCACCTCTGCAACTAGCAGCATTAATAATAGCTTTGCCAGGAACAAGCAGATCCATGCTGGTCGGTGCTTGTTCCTAGAAATCGGTGACCGTGCAAATAAATTTAAATTTCTGTTCAACTTGCCTTTGTAAGTTGGTCGAGCCTCAATTGTTTTATTTAAAAAGATGCCACTTATCAGTTATCCTCAGTATATTTTCAAACAGCATTTTAGTTCAGTGTTGGATACCTTTATTTTACTCAGTAGGCTTTACTTGATTTTGGGTTAGCTTGACTGGACACAAGTGACCACCTGTGTAATGAGTGAGAGCAAAGGCTTGAGGTCTCCTTTTTAGTGGACATCTAAATGTCAAAGAAAGTTACTGCACAGGAAGATCATCAGTCCCCTTTTATTTGTTTTTGTCTCTTCTTATCCTCTAACGAGTTCATCTAGATGTTTGCTCGTTTAATACAACCTGCTTGCATTAGGGCAGCAGAGGGAGGATGTGACTACATGTGGATCTTGTTACCAGCCCTTGATGAACACTTTAGGTTACAGAGGAAGCTTGAGCTTGAGGTCATGCATGTGTGTGAGATGACTCTCTTCAGTTTACACGTGGTTGTAATCCTCTGAAGTCTTATTTCTAGGTATTTACCACTGATAGCTAAATACCTGATTTGAAAAAAATGAACATATTTAAGAAGAAAAGATTTACCTTTGTAATGTTGCGCCGTAAAGCATTGTTCTAACAGGTTGGCTGTGAAGTATCCATATGCATAGACAGAGGGATAGTATTCTGAATATGGGCACTTAGAGATGAAGAAGTCAATGTTCTTTATAAGGACCGATGATAAAACTTCTGTGTCTCACTGTCATGAGAAAACATGAGAATCTTTAATATTTCTGACTGATATAAAGAAACATATTGTTTTCCTTTCCTGTTGCTGTTGTGGCACAGTGGCCAGTTACTATGAGACATCACCTCCTTGTCTCAGCATGCGTCATGTCTGAGAAGCCAGGAACGGACAGAGGAGCCTTTGTAACTCTCAGTTCCCACAACTGAAAAACCTCTCTTATCTGGGCAAAAACATTTTTCTCTTCCCGTGAACACATAAAGGTTTACACTGATGACAGTAAAATATGAACAAGACAAGAAAAACATAAAGAAGTCTTTAATCTGACAGTTAGTTAGACATTAGCAATAAAAGAGAAAGAGCCGAAGAGCATAAAAACCATCTTCAAGACCACAGCTGCTTGTTGTGATCAAGCATCTTGCTGTGGATTTTCCTCCTCACTCAGCAATCTGAACCTCTTTGCTGTCAATACATCACATTGCAGTCACACCCATGGGCAGGAAAAAAAGAATGATGTTATATTGGAGACACCACAGAACAGCTGGGATAAACAAAAAATTGCAAGCACTGTGGAGCTAAATCTCTTGACATACTGGTACACCATGTTAAAACCTCTCCAGGACACATCCAGATTGCTTAATCAGTGATCCAGCTGAAACATTGCAGATTTACTTTATGAATGACAGTCTTTGCCAGTGTTAGCTTAGAAGCTAAACAAGGAGGTTGGCATAAAATCTAAAGGGCATACGCATACTGTACTTCAGGACTACAAAACAATTGAGCTGTCAACCACGGTATCTGTGCATAGCTCTTTATCACTTCTCTCCTCACACAGATCTCTAAACTCTATGTGAGCATAACTGTCGCTGTCTGTTCTTTTCTTGTCTCGAAATGTTTTCTACTTTTCTTTGGGTGAAGTTTCTTTTTCTTTAATCAAGTCTCAGTTGCAGATGAGATTTTCACCTCAAAGACACGACTTGATTAAACAGTTAAATTTAACTGATGCTAGATTTTAAATCTCTAGAGCAGCACTAACTTAGAAACATTTTTCTCTGAAAAATGACTGACTTTAATAATCCAAATCTTTTCATGCTTTTGGCACTTATGTTAATTTTACTTCTTTCTTTTTAATACTATCACCCACCTCTTAAATCATTATCACCATCCATTTATTTTTAAAGCACTGTACCAGCAGCCGCAGAAGAAAAAAAGTGCTGTACAACTGAGATAAATAATATAAAAACATAAAAACGACCACATTATTATTATTATATCTTTATTTTGGAAAGACAAGCATAACATCTTGCAGCAATATAAAATTACAAAAAACAAAACAAAACAAACAAAAAAAACAAAACAAGTCATTCCAATTTTTGTTTTAAAGTATGGAGCCATGTAGCTCATAGACAATTCTACAGATGTATTTTACAAAAAATAAAACCCTACATGTCTTACTTGATCACCAGCAAAAAAAAAACAAAAAAAAAAACACAAAAAAAAAAACACAAAAACAAAAACAACCACATTAAAACAATCAAAATTCAATACAAGCATAAAAACTAATAAAACTGGTAAACTGATTCCAAATAATAAAAGTAAAATGGATCAAGACAATTTGGGTAAAAGGCCAGTGAGTAAAACTGGGTTATAAGATGAGAAAACCCAGTTTTATCTGTAAACCACTTTGTCTCCAAGCTGCTACTATGTGTCACTGCTCCATTTGCTTGCCATCTGCTGCATGGACATAATTCGGTTTTCACCACTGGAGCAGAGCATGTAAGGGCCTCTGTTGGCATGTTCAGCTTACCCTGGTGGTGGTATTTTAGAATCAGCACTCATGACGGTGTATGTGTGACTGATTTAATGTGTGATAACGTGTCCAGTCACCATGTTTGTTCAGTGACTGAGATGAGGTCAGTCTATTCTATGTATTACAATTAAACAGACTAGAGCCATTTAAATGTACCGTATTGTAATTGTAAAAAGTATAAGAAAGGCTAAATAATGATGTTCAAGCAGTGTTTGGAAAATCAGAAATTTCCTGTCTCCCTGTACAACTGAATGATGATCTAAGATGCAATCTTGTGCATGAACAAGATAAAAATACACAGTCACCATGTCCAAGCATATGGCAGTTCAAGCCATCACATGCATGCTATTCCTGCCAAAACCTTAATGACTCAAACCTGGAACTCTCATTGGTTAAGTTGAACATACATACTCCTGTCTTGGGATATTTCAGTTTTTGTCTCATTTTTAGAGCAGTGATGGCTGGCAAGTGGTAACAGATGAGTCAGTTCACTGATAACCTCCCCACAAAGTTAAAGCACCATTTTTTCTCAGTTCGTCATCTCCCTGGCTCCTTCAGCTGAACACCCCCTTGTAGTCAGTGGGGGAGCTAGACTTTTATACACGGGGTAGACAGATGGTGGGCAATACTTTATCAGGGGCACCACATAGTATAAAGGAAATTATTGTATTCCGCTCTCTAACACACACTCTCACATACACTGCTGTGATAACTGTAGTCACATTAGAGAGACGAGAATTAAAACATTTTTACATTAATAATCTGGATCACCAAGTGGAAATATTTTCAACGTGTTCTAAAAGGTCCAAAGAAGGGTATGTTGGTTGCTTTGGGGTGGAGTATGTGGTGCTTGATGTGGTGATAGGGGGAATAATACTTCACCCTATAGCTGTTCTGGCTTACTGTCTGGTGGTGGTGGTAGACTGGATTCCTGTGTCTGACCACACTGGCTTGCGTGGTTAGCTCCTTGTTAGGAGCTGTTGGGGCTGCTGACACTGGGCTGGGGTCTGTCTTGGCCTAAGCCGTCCTCTTTACAAAAAAGTTTGAAACATCGCCTTTTCTCGTCATTCTTATATTTCTATATCTCTTTCACGCAGCAGCTTACTTTAAAATCAGCTATCAGCCTTGCTAGCCCCCTGTTTAAATGAAACTAGGTCAGCACTAGCTTAGTCAGCAATAAGTAACATGGATACCGAGGTACTCTTTGAGCATCAATGTGAAAATCCTGATTAACTAAATTGATGTGCATTCCTAAATGACATGGTCTGATATGTTAGCAATGGATTTGCCATAGCAGCAGGGAGGAAGCCGGAGAACTCGGTCAGAACCCACACATGAACATGAACATCTATACCCCCAGCTGATGTCCACAACAGAAACCTTTCTGTGAGGCAGCAGTGCCAACCATACCCAGCTCTGGCTTTTACCTAAATCACAACTGTTTTTCAAGTTTTTTTAAAGAGAGGACCCAGCATGCATTAAGAGTGACTATTTTCACTCAATATAGATCAAAGCTTTTGTTTCTCAACACAGAGAAGCATCACTTTTTAATGCAAAGCACCACATCCTATGGCAAGAAGAGTGTGTGAAAAGCATGTCGGTACACCCCGTTACAATGGCTGTGTTTTGATGCATCACTGCTTTTTGCATCATTCAGTCAAAGGAGACTTACTGTAAACTTATGTGCGTCAAAAAATTAGGGTGGGCCAATGAGTAAAGCAAAACAAAACCCTGGCAGACTAATTAGAAACAGCTCTTTTCTGCTGCAGCTTGTGCATGTCTTATGTTTGTGCTCTGAATCCTTACAGATGTGCTGCACAGTCTACAGATAGAGCTCATTGAAATTATTATTTCTCAATTTGAGGTTACACCCACCTGACAGAATTTCAAAAACAACAATTTCAAGCCACTTGGTGTCTTCACCTTGGTTGTGTAGTTTACCACTGTTCCATGCAAACCACTTTTTGTGTAAGAAATTGCCTCGTCTAATGGGAGCACCATGCATCACTCCAAGATTAGTAAAAGACAACCCTAATACAAAATATATGATTGAACTGCCAGTGTGTTTAAGACAAACAATAAAACACATGAAACGCTATAAGTCATTTAAGTTAAAGCAGTAGAAGACTGAAGGAAATACCCCTGCAGGGAGGATTATAGACCAATAAAGTGAGTTATGGTTTTGGCTGAGAGCCTTGATAAATCAAAGATGTGAACAGGGAATATTGACGAGGAAGGAAAACGTAATTGTACTCAGCTGCTTTTTAATCTTTTACCCTGTAATCCTGATGTTAACACTTCATGAATGGGATTTATTCATGACAAGAACATTTTGTAGTAGGCTACGTAAAATGTAATAACATTTGTGATGGTTTTTATCGTTTAATTTCAGCTCGACACACGCTTGGTTTGTAAAAGCTTTTAAAAAGTTATTATCATAAACGTGGTCATATTTTATTCATGGTAAAGAGTGGCCGCCTGATTGTAAACCGGACTGTCTTGAGCATCTGTGGTTTACACTGAATAATAAAACCTTATCCAACACAGCACCATAGAATAGCAACAATCTTTCAGCTAAACATGGATCCCCATTTGTTCTTTGCTGAGAAACTCTTGTTTTAAGTCTGAAAAAGTTTAAATCACCTCCAACAAAACAGCAGTGTGCTGACTTGATTTGCTACACCGATGTCTGCCTCTTCAGCAAATTTCACTGAGCCGTCTAAGCACAAGCTGTTACGCCACATCTTGTGTGATGTTCTATAAATGATTCAGTTTCCAAGGTATTATTGAGAGTTGGGAGAACTCATGTCCGAGCACATACCTGAAAATTTGCATTGTGGGCATGTGTGATCATCTCAACAGGTAAAGTAGGAAAAGTCTTCTCGGAAGTGATGAAAAATTTATGCTCTACCACAGTCAGTCTAATTCAAACACAAGGACGTACTGTATTCCTAACGTGTTCATAAGCTTTTGGAACTAAAATCATTATAGGAGGAAATTGAACTGTTTCAAATTGTCTGATTTGCTATTTTAATGTGTATCCACCTGCACTGGGGCAGTTTTCATTTGTGTACAGTTGTTCCACTTTTAATGCTAAACTGCAATGTTATTCTCCACTTAATGGGAGAGATACAAGATGCAACCATAAAATAGGTGTTATTTTAACTCTCACAACAAAAAGGATCTAGCCATTATGTATAAAATAAACATTCTCAAAATGACTTAAATGTAGCCTTTCTTTGATGGCTCAGTGTATGACTATGGCTTGCAGGAAAAGATTTGTTTATTGCAAAACAACACAAATCTATGAGTAAAAGACAACCACTAAAGCATTATTAAAGATTGCCTCACTTACACATGAAATGCACTAACTCTAGATGCTGTAATCAAACAGTTTGCCAGAAAATGTGGCTTTGATTCCAGGTAAGTACTTGATTCACCTGCATCCTATTTAACAAACATTTTACAATCAGGACATGTCAAACATGTTGAGTCAAATCTTTATTATTATTTTTTTTTTCTGATGCGATTTCCCAATTTCCCAACAGCTATTGGATTTTGTGGATATTTTTTCCTGAGTGGTTGGTTTGTCTCTTGCTTCTCATGTTGCAGTCCTGTCAGTATGTCCTCTAACAGGGAAGCTTGATGAATGTACAGTAAGTCAGCTTTAAATGGGTAAAGATTATTTATGCTCAAAACTTGTTTCTGCCATGTTGAAATTTGTTCTTGAAAATAATCTGGTTCTCGGTAAAACCTTTTCTGGCTAAATGAAGGATTAATTAAAAATTAAATAAATAAATTCAGAGACTACTCCCGTCTCCTGTTAATGAGCAAGACAGAGTTGTCCTATGACCCAACAGTGAACGCTACCTTCAAAGGACACGTGCAGGGCCCTAGTTACTGTGGCCACAGGGAACTCTCTGAAGGAGTACGGTTTAAATTGTCCCTTCTTTCAATAAAAAAAAAAAAAAAAAAAGAAATAAGTTCCATGTGGAAGAAGCTAGAGCCACGTTGATGATCAGTGATAAGCTTTACACCATCCATGATGGCATCATTCGCTCAGGCTGACCCAGATGTGCCCTACATGCAGGATATTGGTGTCTTTCAGCTGGCTACCTTATTCTTCTCATTTGTTTCCTTCAAATACAAAGTTTACTCATAATTTAATGAGGAAGTGAGGACAGAACAAAGGCTTTAAGTATGAATGTGATGTCAAGTATTTTTAATTTTTCACAGTGTAGCTTTTTTTGTGATCATCTGTGTCAAAAATGAGTGAGAGAGAATATTAAAAGTCCCAAGAACAAGTCACAATACACCAGTGGTACAGTGAGTATACCTGTAGCATTTGCACTTTTTTGTCCTTCCATTCACCTTAAACTCCTGAAAACGAGTCTGTGCAGTGATTCAGAGATTCCACTCAAACTTTTTAGGGTCAAGGCCTGTTTGGACCCTTCTGGTTCACTCAGCAGGAGATGGTAAAACTTTATTAGTCTGATGGCCTTTGAAGTTCCCAAAGCGACTGCAAAAAACTCTCTGATCTGATCAAAGGAGGAAAAACACAAGGAAATTAAAGTAATATGCTTTGGATGATTCTTTACTGGAGCTGAATAAGTGATAATTTCAATAAAAAAAATAAAATTATGTAAGTTTTTATTATTTAGTAAAATGTTGAAGTAGAAAGCAAAAATCTAAATAATAGAAGAGATGATGGTCAACAGATGACTTTACTGCAGACTTTAGTAAATATCAAATATTTTTCTATATTTAAACATCTGTATTCAGTTTATAGATTAAAAAGAATCAAGAAACTCAAAAACCAAAATCCTTCTTTTAGTTTGATTTGCTCCCTAAATGGGTCCAGCTACTCCTAAAGTCTGCCGGCCACTACTTGACATTGTCAATGTTCTGTAGTCATTTTCTCAATCTTTCATGTAATGGGAACGACAATAGTAGCTACTGTCATCAGTGGAGGCACATTAAAGTAGTTTGCTCAATATCATTTTCCTTTCAGCATCACCCGAAGTCATTTCCTCAGGTCATTGTCTCAGTGATATCCCAGCAGGCTGCCAGTATCTCTGCTCCTCAAGATAGACCCAGACAACTGAGAGCTTCCCGCTCCTCTGTCTCCTGTATCTGCGTCACTGCCCGATAGTCACAAGTTTACCGGCAGGCTTCACTTGGATTTATCTTAAACAAGTAGTGCCAGAACGGATGCACACAGATGTGGATTCAATGTTCCTAAAGGAGGATTGTATGAAGGACTGGTGGTGGCATCTGGACACTCAGGATCCTTTAGTTAAATCCTCAACTCAAAAACAAGAGTATGTGTAGGAGTTCCTTCACCCTCTACAAGTTAAACTCCTGTCCTGGCAAATGCATGGCACAGCTTTCTGAAATACACATACCAGTTTTGATTGCTTGAACAAATTCTGTGGCCGTAGCTATAAAAAGTCAGACATGTTGTCACAACTATGTCAAAGTAGTCATATAAAGCGATTTAAGCTTGCTGCAGCATTTAAGATGACGTGGTCACGTTGTTTGGGACTCTGATTTTATGCTGTCAAAGTTGTACACAGTTGAAGGATTAGTTAAATCAGCTATGATAAATCACAACTTCTAAAAAAAAAAAAAAAAAAGTTAGAACACCACATTCACCTGAATTTTATCAGCGGTAAACTTTCCCTCTGAAGATTTCCTTGGTATCAACTAAAACCTGCTCAAGACACTTTTTCAAAGTCAGTTGGATGACATTCATAGCTTGTATAATTAAGTTAATAAAGACAGAAGAGTGGCAAAATATTTATTATCAACATGTGGTTTGCTTGTTTGAAGTCATCATTCATACCACTTGTCATAGCACTGCTTTATTACAGCTCAAAACTCTGATTAACAAAAAAAAAATCAAAGAAGTTACATTTGATCAAAAAAAAAAAAAAAAAAAAAAAAAAAAATCAAAGAAGCCTTGAGCCAAATTTCCCAAAAACTTTTATTTTAATAAATAGCTGCAAACTGACTGACTTTAAAACCACCAGTAGCTCTTTCAGAAAAACGCTAAAGGGCTAGTGGACACCTGGAGAGCTGCAACATGTTTTCTGCTGTAGAATTATGTTTAACATCTTTACAAACAACAAACAGGACATCAGTCACTGCATAAATCCTCCAACATTTTGAGCATTTATGAGTTTTTTGTAGAAAGTTTCAGGTTGACAGAAATATGACAAAAAATATCTATATATATTTATAATAATTATTATTTGAAATGATTAACAAACCTGTGAATTATTTGATTCCCAAAACAGCTGACGGTAGAAAAGCACTCCCCCACCCACAGACACGTAGATTGGGAATAAACAATATGCAATAAAAACACAGACATGGAAGGATGTGGAGGGGTTCACACACACTTTGGAGACATAAACTCACCCTTGCCCTCCTACGCATACATATTTAGTTTCTCTGTGGCTACTGTATGTGATGACAGCTTCTAGTTTTTACATTATCTAAGTCACAGCCACTAACGGTGTCTGGTGCTTCCTGAATCATACTGTCCATGCTTCAAATGTCTGTCCATTTCTTCAATTCTCCTGTTTGTGGCTGTCTTTGGATTTTGTGCTACTGCAGAAACAGTATACTAAAAGCCATGAAAACACAGCAGCACGCCACCCACGGACTCTTCCGCTCACCTAGAGAAAAGGACCAAGAAAGTTAAACTATTTTACAACAACTAAATGACAGAGAAAACACGAAAGGTTAAAAAAGGGGACATTAGTAAACTCACCTATTCTGGCACATTTCCAGAAAATCCCTAAAAGCCTACAAAAGAAAAAAAAAAAGAGAAAATGAGAAGCAGGAACAGCTTTTCTACAATCTGTTCCACATTTATGTAAATGTGTTATTTTACTCATCTAATCATAAAAACAAAGAAAAAAAATTATATATGTATACTGTAGAACAAAGTGGCTGTAATCCTCATTTTATTTTTGTCCATATGTGGCCCACATTTAGGTAACTTTCATACGTCGCCCTTAATCAGATGCATATCTGATGCTTTTTAAAGGGATCTCAATCTGAATGATCATGTTGACTTTTATGTCTGAAGTGAGACGAACGTCACATCACGTCTTCAGTACTGTAGGATGTTTACACTGGAGTCTGCGTTTCAACTAAAATGTGAAAATCACCTGCAGTGTGAACACAGCCTATGAATGCATTATAAGAGGTCTGTGACCCCCTTTCAGGAACTGGAAGGCTATCACCACAGAAGGAATACATCCTGTCCAGTGAGGGACAGAAGGACATGAAAATAAATTCAAATGAAAATAGTTTATTACTTCAGGAGGGAAACTGCAATGCTGTACTATTTTTTAGTGAATAAGAATTAATTAGAAGAAGATATTGTGTTGTCCAGAGCGTGATGGCTGCTGACAGGAACGATCTCGAATACTTAACGAAGCCTCACACTGAACTCTCTGATTTTCTTTTTTTTCTTTACAGTGTTTTTTAAAAGGATGTGAAGAATCGTCCATTATTTCCAGCAGAATCTTTCCTGGACAGTCAGCTTCAGATTCTCCAGAGTTATCCTCAGCACAGAGCCAGCCTTCTTAATCAGCTTGTTTTGTCTCTTTAAGACTTGTTATTGTTCCTTTCTCTTTTGTTTTTAACTTTAAATTTCTTGCATTTTATCCATTTAATTTTAGCTTTTTTTGTTTTTATTTCATTCCTTTTATTTCTTTTAAAAGTTTTTAAATGTACTTTTTATTGCTTGTAAAGCAGTTTGAATTGTCTTGTACATGAAATGTGCTGTACAAATAAAAACCTGCCTTGCTTTTCTCTTTGGCTCTGATGCTGGTTCCCCAGTAGATGACTACAAAGCTGATTGCACTTTCTACAACAGACTATTAGAAGATATTCAACATTTGGGTGCAGACATCGAATGATCTTAGCTCCCTTAGAGTAGAGTCTGCTGTTGTTAGTGACTGGTTTGTAGTCATTAAAGTCATTGTTGGTATTTTTTTTTTAAGTACTGGAACAAGGCAAGATGTTTTCCACACCACAGGAACTATTTTCTGACTCAGGCTGGTGTTAAGGTGCTGAAGAATCCAACATAACTGTTCTGAGCAGATTTTCAGAACCCTGGGGCTGACACCATCTGGACCTGCAGCCTTGTTCTGGTTCAGTTTCTCCAGTTCTTTCTTTACCTGATGGCCGGGGACAGACAGACTAGAAGTGGAGGCAGCGGAGGTCTTTGTATATTCATGTGTGGAGTGAGATGAGTCTATTTTAAAGTCCATGACTAAGCTGCAGGGTAACAGTGGAGGTGTGACAGGAAAGCTGTGGACTCATAGAGGGTGTGTGGTCTGTTGGGCTGGAGGCAGGGGGGGGATATTGTTGAATGATGTCCTGAACTGAACCGGTTTAAAAACATTTTCAGCTCATTAACTCTGTCCAGACCTCCATCAGTCTGAGCCCCCTTTAACTTGCAGATGATGATGTTTTTAATTCCTGACCACACATCCCTCACGTTGTTCTGCTGGAGCTGACTTTCTGACTTTTTCTTGTAGTTCTCCTTGCACATCTTAATCTTTGTTTTAAGTTGTTTTTGTATTGTCTTCATTAACTGCTTATCTCCCTCTCTCAAGAATTTATTTTCTTTTTCAGGTGACTGGTTATTCAGGGCTTGTTACTGGGGAAGGACCTCACTATTTTCATTAGGATGATGCCATTCACATATAAGTTGATAAAATCTGTCACTCATTCATGGCATTCGTGTCATCTCTCTGTGGTTTACAGAGGACATTTCAGTCTGTGGCCTCAAAGCACCCTCTCAGAGCATCTTCAGCTTCTTTAGACCATATTTTAATAGTCTGTGTGATGACTGGTTGCTGCTGAACGATGGGCTTGCAGGTGGAAGTGAATAAAACCAAATTATGCATTTGCATATAAAAAATGCCCAATGTCTTATTTTCTCTAGTGGAGAGGCTGAGAAATTGTTGGAATGTTGGTAATGTTGCATAGAGAGAGAGACGTTGTTGAAGTCTCCAGAGATCTCAGTGATGGAGCTGACAACGTCACAAGGTGCGTCTGCAGCAGTACCAGACATGATATAAACTGCTACCAGTATAACACAGGTAAACACTCTGGGTAATTAATATGGACAAAAACCCACGGCTAACAGTTTGATGTCCCTTGTGCAGATCTTTTCCTTTACAGTGACATGCAGCACATTCTAGGGGCATGTTATTATCTCAAGTGGCAGCTGTGGCTAATGTGGCATTACAGGGCCTCACTCTTCAGACTAGTTTGTGTCTGTAAGGGTATTTATGCATCTATAAAGAAAACCTCATCTTTCTAACTAACCCAGATGGTGTCAGTATCCTATTGTTAAATTTCAATATATTGGATCAGACAAACACCAGGATAAATGTCACATTTCCTACAATTTAGTTTTCATGAACAAATGTTTGCCTTTGGAAAACACCCATTTCTCCTGAGTGGGGCTTTCCCTTTCATACAACCGTTATCTGCATATTCTGTGGCACCAAATCAACACAAATAGTGGCTCATCTCTTAGTCAACATATTTTTCAGAGGGAAAACTATTAAATCATCCTTTCTGCCAGAATGTCCCTCCTCTCTCTAATAGCGTGCATGAGTGAGTTATCGTAGTTTGTGTGTTCCTTGGAAGTGCTACATTTATTGGAGAAGTAAATCCTAAAATTTGCTCATCCAAGAATAATCAACTTGTAATGATGGTAATTAGGCTGGTACTTCACTCGGCTCAGTGAGGAGATTATTATTTAAAAATAAGTACCTTTCCACAGTAGTCATTGTGAGTTTTAAAATTATGCTTCCATGTATATAATTTTTTTTTAATCCAATTTAGCAGGATGACCATATAAACTTTACAGAATAACATTTATAAACTTACCAAGATATTTTAATAATTAAATAAAGAGATTAAGAGTACTAAAGCTTTTTAAAAATCATTCAAAGTTCTGGTGGATTGAAATATCTTATGAGTTTAGCAATTAGAAAAATAATTATAGGTATCAAATTTTTCCAAATTCTTATCATTAGGGGAACAACAAATTTGTAACTTAATGACACCTAAAAAGCAGCTTCTTCCCTGATAGGTTGGAGTGTGTGATCATACCCGGTCTTATTCTTGTCCAGAAGGTTGGGAGCCAGCCCTCTGATGTAGGCACAAGTACAGATCAGGAGTAGAATCACTGTTAACAGTGACTGGAAGTTGAAAATGGCCGACTGTAAGATAAAGTTAATGATATGTTTAGCAAACACTATCAGTTCTGCACATCCGCATTGTGAACACTGAATTCGCTGATACAGTACTTGAAGTGAAGCATGTTGTTGAACCAGCTGTTCATGTGTGACACAAATGTAGACTGGTTGTGTGGGCCAGATTATATACATCTGACTGAAGCCTGTCAAAAGTTGAACATTAGGATGCAGAGTAGCCTGACTGGTTGAATAGGCACCCTATGAACACAAGCTGGATGTCTTTGATGCAGCCAGTCAACGTTCAAGTATAACATCAAACTGAAGGACAGAAAGTAAGTGGTTTCCATAAGCTCTTAGAATGTTCCCAAGTTCCTAAATGTGCATACACATCACTTTATAAAAATCATTACTTAAAATGTTCTATAAACATTGAAGAGTTGTTTGGTGAAGATACTGAAAATAATTTCTGAACTGTTCAATTCTTTATGTTTTTACTGTATTAAAAAAAATAATAACTTTTCAGCTTTTCATTACCTTATTTTCTGCTGGTGCTTCTGACAATAAGTCAAACAGTTATCAGATGTGCAAATAAATCAGATCACATCAATCAAATGTGCCTCAACTTACACTGGATTTTCTATTTATAAGCCAACTGCACTCAACATCCCACAAAACATGAGGCTGACAGAGTTCATGGGGAACTCATGTGAAATACTGCTTTAATTGTAATCTTTGAGTTATAGGACACTACTTAAAATCAGATTAAAGGTTTCTCTGTTCATATAAACATGTTAGTATCACATATTCATTTTATCACTAACATCATGATGGAATTGACTTTCAGCATTTT
The DNA here is from genome assembly GCF_017639745.1 of Melanotaenia boesemani. Lineage (NCBI taxonomy): Eukaryota > Metazoa > Chordata > Actinopteri > Atheriniformes > Melanotaeniidae > Melanotaenia > Melanotaenia boesemani. Next base: position 20,565,452 of record NC_055692.1, read on the forward strand.
ATTTACAAAGTTAATAGAAACAGAAAGCTGGAGCCAGGCCAGCAGAAATAGTATTATAATCATTATGGGTTTATTGACACAATGGATATATTATATTAATAACTCCATAATCTTCAAAAGTGCTAACAGTTCTACATGAATGTAGTCCTACTTTACAACGATCTAACAATGTTTGCTAAATAAAAAAATAATTAAACAAAAACTTTAAAAAAATAAACAATACTATCTATCTATCTATCTATCTTATACAATTCAGACTACAGCCAATATTCTTTTATGGTACGTTTATTTACATATCGAATTAAGAGGAACGAAAATTCGCACGCTTGAATTTAGACCTAGTTCATGTATTGAGGCGGCAATAGTTTTACTCATTTAAGATGGTTTGCAGTAATTTCTCACATCACTGCAAAACCCATTTTACCAACACGCCTCATATAGCAGAATCAGACACCTCTATGCTTGCTATTTAACTATGGTGCAGCTACGTGGCACGCACAAAAAATCATTACGGTCCTCGCACTAATTTGTGAATTAGAACTTCTTTTAAGTCTTAGTTACAAAATTGCTCAAGTTGACATATTACCACAATTGATATGACGACATATATTTAGCATATACTAACATCTGATAACAACAATATAAAAGTATATCGAGATTTGCTAAACTTGTAGCTCGTCTAAGCTAACCAATAGTAGCTTGGTAGATTAGCTTAGCTACTATACATCTACTTCCGACAAAATGCCTGCATCATTTACTGTCACAATATACTGCCGACAAAGGTAATCTGTAGAATTTCACTGTATAATGTACCTAAAACTCTTTGCAAAGAGCAAAAACAACCAGTTGAAGAAAACAAACTTACCATTTTGATAGTACTCACAGCCACATCACACTTCCTGCTCTTTGGCGATACGTAATGTAAAATGGCTTACGTAATGCGCGCCGCTGTAAAACGTGTTTGCTGATTGATTAAAACGAACGAGTTGAAGATTGAAACTAGTACCCTTGACAAGGGGGTAAGCTGTGAAGATTTCAGTTTATTCTAAAACTGCCTCGTTGGGAGCTCGCAGTAATTAACAGAAACTGTGCCGTAAGTTGTTTTCTTTCAAGGAAAATGTACACCATGTACCTTGTCAACATTACAAATGATTTATATTCTTAACATTAGTGAAACCCATTGCAAAATTAAGAAAGTCCAGATAGAGGACATAAGCAAGTTCAGCGCTTTGCAGTCTGACAGTATACACTGTACAGCATTAGCATACTTTGCTAAGTCAATGGTGCGCTGATACATTTTGTTAGACAGAACCCGGAAGTAGTTGATATAATAATTTCCAATAATTCCGCTCTGCTGTATAATAAAATATGCAAAACGGGATAAAAGACTAGTGATGATCTAAAAGATAAAAAAGACAATTAAAAGAAATTATCGTTCATCATAAAATTCACATTACCTTACAAAATGTTTAGCGCTTCGATGGATGTAGCTTCATTGCCATTACATTTAATATAAATGATTATTTTTGCGAGATTTTTTAATAGATCCTAACATTTCTCTGGTACTGAAATGGGGTTTATTTGTATTTTTAAATGGTTTACATTTAGTAATAAAGCAATATTAAAAGAATATCCATGAGATTTCATTCTTAGACAAATTTGACTGTTCTATTGTGTCGTAATGACGTCAAAGAGACATTTTTGCGGTTCACTTTTCTCTCAGTTTTCACAATGAAGTCCCCTCCCTCCAAACAGCCACACAGCATCTTGATTGCATTTAAACCATGTTTGTAAATCCCCTCGACCCTTCCTTCCCAGGCACTCCTAGAGAGGCCTTCATGTAAGAGAATATCTGTCAGAGACTAAACCACACATAAATAACCTTTTATATATTTCACTGCTAGAATGCAAGTGTAAACAAGCTCACATTCCTCATAATATGATTCAGTCTTATAGTTTACACTGCACTGACCACTTTAGGCTCCAGTGCTGCAGTCAAGTCAAGATATGAGTTTCAGTGTGCAGCCTTTTTATAAAAAAAAACAAACCTTTCTATAAAATTTGTAATACAGTGCAATTTGATTTCAGGAGCACTTCAAGCCCTTCAAAGATGCTCTCTCTAATCGGATGATTGCTAGGAATGTCAGACATCATTGGTCAAATGCTTTCTTTACTGATCTCTGCCTTAATTATTAGCCTTAATCAGCCATAACAATTTCCCTCTGGAATAAATAAAGTATTTTTCATTAATTCATTCATTAATCAGTGCCCTTTGCACTCTGCAATGCATTATGAGAATAAAATATTAGGCAGGTTACACAACAGGTGTGTCATACATTTCATTGTTCTAGGGAGTTTATATTGGAGAGCAATCATAATCAGATGATAACAGATGATTACCAGGTTTTATTCATATCGGTATATATTTTGTGAATATTGTGAAAATTTCCTGAAATTTTCCTGCAGCTGAATATCAGTGATGATGATTCTGTATGACTTTAATGCAGAGCGGATGTTAAGTGTGACTGCTGTTCAGCTGTTTTCTGTTTGTTCCAGTCAGTTACAGAAAACTCCAAACCACCATTACAGTAGTCTGATTCTAAAAATGTGTTGACTAAAATAATATTTACCAGCTCAGTTCAACAGGATTTTAATTAGACCAATTTACAAGACTGTATTGCAAACCATCTTTTAACAATGATCTAGTCATGGTGACTTTGAAAGAACCATGCTACAGCAGGTTTGTTGTGTGTTTCCCTTTACACCTATTGGAGCACCAGCAGTTAAGATCTCACCATGTATTCGGCAGTGTTGGTTTATCTGTCTGTCTGTTAGCAACATAACTCATTGGAGGTCTGTGCTCCCCTGTGTGCTTCTCTTTCTTTTCAGTGATGTTGTAGTTATTTGGAATTCTGGTTTTATTTTGGAACCTATTGCTATGTTTCAGAATGAATTTTAATAAAAATGCATGATTTAGTAAAATGACATAATTTACAGTTTATGTTCAAAGCTTTTAATTACCTATTTCCTGTTAATATTTAAAACCTTTTTTCTCATAGAGACCAGCCATACAGTTAGAGAGGATTTGGCAACTTTATAGTTAGCAAGAACCATCAGGAGAAGTTTTACTTGGTCTATACGTGGTGTTAAGTTGTGGAATAGCCTAGGAGTCAAACTAAAGCAATGTCAAAGCATTTACCGTCTCAAATCCCTTTATAAACGGAATGTGTGGTCACAATACAGAGATACTGAAGTTTAATCGTATTTATGTTGTATGGGTAGTCAGATTAGATGTTACTAACCGTTGTGGTATTCCGTTTACCATTGTTGGTATTTGAAATCATTGTTACCTGTGGTAATGTCAGTGTATAAATACAAGTAAGTATATGTGTGGTTTAATGCGTGTTTAGTGCATATGTAACACTGTTTGTTGATGAGGCTTTTCTGAGATTAAAAAAAAGGAAGCAGCTCTTTGGTTTTTGTGAATGTATTATTTTCTTTTACAAATTGGGGTGGAGTTCAAGAGGTTTTACTTCTCCCCACTCTTTTTTGAGCATCAGTGTATAATTTTTTATTTTGTTTAGCCCCGATTTCAGTCAATTTTGGACCTAACTGTACAGCTAGTGTTCTGGTTGTTTTGCTCTTGGTACAGTCCAATTAAGAATCAGATGTCTTGCATCTTTTGTAAATGTTCTCTGCAAATAGGCATGACGTGATGTAAAATAGACAACCTGAAAATATGTGCTGCAGGTCTTAGGCTATTATACAATTTTTGGCAGTGTTTCAGTAAACCAAGTAAGACAGGAAATACCTGCAAAAATTAATAAAATGAAAGGTTGTAATAAGAGAAAGTGAGAGAGGGAAAGTTTAGCGAAACAACTGTGAAAGGAATGACTTAATTTCTGGGTCTGTTAAGGAAACAGCTAATTGTCTTGACTTTATATACTCATATTAACTCCTCATCAAAGTCATAAAATAGATCATTTTCATTTAATTCAGATAAAAAAAAAAATTGCAAGGGTTTTTTAAGGTAAGACAAGTATCAATAAACTTTAGAAGGCTTTAGACATACATACATCTACATTAATAATTGAGTTCAGTTTACATGAAAGTTAACAGTTTAGTACAATATGGGGCAATACAGTAGTAATGACAATGAAAAGGCTGAGCAAAAAAATGACAGAAGTATGAAAAAAGACGTGTCAAAGCTGTAGGAGAGCTTTGGTTGATGATTTAAGCATTCCAAGGACTGTCTGTGGGTCGAGTAAGTGAGCAGTTGCTGACAGTAAGACTTCAGAATTGGCTTTGATGGCTTTGCGTGGCTTTCCGTTCCTGACAGACAGTGCTGTTTATTTAATTGAAGTGCCCTTCTGTCATTACGACAGGGTCATCGTCCCTGCACAACAGATGTTACAGTAACTAATGAGTAGCTGGGTTCACTTTATGAGGTTAAAGTTGATGCCTTTAACTACATCATTCGTCCAACCGCACCCTATCTTGAAGCACAAAGGGTCAACTTTAATCTGTTGCATGTTTTTTTGTACATGTGTATGAGGGAAGTGTGGTGTGTGTGGAAAAAACGTGGGTATTTTTGTGTCAGATCTCGCCTGTGTGTCTAATTTTGAATAACCTTGACCCTCTCTTACTCTATATGACCGAGAAAACAGAAAGAAAAAAAAAACACGCCATATTTTAACTTACAGCGCTCATTTTCATGTTTTTCAAACCTGTCCAGTTTGGCTAACATCTAATTTAGCTGTCTTTTTTCCTCCATCGCAACACACTTTGCCCTGTATTTAAGCAGGGAAGCTGTCCAAGTCACCTCTCACTTCTTGTGGAAGCAGTAATCACATGTTCTGCTCTGGCCATCCATAATCAAGTAAAAGTTTTTGAAGCAATTTATGAAGAAGAACAACATGTTGCTGGTAAACTAAATTGACTTTTCAGTAATCAATGATATTGCTACCCTATGATAAAATAAAATAAATAAATAAAATTAGTTGAAAAATAAGTTTTTTTCTGTGGTAATTAGTCTTTACTGTTGTAATGAGTCAGTGCAGACATTAGCCAAAAAACAATTATGGTGAGAATATTCATCTCTGTGGTATAGGCTATTAGTGACTCAGCCTCACAGCATGAAGTGTTGGTTGGTGGATGGATCTCATGGATTTTGCTTAGCTGCAACAGGCTGGCATGGCTATGAAAAAGAAAACCATTAACACTATATTTCTCCTAAACTATTTGAATATGGGATGAGAAAAACTTAATACAACACTGAAATTATAGTTAATTTGATCATCTACAGTCTTAATAGTTACTGTATGTTTATAGTTGTCATAGATCTTTGTAAGTCAAGTTCAGAAAGCTAAATAAGGTTAAACACGTTCTTATTTAGATATGTCCAGATCCGAGAAATATATTTATTGCGTATATATAAATAAATGAAAACACTGAAAAAAAAAGCCTGACTACTACTTGGGCTTTTCGGTAATATTCCTGTGTTTATCTTTAACAGCGTGTAATTACCTTGCGGGGGGTAAGCAGCACACACTCCCCCACAAAAACTTGCCAAAACTTGTTAATCTCCGTGTGGTCCTACTGACTCAGAGACCCCGCTGAAGGCACACATGGGAGCTTATTTATTTATTTATTAACCAAATCCAAATGAAGAACATTGATTCAACAGGAAGATTAATACAATGTTATGACATCAAACTTTCATAGAGGTCCCAGTACCTGATGCTAAGAGAAGGCCAATGGGAGAAGCTGAACACACTGCTGGGGGTCTTTTAGCTGGAAACCATTTTTATGTTGACATCTTTCATTTTTTTCTGAATAACTGTTTTTAATTTTCTGCAGGCGGAAAGGCCATATAAGAGACATGAGCAGTATAGTTCGTCAGATTGCTCTAAGCACCAATACCAGCACCCCATACTTTCTGCGAGTGGACTGGGCCCTAGATCTAGGCGCTGGCTTCACAATCGCTCTCACTGATGGCAGCTCAGCATGGATTGGAGAAGGTAAGGATTTCAGATGTGGAAAGAGTAGTCAGATCATTCACAAATCATTCTGAAGATGTATTAATAATAAATCCATAATTTTAGGTCTTAGTGTCATGTAGAGATTTGGATCTTTTCACTGCTGGCTAGACCGGGTTGTCACCAGGTGTGCCATTCATCAGGGTGCCGAAAACCTGGAGGCACCTGGCTGACCCCATCTCATAATGTAGTAACTGTTCTGGTCCTTTAACTAGTGGGACAGCAGTGACCTTGTTTCATCATTCCATTTCACCCATATGCTGCAGCTTACAGGTGTATAAAGTAGATTAAAATCTACAAAGCTTGTCTTTGTATGCTCAAGTCAATGCTGTATGTGTGTTTGTGTGTGTGTGTCTGCAGCTACATATGTACATGGCTGTATTTTCTGGTAGGACACCTGGAACAAAACTACTTCATAGTTTTCTTGCTGTCCATCTGCAGAGTTGACAGGTAGAGATGAGGTTGTGACAGCTATGTGTGGGCTTCTGGGTTGTCAATGTTTTGGTGTTTGATGTGTTAATTGGGACCTTCAAGCCCACATGGGCAGCTGTGCAACAGCTGATGACATTCCCATTGGTTTCTCTGAGCGCTTCCTTTCAAATCTGCTTTCACATGCACTTGCGTGTTACTACATAATTAATGTTTATGGTTTTGTACTACAATCTTCCATCAACTCTTTGTCTTCTGTTCAGTTTCTCTCAGCTGCACAGCTTTGAAATCATGCAAAAATGAGAAAAATGCCTTTAAAAGAAATCCACTGTTACATCAATGGCCTTATTTTGTCAGTTTCAGAGGACGAGGTGACAAAGGAAGCCAGTGACATGGGAGTTACAAGGGAGAGATATGTTGAGGATCTTCTTCAAGCTCTAACTAAATGTGAAGAGGGAAGAGATGACAAAGAAGAGTTTTCGTTCCACCTCTCTCCAGATCACCACCACCTCTCATATCAAAAGATCTGTAAAGACATTTTGGTGAGATGTTTGTTTTTATATTATTTACCACCTCAAACCTTCTCCATGACCAGCATTCAGACTATGGGGAGGATAATCCTTAATATAACTGGCATTCATGAAATGTATAATAAATATTAAGTTATGGATTATTATGGGTAAGGCTGTTGTAAGTGTATTACCCATTTATAGTGCATAGTGTCATATGGTTCTGGTCCCCTGTTAAAAAAAAAAACAACAAAAAACAAAAAGATGATATGGCAAAAGTTAAATGCTGAGTTTAAGGCGAAGAAACAGCAGTCAGGTCAAAGGGTGCTGTAGGCCAGCTTGGTGCTAAAAGTGGCTCCATCACTTTCCAGGCTGGACTTGATCTATAGTTCTGAAACTGGAGTCAGGCTGTAATGCTGTGTGATAAGAGCTGGAACTGGTTTAAAGCATTTAAAATTATTGGTGTATTTGTGTTAGTACCTCACATTTTTATCACATGATAACTTTTTCCTTCTTGTTGTCATTGTTCCCTAAGGACAAATGCCTGTAATGACTAGGGATGGCTCGATACCACTTTTTCACATCCGATACCGATACCGATACTGCAGCTTTGAGGATCGGCCGATACCGATCCGATTCTTTTTGTCACTCTAAACGCTGTTTACAATATGTCGTGGATGTAATTCGTTTGATACTGACATCTAAAAAACACCTAATTCACTGTACAACAACTATTCTGGTCCCCTAGAGAAAGAAAGAAAATATGTGACAACTGAAGTCATGTGCAACTGCTGTGGCTTTATTAAAACTTATAAGCTCACATCTGATATAGCAGCATTTGTAAACACAACAGACCTAGCTGCCCCATTCAAATGTTTGAAGTAAAAGTGCAACTTAGTGCAAATATTTAAATTGAATAAAATAAGCCCAGTCAAAAGAAAAATCACCTTATGCATCAATGACATTGTAAACCTGTAGTGTTTCCTGCAATGATGGTTGTCGCGGTTCGCTTTTCTTTGCACTCGCATGTAAAAACTCTGCGTACTACTTTCCATGATGCTTCTTCAGGTGCTTTATTAAGTTCGTTGTGTTAAAATGTCCGACTGTGCTTCCACCCCTTGAGACACTAGTTTTACAAATGTTACATTCGGCTGTTTTACTTTTCTCCTCCGTTAACACAAAGTAACTCCACACAGCAGACATGACGACAGATCTGCTGGCTTCTGCTGCTCACGTGAGGAAAACAGGCACATGGCAACCATGGTAACGGGCAGCTCCCCTTTGTTACGGCAGGTCGCGCAAAGTCAAGTTAAGATGTATGACTTTTTTCCCCCCCAAAGATAGTTTGGGCTTATGGATCGGATCGGACGGGTTCTAATAAAAAAATCCGATGCCCGATCCAGTCATTTTGACCTGGATCGGACCCGATACCGATCCAGTGGATCGGATCGGACCATCCCTAGTAATGACACAAGGAAAATAGAAAGGACGTTTTTTTTTTTTTACAGCGGGGGCTGTTTAAAAGATAAGGTTTATAGTCCCCCCACTTGACTTCCCTTAGGCCACTGTGGAAAAAGACACAGATAGGACTCACTGAATCTGTTACTCCCCATTCAAGTAACACAGTGAGGCTCAAAAAAGTAAAAGGAAAAAAAAAAGTTTAGTTGACTTGGATCTTATGTTAAATATTTACAACAGTGACTCACAAACACAGAAAATGTTCAGAGCCATGGGTTAAACAAGACTGTGAGGCTGTTTGGAGACAGTTCACAATGAGTGGCACATTTGATAAAGGACAGGTCATGTTTCTTTCAATGGATTTTGATGTTATTCTTCCAAACTGTGAGAGGCTGCTGTTGCCTTCAGGGAGCAGGTCACTTGGGGTCCTGGGATGCTGTGCTAACAGAGCTATCCAGAGAAAGAAGGCCAGGAGGTTAGGAACACTGTAGAGACCATAAAGTCCTGATTTATGGACAGAGCTGTCTGCATGTTACAATCTTAAACAGTTGATTAGACTTTATTTTCTTTCTTCAACTCACCTTGACATTCTTTGGTCTATGAGGTACTGTATAGACGTATGCCTTTGTACAGATAAACTGTTGGTTAAACAATAGTATTTGCTTAGAAAAGTTCCTAAAACATGTAATATGCTACACACATGGTTACACAATCCACTGCAGGATAGAGCGCGATTTTAGACCAGGGCTTGAAGGTCTGAGCCAAAAACCTCTTAGCATTCCAGTTGTAGATTTACTGGCCCATTAGTATTTCCCTAAAACCCACAAACAACATACAGCATCATTGTGATTGTCACCTAACCTGCTCTGAAGCAGTCCCAATGTGGGCCTGGTTAGGCACAAAATTATTAAACCATACAAGATGGAAACAGTGAATAATTGCATGTACATGCAGCACCAATTTGGGCGGAAAAAGAAAAACTCTGTCAATATGAAACTAAAGTCTGCATAAAACACAAACAAAATATAAAATAAAAAATATATTAATGTAATGTCAAAGATCATGACACATGCATGTTATCAGTGATAGTAGAGCCATTTAAAACCTGATTTTTTTAAGGTAAATATGAACATGTCCAGTAATAAATCTACCGCTTAGCCAAAAGGAAGATGAACTGCAGAGTAAAATTCAACACAAATATCATAACAGACATTTTAGAATCTTAAATCTCTACAACTAAATGCAGCTAAAGACAAAGGCATACAGTTAACTTGCTGAGAAATCCATCAATGTCTAAAATTAATCAAATCAAACTTTATTCACAAAGCACTTTTCACACAAAAGCAGCGCAAAGTGCTTCACATGATGAAAAAATTCTGAATACATTTATATAAAAGCACAGACCTTCACACACTCAAGTATAAAGCATCTAAGTACAAGAACATACACCTGATCATCCTCTTTCACACACATCATCACACACACCCCCACAGCACACAAAGCCCACCACTCCCCCCACCCTTCTCTACACAAACATGAACTCCGGTTTCTAGTTTCTGTCTCTTTAACTGAAACATCAATATAAAAACATGACTGGAGATAAACATCTGAGAATAAACATCTGGCTTAATGCTGCTGTGAGGAAACAATATCTTAGGGATCCGTCCACACCAGGAGCCACCTCACCAATGACCACAGAGGGCATTACCAGACCACCCAGATCAGGGCAGGCCGGAGCCCACACCCCAGGCATGGCTGCAGTGCTGGACCCCACCATCCCCCTCAACCAGGGTGTTCCCCACAACAACACCACAGACTGAGCAGGCGTAGCCCCTGATGTAGAGGAACCCCTATGAGGAAAATACTGGAGTTCAAAAGTAAAAACAAGATAGACATAAACCTAAGAACAATAGGAACAATGAAGAACAATAAAAGTATATATTAAGAATAAATAAGTACACAAATAAGTACATAATTAAAAAAGTAAATGATAAAAATATTAAATAATTAATAAATAGATAAAATAGACTAAATCAAACAAACAAAATATATATATAAATAAAATAAAATTCAGCTGTAAGCTAAGCTAAAAGAAAGGTCTTCAGCCTCTTTTTAAAAATATAAACAGCCTCTGCAGCCCTGAGTTTGTCTAACAGGTTGTTCCACAGACGAGGACCCTAATAGTGGAGCAAAGTCTTGTCAAAAATCTCAGGACCTCAGGGTCTGTGAGGGCTCAAAAATAAAAATCGGGTCAGTTAAATAAGAAGACCCAAGACCATTAAGACATTTATAAACAAGTAAATAAACATCAAAATCAGTCCTGAAACACACTGTGGTAACACTGATTTTAAAACTGGAGTAATGTGTTCCCGCTACTACAAATTGCAGTGCTAATTGCAGCTTAGACTTCTAACTTCAGATACAAACTTTTAGTTGAACAATTTAGCTGTTTTGCTAGCAAAATGAAATAGTGGAATTATAAATTACCAAACAAACAATAAAAAACAATACAAAAAGCACACTGGCTAAATGTGAACCTGGGTTAGTGTTAGTCTTTGCTTGTCATTGCTTAGTAGAGCTTCCTAGAACAGGAGCTTCAAACTCAAGTACACACTGGACCAAAATTAAAAAAAAATAAATAAAAAAAAGAATCAGCTTTAGAGCCAGATGGGTTCAGTGTTTATTGAAAAATGGGTACAAAAGGACCTCATTGCAGGCTTCAAGCCCAGATCTAACACAGCCTATATGAATCATTTCCTATAAAATAACAATCAGTAAATAAATGAAAGGTCTGTGGAATTTGTTTTATTCTGACTTTAGTTACAGCTTTCCACTGTAATTTCTAATGAAATTTTTCCTGCTACAATGTGGAGCTAATGCAGCTCATTAGATCGTTTTTGTCTATGGACAATGCTAAACACTAAATCCAATGACAAGAATATTGAAAGAGCCTGATCATCCCATTAAATCCCAATTTAACACTCCAACTAATATTTTTGTACAGTCAAATTCAAATGATCATATATCCGGTTTTACTCAGTTTATCAATGTCAAACAAAAACTGAGAGTTTAATAACACCACTTTGTAATGAAATAAACAGTAGCACTCTATGGGACCTATTTTTATTTATTTATTTTTGTTACAATGCTTTGAAAACATTGTATAATCTGATAGACTTATGTGGGTTAACTCCTGAAGAGAAAACTTTCAAGGCTTTGACACACAGTGGGAAGTTTGTTAGCTTGCCTGCATCATCTTCCTCCTGTATCTTTAGGTGCTCAGTTTACATCAGGGTGTCTTTGATTAACGTGCCGGCGCAGTGCTTTGTGGGACTCGTAGTACTACTGATGCGTGCAGGCAGGGCAGCTTAGCGGTGACGTGCCTCGCAGAATGACCCACATCCACGATTCTTTCTTTATTATTATGCAGTTTAAAAACGTCTGTGCTGGACTTTTCCAGCATTGTCCAATAGTTTCTCGGCATGAGAAATACTACGTGCAGCGTGTCAAGCCCAATGCATGAGAGTTGAGAGCCCTGCATTCACTTGCCAGCTTTTGACCCAACAGTATGCTGGTGGCTATCATCACCAACTATGTCACCAGACAATTTTAAAGTGTTTTGTGATGGATCTACTGACTCTTTGGACAACTCGGTGTTTCTTTATGTAGAAAAGAATTGAGATATAAAATGTCATAAAATTAAATGAAATGAAATCCAACCACTTGTCAAGGATATCTTTGGTAGTGTTTTGCAGTTTCTTGAAAGAAAAAATACATATTAGATTTTAATTAGTTGTTTTGGTCTGAATAAACTAGGTTTCGTAGTGTTATAGTGTAAGATATATTATGCATGGCCACATAGCACAGACAAGGGTGTCGCTAACCTGAAACAAATCAAGGTCGACAGTCCATCGCAAATTGATCATTATTTTGTTGTTAAATTACTATATTTGAATTAACAGTGAAGTGGAATTGATACCAACTAGGGCACGCTCTGCTGCAGCATTAGTTAATCAACACTGATTTATTTGGCCAGTATAATATTAGTTTTTACAGCATTATATTATATATAGTATATATATATATATATATATATATATATATATATTGATAATAATTTCCAGTTAAACAATAATACCTTTGTTCCTACAACAATGTTGTGCTTTTTATGATTTTCTCTGATTAAATACGCACTTCATATTCTTACTGTATAAAAGATTTAGACTTAGGAGATATCAACTTTATACATTAGCATACTTAAACTTTCTGCTCGGAATTAAAAACGATCACTAGTACAAAAAATTAGCATCATAAAGTGGAGCAACTGGACCACACAAAGTAATTACCAGTGTAACTTAAATTTGTGCACAGATGTTAGTATTTTGAAGAAATATATCATTTGTGCTCCACAATAATATTCAGTGTGCAGGAAATGCAACGAGGACAATCTCATATTCTGCGTGGGATTTGCATTATGTGCAAAGTATCCATCACTTGGGTCTAACACCTGCTTCCTTTCTTTCTTTTTTTTCATTCTTTTTTTTTTTTTTTTTACATGTCCAGGACTAAAAAGTGGAACACGTTTTCCCAGCCAGATAATTTGAGGGTGCTGAAATTTGGCAAGTTTCCTTTGGGAGTAGAAGAAAAGAGGTTAGAGACAAAACAGGTGGTAAACTTAACCTGACATTAATGTTTTATGAATGTGACCCCAGTAGTTGTAATGATTAATGTAATTGGGTACTTGCTGTTAGATTACTACTAAACAGGTGTTTTTCATGAGCAAGTCCAACATTATCTTCTCCTTAATGTCTGCTTAAGTATCAATCTGTCATTGACAGAAAAAAGGGAATATGTTGGCTTACTTTGCTGTACTGACTGCTTTCTGCATTTTGTTTAATTCAAAGGGCTTATCAGATCTTATTTTGGGGGGATTTTTGACCCATTCCTTCTACAAAAGACATCCCCATCTGTTAATTCCTTTAACTCTTTTTTATGCATTGCTCTTCTGAGGTCTTTAGATGTTCTAGATCAGTTCGTCTTCTATTAATTATTAATAACTATAAAAATGTAAACCAGGAACCCAAACTTTTAGATGTCCTATTTAAGAATACAATTAAAGTGAGTATGCCCCCATGTAATCTCACTTATATAAAAAGCAAATAAAAATATTTTCACTTTTCAATAATTTCAATATGCTGTACCTAAATCAGGGGGGCCCAAGTTCGGTCCTCGAGATCTACCATCCTGCAACTTTTAGATGCAACCCTTCTCCAACACGCTTGAATCAGATGTCATCTGCATGTCATTCAGCTCTGCAGAGGCCTCGTAACGAGCCAGTCATTTGATTCAGGTGTGTTGGAGAAGGGTTGCATCTAAAAGTTGCAGGATGGTAGATCTCAAGGACCGGACTTGGGCACCCCTGACTTAAAGAATGGAATGAGTATTTACTATTACAAGCAATCAAAAACAAATACTGGCCACAAAGTACAAACTTACTGTAAGAGAGGTGATTGCACCTGCAAGTTTGAATGTATGTTGAGCATGTACAGTAGTCCAATTAAAAGGCCTAATTAAGATGTAACCATAGCTGCACATTAAGATGTGCTTACTCTGCAAATAAACATCTGAACATATGAAATCTGTTTAGAAATGTACATGCACAGCAACTTGAATATAGCTCAGTGTTTTTTGTTATATAAGTGCTATAAAGAGCTGCTATTACTGCAAACATCTTTACATCTAAGTGATGAGAGGAAAGCCTACGAGTAATGATGAAAACACACCTAAAAAGGAACCATAAAAAAAAAAAAAAACGTAATGCGTTAACTTTTATTATTTCTTTTTCCATTTTCAACATTTAGAAAATGATTGTGCTGGCATATTCAGGTTGTGTGTATAAACACACACAACTACACATGGTGTAATTTCCCACTTCATTTGAAATGATTTAATGAGAATAACGGAACATGGACTACTGCAGAGAAATTTGTTGATGGCGTCATGTTGCACAGCTTGAGTCCCTAGTGTTCTCATTTCTCTATGACAACATAAAACATAGGATAATCAGTGTCACATTCATCCAGATAATCTCCTCCAGAATCCTGCAGCTACGCTCACCACAACTGTTCGGATTGATCTACATCCAGCCTGGTTGAAAATAAGAACTAAAGCAAAGAGTGAAACGGTTTTAAAATGTTGTTATTGGCCAGAAAATGCTCACTAGGATTCATAGGTGGTAATGTACATGTTCAAATCCTTAACAATAGCCTTAATGCTTGGATGGTGGTTTTTAAGTAAAAAAAAAGACATTGTCAGCTCTCCCCCAGATACTAAAAGCAAAAACAGAACTGTTCGCTTTTAGATTTTGCAGTTGTATTTAAGTGTCTGGGACATTGTGGTGCAACAGAAAGCCAAGCTGACCTCACTGAAGAGTCTTCTAACAACACAGCTCTCCTGCTGTCATCAACAGGTTCCACATCAAAGTAGCCTGTCAGAGTGGTAGTTTATCTATGTTTATAAAATTGTAATGAGAGAATGTTTCTTTCTTCACCACAAATATCTATGAAACCTCTGATACCTCATTGACAATGACATTTTTGATGTGTCACCCACTCTTTGTTTTTAAGTTTGTTCTGCACTGCAGCTTGCTTGTCGCTTATGTGAGAGTCTGTTATCTGGAATAGGCTCACTCTATCTTCCTGCTCTCTATCTGGCCTCACGCCTCTTCACAGCCGATGAGGGAAGTTATGGGACAAGCTGAAGTCAACTTCTTTGCCCACGTTTCCCATACTGAGTGCCAGTGTCCACCCTTAAACACAGTGTCTTTGTCATCCACACAGTCCTCACCCACTCACTTCCTTTTTTCTTTGGACACAAATGTTATTTTGAGACGGAGAATAAAAAAATAAAATAAGCAGGTTGGTCACTGACACTGCACTTTCATTATGTTTTGGATCAGATTTCATTGTCCTCCAGTTACATTTCAGTGTAAAAATTTTACTTCCGCTCATACTTCGTGTTAGTAAATCACCTAAATGAAGATTTCTGAAATGTTAATTATTTTAATTATGTTGAATCCTGAGTAAAGAGGGAGTATTAAGCTGTGATTCTTTGGACTAAATGTTGATTTGAGTCAGCAATGTGTTGGATGATGTGATAACAAAAGCTTTGTGTTCTCTGGGCCCACAGCATGTTGGGGTATTACTTTCAGTGGGACGGTTGTCCTGCACACCTACATCAACATTTGACCTAATGGTCTGGCTGGCTGTCTTAAGACATACAAACAAACAACTAGACCACACATACTGAATCACATTGTTATGTTGGATCAGTTTTGTTAGAAAAAGAGAATTTATTTTCACACATTTGGCTAAATCCAGGTGGATTATTAGGATGTTGTAAACAGTACAACTTTCAGGGTATAAAAAGTCTTTCTTTGCTTTTACTTCACTTTTACGCATAATAATATTTCAAAAACTTACAAAACTTTTAGAAATAAAAGCCATGTTTTATTCATTAGACATAAATGAAAAAAGTGGTTGCTTTTAGGCTTGTTTAAGAAAAATTGCACATGGCTGATGTGACATGTTACATGTGACATAAATTCAATTATTAAGTGCGCTACCTCTATAAGATGGGAAATATGAAATGATATGAAAATATATCACCCATACTTTTCATACAAGTCAAAAGAGGCTCAATCCCTCAAATAATTTATTCAAGATTAATTGTTTATCATGCAAGGTTTATTGGGGCAACTTTTAGTGGCATCATCTTTGTTTCTATATTCATCTTATGAAGTAAATATTGATAAATTCTGTTAGAAGATGAAATGGTTGCTATTAACAATGTCCTGACTTTATTGTTATTTCAGTTGGGGAGAAAAATGTGGCAGTGGGTTGTTCTCCACAGACAAACAGTCTGACCTCCCACGCCTTGGCAGAGGTTGGCAACAGCATGCCGGGTGACCTTTAACTTTATCTTTGTTTCTCAGGAAAGAAGATGAAGCTCAAAAAAAGAAATGCTGGATTGACTCCTTTTCTCCTTTTTCACTTTAAACATCCATCACTACATTTAATTGGAAATCAGCATGCTGCTCGGCTACATTTTCAGATTTATAGCTTGTTTGGTGTAATTCTTCCTCTTTCCTTGCAGTAAAGGTAAACTTTTGGTGATGTGGAATTTATGTGTTTACTGCAATAGGCCTCCGCAAAAATCTGAAAGTAAAGACAGTGAAACATGCAACCTTTGGTATTTAAAAACAACGGGAGCAGAATAAATAAACAACAGCTGAGTTTGAACTACAATGTTAATTAAGTAAATAAAGGTTGTGCACCCAGCAGTTTAGATGTCTGTTTTCTGATGTCTTTAACTGGTCGTGTGCTGGTTAGGAAGATTTATGTTCTTCAACGGTGTCAGTAGGTAAAGCAAAGTTTTACAAAGTCCTAGTTATTATTATGGATTGAGAGTTGTACTGTAAATGTAGGGCATTACACTATTCTTTGAAGTGTGGAAATATCAGTGTGCGCAGCATGTCAGAGAGTTCAAAGCCTTACCAATATCCATTCTCACGTGGCTGATTTATTATCATATGACCTTCCTCAGGTGGAGTCTACAGCGAAAATTTAGGTATAGAGTGCAAGAAGAGGAGGATGGGATTTAAATAGAAGATGGAAAGGAGGTTTGAGGAAAGATCAAAGCCTTTACAATTTTCTCTTTTCACAAATTGTGCAGCCCTGCACACGTGCAAACGTGGTAATACGCAGTCTACTGTAGTGTACAAACTGGTATATCTTGGCAATAGACATGCTCACTTAAACTCTACTGAAAATTGCAATCATGACCAGGATAAACATCATCCATCATTTCTAATTACACTAATTTCACTGTTTCGGATTAATGCTGAACCCTACTAGCACAACCACAGAAGTGCAACTAAATCAACTTGTTGATAAATCGGTAAGCTCAGAGTCACACAGACTCCTCCATGAGAGAAGCTCAAACCAACCAGCTGTTGCTCTAGATTTTAGAGTTCTTGGGAACATCTTCCTCCTTAGATATTGGGTGGTCTCCTTTGTCCTGATCCCATTACATTTTGTTTGGGATTGGTCCACACATTGGAAATAAAGGCATGCAAAAGAAAAAAACAAGAGCTTGGATGTTGGAGAACACATTATGAACAAAGTAGTAAAGTTAAAAGGCACAGGCATGCGGTGCATTGTACAATCGTAGTTTTTTCTAGCACATAGCTAGAAAATCACAAAGCAGCATTTTTCTGAGATCATGAACACTCAGAATGATCAACAGAAGCAAGAGTAGCCCACACTTGGACTGTTCCCCATATATTTGTTTAGATTGCCCTCAAGTGACTGCAACAAAGTTATAACAAATAAACAAATGTTGGCAAAGCTGTGTGCCGCACCACTGCAGGTCAGACACACAAGGAAGCTGAAACCTACACACCAGTGTTGCTAGAGTATTTTTGGATAAGTATTATACTCTCTAGTACTTTCTAGTATGATTGACATAATTCTCCACAACACTGAAATTAAAGGCTGAAAGTAAAACTCATATCATATACTAAACCTTCAAATTTTAGTATATATTAATCAAAAGGACATAGTTATTGGAGCAGTAGTTTTTTCTTTTTAATTCATGTAATCCAGTTATTCAGGTAAAAAAAAAAAAAAAAGATCAGCCACAATACTGTTGAGACAAGGTCATTTCATGCCATTTCCAAAAGATTAAATAAATAAATAAAAAATTTACTTTGACCACAGAGCAGTTTTCCACTTTACCTCAGGCTCTTTTAATTGTGGTTCTATTTGGGGATGACTGTAACTATTCTGTATCATGTTCACATATTTTCATCTTTGCATGGCAGAACTTTAACCTTCTTTTGTGGATGGCATGGTGAACTGTGTTATGGACATCTAGTTCTAAAATTCAACAAGTGTGATCCATTACAGGATCACACTTGTTTGTAATACGGTGCTGCCTGAGAGCCCAAAGATCACAGGTATCCAATACTGATTTAGGATTAGTCCTTTGTACAGAAAGATGATTGCAGATTCTTGGGATGTAGATAACAGAATATTTGTAAGATTTAATATTTACCTGTTGCCTGTCACGTTCCTGCATTTTGAACATTTTTTTTATGTTTTCTGTGTTCTGTTGTGAATTATTGCATTCTCTTTTGATGTACATTTCACTCAGAATCCCAACTTTTGTGGAATTGGGGGTTGTAGCTGCTAAAATGTCAAAGAGGATTAGGCTTGAAAGAGACTTCTGTTGGTTTTAAAAGTAGT
This sequence comes from Melanotaenia boesemani, assembly GCF_017639745.1. Lineage (NCBI taxonomy): Eukaryota > Metazoa > Chordata > Actinopteri > Atheriniformes > Melanotaeniidae > Melanotaenia > Melanotaenia boesemani. Next base: position 20,584,193 of record NC_055692.1, read on the forward strand.
GTATTTCTTTCTGACAAAAGATCTGCAATGTGACAGATAGGCGAAAGAAATGGGAAGAAAAGAGGAGATAAGAAAGAACAAGATTTAAAATGGAAAGATACCACAGTACAAGAGCAAAGTTGCTGAGGATGCAAATCTGTGGGAGCAGCATAAAAACCAGTGTCCGTTCAGTGACATGTTCAAGTTCAGCAACAGAGAGTAAAACAGCTGTGTGGCCTGCCGGGACAACATTAGTCCTGGACAAAAATGACAACTATTTTATGAGAGCTTTTGAAGATGGTGGCTTTATTATAGTGGGTCTGTGACCTAAGCACAACCCAGTAAAGATTTAGCACCATATAGCCTTCTGGTTTTTCAGTGTATCATAAGCAGTACTTTGTGTGTGTGTGTGTGTGTGTGTGAGTGTTTTTGTGTGTGCATGTGTGTGTAAAGGAAAAATCTCCTAGGCAACAATCATAGATCTCAAGTTTCTTAACTAGAAGTTAAGTTTCTCCTACTTAAAAATGATATCTTCTGAGAAATTTAGAAAATATCTACACCAGCTAAATGGTGCTGCTTCCTCTTTTTTCTTTCAGTAGCACGCTGCATTGCCTCAGTGTTTCTGTGCGAATTAGAGCCAAGATGAAACCAAATGAGGAATGCTTTATGGCATCTGAAGCCTGCATGTGATTCCAAAGAGTCACTGACAAGAATTAATAGAGAGGAATCTTTGTTCTGACTTACATACTTTACTGATGACCAATGAATTCATTCTGTGTTTCTCCCAGACTCATGAAGCACCCCATCACCTTAAAAAAGTCTCCCACTTCAAAGCAAATGTTATGCAATATTTGTTGCACCTCTGCACTGCAGAACTTGACATGATGGCAGAAAGGTGCGAGTACTTGCTCATCTTTCACTGCTAGCTGACTTTGGAAACCAGATGAGTCAATTAATTAATTAAAAAAGTAAAGTCATTCATTCATTCATTCATTCATTCATTCATTCATTCAGTCATTCATTCATTCATTCATTCATTCATTCCCCATTACTGAACTCTTCTGCTGTCTGTAAATGATTAAACCCGCAAACCTGCAGAGAAATCTTTATTTCCTGAAGCTGCGATGGCACCTGCAAGTTGACTGTGATTTGACCCTGCTTTGTCATTGTATCATTGGTTATAACTCCTCTTTCCCGCCTTTTTACAGGTGCAGTTGGGCTCTGTGGCGCTCCAGCCAGCTCCGGACCCTGTCGAACTCACCCGGCAGATGATTGGCCAGTCGCTGCAACGCAATCAAGACCTGGACAGAGAAAATTGCCGATTGTTGGAGAAGAATCGTAGACTGAGACAGGATCAGCAGCTAATACTGACAGAGTAAGAACAAGTGGTGTAGTTTGCGTGTCAGCTCCTTGTGTTGCCAACTGTTTATACCCACAACAATCTCCTACATGACCACTGGTGATCCATTTAGGTTTCACCCAGCCAAACTAGATTTAAGACATATGGAAACCAAGTTAAAATGACACAATTGTATGTCCTTTTTTTCATGGATGTCATCTACTTCTTTTAAATAATGCCTCTGTGTGTGCTGTTTATCTGCTTATTGATTTCTTTGTTTATGAATGGAATCTGCTGTGGTTGTTGAATGATGAGTGTCACACAGGTTTCAGGCGTTAACATCATAACTGTCAAAGGGCAAACCAAACCAAATCAAACCAAACTGCCAAGAATCTGCCTTACATGTGTTTATCTTTGAGTTTGCACATGTTCATGTTTTTTTCTCAACAGGCTGGAGCAGCAAGTTCACGATAAACAGATGTTAGAAAGGGAACTGTACTCCCGGTTTGTCATGGTACTGAATGAAAAGAAGGCAAAGATCAGAGACCTACAGGATGCTGTCCTCCAGCTCCGCCGAGCCGAAGACCAACAGATGGAGGAGGAGAGGGAACCAAGGTTTGCATGTTGATTTTGAATGAGTTGTGATTATTTATTTATTTATTTATTATTCTGGCATCACAGAATCCACAGTTATTTATTTCTCTATGACTGGATTTTTGAAGCATTTAAAGTGGCGTTTTTTTCCAGGAGTGTAAAGGTCTCTTCTGGCATAATTTCAGCTGTAAAACTTACAAATACATTGTTCTATATTTAACTATTACCAATGCATTTCAAACAGAGGCAATTGTGCCATATTGAAGCTGACTTTACTTGAGATATAAAAGCATTTTTCTTTTTCCAGATACAAGATCAGGTTTAAAAAAATAGGGGGAAAGGAAAGTTAAAATTAAGTCAGCGCAGATGCAACTAATATTTATCTGATAATATTATTATCATCTGATTTAAAGATTATATTCTTGATTAATTAAATATCATTTGGTCCATTCCTTGGACTTCCTAGAGCCCAGTGTGCCACATTGTAGCTGTAGCTGTGCTGTCATACCAGTGTGTTTGCCACGGTTCTGGTTTCTGTACAGCAATGAGCTTGTTTCCTTTAACGACACTGCTATATCTTTCATATTATAAAATAATGGCAAGTTGCAGAGTACGGATTGAATTTGGCTAACAGATCCTAAAAGAGTTTGAGATGCTGTTTCTTCTAATGCATGTTCTCTCATCAAATTCTTTTCAGTGACAATGACACAACTCAGAGTGATGATGGCAGTCAGGATAGAAGAGAGCAGGAAGTTCAGAGCATCCGTCCGTCTCAGGAGCCGACTATCCTCATCACAGGTGTATATATGTTGTCATTAGAAGAGCAACAGCTCTTAAAAGGCCCTCAAATTAAACTTTTTGTATTAGTCCAGAAGTAATAATGGGCAGATTATGATTAAAATTATTGGGGAAATAAGCTTTAAAAATCTGCAGAATGCAGTAAAAAAGTAACAGACTGCAAGTTAGAGAGAAAATAGACCGGTAGAAATGCACCAGTCTTCTTAAAAAAACAGGAAGATGAGGCTAATGAAAGACTTCAGAATAATAATTAAAAACTGAGTGTTCCTCTCTTTAAGTAGTAATTATTTTACCATCTCATTTCTCATGGAATGACTTTATCAAAATATCCTGTTACAGTGTTGCACCATAAACACACTCTGCTCCAAAATGGACTTGCAAATACACCATATCTCAGTGTAGCAGGCTATAGAAGCATTATAAATGCCAGATTCACTCCCTCCTGTTCCTGGTACTCTTTGTTATGACGTACTTTAGAACATGATGTTATTTAGGTATTGACACACACTCTATGTGAAGCTATATGTGAAACTTGAGTTTTTATTCTCCTCTAACAGATTTTACCGCCCCAGAACTTAATTAATTGGAATTGAAAATGCAAGCGGCGGTTGGGGCTCAGTCCTGGGAAACACTTGCTGTGATTGCTTCAACACACCCAACTGTGAGGTGGTCTTCATGTTCCTACATCACACAGAGCCGGCGTATGACATCACATCTGCTGACTCATACCCCCCCATTACAGAACTGGGAGATGCAGGGATAACCCCCGTGATTACCCTCTCAATGGCTGTTTGTTTTCAGAGCCAAACTCAAGCCACCCTTAGTGAATAACAAAGTTGCAACACACATTGATGCTATAGTGACTTCAACAGCTTGTGTTGTTTAGCTCTTATTTACTCCTTTTCTCAGATGCATGTACCCTCCCCTGGCCTTAGTGGTGGGTGTTTATGGCCTTTAAAGGTTATAACAATGCTTTCTTGTGTTTTCGACTTGTCAATGAGATCTTCTGATGCTTATTTCTTTGTTTTGCACTTCTTAACATTAAGGCTGTCCAAAAACTTAATTTGTGGGTGTTTCCCTCCTGGCCAAAAGCACATTGCTGGAAACCAGCCATACATTCATGTCAGTGGCTACTCTCAAGTCAAATGGATGCTAAGTTACATTGTTATTCCTTATGTTTGTGCAGCTTAGCTTGGTTGCCCCTGCAACCAATGAATTCATATTAATCATTCAAAACATACAGAAATCACCAGTACACTCTTTTATGTAAACAAGGTCTTTCACCATACAAGTCATTTAACACATCATTGACACAACTGTTTTCTGCGAGTCCCCACCCATTTTCTATTGCAAAGCTTGGCTCAGATCAGACACAATACACCATAGCAGTCTGATGTTTGAATGGGCTACGATTTTCCCCTTTGACATGCTTGGCCTTTGTTGACCTTTGAGCCCCAGGCTGTGTTTTCATGCTAAGCAGAGCTAGAGGCACTTTTTGACCTGCTCCCTCCAGGTTTAGCTTCTGATAGTGACAACACAGGAAGCATCATTCACAAGGGAGGGACTTGAAGATAAGAGAGATAGAGACAGAGGGAGAATGAAAGGAGAGGAGAAAAGTAGTGTCACTTAAAGGATCAGAGTGACTCTAAGGGAAAGAGGAATACATAGAGACACCATACTTGACACATGCTTCATTTATTTAAATATGAACACAAAATCAACCTCAGCCTTAATTTTATAAGTTTTATCTCCTGATCAGTTCAGATCGTACTCTTTGTTCTGACACAGCTACTTAATCTGCCGATCTTTGAATGTGAACAGGCTAGCGGCAGTGTTAAAGGGCGAACAGGTGTGTTTTTCTCTGTTTATATAATCGATTGTGACCAAACTTGTGTGGAATGCCAGATCTCTATTACCGATAAAAGTTGTGAAGTTGTCTCAGGTTAACAAAGGTTATCAGGGATAACACGTCCTGAAACAGCTAAAGATGTGCCAAAAATGACACTGATGGAGAATCAATTCAAACAATGAAGATGGAATTGGATCAGTTCATCCCCAGAAATCTGGAGGAAGACTAAATATTAGCAATGCTTGCGATTTACAGCAGAAACAGAAGTTGTCTTGTAGAAAGATTTTAGTACATGAGGTGTTTTTTTACTCATTCATTTCTTCTTTTTTAACCAGTCGTTTGTCAATATAACTGAATTCTTTACTTTTTCTCCAGGACGTGATTTGGTGCCACAGGGCATCTCTATTGACCGGACTTTTTCTGACAGTGAAGAAGAACAGCCGAGACGGAAGCGTAGGTGGCTTCACACTCCGAGCACAGACTCCTTTTAGCAAAGATAAAATCACAGGTTGGTCTGATAACTAGTGCAAACCATGTATTTGCTGTAACTGATGTTCCTGGTGCAGCTTCCCCCAAAATGACTTTGATTAGTAGTATAAAGTTTAAACCTGTTAATCAATGTTTTAAAAGGTACAGTATTGTTGCATGGAGGTAATTTTTTTTTTCACATGAGATGATCATCAGATTGTGTCAACAGAAAACGCCCGCTCTCTATTGGAGAGCAAACTGATCCCAAACCAGTTAAAAAAAAATGTAATTTAATCCTTTCAAGATTTTCTGTATTCAGTCTAATAAAGTGGTATAAAATCACATGTGGCATTTATTCAGTTTACTACATAAGAAAGAAAAAATGAAATCATCATTTTTATATCATCATTACGAGGATTAAAGAACGAGTCCACAAATCCCAGCAGGATCTGTGAAGCCCTTCATATTTCTAGAAACTTATTTGATTTTTACTTCTTTTTTTCATGTTATAATATTAATTTAATTACTCTTTTTAAGTAACACATTTCTCCATTCCCTCCTGCTGGTTACTGGTTGTAGGTGTGAAACTGGTGGTTGTACATAGGGAATGCTGGTGATGTCAGCAGACATGTGACTACTACTTGGCAAAATGACAGCTGTTGCAATGACTGCAAACTTTTTGACTGCCTCCAAAACAGGAAAGTGATTTAAGACATTAGAACGGTGTGTAAAGTATTGTCACTTTGATATTAAATCACACGCCTAGTTCTAAAGTATTAGAAACCACAGAAAAGAGGCATAAACTCCATTTCTGACCTTGTGTTTACGTCTGTGGTCCACAAATAGTTTGAAAAGTCACAGATAACCTTAACTTGTAATTCTCTCATTCCTACGGCATGTGGCCATATTAAGTGGTTTGCCACTTAAGGGGGGAAGAGAGACGTGTCTATATAACAACAGTATAGCTGCATAGCTTTTGTTAGTGGTGTTGTTGGCAAGGAGGGGCAAACATGAAGATTTTAATCAGTGATTGTTATTTTTACTTCTCCAGGTTAGTGTTGAGGTGTGTTGTGCTAATGTTTTCCCTCTGCTTACATCTGGGTGTTTGCTAGATGAGGGGGATAAGGGGCACAGATAGTTACGTTAGTGTGTGGTAGAACTCTGTTTAGTCAAGCAACATGAAAACAATACGTTTTGAAATTCTTCAGCTTTCATTTGCATCCTCACCCTTTCACTAATATAATACAGTCCTAGTTCATATCATAAACTGTATTTTCAAAGAATAGCTTCATATTGAAGGGTAAAACTTGCATTTTACATTTCATGTTTGATTTGCTTCTAACTTCTTCTCTCTCTGCTCTCTATTCCATTTTTCTTTTTCCTTTTTTTTAATCTGTTCTCTACCCGCCTCTTCAAAGAATAGACAAAGTGACAAGTTATCTTTGGCTGGTCAAGTTTACAGCACTATGCACAACCAAAACAACAGCAGCCAAGCAACAGTGTCCCAGAGGTGCCCCTATTTTCCCATGTCCTGGAGGAAGCCGGACTGTGTTACTACCATGCCATCTGCTTTAAATGTGACAATTACCTGTCACAGCTTTCATTGGAATCTTGGCTTTCGTCTTCAATAAATCAAAATTTAAACAATTAATAATGCCATCTTTTCCCAAACTCTCCTGAGTGCAACCACCTGTCTGTTCTCATGTAAAGATCCATAAATGACACTTTGAATTTTCTGCTCCTTCCTCAAGTTTTCGCTTTTGTTGCTGCCAAAACCTTGTGTTGTGTTAGACAATCTGGACCAGGAGTATTAACGTCATTTCTGGAGTGATTAATTTGAGCTTAACTTGAAGTGAGCTTCTGTTGCCAAGCCACTCAGATTCGGCTCAGTGTGAGACCCATGAAAGCATAACAACTACTGAAGGACAACTTGCTACACCCAGAAAACAGGGTGTCACCAACAAGAAGCTGAATCTGCTTTGTTCCTGATTACTCATCATGTCTTGCTGTTGTTTTCATCCCTCTTTTCATTCTGAAATTAAACCACACCACATCTTTAATTCCCACTCTCTAAACTACATCCTGCAGAAGATAATTTGATCTTCCCTTTTTTTCTTGTTTTCTGCCCTTTTATTCAGTGAACATTCTGTGGTCAGAACTACCTGATGGGTGTTTTCCAGTGAGTTAATGGTGTGTTGATTATTACTGTCTTTGGTTTCTCTCTTTGTCTTTTACCTCTGCCACCATGTTTAGGTTCCTGAGGTCACTGCAGTGTGTCTTCATACTGAGACCACTGAACCAATCGGTTCAGGGTCTTTATCTGACCATTCTGCCTTTAGCTTTTAGACCCTGTTGCAGTCTTTTGTGATTTTGATGATACCTTTTTGTCTGCTGAGGACCACGGGTGGCCACTTGGATAATCCTCCTGCAACACGTTCTTGCTGGTTTAGTAATCCCCACAGGAATGTCACACTTTCCCCTCTATGCACCCCATCAATAAGGTATTTTACAAAGGGAACTAGAAGTGAAGGTCTAAGGCTAATTTACAGATGAGTGCATGGGATGCTGGTCGGACTTTTCGGTGGTTTTAGCCAAAATTTTGCTTAGATCATGTAAATCTGTTTGGTATTATTTTTCTTTATTAAGAATTGTGGTTATTTACTATGTTTTTTTATAATGTTCTAAAAACAATTGTAAGTTTTACTCCAGATAGTTAAAAAATTGTGATATGTGATTAAAAAAAATAAAAATAAAAATAATACACTACTGTTCAAAAGTTTGGGGTCACTTCCCTATTAAATCCCATGACAACGTGATCCCAAACTTTTGAACGGTAGTATATATATATATATATATATATATATATATATATATATATATATATATAGCGTTTGCTTTATTCCCGGGTATGTTAATAGACCCCTCCCCCCACAGGTTTTTGTGTCATTGAGCACCTAATTACTCAATCAATGGTATTAGTAGGCCTGCTGGTGTTCTAACAGCAAACACCAAACCAAATAAAAACATACGCCATGTACATACCGTAAAATGTCATTGTAACATGTTTAAACTGGTTTAGTTTTAATGAACCAAGTCTCAAACTATTGTGTTGTGTTGGAGCTGAATAATTGCAGTGGTTCATAATTCTGCTTTTTGTTTCAGTGCTACCTTAAATTATATTTTGACCAGTCAACAAAAATAAAAAAAAACTTCATTGAATATTTTGTATCAGTGTCATTATTTAAGGCATTTAAAGCCCTTACTGCATGGGGAATGTTACGGTGGTGAAAATTGTTCTCGTTAAGGGCATCTGTTTGGAATAAAACTGCAAATTGTTACCAAGGACAGTCTAAATCAGTGGTTCCCAACTTATTTTTCTTGAAGGCCCCCTTAATGCAACTACCAAAAAGCCATGGACTTTTGCCCCAGTCTGAAACCGTGCTTGGTTTTATGCTTTCATTTGCTAGTCTTTCTCTGTCCTTTAATACCACCAAAGTTAATGTAACTACCAACATGTAGCCTTACTTTTTTGCAATAGGGGCGAACTATCTGCAATGTGAAGTTTCTCAGATGTGTTTCATCAATGAAACAGAAAAAAAAAAAAAAAAGGTTTACTAGGAAAGACATTAAATACTCCACTACTGTAGCTCCACAAATTACATAGACTTAGATTGATTATCTGCACAATGTATGGCCCACTAAATAGCTTATTTTCTTTTTGACTAAGGATATGTGTTCAATTCAACTCTATTTGTATAGCACCAGTTCACAATGTCATCTCAGGGCACTTTACAGACAAATCAGTACAATCAATTCATTATAAATAATAGCCTATTTAAGGAAAACTAACAGATTGCATCAAATCTTAAATATGTTCTAAACTATATGTTCAAAACTATTGTTGTATAGTGGATTTTAATGACCCCTTTGGGACTTTGTTTCAAATGTTACTGTTTTCAGGCTCCCAAAAAGGAATTCCATGTAAATGAAAATTTAAATGATAAGAAGCAGATACACCTCAACGCGTCTCTGTGTGGACATGGCCTTAATTTTAACAATCACATGGGCTCTGTACAGTCAAACCCTTGTGGACACGCTGTGCTATTTGGGAGACTCCTTTGAGTGGGTCAGGGACCCCATATTGGAAACCAGTGGTCTAGATCATCTGCACAAGCATGCACACATGCTCGTGCAGCTGAAGGGTTTAACACCGGGCTGAAATGAAACAACCAGTCACTGGCTTATCATCATCATTCACTTACTGAGTGCACCTGTAGAATTCCCATCATCCAGGCAAGTGACAGGAGTCTTCCTGCTTTCCTGCCACAGCGCTGCAGTAAGACAGAATGGTCTTTGTCTGATCTGGCTGTGCTGTGGTCTCACTCCGCTCCACCTTGTCCTGTAATGTCTGAAGAAACTCAGCCTCAAACAAGGAGCTTTTTGAAACCTGGAGATGACATCTCATTTCCAATTTTCTCTTATGAGCTATGCAGTTAACTTGAACTGCAGACAAAGTGGTTTAGTTGATGTATAGTCATATATATAGCAGAATGATTAATAAACATACCATAAACTACTTTGCAACACGAATACTGACTTGTAATTCTCGAATTACACTGCCTCATGGTATACAACTGTAAACATTGTTTGTTCCTTTTTTTCTCAGAAGTATAAATAGTTCCACAGGGCTGATCTTGTCGGACTATTACCTGCTGCTGCTGTGGCTCACAGTGGGCTGCACAGTTATTTCTGCTGTGGGCAAGACACATGGAAGTAAAGCTTTAGGCAATCTGTTTGAAACTTGAGGAATATATTTCAGAGCAATGTAAAACCAGCAGTGAGCCTTCATCTTGGATGTATAACCCCTTCTGTCCTCTAGTTTTCTGTGTAAAAAGGTACAAAAAGGTATTTGTACCTTTTTACACAGACCATGTACCCTTAGGCTGGGCATAGGTTTCTGAGCCTGTGTGCACATTTCCACTGGGACCCTGCAGATGTGCATCAGTCTTATTCATACTAACCTTCAGGTTAGCTCCATCGAAGCTTGTAATACACGGACATGTTATTTGTCTACATTGCTTCTGGAGGTGTGAACAATAGTAATTCTCTTGTGAAGTGTCCCCTTAAAACCTTGTTGTTCATTTGCCCCTCATCTCCATCTTCTTTGTACAGGCCATGCTATCCCTCACTTTGACCACTCCATGCTGTTCTTGCAGACCTCCCTGCTTGTATAGTGAAACCCCAACAGATGGTTCTGAATGTAGATGAGTCACTATATTACTCACTAAACATAAAAAGTTCATTCTAATCCCAGTCAAGCAGGCTTATACTTCTTCTAGACCACAGCCATGAGACAATCTTAGTTCAGTTAATTTATGGTTCCATAGTGGTGGAACAAGTTCCCAAATGCTATCAGCATGGGTTCTCTGTACTTTCAATAATCTAAATTACACAATCCATCCCTTTACCCATTGGGTATACTCGCTTCTTCCAGTGCAGGGCTGCAGGGGGGGCTGGAGCCCATCCCAGCTGCTATCAGATGCAGGGTACACTCAGGTCTAACCAGGACTTACTTGCACAGCTATATCTATTCTACTTACACTCTAACATTTGCATTAATCGAATGAGGTTGTCATGTCACACATTCTCTGTTTGAGACACGGCAGGATTGCAGATGCACCCGCTTGTTTCTCAGCCATGACTCTGCAACATGTGCAGAACGCTGTTTTTCCTTTTCTTGTTGAAAAATATGTGTAGTCCGAAACATGTTTTTTTTTGTTTTTCTTTGTTTCAGTGCTTACACAGAAGTGTAAAGCCCCTTTAGTAAGGGACACTTATATCACCCTGTACCATCAAAGAGTCTGCAGATGACAGTCTGGTGGGCCCTTCATGTCTTTATGAGTGACAGTTCTTGATGCATTCTGGGGAATTGAAGATCACAAGTGTCCAAATTATTCTTGCACTCTGCCCATTTACACAATGAAATCCCTCTTGATTTCTCGAATGTCTTACTGATATATAAAATATCTTTGGTTTATACTGTTTACAATGAAATTAATTTAAAAGTAAAAATAATCAATGCTTTCTTTATTGTTTTACCCTAATATTTTTCCTTAATACTTTCCTTAATTAGGGTTATGGCTCATATAAAGCCAGAACCATGTATAATCTAAAACTTCTTTTGTTGCTTTACTTAGTGAGTCAGATGCAAATCTTCATTGACATTAGGGCTATGTTCTCCCAGTCTTTGTTTTGAGTGGTGAGTTTTGGATAGCCAGTGGCAAAGACTACCCACTTTGCTTAAGGGCAGTCATTAAAACCTCTTTTTGATCACAAGAAATAACGAGCAGGTTCTCTTTGAGATGCTACAGTGAACCGATTAACCTCATTATTTGAATTAAGCCCAATGTGCTGCAGGTCTGAAAAGGACAAGAGTTGAACACTAAATGTGTGATAATGACACCCTGCTGCAGTCCTCAGCTTGTAGAGACTTTTTTTTTCACATAGCACAGCAGCTTGCAACTTGAAATAAAAGCTCTTATGTGAACATATACTTTTCTCTTTCTGAAAAAAATTACTTTTTAATTTGTTTTAGATTATTAAAATTACTGCCAGCGTGTTTGATTGTGTAGCAGCATCTTACTTAGAAATGCAAAGTGATCTACATCAACTACTAACAACTTTATAATTCTGTTTGTGCCACCCAAGCATTTTAAAGCATGTCTGAGAAAAGACTTGCTTTGCAGTTTTACCAAAGCATCGTTTAATTGGAACCAAAGAAACCAAAATGACTTCCTACAGCTGACTTGATTTTCTCTCATAGCTGGGAATGCATTATCTTATTATGATAACTTCCACTTGGTTAGAGACCAAAGAATCATCAAGTTATCCATGATGCCTTGTCTTGTCTGGGCTAACTGCTGCTTGGCTCTATAACTGTCTGACACTCCCAATTCTGCTGTGGTTAAAGTAAGCATGACTCCCCTGGTAATTTCACCATAGAGTCAATGAGTTTTCCCATACTCTGAATCAGTGTCACTCAATTTCAAATACCTTGTTACTAAGTTGTCACCCATAGCCCTGAAGCTTGTAATCATGAGGTCATGCATAGGCTGATAACAGCGGAAGGGATGAGGCTGGAGGATTAAATGGTTTCCACAATGCCACATTATGTTAAGTGCAATTGGCAAAGATCTGTGAGGTGGGAATGGTCTGTTTGGTTCACAACCCCCACCCCCATTTCTTCATTCACTTTCCTCTGCCTTTGTTTGATTGCCATGCCTTCAGAGAAAAGTGGTTTGCTCAAAGGTGGCAGATGCAGTGATTCATAAAGTTCCACTTTGCTCACACTGTGACACTGATGGGTCAGCTGATTCAGCACCGTATGCAATCCTGCAATCTGTGGGAGCAATTTGACAAATTTTGGTAGATTTCTTTTTAGCTAATGTGTGTTAATTTTGGGCTAACACACATCCCTTATTGTCTTAAGTGATTCAGCTTGAACTGGGTGTATCTTATGGTGATTCATGTTGTTTAAAAAAGTATCTGCAATGTATTCTACCTACTCCTGATTGTGGATCAACATTCTGTTTTTGGGGCTGTAATCTGGTTTTACAGCATGTGAAGCTTGCTAACAGCAAGTCACTGCATGAAGAGGCTAAACTGTGAAGACAGAGGTGCAGAAAGAGAGATTGAGCACCAGATTTTTAAGTAATTAAATCCGATTGACAGATGTCATTAGAGGGAAAAATAATGTGTCATAAAATGAGTGACACCAGCCCATCGACTGATGCCTGGGCCACAGAATGCCCTCACACTGACAGTGTGTAACATTTTCTTTTCTCTCTTTTTCCTGTCAGTTTTCTTTACAGTGTTTGGAAGACGTAAATAATTGAAGGGTGCAGTTGGCTGTTAATGCTCTTGATATTCTCTTGTTGTCGCTTTTAAAAAATGTCTAAAACATTTTGCTATAAATTCTTAGAAAATTTGTTTAATTTAAAATATTTCAGTCTGGGCTTCCAAGATTACTAATAAAACTAATTATATCCCTTTAGAAACAATTATGTTTATTTAAGATGCAATAGCTTGTGAGAGCCTGATTGTTATTTCCACACAAATGTTAATAAATAATTCCTCAGACACATCTGTGTTGCTACATGCAGAAAAAGAGCTCCTGTTCAGGATGCATCTCTTTTTTTCTTTAGTGCACATTTTTTGTCACAAGTTTGTAATAACCAGAATGAAAGAGGTGTTTTAAGATTAATATCATTATTTTTATTTATATATTTATTCTCTTAAATGAAAACCATGACACTGGTTTTATAAATTCATTATCTTTCAGATATTTCAAACAAAAAAATCAATTACCTGATAAAAGGTCTCAGCTGCACCTTTTCCTTCATTTAACATTCAGTAATCTGTGAATTACTAAAACATTTTTTTTTCTTTCTGAAACTCTCATTTCAGTGTAATGCAGATGTCTACATCACACGTCTTCCTCAGACCAATGCCACAGATGCCAGAAATTATGATAAAAAAGAAACTAAAGATAATAGCTGTCTGAAGAAAGAATCGGTTCTGTTGCTTTGCTGTCTTGGCTTTTCACTAAAGCTGAAGGGATCAGCGGTGGTGGTCTGGACCTCCTCACTTGACTCCAGAGGATCAAGGTTCACGTCTGTCCAGAGGCAACTTCATTTTCCCACATGTTCTACTCTAAACAGGGGGTTCACTCACAAAAACACACACATCACAAGCTCGTTTCCCTGAGCCCCGGGAAATCACAGCAGGCTGTTTTATCTCTCTCTGAGTCACAGGTTTGGGTTTTGTTTGACACTTCAGTTACACAACTTTTTTACACTATTATTTATCAGTTAGAACAATCTCTTCTGGCAGTGATCTGAATGGTAATTTTTGTAAACTTGATATGTGCCAGTTGGATGTTTTTGTGTATTTATTCAGGTGCAAACATGATGTCAAACATATTGAGTAACTGCAGATTTTCTTTATCAATTCTAACCGGAGAGGCTTAATCCCCATTAATCAATAAAATACATAAAACAGAGGGATGTAAACTTTTAAAATCGAATTTTCTAACCGACAGCTTTTTTAGGTTAGAGAAATTTACGCATCTTTTATGCAGTCGGCGGTGGCATGGGGCCGGAGGCAGACCACCTTTATAGGTCATGTGATATGTGGGTCATCTTGGGGCCCGCACAGCAGATCACCAGGATCAAACACTCTTCGACTGGCTCTTTGACTCAATGATTTAAAGGTGGTTAAAGGCAGACCTTTTTTCATCGTTACACATACACAGGAACTTTAAGATGGCACTGAGTGACTTACAGACTTCAACTCACAACTCAGTTTAAAGTATAAAACAGTAAAAATATTCCTCTAACTCTAAAACTGAGTTGCTGTTAGGCAAGTTGGGATTATGGGACAGATTCCTGTGGATTGTTTCTCTGAGTTGCATAAAGTTTAAAAAGGATGTTTTTGCTATATTTAGAGAATATAATCTGTGTTGCAATGACATATTGTGTCTCTATTTCCTCTGCATGTTCAAATTTGGCACCAACAGCAAATTTTAAATTTATATTTAAATGTAATTTTCCAATCTTCTTTGGAATGATGCCACAGAAAGTGGCAGGTTGTACATGTGAGGAAATTAGTTCAAATTGACAACCTGTTGCCTCCAGCCTTCCCTTTCCAATTCACCTATTGCTTCCTTTGCCTAATTTCCTCTCACAGACTGGCTGTCCAGACCAGTCCAGCCTTGCAGGGAAGAGATGTGTTGTACGTAACCGTTGCTGCACCCCCCATGATTACAATGCGCACAAGTATGGAAAAGGCACCTAGACTTACGAGGGCCCTCAGGCTTTTAGGGGCAGGCTTTTTCTTTCAGAGGTTTTTCACCTTTGCTTTACCTCTTGCCTCTCAACTGCCTTCAGACCACAATGATGATTTAGAACAATTAGTCGGCTTCACTATGCAGTGGGCACTAACTGGGATTTCAGCATTGATTTGTAGTTGAAAACTGATATTTGGTCCGAATGTCTAGACCTCTTTTGCCCTTTTTCATCAGCTAAAATGTAGTTGCATCATTAAACTGTCAGAACACAAATTTGTTTGATTTACTTGACATTTTGTTTAGTTGTGCTGACATTGATCAGTGTGAAGCTTTTTCTCTAAAGTCTAAACGTGGCCTTTGCAAAAATGTCATTTTACCTTAAAAGGGAACTATAAAGGCTTCAGTCACAACCAGCTTCAGGACTATTGGTAGCAACCATATAGTGTGCAAGATAAATGCAAAATGATCTACTTCGTTTTCGGTCAGCATAGAGTGTACTCTCTTTTAAAGCCCTTTGATGTGCATGTTAGCTGCAAGTCAACTTTTTTTTCATGACCTGCCCTCTGTGGGCTAATTCTCAGTTCTTATTGCCTGCATTAAATGAGGTAGTTAGGTTGCAGGCATAGAGCAGGTTGATCAGTTTGAATTATGATAAACATATTGTAGACAAAGCAGCGTAAGTAGTCAGGCTTATCTCCCCGTTTGGAAACAAAACAGAGTTCAGCTAGAATTCTGTATAAATTTAGATAATAAATAAATACACCCAGAAATGGCCAATAAAAAGTTGATCATTCAGTTTTCATCTGTAAGATGTGATATTGAGAATATCTTATTTTGCTAACATGCAAGTTCAGACAGATTCACATGGCTTTACTGCTCTGTCATGACCGACTTGTTCACGCTGTACACGCACTCTCACGTGCGGACAAACTCCTCCCATCCCACCCCACTAAACCCTCCTTTTTTTCAGCAGTAGTGTAGACGTGCCTCTCCCCCGTGTGGAAAATCTCAGCAGTTTCTAGGACCGCTCTTAATTGGCTCTTCCTCCTCAGTTGGCTTCCCATGCTGCTCAGAAGCAGTCAGCTTCCATTTCAGCCAGTCAGTTTCTTTTGCTGATTGACATTTGCTTTTGTTTACACGTCATGCAACTTACATTCTTGTCAATACAAAACCACTTATACAGTTTGCCAATCTGATATAACCAATACATTTATGTATTGGTTATGATTCTCTAAATACTGAGTGAATTATGATGTTGGAGCAAACAGTTTTTGTGAGTCAAATCCAACCAGAGACGTGTCTCCACCTCCCTGTTTCCATCGCACACCCTTGGATATAACTGGTTTACTCTTCCCGTGGGATTAAAGGAAGAACTTCGATTACTTTTGCAGCTTTACCATTACTTTTACATTAATAAATAATATCACAGCACAACCATACAGCAGTTTAAGAAAGGATTAAACAGTTGTGATTAAAGGACTATTTGACATGCGATTACTTTACTGCTTCTTGGTGGTCCTGAGTGAAGATGCACTCACTTCAGTGGAGAAGGCAACAGCTAAAAAAAAGTGTCAGAAAAGTCAGAGTAGTGTGATTGGATGAGGGTGCATCGCGGCACATGGTCAAATTAAGTTTCTGTCCCTCCTCCATAAGGTGTCTCATTCACTTTTTAGACGGACTCCTCCTCTGTGACGAAATAACAGCGTGGGTTAAACAAAATTGAACTTGTTTCTTGCCAACACTTCACGGATTCTGTCGCTCCGTTCAGAACCACAATCACCTCCGAGCAGGAACCTGCAAATAAACTGTGCAGCATCAAGAAGAGAAAGGTTCACCAGGAAGACACGAGTTGCTGCGCCAATTTGGAGTGGACCAATTAAGGCACTGTTTTACGCACGCTCTACGCGCTGGGAATAAGTCAGTATAAGGACTTACACAAATATTTGCACATTTTATGGAATGAAACACATTTAAACGTAAGTATGTTTTCCATAATTTAACCTATAGCCTATTTGAACTGGAGCAAAACAATATTTGTCATAAATCTGTGATATTCTGTTGTTATTGTTTAGGAAGTCTAATTTTTTAATTTAATACCAAAGTCAGTTCATTTAAAACAACATATCAGTTTACAAATGATACAACCAGCAGGGATACCAGCTGTCCTTAGATAACCCGCAATGCGCTGCGTTGGGTTTATTATAACAAAATAAAATTATCTCCACGGATTAGACTCCTTTTTTTTAGTTCACATTACAATTTGAAGTGATCGGGACCTTGTTGTCATGTTATATATTTTTGTTTAGAATTTCAACAGACAGATTTTTTTTAAAGAGAGGAGTGGAAAAGCCATTGAAATATCAGGAAAAATTGGCCTTTAATAATTTTTTTTTTTAAATATGACGTTGGCAAAACCGCAATCAGACACTTGTCCTTCATGACAAGAATCATCTCAGAGGGGGCACAGATGCCAACCAGTTAAACCCCTGAGTGATGATGACATTGGTGATCTCAAAAGTGCTCTTCGATTTCCTAGAAAACTCTTGGTAACTGCAAACAGTTAATGGTTATTATTTAGCAGATAGCGTAAACCTACTAGCTAGAATTGTTAGACCTGGACTTTCTACACATATTCTCAGTAATTGAATTTAGTTCCTGTTAGGACGGATTGGCAAAACTCGCAGGAGTGCAGACATGAAGTCAAAATGACCCGAAAACGTTTTATGTAATGTTCAGACGTTACTAATTGCCATTTGATGGAGCTCCCACATTTTTCAGCTCCCACTGCGACCCACCGCTTGTGTTTATACAGTGGGGTGCTAATGAGGGAGAGGCTCGCTGCTCCTGTCCTCCTGTCTCCAAAAACTTTAAATTCCGACCCCACAGGAAGTCTTGGGCTACTTCTTGGCTTCGCCACCCAGAAATATATTGAAACATCAGACTGAATCAATGACAATTTATTTATTTATTTATTTTTTTTTGCCTTTTATCAAATTAAATAGTGTAGAAATAGTAAATAGTCTGTCAGCTGATGTAAAAAGGTGCTGTCAAAATATGATTTATCCAAGTGTCAGAATAAAAAAAATAGAAGATAATCCATCCATTCACACTATATTTATTTTGTTATTTTTGTTATTGCTAAATTTGTGGATAATTGAAAGCCACTAGAATGTTGAACAACACTGCAAATATGAATCTCCTTAAAAAGGAAAACATGGATCATCTAAAAGAAACAAATCAATGACCCACACCAGTTGTTTCCTAATGCATTGTTTTATGTATTTATTTTTCCAACAGATGATATTAAAAATTAAGCACATCCTGTGGTTATATTATCTCTGTGAAGCTGCAGCTGCAACAGGTACGTTTTGTTTCAGTTCTTACTTCTTTCTCTGCTTTTCTCTCTGTTTTTGGCCACTCCTCCATCCTCCCTTCAACTGTATCTTTTCTTGTCGTTCTTCATCTCTTCATGCGTTCTGTGAAAGTATTGAGGTTTACATCCTGGAGTCCATTGACTCTGCTGACCCCTTCTTACTGGCTGTTCTTCCCTGGCCATGAACACCTTTAAATTAGACTCAGCTCCCAGCATGGAAGTTGAACAGCTGGTTTTATCCTACATCCTAATAAGACCCTCTGTTAAAGCACATAGACTTATGCCTCTGGGGCTGTCCCACCAATGTGTCCTAAGCATTCCCCACATTGTTCCCTGTGAATGCCACCCCCCACCCCCCCATTACAAAAAAAAAAAGAAGTAAATTGTCTTTCTCTTCAATAGGCTTAATGCCATTCATCTAACTGCATTTCATTCACCCTGTCATGCATTATCTTTACCACATGCTTCACACATAATTGAAATTGAGGAGTAAACATTATAACTGTGGACCTCTGGTTTAGAAACAGTGGCATTATTTACTATTTGTAACTTAGAATTTAGTGTAAGAGCTTAATGGAGAAGGCCTTTCAGTTGCTACAACTTAAGCCTATGAATAGTTTTCAGCAGGTAATAAAAATCTGATATGGCAAGTGACACATGTCACTATGTAAGGGTCAACCTGCATGATCACATACCCTGCTGTATTCACCAAGTGAAAGATAGGAAACACTTACATAGACATAACTTAGGGATAACATGAAGTGATGGAAAGATGAGCACTCTCTTTGACTAATTATTATTTTATTTTGTTATTATATTTAACTTCATGTAAACATTCTCAACATGTAGCACAGTGTTAAACAGATTCCCACACCCATAATTTTAAGGATGAGGTTTGACTTTCCAAGACTCACTTTCAAGCCATGATGCATGTTTTTTATTGGGCTGGGTGTAGCTGTCACACCCTGACAATGTAAATGAGTCAGGCAGTTTATATTGTCTACTTGCATGTGTTGGGGTATGCGTAAACAGAAAATGTATGTACTTGTGAAAATGAAAAATGAGGAGGGAGGGCACCATTACAGCATAATTAATACTAATGATGCATAATAATTCTTTTGCTTTTTGTCTTTCAGCATCCAACACATTATCAATTATCAGACCAGTCACTGGGTCCCTCTCTGGGAAAGTGAACCTTCCCTGCTTTTTCTCAACAATCCCAACCTCAGCACCAGTCATTGCTTCTAATGGAAACACCAGTTCTGTTAGTGATCACTTGCGGATCAAATGGTCCAAAATAGAGGAAGGAGTAGAATCCACAGTGCTGGTTGCAAAAAATGGGGTCATTAAGATAGGCTCAAGCTACAGGAGCCGTGTATCAGTGCCCAGCCACCCCGAGGATGTTGGTGATGCTTCATTGACAATAGTCAAACTGCGTGCCAGTGATGCAGGTACTTACCGCTGTGAGGTCATATATGGCATCGAAGACACTCGGGATACGGTTAACCTCGACGTCAGTGGTAAGATAGTTACAATTTCTTTCTCATGTCTGGACTCAGACTAAAAACATGAAAGTTGTAGAGGGGGTTCCTGCAAGGGCTTAATAGTAGTGAAATGTAATAGAAGTAGTGATAGAAATGTAAACAGCACAAGAGAACTTTGGGCGCCTTTCTGCTTACTTTGATAGCTGCAGATACCCAGTAGTTACTGAGTGTAAACAACATTTTCAGTGGTTCTTATTTTAGAGGAGATGCTCTCTTAAAGAGTTAGGTTACACTTTAGAGTCTTGTTCACACCAGGTATAGCAGTGTTTTAATTCCTCTGTTCTTCTATCCAAACTAATCAGCCACTGGAGACTAAATGTGGATGATATTTCAGTGGTTGAGTTAAAGCTTAGGGTTATCTTGCAGAGATTTAAATTTAGGTGAGGCATTATCAAGTATTTTTACTCTGCTTTTATTGCACAACTAACCAAGCAGACAGTATTTACAAAAATCCTAAAAATATTTAGTGTCAATGAGGGGGTGGTGTAGAGAGTTACTAATCTTTACACTACCGTTGTGTGCATTTTACACACTTTCATGTATTGTGGGAGATACTGTATAACTCTTGTTGAAGCAAGGGTGGGGGGACACTGGGATGGTTTTGGTTTACAATCTGCACAACCTCTTTTCCAACTATCTGCAATGTTAATTGAGACTATCAATCAAATCATTTGCGTCTGTTTACTGTCCACAAATATGGGGATTTCAGGGCCATGGCATCACATGCAGTTATCTTGTTCATTTGTGGTGAACTGTAGACTATTTCACATATCCTCTTGGTTTATTGCAAAGCTCCTCCTTTCCAAAAAAGCAGAGCGACCTAATTATTTCAGTCATGGAGTGTGCTTTATAAGACATTTGCTGTAATTTAACACTGAAATTATGCTAATGAATTCCAGATGACTATCTTTGACTGTCTATATTAAATTTCCTTAGGTCTCATATTTGAATGGTCTTCTTCTCTAACTTTTTATTGCTAGGCGTTGTTTTTCACTATCGAGCAAGCACCAGCAGGTATACTTTGGACTACCACAAGGCTGTCCAAACTTGCCAAGATATTGGAGCAACCATTGCAACCTATGACCAACTGAAAGCAGCCTATGAGGATGGCTTTGACCAGTGTGATGCTGGTTGGATTGCTGATCAGACAGTGAGGTTAGCACTTCTGACAATACTGATTTTCTTTAATATTCTGGATGTTCAGTGCTTGTCAAAGATTTGGAGACACTACTCCATTCATTTTGAAAACTGTGTGTGATGATGCTCTGAAATAATGTGAAATGCTTTTTGATCTTTATTCATACAGATATCCAATTACAAATCCGAGAAAGGGCTGCTATGGAAACCTTTTGACTAAGCCTGGAGTTCGATCATATGGAACCAGAAAGCCTTCAGAGACATATGATGTGTACTGTTACGTAGACAAACTCGAAGGTAAGCAATGCAATGTCATTTAAAATTAACATCACAGGCTCTCTCTGCAACAGCTTATTAAACCATTGTTAAAATGGACTTTATTTATTTATTTATTTTTGCACAAGCCAATCTCAAACATTGTGTTAGAAAATTAGGCTTACAGTGAAGGTTCTAATAAATTGACTTCAAGGGGTGGCCTGAGTAATTTTTGAAAAAGTTTTCCAACAAAAATGTTATCATGGGATTTCTTTTATCAGTCTTTGGCAATGCTTATGAGAAGTATTCACTTATGTGCCCTCTTTTTTTCTATCTATTCATTATCCAGCCTGATACTTCTGATGGGCTGCAGTCCACTTCGTATTTTATGAGGATTAAAATCCTTCTTGTCTCATCTTATTTCCAGTCACCTTCCTGCACTTCCTCTTCTTACACATAAACTTTTTCAGCTTTTTTCCTTTTTTTAGAGAGTTGCAGCTTTTTATGTACATAATATTTACTTTCAAATTCAAATGATAGTCCAGAGCAGACACTGGTGATAACCTGGGAATACCACTTCAGCTTCAGCACTAAGGAGATGCACCTATCAGAAACCACAATGCTTTTTATTGCTGTCTACAGCTTCAACATAATTTCAGAGAATGCTGTTTGATGTATCTGAAAGATGAACAAAAATGTATTACATAATAGATTATTAGTAAATGAATCATGGAAGTTCCTTTGGGAACTATAAGATAAAGATTTAGAGATTTGGCTGCAATGACATATTGTGGAG
Organism: Melanotaenia boesemani; assembly: GCF_017639745.1. Classification (NCBI taxonomy): domain Eukaryota; kingdom Metazoa; phylum Chordata; class Actinopteri; order Atheriniformes; family Melanotaeniidae; genus Melanotaenia; species Melanotaenia boesemani. The sequence goes on from NC_055692.1 coordinate 20,606,172, forward strand.
GAAGTTGAGGCAGACATAAAGATCATCTTTTTCAACATAAAACACGTGCCCACTGCCTCAGAGTAACAATTGTAGTCATAATATTTCAAGAGATGTCCAATTAAACCGCCGTGTAAAATATTTAGTTGCCGAAAAGTGACTTTCTGTGGGGTTGAGGGGTGTCATTTGTGTTGTCTCCTGTTAGCGGGGAATGCATTCCTGGGTGGACAGCATCTCACTTGTAAATCAGTGGGATAAAACCAGTTTGCAATATTTAAAAAGTTACACCCGGTTCTAACTGAAAGCATGTAAGGCAGTCGTCCTCTCTTATAATGTTGTTTGGTTCCAGTTAAGACCTTTTATTCTACAGTCTGTAATATATTCTCGACACATTAATCACTCATCACGGATGGGCCTTTATGTGGTAATATTCCCAGGAAGAAAAAAGAAAGTGTCATAAAATTCAGTTTCCACTAATGTGAAACCTAAAACACAGATGCCTTCATTGGCAGGGTAGGCACATTGTCTGCATTGCAATCCCACATTAGATTAATATAATAAATGAACTATTGTAAGAAATGGGATCAGTGGGAGATGTTTTGAATCTGTGCCTTGGACAACAATGACTTTTGTCACAGTTTTGGGCTATTTCAAAAGTGCTGAATGGCCAAAAACTGAAAGCTAGTGACTATCTATGTACTGGTGATGCTGGAAACCCTTGACCCTAAATAACTTGCTTCAAACAGCCATCTTTATTCTGTGACCGCTGATGATTTGTTGTGATTTTAGTTTTGCTGAGCATTTTCATTGTCTTTTTCTCCTTTTCGATTCAGGTGAAGTCTATTATGCTCCAGTGACCCATAAGATGACTTTTGAAGAGGCACGTGCAGAATGTATAAAGAGCAATGCTGTCCTTGCAACCCCTGGCCATCTCCATGCTGCTTGGAGACAAGGGTTGGACAGATGTGACTATGGCTGGCTTTCTGATGGGAGTGCACGACACCCGGTTGCAGTACCCAGAATTCAGTGTGGGGGAGGCCTTCTTGGTGTCAGGACCATGTATCGCCACAGAAACCAAACTGGCTTCCCTGAACCTACAAAGAAGCTTGGGGCTTACTGTTTCAAAGGTAAAGTTTGGTCTTGTTAGTGTCCTTTTTGCATGCTTACAGTATGTCTTGGAACAAAGTATGACAAGCATATGCAGGATTATAATACTGTATGTGCACTCAGACCAAAATTCTAGAAATTCTAAGATTTTATATATATAAATTGGTTAAGCCAAAGATGAACACAAACACAATGTATTACCCAGTATAATTACTCATCTAAGAAAACTTTTGCTGGAAATGCAGTGTGTGAAAAAAAAAGTAAGCTCTTCCAGAGAAATTAGGTGGAGTGTTGGCTCTTTCAAAGCAGATGTTATGTCAGTTTACTTTCCTGAAGCATCCACGTTCATGTAAACACAAGGAATGATATTATTGACAATATTTGGGGAGCAATTATTACGACCCATCAGTCTGGGAAGGGTTTTAAAGCCAGATGTGGACATCCAAGTAGATACATCAAAAGATCTGATCACACAATTCTCAGAGAAATTTTAAAAACACAAGAATTACATGCCAGACTCTACAGGGCTCAGTTAGCAATTAGAAAAGCAAATATTACTTGTTCGGTATTCCAGGGAAAAACGGCCATAAAAAGAACCTGGCAGCTCACCTAGGTTTGCAAAGTTGCATCTAAACAAACCACAAAACCTCTAGAGCAACAGCCTTTGGACAGATAGGACCAAAGCGGAGATGTGCAGCCATAATGCACAGCACCACATTTGGAAAAAAATGAACACAGCATATCAGCACGAAGCCCCCGTACTGACTGTCAAATATGGTGGAGTTATGACTTAGGCTGTGTTTTGAGACATGAACAGCTTGCAGTCGTTGAGTTAACCAATGATAGTTTGACTTGTTAAAGTCAAATGTGAGGCCATCTGTCTGACAGCTAAAGCTGGGCTGAAACTGGACCAGAACAATCATTTTAAGTTTGGGCTGCTAAGGTGGTTTCTACTTACTGCTTCTGCTTTTTGGCTTAGAAGTGGTTAAATAAAAAAAGATGATGTAATAGGTCATGTTGTTGTTCATGTCAGGGTGTATTTTTATTCATTTAAGAGTAAAGGCTACATGATTTTATATTATTTTGCCTTGATAAGTAAATCCTAATAAAACTGAAAAAGGGTGTGTATGTTACATATAAAATGTAACTGTACATCTTACAATTTTTTTGATTAAAAGACAGACAGTACTGTAAGTCAGGGCTCAGACCAAGCAACCAAGCCTGACTGGAGGGAGCTATGAGCTCATCTCCTGCATGCGTTCACTTCTGCTTCCACACCCTTTGATTTTCTGTTTACACCACCGTGAGCATGTCCCCGCTTCTGAAACAGAACAATCTTTTAAAATCTCTATAACCTTCCTCACCTTTTTTTTTCCATTTGAGTTTCTGTCTCTGTTTCATGCATTTTCATTTTACAGTTTTAATAACAACAACAACATTAGCAAAGCAGAGGGGTGATTTTCTTATGAGAACTGTGTGTGATGTGGCAGACGGGTGTCCAGTTGACATCACTGTCTCCCATTTTTGTCTCACACCCATTTCTGAGGCAAAAAAATTAGCTAAGAGAAGACTAAAACCACGGTGGTGCACTGTTTACTTTAGGAGCTGTAAACACATAAGTTTTTCTTACAGTTTGATCTTGATTTTTAAAACAGTCAGTCCCATTTATTTATTTATTTATTTACTTACAGAGGTGCAGTCTTGGCCAATCAAGACTTTTTGGCTTTATCTGTTGAGAAAACTGACAGATATTTGAATAGTTTGATTTAGGTCACATGTTCATTCTTAAAAAAAGTTGTGTTCCCAATCGTAGCAAATCCAAAAGTAACCTGACCCCTTCAATTGATGATGGTAAGATTCTGTTGTCTTATTTTTTTCTTTTTTTAAGAGTTTAATGATGTGCAGATATGACACCTTGTTGCAAGCTGATGATTTTCAACCAGGAGAAGATGAGAATACAGCTAATGATGTTTATAAATAGAGACTAAAAGTTAGCAGATTAAACTAATCTTCCTGTGTTGTTCTTAACTAATCAGTATTCCCAGGGCTAGATCAAATGACAGATGGTAGTTGTAATTTAGGAAAGCAGCAAAAGTACCTAATACTACACCCCACAGCCTTTTTAGTCCCACTATCTAACCCTCTTTACATCATTCACTCTTCATTTCTGCTGCCAGTTTGCCCCCTGTCATTCTCACTTGTAGTTATCAGAGCAGACGGTTGGATAATGGACAAAGCTGCTGCTGGACTTCTAAATTCAGTCATCCTTGGTGACCTTCGACCTGGCCTTTCCATCCTTACAAATGAGAGGTTGGATAGATAAGCTGTCCATTGCCTGGTCATTTTCTGCCCCTTGGGCCATGCAAACTCTCGCAGTGATAAGTCCCCACAGAGTTCAGAGGGCACACAAACAGGCCACCCTCACCTCCTGTTTTGTGTATGTCATGTCAGCTCTCTTACTCCTGTTGTATTTACACCATGGTGTAAGTGCTTTTCAAGTACCCTCGTTTGGTGGGACTCTCCATCATTTCCTGCTTTCCAACTACTAATAGTATCTCTTAAAGAGAAATATCATGTAAACCAATGTCACTTAGATTACACAGAAAGACAAGAAGAGAGGAGGTGGATGCAAAGAGAAAAATCTTTGGATTTGTTTAAAGGAGAGAAGGCCTCTCTAACAGCAAATGTGTTGGTGAGATAAGGCATCCTCTTTGAGAACATCCCCTGATTTTACTGTAAGGGAAAACGTGTGTCACACACCTTACATCAGATATTTTCATGACTAAAATGCTCTGGTACCTAATGGTCAACAGCTGGTTTTATGCCCCCAAGGGAAGCTTTCCAAAACTGCTACAACAGCTTTTATGGATGGGAGCAAATGCAGGAGCATAGGAGAACAGAGGGAGAGAGAGTATAGCCCCACTTCAAGCGATCCTAAGTTAAGAGGAATTATTTATTACATTTTGTCAATAAATCCTGCAGTAAAGCTTACTAGAGGGCATTTAGAGCCCATTACTGAGGATAAAAACTATTAAACCAGGTTCTAATTACAGGGAAACTACTGGGAGCAGTGGAAGATTTAAATGGTCAGAACAAATAACAAACCACTAGATTCAGTAATTCCAATTTATGTGCTTTTAATCCCTCTGTTGGAGGCACAGGATTCCTTTCTGGAAGATCACAAAATGTTTTGAGAAACAAAGTGCACTTAATTTTTTTTTTATAGAAAATCGAACACTTAAAGAATAATGTAATTTCCCACATATATATCCAGTTTATTAGGCATTTGTTAAATTGTGAAATGAATTAAGAATATATGCCTGTCCTGTCCATATTGTTTAGCATTAGTTCAGCATCTGTAAGTATATGGTTATAAACAACATTCAGAGTTAAAGAGCAAGTCCTTTGCACAGAGCTTTCAAGAAAATGTTTCATTTTGGCACTTAGAAGTTAAGTTTTGTACAGTTTTCACAGCTGTTATTTTTTCCTCCTTAACTTCAATAGACTCACAAGGCTTGACTCACAAACAGAAAGGTTGGCGAACTTACAAAGTCTAATAAAAAAAGCAAAGATTGTATCAGTTAAATCATCTCGAATGTGAGGTATGATTCAGAAAAGGTGGATCCTTCTTTTGTGTACTTAGCATCTTAGCTCACATCAGTGTTTCTGAGGGAATCTGTGGAACTGTATGGCAATCTAAATAACCAATAGTCCTGCTGTTGTCACATAAACAGCTACCATCAGGTGTTCTCACTTTTAACATGTTTGTTCTGTTGTGTGTTGTATAGGAAGGAGGAATGTAATCAATCAGACATCCTTTGTAGATGTGTCTGTGGTAGAAGTATTGACCACCACCATCAGATCCACTACACCCATGCCTTTACTGGAGAGTAGCACCACTGTTATTGCCACATCTCCAGAGACAGAAGAATCCCCAGATTCTACAGTTCCCACAAATCCTCCGTCTATGTTTTCTACTAGTATGGCCCCACCTAGGCCCACTCCTGCAGACCAAGAGTTAATCACAACAGTTTCTTTCACAATCAAAGAGAACTATGAGGATATTAATGACCTTAATGACTTTAATCAAAACATTTTGGAATCGATTCCTGACGAAAAAGAATATGAAAATATAACAGAAAGCTCTGATGCCGCCCTGTCAGTTGAGGATCCAGATGACCACTCAGTGATTGAAATCAGCACAATCCAACCTGATGTCCCTATGCCAGATACTTCTCCCACCACAGAGGCTATGTTTGCTGAAGGAAAGACGGACCAAACTATTCCTGGTTTTGGCACCACCACCACAGAGGCATCTGACACTTCTACAGAATCCTCTGATTTGACCCTCAAGGAAAAGTTTGCCTCTTCAGGATCAACACCAGCAACTGCTGCTATCATAGTTCATTTAACGTCAGATGACTATAATGTTATTGATACAACTATGGAATCAACAACTCCACCTCCTACTGACACTACCTTTATGTGCAACACCAGAAGTGGGATGGAGATGAGCACCTCAGAAATACCAGAGAGCCCTGATGTTGAACCTGAAACTACACCTCAACCACAGGACACCGACACCCTAGTCACATCTGCTGCTGTCCTCCATGGTGGAAGTGAAACATCAGCTGAAGATGTTGCATTGTCAACAACTGTGCAAATCTTTGATGAGTCTCACGCTCAGACTCCAGAGCACAGTGGTGACATCCAGACAGACACAGTGACAGAGATTGAGGCAGAGTTCTTTGCATCCACTCCTGTGGCCAATGTGGTCACCTCGCCAATTGCAGTGGTTACTGAGGGGCATCACGGGCAAGTGAGCACCATCAAGCAGAATGCATCAGGTAAGATATAAAAATATCTTAAACTTCTGAAGCTTTTAAGTAAGAAATAATGCTTCTTTTTGGCTTTTTGCTATGACTACATTATAAAACATGTAAGGGTTGAATGATTTAATACATTGCCTGCCAGGTTTGTCTTCATTTATAGTACTTTCTACAGTACTTGAATGTGAAGCAAAAGCAATGTGTTGCCCATTTCTTTGGTATTTAATGTACATGCATTATGATGAAAAGATGGGTTATAAATTTATTTTAATTCATTTTCTTGAGTGAGTATTTAGACTGCTAAATGCTAAGGTTTATTTATGATTTTTTTGTCTGAACCTCTTAGTTAAAATAATATTTTATTCTAGTTATATAATTTAAAGAAACAGTTAGCTTGAAGATAACATCCATTGTTTGTTTGCTTCATGTTGCATTCAAATTGTGCTGTCATTTGAGCTGTAGATGTTATGTTGACACATTTGCTGTCCCAGATGACCAACCTGTTTTGGAGGAAGTAGGTCTGCTGAACTGGAAAGAATACAAGCTTATTAACTGGCCATTTGGCAGAATTTAAAAATAACCTTGTGGGAGATGCTAGCCTGAGTGAGCTATGATCTTGTCTCAAGATTATACACAGTCAAAGTGGTAGTGAGCTCATCGGTAGCGTTCTTGTTCTGGGTGGTCAGTTTTGTTGCCAAAAGTACACGTAACATTGCTTTTTATGTTAATCCGTGCATATAGTGAAAGACACAAAATGTGAGTAGCTGACTGAGAGCCAGTCTGCGAGTAACAGTTGTGTGTTGGCAGTCTACCTGAGTAAGCACAGATGCCTGTCTTCAGCTTAGACTGGACACCACCTCATGAGGTGATGTCATCTCTTACTCACAGCCTGTCCTTTCTGTCAGGACAGCTGGAGGCGGCCTGACAAAACTGCCTTACTTTTACTGCTAAATCATGTAATCAGCTGGGATACTCTGGGCCTCTTTTCTGCCCTCTCAGCTTATGGAGAAAGCTTATGGAAAATATTGCTGCACTGGGAGAGGTTGCTGGGTAATAAAGCACACTAATATCAGGGTGTAAAAGAAAAATCAGTAAAAGGAAACTTAGTGTTGCTCAAAATCTGGCAGTGTAATTGCCAACTGTGTGCATCTGTTTCTAATTGATTGATGACAGTTGAATTCACTGTTTAGCAAACGTTTACACTGCATATTATGACTTCTTGAAATATTGATCCTCAGAGGGATGTTAAACACAAATATTACAAAACAATGCTGAAAAACCACCAAAAAACATTTTTAGTCTTAAGTAAACTTCTATTCAGCATTGGCTCTGCAAAATTGTCCATTCATATTTACTTTCTGGGCAAATGTAATTGCTTTAAAGGGATATTTTACATGGGAAGATGAGAGGAATGTATGTTAAATACAAGGAAACACTATTGCCTGTTGGTCTGAAGAAGTGCTAGAATTTAATAGATATGTGACTGTCAGAGTATGAAATGCTGGAACTGTCTATATTCAATAGTTCTGTATTTATAGTATAACTAGTTTAAATTGCATTTCAGCATACTTGCAGCTTTTTTCCTCAGAATAAAATTGGCTTTGGTGTGTGACATAATCTGTAAAAAAACAGATGTGGTGTAGAGTGTAGTTTCTAAGCTTCTGAATATTGCAGGGCAACAGCGACTCCAAAAATGTGCATACTGAGTATCAGTGCACCTTTAAAACAAGTAAAAGCATGATTTTTAAGGTCAGAAACTTATTTAGTATTACTCTCAACAAGCTGAATCTTTTCTATTATTACCTTGTCATCTGCAGATGGATGTCATATTAGCAGCTCACTGCACAATTCACAATGATGTTAAATTAATCTTTTTACTTGTTTTAACCTCATTGGGATGTCCTCAAAACTACTGCCCCTACAGGTGGTAAGAGGAAAATACGACTCATTTGAGCATTTCCACATCAGAGCAAGTGTGATTGCCAAGTGTTTTCTTTAACAAGCAACAATGTGCTTGTAGGAAGAAATATTATTACATTCAGTCAATTCCCCAAAAAAAACTTTACTAAAACATTTTTTTTCCCGGCGGGTTTAGACAATAACATTACTCGGTTAGGATGCAAATCACAACTGTTTAGTTGGGAACTAAAAAAAAAATTATGGTCAGGACTTAAAGACACAAATGCCAACCTCACCTTAATGGGTGAGGGTGGCAATTCATTGGTTACCTTGGTAACACATCAACACAACAACATAACTTTAGGCAATAAAGTCACTTGTGAGGGGTTAGATGTCAAAACTACTCACTTTGGGTAAAACAATCATCTTTGTCCAAACAAAAATATATATTTTTCATACTTTGCTACAGTCTCAAAGGACAATTTTAACAATAAACATGCGTTTGCTCCCTACAGGTTGTATAGTTATATGTATAACATGTTTCTGCTTGCAAGAACAAACCATCTGGAGACAGGGGTCATTTCTGGTAGGAGAGGCGTCTCATACAAACATGTATAAAACAGTTTGTAAAAACACAACCAAATAAACTGATAAACAAAAGCTTCAGAAAACCTAACATCTGCCATTAGCACAGTTAATTATTACTAACATAATTATTATTACTATTACCTGATGTGAATGTGGCCTAAACTAACTATATTCTGGTTGTAGCTGCACACTGATCACATATGGCAGGACTGTACCCCCACCCTACCCCACCCTTCCTAATTAAGTTCATTAGATACTTTACTATTCCGCAATTATTTTGCTTTTTTTAGGGATTTGTTAATGTGCAACTAGAATACAGCTATATGTAGAGTAAGTGCCTAGGTTTAGTCTTCCTTGTTTTTCCTCAACCAACTGAGGTTATTATTTGAACTATGCAGCTGTGTTTGTGCCTAAAGCTGCGGTTAAGAGTAGGTGAGCTTCTGCTTCCTCAGAGGCTTGTGCAAAGCCAGTTGATGGTGCAAGGTGAAGGGGGATGTTAATGTGTGTGTGTGTGTGTGTGTGTGTGTTTGCATGTAAGGCAAGTATGTGTGTGCATGGGTCAATAAGGCAGGCAAATTGCCGAAGTTCCCAGGCTTGACCTGGATTTGCAACAGGTGTCTTTCAGCAGAGTTGAGTGGGTGCAGGTGTTGTCTGAGGCAACCAATAATCTTTCTACACCTTCATTTGTGGGAAAAAAGAGAGGAAGATATTGAGCTCAGGGCAAGGACAGAGAGAGGGAGAGAGTGAAGGAGGAAAAAAGCTGTAAAACTTATATAGTATATCACAGAATTCAGTGTTTTTGTCTGTGTGAATAACTTTTTCATGCAAACACTGGTAAACAGTTCAGGCAAGACAGAACTGTAAATTTAACTTCACGATTAGCCCAGGTTTCATTAATTGATCAATTTATTTATTTAATTTTCATAAATTCTTTGCCATTTTTTGCACATGATCATATTTTTTCAAAAGTACACAGACTCATTATCAATGTTTTTCATGAGGACTTGCAAAGAGAAACTGGAATGCATACTGTTATAGGGAGTCGAGATTTGGTTTCTTTACTTTCTTTATTTTCATTAAAGAGTTTTGTGTTTTAGTTAAAGGGCACTAAAGGGGTGGATGCTCACAGACAAGTTTTTTTTTTACAACTGTGCTTATATCTGAGGACAACCCATCTAAGGAAACACAGTGTAGGTGGATGATGATAACATTGCTCTCAAGGGACTTAAATGTTGTTTTAAGGTCGAAATTATATGTTTGAAATCAGTTCAGGAAACTTTTACTTATTATTTACAGAAAATAGAAAAAAAAAATACAGTAAAGAGTAAACAATATGAAGTACTCCAGGTAAATTATTGTTGAAGAGATCTAACCTTTGTGAATGTTATATTTTTTATTCAGATTAAACTATAGATTTTGAAGATGTTGGATTGTTTTTATATAACTTAGAATTTATATTTTATTTCTTGTGGATAAGTTTGTATTTGAAAATGTGTGCAAGTATTTTGTTATTCATTATTGCAGTAAGAGCTGTAATAATGTTTCTCATCTGATTATACCAGATGTTGTCAACATGCAAATATACTGAAATATGTTCTCTGTGTTCAGTCTGCTGTCTCCTATAAGTTAGGACCATTTTACTCTCCATGCCATTTCCTTTACATATAATATCAGTAGTTCTTTAACAAATCATCCAGTCATCACTCAGGGTATGCTAGTATTTTTGAAGAACTTGTCTGTATTCAAACAGCCTTTTGAAAAGGGTCATCTTTAGCATCTACAATATAAATCTTTGAATTATGGTTTGGATTGAAGTCAGACGCCTCCACAGCCAAAGCCTGAAAATATGTTAGAGAGAAATTTATTTGCAGTTTTTTTTTCTTTCTCTCAGTTTTTTTTTTTTCATTCTAAGATTATTTTTTTGAGAACACAAACAAATCTTAAGAATTCGTTTCTCCAGTGAATATACTTTTTCTTTGCTGTCTGTTTTTATTTTATGTCACTGTACTGGTATCCTTTCCAGGAACTATTTCACACTGTGAAGACATTTTCTTTATTTAACTTTGAGAGAGAAACATTTTGATCATATTTAATCGAGTCAGTAACTGATTTTAAAGTAGGCTTTACTTCTTGGTGTTTAAGAAATGCACATTAAGGATACAAAATTGATGTGTAATAACAATGCACTCGATGTTTGCAGTCTTATAAGAACTTGTAAAACACAGACTAAAATAGTGAAATTATTATGTCTATTATATATTGGGTCCTAAACTACCATTAATGTGGCTAAGTATAGTGACAAATAGTGACAGTATATTTTTCTTTTTATTTTCTTTGCAGTACATACATTACAACCTCAAGATTCTCAGTCTCCTACTGTGCCAGTTGTGCCTGACCACCCCATCCCTTCCATAGCAGATGGTGAGCCGACCCTGCTGAATGGAGGACCAGACCCTTTCTCTCAAGCTGCTGTCACCATCACTCCAGCTATCAGCTTTATAAATGGTAAACAGGAGATCACACTGGAGCCACAGAGTCCAGAAGAAAAAGAGGCCAAAGGTACCCAAATTTTGACAAATGTGACACTTCTGGGGACTAGTGATGAAATAACCACAGTGTTTGATGATAACGTGACTGATCTCCCTGATAGTAGCTCCTCAGACCCTATACAGACAACAGCATTGAAGTCTACAGAAGCCCCAGATGAGGTTTACTATGACCCTTTAATAAAGGCAGAGTTTACCACAAAATACCCACCACACAAAGACTTAACCTCTGTCCCATCGTCTGCAGAAGAGGACAAAGCTCTGTCACAGACAACACTGAAAACTGAGGCTAGTCCAGCTGCAACAAATATTACTGACTTTGTTCCTACAGTGATGCCAGCTGAGCCACTGGTCACCAAAACAACTGAAGAAACCCAAACAATGAAAGCTCAGATGAAAACCATTCCTGTCAGTACTACGTCTAGACACAAAAACTTGGGTGAGTCAGGCAGGACTCCCATGTATGTGACAACTGAATCAGAAGTGACTCAGACTATGAAGGCTCAGGATGAATCTACTGTAACCTCTTCAACCAAACTTTATACAGGCACAGAAGAAGCTGAAAATGCAAATGAAACTGAGGGAACATCTTTCACTCCAGTTGTAGATCTAAACAGCACTAAAACACCAGCATCTGAAGCACCTACACTGGATGAAGCCTCAGAGGGCAGAGTGGCAAGTCAGGAAGGGAGTACAGCCAGCCGAATACCTTCCATCTCACCTACAGAGAAAGCTGTAACTGATGCAATGTCTGAGCCACAGGAGGCTGCCCAAACCGTGAACATGTTTACAAGCAGCCCAGAGTTACATACCCATGTGCAGGCTGGAACAACATCTTCAAGTTTAAGCCTTACAAATAAAACAGCTCAAGCTCCATTTGAGAGTAGAGTAACAATACAAGCAATGCATACAGCAGGCACAGATAAAACACCTGAAGTTTTAACAACCACAACTACACAAGAAAAGATTAAACAAGATGAGTCAACTTCTACTCTCCCTTTATACAGTGCTATTGAAATGATCAAGACAACAATGGCTTCATTCACTGAATTTTTTAGTCAGCATATGTCTCAGACTGCTTCAGTAATTACTGAACAGCCTGACCAACTTGTGGATACAAGTGAGGAAATTTCTGCTGGTCTTACAGATAACAAGACCTCAATAGATCAAACTCCTTCCACTTCTCTTGTGAAAACACCTGAGCCTGTAGCTACAACAGTGGGGGTCTCAAGTGTAACTGAAGACAGAACAGAGCATTCATCTGTGGGTGATTTAAGTGGCATTACACACATGGATTCATTACAGACTGGCACTGCTGGAGAAGGTGACCACACCCTTAAAACAAAAGAAACTGCTGAAATATATGAGCAGTCGGGAGATCGACCAATGTCTTCTGATTCCAGTATAACAATAATGAGCTCAATAACAGTTTCTCCCAGTTTATCTGCTGTTTCAGATTTTGGTGACATTATTGGCTCTGGGACTTCAGTGGCAGGATCAGTTCCTTCCTCACATGAATCAATGACAACACCTGCAACAAAGTCGCATTTAATTTCCTTAGACACTGAGTTCAGTGTAGCCTCCTCTGCCTCTTTAAATACTCAGACAGTTACACCAGCAATAATGACAACATATGATAGTTTAATAAACACTATTTCAGAGCCAGCTCTTTCTGGTTCCTCAGCTGTCAATGATACTGAGGAATCTACAACATTATCATCTGAAACACTTTGGCCTGTTAGCCCAAGTGAGTCTAAGGAAGACTCAGAGGAAAGCAGAATGTCTTCAGTGTCCTCCGCTACTGAAAAGACAGAGAAACATTCCACCGTTACTGTCACATCATCCACTGCTGATGTTAAGGATGATGGCATTAGTAGTCAGTCTACAATATTGGAGTCCAGTCCATTCTTCAGTGTATCATCTATGACACCTGGAACAGGATCAGTCTTCACCACCACAGAGGTAGAAAGTTCTGGAGACAGTACCACTGATATCACTGATGAGTCATTAATTACAACATCTGACACCTCAACATTGACTACGGTGACATCATCAGTCACATCATCACCTGAAACAAGTGATACCTCAAAAACATCTTTCACTCCAGCTTCATCACTCTACAGTACAGAGAAACAAACATCATCTTCTCGTGAAACCCAAAAGACTGAAACCACAAGTCAGTCTGAGGAAGAATCAGTAACACCAGAAGAAAGTTTAACTACTTCATCGTTCAGCTCAGAGAACAAAACAATGTCGCTGCCAGAAAAGGAGCATGTTCAGACAACTGTGTCCTCAGTTTCTCCTGTAACTGATGAAACAGAGAAATCTTCTGTCAGTTCAGCTGGTGATGAAGAAGGTTCAGGTGACGCAATTCCAGACATGTTCTTCTCATCTGTATCTGTCACAGAGGCATTGTCATCTCTTTACAGCTCTGAGACACCAACAGCTCCTTCACTGGGGACAACAGAAAGTATTGAAACTGATAAAACAAAAATACCATCTACTCAAGAGGAACCAGCAGCTTCTCATGTTCCTGTTGATGAATCCACTAGCTTATCAACACCATCTCCAAGTATGGCCTCTGTCACATCATCCACTGCTTCAGATATTGAGGATGATGGCGTTAGTAGTCAGTCTATAATGGTGGAGTCTATTCCATTCTTCAGTGTATCATCTATGACACCTGGAACAGGATCAGTCTTCACCACCACAGAGGTAGAAAGTTCTGGAGACAGTACCACTGATATCACCGATGAGTCATTAATAACGACATCTGACACCTCAACATTGACTACGGTGACATCATCAGTCACATCATCACCTGAAACAAGTGATACCTCAAAAACATCTTTCACTCCAGCTTCATCACTCTACAGTACAGAGAAACCAACATCAGCTTCTCGTGAAACCCAAAAGACTGAAACCACAAGTCAGTCTGAGCAAGAATCAGTAACACCAGAAGAAAGTTTAACTACTTCATCATTCAGCTCAGAGAACAAAACAATGTCACTGCCAGAAAAGGAGCATGTTCAGACAACTGTGTCCTCAGTTTCTCCTGTAACTGATGAAACAGAGAAATCTTCTGTCAGTTCAGCTGGTGATGAAGAAGGTTCAGGTGACGCAATTCCAGACATGTTCTTCTCATCTGTATCTGTCACAGAGGCATTGTCATCTCTTTACAGCTCTGAGACACCAACAGCTCCTTCACTGGGGACAACAGAAAGTATTGAAACTGATAAAACAAAAATACCATCTACTCAAGAGGAACCAGCAGCTTCTCATGTTCCTGTTGATGAATCCACTAGCTTATCAACACCATCTCCAAGTATGGCCTCTGTCACATCATCCACTGCTTCAGATATTGAGGATGATGGCGTTAGTAGTCAGTCTATAATGGTGGAGTCTATTCCATTCTTCAGTGTATCATCTATGACACCTGGAACAGGATCAGTCTTCACCACCACAGAGGTAGAAAGTTCTGGAGACAGTACCACTGATATCACCGATGAGTCATTAATAACGACATCTGACACCTCAACATTGACTACGGTGACATCATCAGTCACATCATCACCTGAAACAAGTGATACCTCAAAAACATCTTTCACTCCAGCTTCATCACTCTACAGTACAGAGAAACCAACATCAGCTTCTCGTGAAACCCAAAAGACTGAAACCACAAGTCAGTCTGAGGAAGAATCAGTAACACCAGAAGAAAGTTTAACTACTTCATCGTTCAGCTCAGAGAACAAAACAATGTCACTGCCAGAAAAGGAGCATGTTCAGACAACTATGTCCTCAGTTTCTCCTGTAACTGATGAAACAGAGAAATCTTCTGTCAGTTCAGCTGGTGATGAAGAAGGTTCAGGTGACGCAACTCCAGACATGTTCATCTCATCTGTATCTGTCACAGAGGCATTGTCATCTCTTTACAGCTCTGAGACACCAACAGCTCCTTCACTGGGGACAACAGAAAGTATTGAAACTGATAAAACAAAAATACCATCTACTCAAGAGGAACCAGCAGCTTCTCATGTTCCTGTTGATGAATCCACTAGCTTATCAACACCATCTCCAAGTATGGCCTCTGTCACATCATCCACTGCTTCAGATATTGAGGATGATGGCGTTAGTAGTCAGTCTATAATGGTGGAGTCTATTCCATTCTTCAGTGTATCATCTATGACACCTGGAACAGGATCAGTCTTCACCACCACAGAGGTAGAAAGTTCTGGAGACAGTACCACTGATATCACTGATGAGTCATTAATTACAACATCTGACACCTCAACATTGACTAAAATGACACCATCAATCACATCATCACCTGGAACAAGTGATACCTCAAAAACATCTTTTACTCCAGCTTCATCACTCTACAGTACAGAGAAACCAACATCAGCTTCTCATGAAACCCAAAAGACTGAAACCACAAGTCAGTCTGAGGAAGAATCAGTAACACCAGAAAAAGGATTAACAACTTCATCGTTCAGCTCAGAGGACAAAACAACATCACTGCCAGAAAAGGAGCATGTTCAGACAACTGTGTCCTCAGTTTCTCCTGTAACTGATGAAACAGAGAAATCTTCTGTCAGTTCAGCTGGTGATGAAGAAGGTTCAGGTGATGCAACTACAGAGATGCTCATCTCCTCTACTTCAGTCACAGAGGCATTGTCATCTCTTTACAGCTCTGCGACACCAACAGCTGTTTCACTGGGGACAACAGAAAGTATTGAAACTGATAAAACAAAAATACCATCTTCTCAAGAGGAACCAGCAGCTTCTCATGTTCCTGTCGATGAATCCACTAGTTTATCAACAACATCTCCAATTATGTCCTCTGTCACATCATCCACTGCTTCAGAGATTGAGGATGATGGCGTTAGTAGTCAGTCTATAATGGTGGAGTCTATTCCATTCTTCAGTGTATCATCTATGAAACCTGGAACAGGATCAGTCTTCACCACCACAGAGGTAGAAGGTTCTGGAGACAGTACCACTGATATCACTGATGAGTCATTAATTACAACATCTGACACCTCAACATTGACTACGGTGACATCATCAGTCACATCATCACCTGAAACAAGTGATTCCTCAAAAACATCTTTCACTCCAGCTTCATCACTCTACAGTACAGAGAAACCAACATCAGCTTCTTATGAAACCCAAAAGACTGAAACCACAAGTCAGTCTGAGGAAGAATCAGTAACACCAGAAGGAAGTTTAACTACTTCATCGTTCAGCTCAGAGGACAAAACATCACTGCCAGAAAAGGAGCATGTTCAGACAACTGTGTCCTCAGTTTCTCCTGTAACTAATGAAACAGAGAAATCTTCTGTCAGTTCAGCTGGTGATGAAGAAGGTTCAGGTGATCCAACTCCAGACATGTTCATCTCATCTGTATCTGTCACAGAGGCATTGTCATCCCTTTACAGCTCTGAGACACCAACATTTCCTCCTGAAACAACATCAGTCTTCACCAGTACAGAATCAGAAAGTTCACAAAAAAGCACTGCTGTTATTACTATTGAGTCAGCTCAATCATTGGGGACGACACAAAGGACCGAATCTGATAAAACAAAAATGCCATCTCCTCCAGAGGAACCATCAGCTTCTCATGTTCCTGTTGTTGAAATCACTAGCTTATCAACACCATCTCCAAGTATGTCCTCTGTCACATCATCCACTGCCTCAGACATTGAGGATGATGGTGTTAGTAGTCAGTCTACAATTGTGGAGTCTATTCCATTCTTCAGTGTATCATCTATGAAACCTGGAACAGGATCAGTCTTCACCACCACAGAGGTAGAAAGTTCTGGAGACAGTACCACTGATATCACTGATGAGTCATTAATAACGACATCTGACACCTCAACATTGACTACGGTGACATCATCAGTCACATCATCACCTGAAACAAGTGATACCTCAAAAACATCTTTCACTCCAGCTTCATCACTCTACAGTACAGAGAAACCAACATCATCTTCTTATGAAACCCAAAAGACTGAAACCACAAGTCATTCTGAGGAAGAATCAGTAACACCAGAAGAAAGTTTAACTACTTCATCGTTCAGCTCAGAGAAAACAACATCACTGCCAGAAAAGGAGCATGTTCAGACAACTGTGTCCTCAGTTTCTCCTGTAACTAATGAAACAGAGAAATCTTCTGTCAGTTCAGCTGGTGATGAAGAAGGTTCAGGTGATCCAACTCCAGACATGTTCATCTCATCTGTATCTGTCACAGAGGCATTGTCATCTCTTTACAGCTCTGAGACACCAACATTTCCTCCTGAAACAACATCAGTCTTCACCAGTACAGAATCAGAAAGTTCACAAAAAAGCACTGCTGTTATTACTATTGAGTCAGCTCAATCATTGGGGACGACACAAAGGACCGAATCTGATAAAACAAAAATGCCATCTCCTCCAGAGGAACCATCAGCTTCTCATGTTCCTGTTGATGAAATCACTAGCTTATCAACACCATCTCCAAGTATGTCCTCTGTCACATCATCCACTGCCTCAGACATTGAGGATGATGGTGTTAGTAGTCAGTCTACAATTGTGGAGTCCAGTCCATTCTTCAGTGTATCATCTATGAAACCTGGAACAGGATCAGTCTTCACCACCACAGAGGTAGAAAGTTCTGGAGACAGTACCACTGATATCACTGATGAGTCATTAATAACGACATCTGACACCTCAACATTGACTACGGTGACATCATCAGTCACATCATCACCTGAAACAAGGGATACCTCAAAAACATCTTTCACTCCAGCTTCATCACTCTACAGTACAGAGAAACCAACATCAGCTTCTCGTGAAACCCAAAAGACTGAAACCACAAGTCAGTCTGAGGAAGAATCAGTAACACCAGAAGGAAGTTTAACTACTTCATCGTTCAGCTCAGAGAACAAAACAATGTCACTGCCAGAAAAGGAGCATGTTCAGACAACTGTGTCCTCAGTTTCTCCTGTAACTGATGAAACAGAGAAATCTTCTGTCAGTTCAGCTGGTGATGAAGAAGGTTCAGGTGATCCAACTCCAGACATGTTCATCTCATCTGTATCTGTCACAGAGGCATTGTCATCTCTTTACAGCTCTGAGACACCAACATTTCCTCCTGAAACAACATCAGTCTTCACCAGTACAGATGCAGAAATTTCACAAAAAAGCACTGCTGTTATTACTATTGAGTCAGCTCAATCATTGGGGACAACACAAAGGACCGAATCTGATAAAACAAAAATGCCATCTCCTCCAGAGGAACCATCAGCTTCTCATGTTCCTGTTGATGAATCCACTAGCTTATCAACACCATCTCCAAGTATGGTTTCTATCACATCATCCACTGCTTCAGATATTGAGGATGATGGCGTTAGTAGTCAGTCTATAATGGTGGAGTCTATTCCATTCTTCAGTGTATCATCTATGATGCCTGGAACAGGATCAGTCTTCACCACCACAGAGGTAGAAAGTTCTGGAGACAGTACCACTGATATCACTGATGAGTCATTAATTACAACATCTGACACCTCAACATTGACTAAAATGACACCATCAGTCACATCATCACCTGAAACAAGTGATACCTCAAAAACATCTTTCACTCCAGCTTCATCACTCTACAGTACAGAGAAACCAACATCATCTTCTCATGAAACCCAAAAGACTGAAACCACAAGTCAGTCTGAGGAAGAATCAGTAACACCAGAAGAACGTTTAACTACTTCATTGTTCAGCTCAGAGAAAACAACATCACTGCCAGAAAAGGAGCATGTTCAGACAACTGTGTCCTCAGTTTCTCCTGTAACTGATGAAACAGAGAAATCTTCTGTCAGTTCAGCTGGTGATGAAGAAGGTTCAGGTGACGCAACTCCAGACATGTTCATCTCATCTGTATCTGTCACAGAGGCATTGTCATCTCTTTACAGCTCTGAGACACCAACATTTCCTCCTGAAACAACATCAGTCTTCACCAGTACAGAATCAGAAAGTTCACAAAAAAGCACTGCTGTTATTACTATTGAGTCAGCTCAATCATCGGGGACGACACAAAGGACCGAATCTGATAAAACAAAAATGCCATCTCCTCCAGAGGAACCATCAGCTTCTCATGTTCCTGTTGATGAAATCACTAGCTTATCAACACCATCTCCAAGTATGTCCTCTGTCACATCATCCACTGCCTCAGATATTGAGGATGATGGCGTTAGTAGTCAGTCTACAATTGTGGAGTCCAGTCCATTCTTCAGTGTATCATCTATGAAACCTGGAACAGGATCAGTCTTCACCACCACAGAGGTAGAAAGTTTTGGAGACAGTACCACTGATATCACTGATGAGTCATTAATAACGACATCTGACACATCAACATTGACTACGGTGACATCATCAGTCACATCATCACCTGAAACAAGTGATACCTCAAAAACATCTTTCACTCCAGCTTCATCACTCTACAGTACAGAGAAACCAACATCAGCTTCTCGTGAAACCCAAAAGACTGAAACCACAAGTCAGTCTGAGGAAGAATCAGTAACACCAGAAGAAAGTTTAACTACTTCATCGTTCAGCTCAGAGAAAACAACATCACTGCCAGAAAAGGAGCATGTTCAGACAACTATGTCCTCAGTTTCTCCTGTAACTGATGAAACAGAGAAATCTTCTGTCAGTTCAGCTGGTGATGAAGAAGGTTCAGGTGACGCAACTCCAGACATGTTCATCTCATCTGTATCTGTCACAGAGGCATTGTCATCTCTTTACAGCTCTGAGACACCAACATTTCCTCCTGAAACAACATCAGTCTTCACCAGTACAGATGCAGAAAGTTCACAAGAAAGCACTGCTGTTATTACTATTGAGTCAGCTCAATCATTGGGGACAACACAAAGGACCAAATCTGATCGAACAAAAATGCCATATCCTCCAGAGGAACCATCAGCTTCTCATGTTCCTGTTGATGAATCCACTAGCTTATCAACACCATCTCCAAGTATGGTTTCTGTCACATCACCCACTGCTTCAGATATTGAGGATAATGGCGTTAGTAGTCAGTCTATAATGGTGGAGTCTATTCCATTCTTCAGTGTATCATCTATGACACCTGGAACAGGCTCAGTCTTCACCACCACAGAGGTAGAAAGTTCTGGAGACAGTACCACTGATATCACTGATGAGTCATTAATTACAACATCTGACACCTCAACATTGACTACGGTGACATCATCAGTCACATCATCACCTGAAACAAGTGATACCTCAAAAACATCTTTCACTCCAGCTTCATCACTCTACAGTACAGAGAAACCAACATCAGCTTCTCGTGAAACCCAAAACACTGAAACCACAAGTCAGTCTGAGGAAGAATCAGTAACACCAGAAGAAAGTTTAACTACTTCATCGTTCAGCTCAGAGAACAAAACAATGTCACTGCCAGAAAAGGAGCATGTTCAGACAACTATGTCCTCAGTTTCTCCTGTAACTGATGAAACAGAGAAATCTTCTGTCAGTTCAGCTGGTGATGAAGAAGGTTCAGGTGACGCAACTCCAGACATGTTCATCTCATCTGTATCTGTCACAGAGGCATTGTCATCTCTTTACAGCTCTGAGACACCAACATTTCCTCCTGAAACAACATCAGTCTTCACCAGTACAGATGCAGAAATTTCACAAGAAAGCACTGCTGTTATTACTATTGAGTCAGCTCAATCATTGGGGACAACACAAAGGACCAAATCTGATCGAACAAAAATGCCATATCCTCCAGAGGAACCATCAGCTTCTCATGTTCCTGTTGATGAATCCACTAGCTTATCAACACCATCTCCAAGTATGGTTTCTGTCACATCATCCACTGCTTCAGATATTGAGGATGATGGCGTTAGTAGTCAGTCTACAATGGTGGAGTCTATTCCATTCTTCAGTGTATCATCTATGACACCTGGAACAGGATCAGTCTTCACCACCACAGAGGTAGAAAGTTCTGGAGACAGTACCACTGATATCACTGATGAGTCATTAATTACAACATCTGACACCTCAACATTGACTAAAATGACACCATCAATCATATCATCACCTGAAACAAGTGATACCTCTAAAACATCTTTCACTCCAGCTTCATCACTCTACAGTACAGAGAAACCAACATCATCTTCTCATGAAACCCAAAAGACTGAAACCACAAGTCAGTCTGAGGAAGAATCAGTAACACCAGAAAAAGGTTTAACTACTTCATCGTTCAGCTCAGAGGACAAAACAATGTCACTGCCAGAAAAGGAGCATGTTCAGACAACTGTGTCCTCAGTTTCTCCTGTAACTGATGAAACAGAGAAATCTTCTGCCAGTTCAGCTGGTGATGAAGAAGGTTCAGGTGATGCAACTACAGAGATGCTCATCTCCTCTACTTCAGTCACAGAGGCATTGTCATCGCTTTACAGCTCTGAGACACCAACAGCTCCTTCACTGGGGACAACAGAAAGTACTGAAACTGATAAAACAAAAATACCATCTACTCAAGAGGAACCAGCAGCTTCTCATGTTCCTGTTGATGAATCCACTAGCTTATCAACACCATCTCCAAGTATGTCCTCTGTCACATCATCCACTGCTTCAGATATTGAGGATGATGGCGTTAGTAGTCAGTCTATAATGGTGGAGTCCAGTCCATTGTTCAGTGTATCATCTATGACACCTGGAACAGGATCAGTCTTCACCACCACAGAGGTAGAAAGTTCTGGAGACAGTACCACTGATATCACTGATGAGTCATCAATTACAACATCTGACACCTCAACATTGACTAAAATGACACCATCAGTCACATCATCACCCGAAACAAGTGATACCTCAAAAACATCTTTCACTCCAGCTTCATCACTCTACAGTAAAGAGAAACCAACATCATCTTCTCCTGAAACCCAAAAGACTGAAACCACAAGTCAGTCTGAGGAAGAATCAGTAACACCAGAAGAAAGTTTAACTACTTCATCATTCAGCTCAGAGAAAACAACATCACTGCCAGAAAAGGAGCATGTTCAGACAACTGTGTCCTCAGTTTCTCCTGTAACTGATGAAACAGAGAAATCTTCTGTCAGTTCAGCTGGTGATGAAGAAGGTTCAGGTGATCCAACTCCAGACATGTTCTTGTCATCTGTATCTGTCACAGAGGCATTGTCATCTCTTTACAGCTCTGAGACACCAACATTTCCTCCTGAAACAACATCAGTCTTCACCAGTACAGATGCAGAAATTTCACAAAAAAGCACTGCTGTTATTACTATTGAGTCAGCTCAATCATTGGGGACGACACAAAGGACCGAATCTGATAAAACAAAAATGCCATCTCCTCCAGAGGAACCATCAGCTTCTCATGTTCCTGTTGATGAATCCACTAGCTTATCAACACCATCTCCAAGTATGGCCTCTGTCACATCATCCACTGCTTCAGATATTGAGGATGATGGCGTTAGTAGTCAGTCTATAATGGTGGAGTCTATTCCATTCTTCAGTGTATCATCTATGACACCTGGAACAGGATCAGTCTTCACCACCACAGAGATAGAAAGTTATGGAGACAGTACCACTGATATCATTGATGAGTCATTAATTACAACATCTGACACCTCAACATTGACTAAAATGACATCATCAATCACAACATCACCTGAAACAAGTAATACCTCTAAAACATCTTTCACTCCAGCTTCATCACTCTACAGTACAGAGAAACCAACATCAGCTTCTCGTGAAACCCAAAAAACTGAAACCACAAGTCAGTCTGAGGAAGAATCAATAACACCAGAAAAAGGATTAACTACTTCATCGTTCAGCTCAGAGAACAAAACAATGTCACTGCCAGAAAAGGAGCATGTTCAGACAACTGTGTCCTCAGTTTCTCCTGTAACTGATGAAACAGAGAAATCTTCTGTCAGTTCAGCTGGTGATGAAGAAGGTTCAGGTGATGCAACTACAGAGGTGCTCATTTCCTCTGCTTCAGTCACAGAGGCATTGTCATCTCTTTACAGCTCTGAGACACCAACAGCTCTTTCACTGGGGACAACAGAAAGCATTGAAACTGATAAAACAAAAATACCATCTACTCAAGAGGAACCAGCAGCTTCTCATGTTCCTGTCGATGAATCCACTAGTTTATCAACAACATCTCCAAGTATGGCCTCTGTCACATCATCCACTGCTTCAGAGATTGAGGATGATGGTGTTAGTAGTCAGTCTACAATTGTGGAGTCCAGTCCATTCTTCAGTGTATCATCTATGACACCTGGAACAGGATCAGTTTTCACCACCACAGAGGTAGAAAGTTCTGGAGACAGTACCACTGATATCACTGATGAGTCATTGATAACGACATCTGACACCTCAACATTGACTACGGTGACATCATCAGTCACATCATCACCTGAAACAAGTGATACCTCAAAAACATCTTTCACTCCAGCTTCATCACTCTACAGTACAGAGAAACCAACATCAGCTTCTCGTGAAACCCAAAAGACTGAAACCACAAGTCAGTCTGAGGAAGAATCAGTAACACCAGAAGAAAGTTTAACTACTTCATCGTTCAGCTCAGAGAAAACAACATCACTGCCAGAAAAGGAGCATGTTCAGACAACTGTGTCCTCAGTTTCTCCTGTAACTGATGAAACAGAGAAATCTTCTGTCAGTTCAGCTGGTGATGAAGAAGGTTCAGGTGACGCAATTCCAGACATGTTCATCTCATCTGTATCTGTCACAGAGGCATTGTCATCTCTTTACAGCTCTGAGACACCAACATTTCCTCCTGAAACAACATCAGTCTTCACCAGTACAGAATCAGAAATTTCAGGAAACAGCACCACTGACCAAACCAGGGATTTACTTTCTCAAATCTCTTCTGTAACTTCTTCTTCGGTTGTCAGCGTAGAAGCTTCTACAGCCAGACAGCCAGATGAAGAAACTGATCATGGTATCAGAGGAGATTTTACATTGGTTGAATCCCCACCTTTCTTTATTAAAACAACTGTCAAACCTTCTATCACAACCCTAACTACAGACTTCAAGTTATTGTACCCAGATGAAAAGAGTACAGCTGATCTTGCTACTTCTGTTTCTCCCATGTTGAGTACGGATATGCCAACAGAAGTGTTTATGAATGCAACAAAGAGCCCAGTGACATCAGTTACTGCAGAGTTTCTGACTACAACACTGCCAAGCTCAGCCACCGAACAGTCCACAGTGACTAGAACAGAGAAGCTAATGTTGACAACAGTATCACCTGAGGCTGGAACAACAGAGGCTTTAAAATCTCATGTAACCATGGTTTCTTCTCTTTTCAGTACTGAGAAAACAGTATCAGTGCCAACAACTGCTTTCAGCCAAACTGAGAGCAAAATCACATTTCCCACAGTAGCAGATGAAAGCCAGAAAAGTTTGACCCAGAGCACATCGCAACCTGGTGTCAAATCATCAACCCAGACTTCATCTGAGTTCATGACAGAGGTCACTGCAGATACAACCCAATTTTCTGAGTCAGGAAGTTCTGATTTTACTGAAGCTGAGAATTCAGGAGATGGCACATATACTTACACAGATAAAACTCTCCTGGATACACAAACAGTTGCTGAGAAACCTCTTGTGGAATTGACAACTCCAGTAACAATCACATCAAGACCATCAACAAGTCACCACACAAGTAAAACCTCTCAGCCCATGGCAACACCCAGTGTCACAGTATTTTCCTTAAAGGAAACCTACTCTGACATGGAAAGCTCTGGTGGCTCACCTGAAAATAATTTGGAGGCAAGTCCAGATGGATCAGGTGAAGGATCCCTTGAAACAACCACAAAATCTCAGGATGAATTTATAGTGGCAACCGATGAGGCTGAAACAGTCGAGACAAAGAATCCATCAGACACAGTCAGTGATGTGTTGTCGACTCACTCTGGAACCCATCCAGCTAAGGAAATGCTGTCATCAACCCAATCTCCACACATGACCAGCACAGAGACCAACGTTCCTGAACAGGGCAGTGGGGACTTCCCTGATGATTCGTCATTTGAGGATGAAGGTTCAGGAGCTCATTTCAGTGAGTCCACAACATTTGTACCAGTAACAAGTTCTTCTGCAAGGTCCACTTCTTCGGTGACAACAAAACCATTCCAGCCCAGTGACAATGTTATCACACAAGAAGCCCCTGGCTCTGTAGCATCTTCTCTTTACAACACAGAGACAAAACCACCAATGTCTCCTGAGGTTCACACATCAACTAAAATGTTCCCAACTTCATCTTTGTCATCTACAATCCACACTCCTTCATTGTTGGAAACAGTAACATCCTCCACAAAAGTTACTGAAAACCCAACAGAACCAGCTATGAGTCGTACCATTTTTTCAGCAAGTACAAAACTGTATATTAAAGAAGATGGATCAGTTGATGGTTCAGCAATTTATGAAAGTTTGTCTGCAAGTACCACAAAAAATGCAGCATCTTCCCTGTTCAGCACAGAAAAACCTAAAACAACAACCGTGAAAGAGAGAGGCACATCTGATAAATCACAATCAAGCCTAGGCTTTACTTTGATGAAGGAACAAGGTTCTGGTGATCAAACTATTCAGATGTTTACTTCCAAGCCATCCGTGACTGAGAGTGTCACATTTGTAGAAGTAGCAGGTGCAACTGAAACCCTTGTTTCTGTTACGCCAACTTCTGATGAGTGGGTTTCCTCACATGAGAGTGAAATTACTACACATACTGATAGCCTCATTACTTCTGAAGAAACAGAGCAACCTGGTTCAAGCACAGAGAAAGATGAAGTTACTGTGACTGAGTACACGGTGCAAACCTCCTATACAATGTCTCCCCACACATCTGAAGTTAATCACACCATGGTTGACTTCACCACTGTAAGCTCCAGCAGTCAACATAAGCAAGAAGAAAGCACTTCAATGTCCACTCCAATTCCTACCATTGTATTTCATAGCATTACAGACCAGCAGGTTGTGATAGTTACTCCAAGTGGCAACCAAGCTGGGACTGACTTAACTGAACAAACACCTACCATGGTCCTTCATGTGTCTAAACCGTCAAGCAGCACATCAATCATATTTACAGAGGATGCAAAAACTGAAGACGAGCTGTTCTCTGCAGTTACAGAGAATACAAGGCAAGGCAGCCCCACCCCTGAGCTCATCACCAAAGATGATACAATCATTGATGTAGACACTATATCTTTAATTCCCTCTTCCTCATATTACCCAACCCCCCAAACAGAGGAAGCTGGAGGTGTCACAGCAATTACAATGACACAAAAGTTAGAGGTAACAGAAGAAACAGAGGGTTCAGGGACTTTTAATGACACCCTTTTTAGTCCTATACCAGTAACTTCAGATCCAGTTTCAGCCACTGACTCTGAGTATTCACCGTCCACTTCAAAATCATCACACTTAGAGGGTGTTTCCACTATGGAGACATCCAGTGAAGAAACAGTCACATCCTCACCATCATCAACATTAGTCATCTCTGAGTTCTCAGAGTCAAGTTTTGATGAAATTTATGGTTTAACCACATCACTTACAACTTTCATTCCTGATACCGATACTAAAGCAGTTTCTGAAGTGGTGCAGGAGGAATTGTCAGGAAAGGATACATCTGGTGATGTCACTGAGATTTCTACATCCTTCTCTTCTGTAACTCCTCAGACCTTGTCTGAAACAGCAGACTCAAGCTCTTTGGCACCGCTGTCCACTGAAGAATATATGATCAGCACAACTGAACAAGACAAAGCAGTGACTTCATCATCCATGTCCAAAACACACATCAGTCAAGGCGTGACTGATCCAGCTATAAGCTCATTCATTTTCACACCAACCACTCAACCTGGTGCAGTGAAAGCAACCAGAAAACCATCTGATGAGGAGTCTCCAGCATCTGAAAAATCAGTTACACCCCCACCCTCTTCACTGTTTAGCACTGAAAAACCAACTGCTGACACAAAGGATATGGATGAAGAGATTTCAGGTGACCAAAACCTAAGTATGGTCACTGAGGCCATAACAGCTAAGACAGAACATGTGTCGTTGACCTCATCTGGAAGTACTGCGTCTTCACTCTTTAGCACAGAGAAACCAACTGTCACTCCTTTATCAGTTCTTACTGATACTGATACAGACACCTCAAGTGGTCAAACAACTGATAGGCTGACAGTAAATGCTGAACAAGTGATGTTATTAGTCATCTCACCTAAACCCATCACCGATGGGTCTGAATTACCAGAATCCAGTGCTGTCTCCAGTCTGTATAGCACTAAGAAGCCAACTGTCACATCATCTTCTGCTGTGACCAGCAGGGATGTATCAAATGAGCACATTCGTGTGACAGAGCCTGTGACACTGAAAAATGCTTCCCTGCAAAGTACAGAGAACATTGCCCAAATGTCATCTACAACATTACCTCCTTCCCACCACACTGGTGGAGTTTCAATGACAAGCATAGCAGATTTTACAGATCTAGATGGCTCTGGTAATGAAATCTCAGATAGCACAACTGCACCATCTGAAACTGTGACACTGGAAGATGTGAAGACTGTAGGTACTCTAGGATCCTCTCTGTCCATCACAGAGAAACCCCCCATAATCATGCAAAGGGATGAAATTGAAACTTCAAAAGAAAAGGAAGCAACACTGGCTTCTTTGCCTAATTATGAATCTGTGTCAACTCCAGCATATGAAGAAATCACTTCTGCATCCACAGAAAAACCCATTTACATCTCTACAGTGTCATCTCTGCAAAGCACTCCAAAGCCAAATGAAGCATCAAGCCAAACAACTATTGCCCAAGAGGTTTCAACTGATGCTAAAGATAATGACCTGCTGGAAACGTCTGCATCTGGTGGAATAATGCCACCTATTACAATGACCAAAGTTTCACCTGACATATCTGACACATCTGAAGGAACTGCAACTGCTGAGACAGTGCCGTCTGTTGTGTTTAGTACAGAGGAACCATCTGCCAAAAGTACAACTGAACAACCTCTAGAAGAAACAACTTCCTCACTTTTAGTGCAAACAAAGACGACTCCATCCCCAACTAAATTCTCACTGTTTAGTACTGAAATTACAGGGGGGGCTCTGACCTCTGAAGGGAGAGGATCTTCCCTTGCCCCTCCCTCTCCTACTACCGAGAAACCAAATGCAGTGTCACATGAGACAGACACCTCCTCACAAAAGGAAGGTTCGACCAATGCAATAGAAATTGGAGAGGATGGTTCAGGTGACACAACATCAACTGTATTCAGTTCTTACTCTGTCGCTTCAAATGTTTCATCCGTTTCCAGTACTGTAAAGATGAATACTATTACTACTACTAAATCTTCACTCATGGTAAGCACACAAACGGATAAGCCAACCTCCGATCGGACATCTCACGAGATCTTCATTACTCAGAATAATGGTACACAGTCCCCTGCTGTGACCAGCTCTATTGGGTCACAGGTATCAACGACTTTTGAATCAGAACGAACACATTCTGAAAGTGAGGAGACACAACATGCAAACCTAACAAGCAGACACTCATCTGTTGGTGTTACACTAGCTGCAGACATCTCTACAAGCTCAGAGACAAAACTATTGGTTACCACAAATTCAGCTGGACCAACTTCTAATGTCATCTCAGCCGAGCCTGAAGATACCATCCGATTTCAGACAACTGTTTCACCTGCATACTCACTAACATCCTCCAGGGAGTCCTTTGAACAATTGAGGTCAGAGGTTGCACTAACACACCGTCCCCAGACTGACCTTTCCTCTCAGGATGTGTCACTGACCACAGCTCACCCTTTGTCTGCAAGACAAGAAACAAGTCACATTACAGAATCAACATCTGTGCACACTGCAAATGATTCTGTGTCTGAGGTGAAATCTTCTTTGGACGATAATGGAACAGTTGAACCAAACACCAAACCGTCTCCAGATCAAGATGCTGAAAATCCAACATCTCCATATTATGAGGACTTAAATTATTCAGCCCCAGACTATGAAGCAAGAGACCCCAACAGGGTTGAATCAGTTTTTCAGTTCAATGAAACACAACCAAGAGAGGACACTATGGTAATTTCTACAACACAAACTGTCTTTCAAACATCTAGCAGGAAGCCTTTTGATCCAGCATTAGACACATTTGAAAATAACCCAGAGGAAAGGGTGACTGAGCCACCTGTAGTTGCAGCTATCACTATTGAAGCAACAAGTCCCACTAGTGTACGATCGACCTCTAGTTCTGAGAGTCGCTCAGAAAGCACCAATAGCTCAGAGGAAAGCATGACTACAGCAAGCACTGCTAAGCTGGATGGTGATGATGTCGAGAATACCTCTGAACTTAGCACAGGGGCAGAAAGTGGGTCAGCCAGCTCGGAGACTACATTACTCAACTACAATGATGTATCCGAAGAACTGACAACTACAAATATGCCAAAGACTGACTTGGAAGAGCAGTCTCTGTCCCCAGATGACATTCAGACTGTATTCAAGGTAAATGCTACGGCATCTTCAAAGATGGAGACTGTTACAGTTGGTAGCATCTTGGAGAAAGAAGACAGTGTGGATGAAATTAAAACAGATGATGGTAAAACTACCACCAGGACCCATGCAGAATTCACCACAACTGCACCAGCACAAGCACAAAGCCAGAGAGTGTCTATAGCAACCACAGATTCGTCAGTTTCTGAGGAAGATGGGAATTATGGCAGTGCCTTACCTACATCACCATCCCTCATTGGAGGAGAACCACCATTAGATGAAGAGAAGACGACTACCCCGCCCTCTATAGGACTCGATTTAGGGCACCCAGTTATTGGCGAGACTGTTGAAATACCTGGTATGTTTCTTTAAACAGTTTTTATTGAAATACAGCAACATTTTTACACCCGAGAGTATTTTTCTGTTTAATTTAATGTTTATTCTTCCTGAACAGAAAAGTATTCCTGCACAGAGGAAATCTGTCTGAATGGAGGAACCTGCTACAAGAGTGGCAGCATCCATTCATGTAACTGTGTTCCTGGTTACACTGGTCATCGATGTGAAACAGGTAAGATGTTCCTCTCAAATGCATACTGTCTTAGGACTGAATTAATATTATGCCACAGGAACTAGAAGTTGTTTTGATCATCTTTTGTTTTTGCCTGTTTTTCTTACAAAGACGTTGATGAGTGCCAGTCAAACCCATGCCGCAATGGAGGCACATGTGTCGACGGGCTGGCTTCCTTCACATGTGTGTGTCTACCAAGCTACTCTGGGCTGTATTGTGAGCAGGGTAAGTTTGTACCCAATTTAAACAAGTTTTGCCTAACTGGTTTCCTAGTATTTTGTTTTTTGATAAATTAAAGCTTTTATTCATTGCAGCTGCAACTAGCTGCAATAATCCTTTAAACTGTTTAAACTACTTTAATTTGACATAATAAATATATTATCTTAATGTAATAGGTGCTTTCATTTGATGTTCACCTGAATCCCTGGGGATAAACCAGAAAAAAGTCATTTAAATTCTAGACCCAAATGAAATGTAATCAATCTGTGTATAGTTGTCTATTGTCTTACATCTCTTCAGGCATTAGCTGAGTCGTAAACATTACCTTTATCACATCACTACAATCACTTTTTACAATCTCCTTTAAGTATTCCCTGAGGGTTTGTTGTGCATGATAACGATTAGGACTCCTTAAATTCCCTTGAGGTTGTTTCAGACCCAGACAGGTGACACGCTGTCTGCATTTTGCAGACATTCAGTGTCAAGTCAGAGGGTGTGGTTGAATAGTCAAAAGAATGTCTTCCCGAAAACCCTTTTCCTCGACCTCAATGAAAAATGTCAAGAGGTCAAGGAAAATATGTGAAAGAGAATTCATAAGCACTTGGAAAAAAAACAACAGTGTTGCTAAGAGAAGCAGACTGCACATGTGCAAGACTGTCAAAGGGGTCTGTTTTGGTGTAATTATTATCATAGTTATAAAAATGGACATCAAAATAAATTGAAGATACTCCACCCAGTGTGTTGTAACCAGGACCTTTCACACAGCCTTTATAAATAAGGTGGAAGCTATAACTGAAGTGTTAAGGTTAGCCTTTTGAAATAAAAATATAAATAATACCACCTCATAGGTGGGGTTTAGTGGGAAAGTTGTTACTGAAGCAAGGACACTCAAGAATACTTGGGATGTGTGGATAGAGTTTAGAAAAAAGCCTCTTCATATAGTTTGTGTCTGCATTTGATTTATATTTACAAAATTACACTGACTGTGCATCCAAAATTAAATGATTAACACGCTCCTTCTTTCCTCTGCTTTAAGCTTTTAGAGTCAGATTGATTAGAATATCTGAAACTAGAGCTACATCAAGCAACTTTTCACCCTCAGCATTGACAGTTGTTTCAGGTGTCTTATAGGGTCATTATCAATCGGACCCCTTCATGACTTGCTTCTGTAATCTGTAAATTTTTCATCTGCTCCTTCTTTTATCGGTTTGTCTACTGAGGCTGAAATGGGGAGGGGAAGAAGAGAAGAACAGACAGTATGCACCATCAGCAGGACAAAGATGAGAATTAGATTTAAATGTTACTTAAAATGTTCTATTATTCTCCTCCTTCACCTCCGGTTTTGAGGCTTTACAAGAATTTCACCTAATGCTAACTAATTAGCTCACACTGCATTAGATTATGCTCGACTTAGACTAATCTTAATTTGCCATTTAAAATTTTTCACTTCTTAGTACTCATGAAATACTCTAAGAGAAACTACCTGCTTCATCAGATTTGTTACACCTTTAAAACTATTTACCACTTAGCTAGATTCATACATCTGTTGCCTACACATCCATACAACATTGTTGTCAGTAGCAACAAGGATGAATCCATCACAACGTTCTCTTTCATCCAGAGACAGTAAGTGAGATAACCACTGCCCTGAAGGACCAGTGTACCCAGGTGTTAGGAATAATGTAGAACCTGAAGATAAAGTGATGTTGTGGTGGATGATAGTATTAATTTTGAATTAATTTTGATCTTTTTCAAATCTAAATGAAATATTTTCTGTATACACCAATTTCATGTCATTGTCTCTTCCATCAGATACTGAGACATGCGACTATGGTTGGCATAAGTTTCAGGGGCACTGCTACAAGTACTTACCCCAGAGGAGAACCTGGGACTCAGCAGAACGAGAGTGCCGCATGCAGGGGGCTCATCTCGCCAGCATCCTTTCCCACGAGGAGCAGCAGTTTGTCAACCGTAAGTGAATGGCTGCACTTTTAGATAATCAGCAAAAAGTACAGGGACATGCTTAAATACTACTTTATCAAAGCTGATTAGCATTAGAAATGAAAAATGTTGATAGTATCTTTATCTTTATTTTTTATTTTATTTTATCTGCAAAGTCCTGAAAAGGTAATACAGCTAAGAAGAAGTGTAACTGGCTGTGTCTCACTCTTCCCTGCATGGCAGGTCTTGGACGGGACTACCAGTGGATTGGCCTGAATGATAAGATGTTTGACAATGACTTCCGCTGGACTGATGGCAGCCCTGTGGTAAGATAGGCTGCTTTCTCACATATTTTTGTTTCAACAAACATGGCACTGAGACAGTGTAAATATTTGGAAGTGATGCAGATGACAGATGCAGTCATGTAAGGAGAGCTGTTCTCTTTAGTCTGCTCGGGTGGTTTTCTTATGGCATATCCTCCTCTGCCTGATATCGCTACGCCCTGGTGGCTGTTCTGTGAGTAAAGCTGATGTAAAGCATGTTGTAAGGGACCACTGAATCCCCTTAATGAGTTCGGGTCCAATGTGTGAAAACCAATTGCTCCAACAGTTCAAGATGTTAAAAAGCAGGCAAAGGGAGAAAAATGCCCGCTCATTGTGAACCCAGTGTTTATAAAACAGCATATAAGTGTATGTTTGGTGCAGTGGTTGTAGCTGCTGAAGATTTCCCTCACTTGACAGAAAAATGGGTAATTACAATGTCCTATGTCTTGTACAGACTGATGTCCTCACTTCAAAGATGATCCTCCAGGAGCATAGATAGGGAGGAAGCAGAAGGAGAGCCTGGGGGGTTAAAAGATAAGCACAGGCCTCCTGGGGAGACCGATTTAGAGGTGACGAGGGTGTGAGTGACACAGTGTGGAGGGGAGTTTGGCAGACGTAGACTGTTATGGTCCCTCATCATCCCCCACATTCATGAGATGGCCCAGCCAGCAGGCAGCCACATAGGGGGGAGGGCCACCAAACTGGCAGGCGCACAGATGGACAGCACCTGTGCTGCTCTGCAGCAAGAGGAAAAACTGTGTAGAAGCAGCCCGGGGGGGGGGGGGGGGGGGGGGGGGGGGGTCTAGGTGGGTGGTCACCTCTGCAGGATATAAATAAATCATAAGACTAATTTCAAACAATATAAAAAACAATAAAGGGAATGCATTCATATTAACAGTAGTGCACAGACAAGACTTGGAAAGAAATAGTTGTATGTGTCTTTATGTGTGTGATCAAAGTTTGTTATCAAAGTTTGATTATTTTGTGGAGGATGCAGGCCTGCTGGGCAGTTGATAGGTCAACCATTTGTTGAGCTGAAGTGAGCAAGGCAGGAAGTTGGTGTATGTTTGTTAGCCATAATGACAGAGTAACAGAGCTTGGGGGCATGATTGGAGGTGTGTGTGTGTGAGAGAGCGAGAGGAGGATGGGGGTGGGGGGACAACTCACAGCTTTGAAGAAACCGTTTGAACCTAAAATGTGCTGAAAGACCTCAGCTAGTATCAATTCCAGCTTGACTACCCCACAGCTCTACAGCTGTGTGTATACTGTAAAATTGTGTACATAGAAGGAATGTTTTAGTGGTAAATGACACATGAATTGGTAGCCATGTGGACGGTGTGATGAAATGTCATCACACACTTATGAGTGTCAGCAATCATTAAAACAATCTGTGTTTTAACATAAACAAGCCTGGATGATAGAGTAACATCAACATGTAAAAGAAGACTCTGCACAACATTTTGATTAACAAACATGGTTAAAAAAAATCCCAGCTGCTGTTTTTGCATTCATATTGTGGGTCACTGTGCTGCTGGTTGGGAAGTTAACAGTCTTAAAGTCGACATTTGTTTTAACAGAGTCTGAAAAATGCAGTCAGACTTGTGCTGAATTACTGTTTTGTGGCATCCTAGAGAGATCCAGTTACTCCCTCTTGTGGACATTAATTACACTCACAGCGATGGCAAACTGCTCCATAGAAAAAAATCTCTGTGGAAGGAAATATATTTATAGCTGTAACAGTATATGTGTAGGCTTGGTGGGTATTAAGTGGTTAATTGAAAGAACAGGCAAAATGCAGTTACCATGTTACCACATTCACAATAACTTATGTACAGACTCCTACATGTATTACCTTTAATATATATATATATATATATATATATATATATATATATATATATATATATATATATATATATATATATATATATGTATTAGAATAAGATGTATATATATATATATTCAAATAAAAATCCTATAAAGGAGACAAAAAAAAATCACTTTTATTTTTCTGCTCTTCTTGCAGCAATATGAAAACTGGAGGCCCAACCAGCCTGACAGCTTCTTTTCTTCTGGTGAGGATTGTGTAGTGATGATATGGCATGAGGACGGCCAATGGAACGATGTACCTTGCAACTACCATCTCACCTTCACCTGCAAAAAGGGCACTGGTAAAAAATACATCTTTTGCTTTTGAATAAACTAATTAGTGCACACCATGTCTTTGTGTTTCAATGAGATTCAATCTTTTAATCTAATTTTTAAACCAAAATTCTGTAGAATTGTGAAATTTTTCAATGCATTTTGTTTCTCAGTGGCCTGTAGTCAGCCCCCACTGGTCGAGAATGCACGTACCTTTGGAAAGAAGCGTGAAAGGTATGAAATAAACTCACTGGTAAGGTACCAGTGCCGGACAGGCTTTATTCAGAGGCACGTCCCAACCATCCGTTGCCGTGGAGATGGACAATGGGATATCCCTAAAATCGCCTGCATAAGTCGTAAGTACAGCTGGTACTGCACCTAAACAAATAGGAATGGCTCCATGATCTATATAGGAGACTGAAAAATGCCATCATATGGTTTTTCTCCAGCAGCATCGAACTTCCAGAAGACCTTTATGAGAAGACATCAGCACAATAGTCTCTACAGCATCAACAACTTCAAAAAATGGCAAGATGAGGCATTCCGCCTCCACAATCAGCGCTACCGGGGAAGAAGAGACAGAATTGAACATAAAAGGAGGATGCCGTGATTTCCAAGTAAATGCGACTCAGCTTCCCCAAGACGAGAACACACACCTGATACTTGTATAGAAAGACAACAAGGAAAAAGCACAAGAGAAAGCTCATCAAAGAAACTCAGAAGATAACCTGCAGTTTCCTTGCTTTTCGGATGACCATGGAATCGTATGAAGTGCCTTTTAGATGTTGATACGTGACTTTTCATATCAAGGGGCACTAGTTTATAACAGTGCCAATATGGATTCATAAAAGCTTTCAGCTGGTTACTGGATACACGAGAGCACACTCATCATATATTATTTGTAAGCAGTGGATGCTTCTTCTTCATCTTTTAGCTTATCAAACCATACATTCATGAATGATGCCCAATATCTTTCTACACTAACTGCAATTTAAAATGATGGCAAGTGTTATTATTCTTATTCAGAGAGAAAGTAGCGCTTATGTAACATAAAGAAATCCATTATGTTATGCTGTTTCAGAATGGACCACATGCATACATATGCATTACATAGTTAAGTCTTTTTAACCAGTTTTTCTAGTTCACTCTGGCTTATCTGAACATAAGAAGGGAATTTATATTACAGAGTT
Source organism: Melanotaenia boesemani (assembly GCF_017639745.1). Lineage (NCBI taxonomy): Eukaryota > Metazoa > Chordata > Actinopteri > Atheriniformes > Melanotaeniidae > Melanotaenia > Melanotaenia boesemani. Next base: position 20,642,025 of record NC_055692.1, read on the forward strand.
TCATAAAAGAAGTTTGTGAATGAAATGGGAAAAGTTTAATAATAACAAAATTAATAATAATACGGAATAAACTCAAGGCGATAGTAATATGTGTGTCCAATGCTTACAAATTTGGCACCCATAATTATATAAAAACAAAATATTCTCTAATCTTCTGACTTCATCAACAGAAGCACAAATCATGTTTTAAAACAAGATTTCACAGCTTCTGTTGTCATTTTCTGGTGGCAGCTTTCATCATCTGTTGCTTTCATTGGTTTGAAGCAAAGCCATATCAAATGTTTAGAGTGCGGTATCTGTGGAAGAAATGTTTCTGACTTTTCTTTTGTATGATACTAATTAATATAAAGATTCCTTTTGAAGTACTTATTAACAGAACCTTTGTGCACCGATGAAAATGGATGTGTTTCTATTTCAAACTGAAATTGTTGCTTAATTCCACTTCCTTTTCTTTTCAGGGCATAACTTTCAATGAGTTGATACACCATGTTTACTTTAAAAGTTATGCGGTTCATAATCATACATCAGAGTCTTCCCCTCATCTTGCTGTTGTATGATCATTTTTCTTCCTACTTCTAACCTCTGCTTATCTTCACTGAAATTCTTTATCATGATCACTTAATATACGCCATTGAGAGAATGTATTTTGTGAAACACTCAGAAAGACTTGAACGTAACAGCTGTTTAGGCAGATTTGCATATAATTTATTTTCAAGCTGCTCTCGATCTCCTCACTTGTTGTATACTGAGTAGTAAAATATGATGCTGTCACTTGGCCCAGCAGTGCTCTTCATATATTTTTATTGTGCGTTCAACAGGAGATAAGCCACACTCACAGAATGTCTAAATAGTATGCATTAGGTATGAAAATTTACTCAGCAATATGAGTGATTAAACTGTTTTTTCCATCTGTTTTACATCAATAGTGGATCAGAAATATTGTGGGCCACATCAGCAATAATCTGCAATAATTCTATTTCATAATATTGACAAACTATTTGTACATGTGGATGGTTTATGTTTCTGCAGCATTTTTAAAGGAGAAATGTTGTTTTATTGTGTCTGCCTGTGAATGCTTGTATGTGTTTTATCCTCAATGTGCACATATTACCATTTTATATTTATATAACTTTTTTTTTTTATTATTTTATAATGTGAATGTCTGGGATGTTTGTGAATTTTTTTTTTAAAGATCCAACTGTTTTTCCTGCTTTAAATCACAAATGAAATAAATATATGAATATTTTAAAACTTCCATCATGTGACATGGTATTTCTATAGTGTTTAAGGTTGCCCATCTTCTCTGAGAGTTAGGGGAAATTTTCTCTGAATGGTGTAGTTTCCTCTAAGATTTTAAAGATGTGATGCAGTTTTAATGAAGTGGAGGGTATCAATTGTTTTGTGATGCTTTTGAAAGTTTTAAAGTACTACTAACCTTTTAAATTTTTCCATGTTTTGCCTAGTTGCATGCTAAATATGCCCTGAAGTTGGAGGGTGCAAGTAAAGACAGTGAATGAATCTCAGAGTAAACACTGTTGTGGTTTCACTGGTTTTCCCCAGCAGGTAGTGCTATCAGACTGAAAACCTAAGCCCAAGTATTCATGTGCTGTTTTATTCTCTTTCCTGTGGCATACTGTGGGAGCCAAACCTACTGTTGAGAATTTAGATTTTTTGTGAATCACACTTTGTTGCAGTTTTTATGGTAATACAGTCAAATTCTCCAGAGAAGCCCACCAGATATGCTTTGCAAGCTGTTTGGTAAACAAATGGTACATTCAGGAGGTGTAGATAAGACGTGGCAGTGTAAAATGCATCAGATGGTGACGTGATGCATATACTGAAATGGACCTGCTTAATCACACAACAGCACAGTTCTTTTTAGTTAGTAGAATGGCTGAAAGTATTTTTTTAAATATCAAACATGTCTGAAGATGAATTTCTTTCATGAAACAGAAGCTTTTAGAGTACTACATTTTACCATTAGTATCAGAGTTCCTCCACGTACAAGAGTCACTTGAAGTTTTGACATTGTTGGAGAGCCATAACCTGGATAATAACATCAAGTTGGTTGGTTGTAATCTTTGTGTAAGTTAGGGTTGTTGTGGTTTTCACTGTGACTGCCCACCCTGTTATTAAACCAGACTTGACTTGTGATTAAAGGCTGCTACTGGGTGCCCCAGCAAGAGTAAAACCTGCAAGCCTCATGAAATGCAGATGTTTAACAGCTGATCAGTGGAAAAAAAGTTCCCCTCTCTACCAAGGTCTCACTGGGATTTTACAGGATTTTGTGGTTTGTTTTGGAATGGAAATACACCCCAGCCCTTCCTGCCTTTTCAGCGTTGACATGCACCTCAGAGTTTGCTTGATGCAAAATGCCATCATCATATCTCTCACTAAATATCTTCCTAATCTTATCATGCATAACCTCATCTGAGTGGCAGGTGTTTTAAAAGTATAGCTTTAGGAAGCTTGCTGAAAGTTTGCACTACATCTGAAAAACCACTGAGGTAAAGCATATAAAATGGTCACTTCTTCTGCAACTGATGACTGATTTAACTGTCTGCTCAAACAAATACAAATACAAAGGATGGTTCCCATGTGTGCAAATAACATTAAAGTGCTCACATTTTGATAAGATGATGAAATAATTATAACATTTTTTTGGACTAAAAAAATGTGTAAAAAGTTTTATTTTTATCTTCTGTTGCTTTCAGCTGTGTCCACGAAAAGAAAATAGTATTTACAAGTATACAAGTAAAAAAATATCCCCTTTGTCTTGTGAAGTAGAAGGCTGGTGGGCTGGCCATCTGGGGATAAACAGAGAAATGGCAAAGGACTAATAAATTATCGGGGTCCAATCATTAAAACCTACACTGCCGAGATGTTCTGTTTATGGCTTCACCAGATTCATGGCAGTATAAACAAAACTGTTAAGATCACAGCTTGAACTTTCCCACCTCGTTATAATAAATAATGATTTAGTATTGAAAAGGAACACTTAGAAAAAATATTTTAAAACTTGTATCTTTATTTTCAAAACCGTGTTGTTGAAAAGGTACATAGTAATAAGAAACAAAAATACCTTTATCATTTTCATGCACATGTGTGTACAAATACACATCTGCAGTAAGTACCATATGTCAGTGGGCTGGGTTAGAAAAGTGAAACGAAATAAAGTAGCAAAAACACAAATTTTAAAAGGATTTTTATAACCAAATATTATAAATTGTATTATCTACTGCTTGTGGCATAACTCTACATTACCAACTCCGTACTCAACAATATGCTCATTCTGGTCCACAGGTAAATCTTCCGAATCAGTCACCACAGCATGACTATCAATTATTCCTTTTAGACGTACAAGAGACCACAGAAAACCAACCCAGTAGACAGATTATTTTTCCATTCCTGCAGTTGATAGTTTTATTTGTACTGTAATTTCTGCTAAATTAACATAAATTTCTTGTATACATGTGGGAAATAATAGATATACTTATCTTGTGTTCAGTATCTGGCCAAAATCCTGCTTGAATGAGCCCAAAAACTACGCTTTTTGTTTTACTTTACTTTAGAACTTTATAAACATGTAAAAATCTATAAGTATATTGTCATTAAAAAGTAAAAACCTTTTGTTAGAACTTATAAACACACGGCATAAAGTCCTAACAGTAAAATATCTTTCAGATCACAAGAGGGAGCTGGGAGTTAAAATGAGCTTTCAACACAGATTTGGTCACAGACCAAGACATTTTCATTGATTTCACTTTGCAGTCAGTTTGTTCATGTTTCATATCTAGATTAAAATAAAAATAATAAAGAGCTAAATCTCTAATGATCCATCCAACTGATGACAGTTTTTTTTTATGTATATGTCAACTCATCAGTTGTAGCCAAGCTCTTTTCGTCACATTGTAATCAATTTGGTTTTTCGTTGATGTAATACTTCATAAAAAATAAAACACATTGCTCAAGACACATTTTAAAGCAGCACTGTCTTCTGCACTGTGTCCAGTTGCTTATGATCCTGAACTTCACACATCTAATCTTTCTGTGGAAGACAAACAAAACATAGATCAAGTTGACCTCTAAGCTGAAGTTTTTTTCTCATTCACACCAATCAAACTTTAACACTGTTGTTCTTTATGCAACAGTCAGATTAAAGGATGCACTGCTAGAAAAAAAAACAAAAACAAAACAAACAAAAAAAAAACTTAATGGCTACAAATATTTTTTTTTATTGCATACGGATGCAAGATGTAAAGAATGTATTTTAGTGTTATCACAGCTTCAGAAATGTATTGAGTTCATGCTAGTTAATATGCGAAGCTTATCTGCTTCATTGTTGATTCTATTGGCCGAGGTTGTGGCTGCTCTTTGGTAGTTATGGTTTCCCTTTGACATTCAACCTCCTCACTCATCAGCCTTGAAGCAGTAGACACCATAAGACTTCAGGTTTTTGTTTGGGAATCCAACAAAACGAACTGCAGCTTCATTGGGGCTGCAGTGCTTGCGGGGTCTGGAAATGGGGTAACGAACACTTCCATCGGCCAACCAGCCAGCATCGCAGCGATCGTAGCCACCAAGCTTCCAGGCGCCGTACATCTGGCCCACTTTGGCAATCTCTCCACCATCGTCTAAGCACGCCTGCACAGCCTCATCAAAGTTCAGCCTGTCAGGCTGGACCAGCCAATAGAACTGACCTGTGTGAGCAAAACAGCCAGTCAGAAGAAGCCTTCCTCTTTTGCTGACAACAGACGCTGCAGTTGGCTTGTATGGTCATTGTGTGTTCTTGTGTAAGCACATTAGAATATGGAAAGGTAAAAGTAAGACAGCTTACCTTTGAGTTCGGAAACATAGCAGAACACATCAAAGCGGCTTATTTTCTTGTCTTGGCGTCCGTAACTTCTGAGACCAGGCTTGCTGTTGGAGCCACCACAAGGCTCTCTGGGTTTGGTGATGGGATACTGCACTGTACCGTCATTCAGCCAGCCAGCGTTGCACCAGTCCAGGCCGCCCTTCCAGGCCTTGTATAGCTGCTCAAAGGAAGCAACCACAGCATCCTGACTCTCACAGGCCTTGACTGCATTGTCAAAATTCAGGTTGTAGCGGCCAATAAGGGGAGAGTATGGGAATACAACACCTGGAAGAAAGAAAAGATGTTTTAGGACATGTCAAGTCTGAAACAGGATTTATTTATTTATTTTATTTATTGAGTCATTTTAGATGTCATGTCTCTAAATTCAGAATAAGTGAATCCTTTGGAGTTATCTGAATTTACTAATGAGCCACCATTTTAGATTTCTGATATATATCCTTGTGCAATTTGTACTAGTCAGCAAAAACATAATTCATTAGGGGCCTAAAAGGGAAATGGAAGTAAAAGTCAACAAACTTTAAAAGAGACCTGAGTCTCTTCTGATGTTAGAAACTGCACTCATACAGAGAGGAGAGACAGTTTTGTTTTTTGGATTGGACATCATGGTATCCATCTTGTAAAGCCTTTTCTTTCATTACTATTAATAAAATTCTCCATGGTGATGTCCTGGTTGAGTGCATAAGAGAGGATAATATGCTAAAAGTGGGCAGAAATCCTTGTATATTGGTCAAAGCTAGTCAAGAGTAGCAGAAAAAAGCTTCAGGATAACTGTTTTTATATTAACACCAAGTACATTTTGAATGAATTCACAAAATTTCAAGAAAACAGTATTGCAGGAATAATTGAATCTGGTGAAAAACTGAATTCATACTTATGTTGGTTTTGGGACAGAGTCTTATGAAGCATTGGACTCACAGCTAGACTGTGCTTCATTCTAGTCCAATCTCTTATCTTCCTCCTGGGAACAAGCTAAGAGATGAAAAATGTCCCAATGTCTAAGAATGGTTCTCAGTCATCCAGCCATGGTATCCAACACAGGCTGAGTAAAGCCAACTGGACCCCATTTCAAAAAACTAAATCCAGTGTGAACATAGTGGCCATGAGGGTGACAGTGACATTGAAAAAAAAAGACAACTCTCTAGAAAGTGTTGCGTCATTAGCTGAATGTAACTCAAAAGTAAAATGCGAATATTTTGTATAGTGTGCATGACTGGATTTGGTGCACATTGTAAATGTGTGTAATACACATGTAATATATTGGAAAAAATATGGAGTGATATCTAAAGGAGAAATGCATAATTATGGAAGAGAATTGGTTTTGACTTGTACTGTTGTCATTGACATACTGTTATGGCTGACTATGTAGGCATGTGAGAATTCAGTAAGCTAATGTATGTATGTTGAATAAGAAATACCTTTTGTTGCATGAAAATCAGTGAAGACATGATTGTGATGATTACATCAGGGGTATGTCTCATGTTTTAGAATATGGAGTAATAGTAGGGGAACAATTTTTCTGTTAACTGGTGCTGAAAATTTTAAATATTATCACACTGAATTATTAGAGTGGCATGGATAATTCAGCACATGCTGTCTAATTGTTTTTCTCTTGGCACAAGATAAGAAAGTATGGAAGAAAAACAATTGTTGAAGGAAATTGTTGAAATATAAGATTTACCATCAGCAACACCATGGTCCACTTCTAAGATGATTTCCTGCACAGTGTCTTCCTCCCCAGTGATAATCTCACATCTGTATTTTCCCACATCATCCATGGAGATTTCAGTCATTAATAATGAGGCATCGTTAATGTCGGATTTTGGCAAAAAGACACGATTCTCAAAGCTTGCATATGTCCTCTCGTGGAATCCCATAGACATTATCACATCCTTATTCAGGCTGTCGTCATTTGCCACTTTCATCCATTTGACTCGCATGCTCATGTTTTCGAAGAAGTCGTCTGTCGGGATGTGCCTGCAGGGCAAGGTGACGTTACCACCTAGCTCAGCCTTGACTAGAGAAAAAGAGAAATATTTCATAATCTTAGTGCAACAATATTTTCAATGCTAATAGAACATTTACTTATGAATTACAAATATTAAATCCAGGAATTTTTTGCTTTAGCTTGAGACTTGAATATAAGAGACACAATAAAGGTTTGTTGGAGGAAATGCCAGAGATGAAAAATACATAATAATAATTTTCCAGGTTCCTCATTCTTAATTCACTTTTGTAGCGAAATATATATGTGCAAATATATATATATATACACACACAGTGAAGTCATGGTTGAAGCAGTCTCACAAAAAATTATCAAAGAGTCTGGAGTCTGGTTATTAAACTGGGCATTGGCCAGGCCTCAGCCCCTGGAGCCGATCCTCATCTTCCGTCTCCTTCCCGCTGTTGTCAGTCCTGGTAATTACAGGGCTTTGGTTCCTCAGCATTAACTTTCAAAATGAAACGCTTGTCTTTCATCCGCCCCATCTGATGTGTGTTAAATATGTCAGCCATCAAATGCATAACGGGAATCATTTCCTCACAGTACTACTTCTCTATCCTCCATGTCCAACCTGTCTTTGACCATTGTCTCCGTAAAATGGCTGCTCATCTGTTTCTCACCATGGGTCCTCATTGTCTCCATGACCTCTATGTTTAGCCCTCACAAGATTTGCTTACTTAAGAAGACCCCAACAAACAAGAGCTGGCCTATGATAGGCATTAACAAGCACCAGATGAATGGATGTACAAGGCCTCTGACTCCCCTCCACTCCCAACACACAAACACACCAAGAGCTAGTAAAACCTTTCACGATCTGCCTGGTAAATGAAAAAAAAGATGACTCAAGAGGCAATGCACAGGAAAACACAGGTATATACTTACATATATATTTACCTGTAATGGTCTGTGACATGGTCAGTGTTCATCTGCATAAATGGCTTTTTTTTTTCCTGAAGCAAGTTATACAAATATACTTATGCGTGTTGTATCTATTTCACCCTCAGAAAAAAAAGAATAAAAAAGAAATCTATTCAGTGCCATATATATATATATATATTACTAACTCTTAATGGATGGTCTTGTCTACCAGCTGAAACTGTGTCTAATTTTTGACTGAGGATGTCATTATTTGAGTTGACGTGTGGGACTAAAACCATGTCTGGAATACAGTGTTACTGGCGCTTCAAAAGGAAGCCACGGAGCTCTCATGGGTAATACAGGAAATGCAAGGAGCTTCTGGCTTACTGCATACCGCTCTGCTCAACCCATAACTTCTGAACATGCACACACATGGGAGTGACATGGAAGTGACTTCAAATCAAACCCATGTCTGAACTGTTCTTCTTTTGGGTTTTGTTTGAAGTAAAAGAGCTCCTTTCCTCCTGTGTTAAGGTTTGTTTTATTTCCTGCCCTCATTATTGTGTTGCTGACCTGATTTGTTTTGCCTGTGTGTAGTTAACCTTGCCTCCCTTGTGTATTCAGTGTGTGTTTTCCCTGACTCCCAGTCAGAGGGGTCCACTACTTTGTCCAAGTAATGGGTTAGTGAGGTATGTTCTGCTGAAAGACAGATTTTTTAACGTCACTAATCTAGCCCTTTAAACCTTACGAGGTCATTATAGTAATTTATTCTGCACATGTTTAGAGTTTTGCATTTTGATTGAACAAAAGACCAAGCACAATCCTTTCACAAATGTTAAAATATACTTCACATTGCTACTAGCCACTATAAAAACCTCATCCTGACTGCTGTGCAGGGGCAGACGATAAATCATTTGCAGAGAAAAGTTAAATGATCTGTCAAATGCCCCTTTTTATGGGAGCATGCACAGACAAAACAGTGTGTTGATTTACTGCTTAGTCTCACTAGAAATTATAAAATGTGTTTGTCAACATATTTTTACAATACAGGATTCAAAATTGCGAGAATATTCTTTTATCCATTAGTTGATTTTGTTCACTTGCCAGATCACCTGCATCTTTGTCCTGAATTTGGGTCCCCTTCTTTGTACTGAAAGCCTGACATAAAGTGTCCCAAACTTCTACTCTAACTGCAGCAGACGTTTGGCTGTACTTCCTTCAGTGCAATTAAGATTACAAGTATAATGCACCCCTTCACAAAGTTTTAGTTAGCTGAAAAAACACTGGAAAATTTAATCTAATTCAATGTACTGTTTAATCTAGTCCAACTCAGTCCCACTTCATGCCTCATACTTTTACTTTCTGATGCCAATGACTGCTTTTACTACCACATCGCCACACCCGGTAACCCCACTCACCCCTTGAGTGGTCAGCGACATGCCAGGTATTTTATGAGCTAAGAAACACCCTCCTGCTGTTCCTTATTACTTATGTGTTTCAAAGCAGTGCAATGTTTAAAAGCAATCTGGATATGATTCATGTTTGCCTATGTCGTCAGTAAGAAGTGACTCACAACTTCTGCTGCCTCATAAATTCTCTGTATGGGTAGTAGCAGCATGTGAAATGATTGAAACCTGAGAGATTTAGAATGACTAAACAGCTCATCTGGCGAAAAGTAAAGGCAATGGTGAGATCAACATCATCTTACCAGATGGGATGCCACCCAAATTTAATACCTAGACATTTCCAAATTTCCAATTCTTACTCCAAAAATTAAATAAACTAGAATAAAAGGGTTCATTGTACTGTTTTATGGAAACATTATTCTGTCCAAAGAAGAAAACCAGCCACTGGATGTGGTTTGTGCATATAATCCTGAAATATGAGGTGCAATGAAAAAAAATTGAAGACTGAAATATAAGACTGTATTTAAATGTATATGTATATATTTATGCATATATACTTATTAGTCCTGTACTTCTACTTTTATTTATACTAATTGTACTTGTTATATATTTTGCTTTGTCTCACTTTTTTTTTTTTTATTTTCTTGATAATATAACAGTGCTTTAATTGCCCTGATGGAACCTCCCAAAGGGATTAATAAAGTTGTCTGAAGCCTTAAGTCTGAATATTTGTGAATGTAATGTAATGCTTAGATAAGACTTTGGAACATGCTACTGTATGCATACACATAACACAAAACTTAGACATAAAGAATTTTAAAGGCAAGAATGCTTGAGAGAGTTGTAGCAGACAGAGACGAGGATGTTAAATGTAATTCCACACTCCTTCCTGCTCTGGTAGTTATCCCACAGGAGGAGTTAGCCCTGATCATGCTGGGCTCCCTGTCCTCATAAAGCAACAGCGTGTTGTATATACCTGCAGCCTATTGGCAGGAGAAGCATGCCATTCTTTTCTCTGACACACCTCAAGCCTCATAAGACTCTCTAAGGACAAAGGTGGGGCTAAATTATTTCTTTTAACATACAGATATATGTTCAAATAAAACAAAACAGCTTCTATCTGAATGTTTTGTTGAAGAATGCAGCTGGGAGTGAAAGCACTGCAAAGAACCAAGTGAGCACATGTGGATGACAATAAAGCAGCTGCAGCCAAGCCCTACTGCCATTTTATTACCAAGCACAATTCTCTCTCACTCTGTAAAAGGATGTATTAGTGAACAATTGGAACCATCTGTTTCTTTGCAACACTGAACTGTAAATGAACAACAGCCCAGAGATCCAAGCCTACTCTGTGTCCTGCATTCTGAAAGAGACCAATTCTATTTAACCCTTCAGCATGATTTTAAGTAATGAAGGATGACCCAGTCTCTCCCATATCCCCGTTCTGTGAAAGCATGGGAATCTAAAGAGGACAGGCTGCATGTTTACAAAAGTGCCCCACCCTCTGACAGAGCAGCAAGGCATGAGATGCTTTACAACATCTCCCAGCTTTGCTCTTCTCTTTTGCTGGCCCATTTGTGTCAATATGGAGAAGGAATTAACAAGCACAGCTGGGACAAACACAGCAGGCCAACTCCTACCCACTAATTCCAACAAACTCTTTCCTGTGTTCGGTCATACATAACAAGCACAGACACACAGTGTGTGCACAATCATTTGGGCACGTGTCTGCAATCATCAGCACACACGTCCAGTAAACTGTTATCAAAGTCAAAATAAATACCAGTATCAAATATGGCTCAATCAACTATTTATCTAAACATACCTACCACATTTTCAACTCAGCCGCCAGCCTCAGCCCATTTCCAGCCAAACCCCTTTTCCCACCCAGCCCAAGCAACAGGGCCAAGCCTCAGTAACCAATAGCCACAGCAAGCATTAGACCTAACAGACTATTACCTCACAGGGAAAGACAGAGTCATTTGGCTGCTGTTCAGCATGGGGCTCTATACATTTGGCTGTGGGTCATTAATCTTCACTCTGCTCTTGTCAGGCTGCCTGTTACCATGGCTGTTTTCCAAAAGCTCCCAGTGCTACAGTGAGTCAGTAGGTGTAAGCACAGGCAACACCCCATGAACAGATGGGGTGCTCATATTACAAAAAAAATATACTGTATGGAAAAATGTTTGAACTAGCCATAGCTGAGCAAATGCTTTTACATAAGGCAGACAGTGAGGTCATTTGTTAACATTTAGGCACACATACGTGCACACACAATTATGACATCACGGAGAGAGAAATTTTCATGTTTGGATAAAACAGCTTAATCTCCACAGTGTGAAAACTCCTGTCCCCACAGAGGGGCAGTTTCCTTTGCTCCTTGGAAGAAAGACAGCTGAGAAGCCCTAATTTAACATCTACTGAGTCAGCTTGCAGAGCTGCTGAAAGCACATTAAATATCACTCAATCCCTATAACACGAAGGCTTCTGGTTGGCTTCTTTCCTTCCTTTTTCCACAGCAGTACATTTCTTCCAGTTTTCCTTAGCTCACAGTTTCAGCAACTGTTTCATGGTGTCATCCTGCAGGTGTAAATTTAAAGTCATAACAACCTCATAATGGTGCAGACATGTTCACTGAATGTGTGCTTTTCTAGGATTGAATTTTTTTTTTATCTGCAACATGAAGCAAAATCCTAGAAAAAATACAAATTTTGACAAAAGATTCAACATTCCTAGCTGTTTTTACACCTTAAGAAGAGTTTATATCTTATACAAGGACAAAAACTACTAGCCCACTTTCAGCCACTGAGGCAATAAAAAAGCAGTGATATTAGTGGTGTGGTTCTCATTCAACAGGACTGCTAGTAATGAATGGCAGAGTAATTTATTCACCATCTATTCCATGCTGTGGTGGTCGGCATGCAAGTCAATGAGTCAATGGTGAGTCAGAGTGTGTCTGGGAGTGTGTGTTACTCTAGATACAACTCTGTTACCCACTTCTACAATGAAGCTGTTGTTACACAAGCCTGTGCCTTGACACCACTTCACTCAGATCCCTTACATAGGTCATCCAATTGCTTTTCTCAACCATGCACATTATTCCACACACACAAACACATGCATGCATATAAGATAAAAAAAAAAAAAAGAAAAAACAACAAAAAACTTTAACATAATTTCATTCTTACCCAATACTTGTGAGTAGGGGGTCGTCATTTCACAGTATGCGCTGCCAGCCAGGGTCAGGGAGATAATTGTGATGCATAGCAGACTCATCATTTTCGCTCACTCCCTCTCTTTTTGTTTTCAACACAAAAGTCCTTTTAATAAAAATATAAATATAAAATGCACTAGCAATCTAGGAAAGCTGAAAGTTAGCTAGATTTTTTTTTCTACTTTAATCCTTTTTAACTGGCTGTCCCTTTTTCTGTTTTTGCAGCAGCCGCCTGGGGTGCTACTGGAAAATTTGGGCTCCTCGGAGGTCCAGACAAGTGCCTTTTATTGTAGCCTAGCATGGTAGAGACCACTCCTCCTCCCCTCAGCCCATCACCATGTATAATTCCTTACCGGCTCCCCCTTGGTACTTCTTTTATGAAAAATTCCCTCCTTTCCTTGGGAGAAAGAGCGGAACAGCAAAGCTCCAGACAATTAACCTCCAGATAATTAGTGATGGTGATGTGTATGTAAGTTAGACAGAGATGGAACTATAGTGATTTCTGTGTAAAAGGAAATTCCGTAATAACTGAACAACTTGTTCAACAACTTGTGAGTTTTGATTCTTTATTTTGTCCCCTTTCTATTGCTCTTGTTTTACTTTTTTTGTTTTTATTTACACTTTTAACAAATGAAAAATTAGATGACTATGCACAACTCTGAACTCATGAATGGCCTTATGATGCATTTGAGATGAACTACAAACTTAATCATTCACTTGCTAGAAGCACATTAAGTGTAAGAGGAACATAAAAATGATACATGCAGAAGGTCTGCCAGTAAGTTCTACCTTTATCTTCATCCCATCTTCTTTCTTTCTTTCTTTCTTTCTTTCGTTCTTTCTTTCTTTCTTTCTTTCTTTCTTTCTTTCTTTCTTTCTTTCTTTCTTTCTTTCTTTCTTTCTTTCTTTCTTTCTTTCCTCTGTAGCATCTTTTGTTATGAACATCTGTGACCATAAGGTAAGGAACCAAGTCAGCTAATACTTACACACCCAAGAGTTACTGGAAGTCATATGAGCAGGTTTTTCTCAGTCTCCTCTGACTGTGTAGGTTGTAATAGAAGCAGACTCAGTGGTTGCTCAGGGCAGACAGGGTAGCTCTGGGGGCGTAGGACTTCAACTTGCAACCAGCTATGAGGGGAGAGGGCCTGTGTGGTCTAAACATTTTATCAGGCTTTCTGATGATCTTTGAAAGATGGAAAGGCTGCAAAGATGCTGCTCAGGCTCCTCTGGACTGATCCATACTGGAGTTATTACAGCTGGGAAACCTAAATTGGTTTCTTTCTGTTAGTCTGTATTTTCTCTGCTCCATCTGTCAGTCCTTCAGTCCCAGCAGAGATGACAGTACAATACATTGCAAGCCTCTGATGTATGATCCAGAAACCTATGAGTCCAAGCTTCAAGTGCACCCTCAAACACTAAGCAGAGTCAGAGCAAAAGGGGCTCATAAGAAATGGTTAAGTTAGACTGCAACAAACCCACAGGGTGAAATTATGATCCTACATGACTCCAGAGAGAGGGCACTGCAGGTCCTCAAAAATACTGTGAGCTTAGAACAGCTGCAATCACCTACTGGGATACTCAAAGTATATCAAAGTCAGTGCAGTCTGTAGTAGTTTTACTGTTAATGGCAAGATAGCTGTATAAGTGCGCACTTCCTTCCCTCCCAGCAAGTGACCATTTGTGAGAACACAATAGTCTGGCTAACATATGTTGGAAAGAATTGACTTTTGTATTACAGTATTCCCATTCAGTCCGGCTTGACAGGAGGAGAAACAAACAATGTGTATATGGGAGGTGTACAAAAAAACAGTACAATCAACAAAAGTATAATTAGGCTTAACATTGATTTCCAATCCATCAACAGATATCTGAGCTTGTGTTTGGATGAACTTTGCTCGACAGAAAAAATAAATACAATGCAATATGTTCAGATTTTTAGTAAGCTGCATGGCCTGCTGTCCTTGTGATTTTAGCTCTGTGTAAGATTTTTTTGATTAAAGGCAAGTGATGCAATTTTACACAATGCCTTTGATTGCCAGCCACATTAAGACTAATACACATCAGTAAAAGGACTAACAAGGCTACTCAGTGTGAGATGAGGAAAGAATTATGAGACAACTCAAAGACAGATGCTTTTGGAGGTACATCAGCTTACATCTACATTGATTGATCCTCCATATGAGCCAAATACAGGGTCTGTAAAAAAGAGAAACATTTGTTTTAAATCATAAAGTGGCAGCAGATTTGTTCTCTGAAGAAAGGTTTGAAGACTTGTCCTGGAGAAGTCCTGGAGAAAACCCAATGGAAAAAGTTTTATAACAGTATACACACACACACAAACACATACATAAAAAAGTTAAATAATTACCAGGTAGAAAATAGAACATAAATGAGGAATGAACTGCAGTAGTCCAGTTTGAGTTATTACTGCCTCTGAACCAGGCCATGATTAGCCCAAAGCTACAGCAAGTAGCTTGAGTACTTGTTATAAATTATATAAAGTACTTCTGACTATTTTTATTATACTTCAAGTAACACCGGCTTTTAAACTGGTATTTGGTCATTACTATACTATCCTTCTTGTTAAAACAAAAAGATCTTTCAAGTAAAGTAAAGCATTAACTTTACTTTTTTTTAAATTAAAAATAAAAAAGTAAGGACTCACTGGTTATTGAGTCCTAAATTTTTAATCCATCATCACTTGTGTATTAGTTAGATGCTTCAGACTGACTTTATGATGAATTGATGATGGATAACTAAATAACTTTTTAGTAGGTTGTGATGGTGATTAAAAGTATTGATATTTTTCTAGTAATAACCCAGTAACCCTTTATAGTGTATTCCTTTAATTGAATGATTACAAAAAAAAAAAAAGTAAAACTATAATAAAGCATTGCTGGCGGAATAAAAGACTAATTATGGATTTCTACTTACATTGCACAAAAATACCAGACATCAGTTATGCAACCAGATAAAAATTAACATAATTAATAATGGCCAGACCAATTTCTGACCAGGCGGTTCACTGTTAATCAACAGTCAGTCATTAGGCCCGAGCACCGAAGGCGGTGCGAAGGCCTGTTGTAATTGCTCCGTTTTTTCCTTCTTCTTCTTCTTATTATTATTCTTCTTAAACATTGCAGGCATTTTTGGGGACCTGAACATGCGCGAAAACGCGTCTAATTTTGCGTACCCCCCCAAAGGAATGCGAAAAATTTGATATTTTGGGGTGGTCGGGACTGTTCGGGCAAAATTGAGCGAGAGCGCCACCTATTTATGGTGCCCCCCCACTGCACGTCATCAATCTTTATAAAAATTCACTACACGCATTCGAAATGCTTAGTCGAAAAAAAAATCCTCTTGGAGCAACAGCCAAAAACCAACAGGAAGTCGGCCATTTTGGGTCAAAGTCGCCATTTTGGCGTTTTACTGATATTTTCAAAATCTATCTCCTCCTAGAGATTTTATCGTACCGCTGCCAAAATAGCTCAGGATGTCCAGAAGGCATGTGTCTTTAAAAGTTATTGAAAGTTTTCTAATAGGAGAAAGGGCATGGAGGGGGTGGGGCCTCAAAATTTGATGTCTCGCCGTGAAGAACGAAAGTGATATAACTTCCACATAAAACAATATATCTGAACCAAAATGGCCATGTATGATGCCAGTCCCATCCTGAACACATCTACATGTCAATATTTGGGTTATGAATTGGCCACGCCCCCTGGTGACAGGAAGTCTTGGTTTTTACTTGGAGACCCACTTATCTGATGTTTTCGAGACAACCAGGTCCAAACTGGGTCAGACAGCAGAAAACAAGTTGGTGATGAAATCCAGGGAAAACTGTTGCTCTACGCTGCAGAGCGATACCGTGGCACCATGGCGAACTTCAATAAGACACCATGACATCATAAATCAGTATAAATCCCTCAATTCTGATCCAATCCCCATCACACTTGCAGGGATTAATCAGGATCCGGCCCTGAACAGATCCATATGACCAATTCCAGACTAGCCCTAAGCCCCGCCCACTTTCAACAGGAAGTGCTTTTTTTCAGACACTGTGGTCCATCTCCTCAGGAATGACACTTACACACTTGAAACTGCTTCACAACAGGTCAAACCCTTTCATGATACCACAATAAAAATCTCAAGTTCCTTTGCCAAACGTAACCATGGCGAATAGTGGTCCAACGCCATCAAACAGGAAGTACTTGTGACTGACCCATTGTACTGCTGATCTCCACCCAACTTGGCAGGATGGACCACAGTCAGGCTGGGAACTCAGCCACATTGACATATGCTGGAAAAAGTGCAAAGTGGCTCTATAGCGCCCCCTAAAAATATTTAATTGATCATAACTGCCCACTACATTGAGCGATATGGCTGAAATCCAGTATATTGATAGAACTTGGAAGGATGTACAAAAAAGCCTCTTGGACCTATATGATAACTTCAACAGGAAGTCGGCCATTTTGAAAAGAGTGTCATTTTTGGGGGCATTTTTGCATGTTTCTTTGCCTTGCATTTGAACGAACTCCTCCTACAGATTTTATCGTATTTACCTCAAACTCAGTCTGAACACTCCAGAGGCATGTGTGGTTAAAAGTTATTGAAAATTTTCTAATAGGAGGTGGCGTTCAGCGGCGGCGCCTCGTCAAGTTTTGATGTTTCACCATCAAGCATGGAATCCATTATTTCTGACAAACAACACTCAGTCTGCACCAATCTGCCCATGTTTCACTTCAGTTCCATGCTGACCACATCTACATGTCCAGAAGTTGTCACCTGGACATTGCTCAGCGCTGCATGGCGAGACGATGGCGCCATGACGAGCTTGGATAAGACGCCAGGACATCATTAATCAGTATAAATCCCTCAGTTTTCATCCAATCACCATCACACTTACAGTGATTAATCAGGGTCTGCTCCTGAACAGATACATACAACTACTTCTGGTCTTGGCCTAAGCCCCGCCCACTTGAAACAGGAAGTGAATTTTTTAGACACCGGGGACCCTGTCTTTGGGAATGAATCTGACACACTCAGAAGTGCTTCAGATAAGGTCAAACTCTTTGATTATACTACAGACAAAAACCATCAAGTTCCTTTGCCAAGCAAAACATGGCAAATGGCGTCCACCGCCATGAAACAGGAAGTACTTGTAACTCACCCAATGTATTCCTGATCTCCACCAAACTTGGCAGGGAGGACAGTGGTCAGGCCTGGAGCTGATTCAAATAGACATATGCTGGTTATGTGGCTCTATATCGCCCCCTATAAATTTTTAATCTATGAGCCCCAACCACTGTTTTGACTGACATTCATGAAATGTGGCATATTTATATAACATGCCAGGACAAGCAAAGAAGCCTCTATATTTCCTGATGTTGTCAACGCCATAGCCCTGCCCCCTGGGAACAGGACGTCCCACCATTTTAAACCTTTAATACCTGTAAAACTGATTCAAACTCATTAATATCATCCTTCATGAACTCATGGTTGAAAATATGACTGACTTCTTGCAACATCATGATCAAAATGGCTTCTTGTGATGGTTATATCATTCGCCATGAAACAGGAAGTGGCTCTAACCCTGCTGTCAGTTGAGCAATTGAGCTGATATTTTCCTGTTTTCTTTGGAGTTCCAACCTGAACATGGCTTTACATGGAAATGACTATAGCACCACCTAGTGGCCACGTGGAATTTTCCTCTTGATAAAATCATGCTCCAGTTTGTGGGAATTCAAAACAGTTTGTAAGAAACAAGGTCATACATGCTTCAGATGTCATCACTGGACAGGCTGAGGTGCAAGTTGATTCTCTCATGAGGAAAATCACCTCTTGATGGAGATAAGCTCTGGAAGAATGGGCAGAAGGCTTTGGGCGAGAGCAGTCGTGCTGCAGGAGGGAGGTTGCCGGCTGATGGGGCGGTGCAATAGGCCGAAGCGGCGCCAGAGGTGCGAGGGCCTCCAACGCTGCTTGCAGCTTTAATTATAAATGTAATTAGTATGACTGAAAACGTTCACAAAGAATTAGATTTCATACTTAAATCATATAATCTTTCCCAGATTTAAATGTCAAAACTATAAATCCTTGCTGCAAAAACATAGACATTTGATATCAGTCTGACACAGAGCAAAATGAAACGCCTTAAAACTCTAACATGTTATTTATGTGCATACACAGATGCTTAAGATTATGCAAATACAGACTTTTGGGAGTACTGAGCGGATCTAAAGTCCGCCCTGAGCTTCCTACGTGGGTCTGTTGAGCTAGAGCCAAGACTCAAAGCCATGAGCACATCCACAGCTGGCTCTCTGAAGGCTGTGCTCCCAACCTTTGGCCAGGTGGTGTGATTCTTGTTAACATATATCAGCTCTTTGGGCCTTGGCTGCATAAGTGCAGGATGGTATGGAGCATCTGAAAAGTGACTGTCAGAACTCTTGGGAGTTTCTTATATAAACTTCCACATAGCATTGGACAAGAAAAGGTCAAAGCTGAAAAAGCACGGGGTTATTCCATGTTAAACACGTTCACATTAGCCACCGCCAAACATGTGTTCCTCGTTATATGTACCAGCGCCATACGTGATTAAACTTGGAAGCATCACTGAAAATGACATAGGGATGAGATGCTGCTGGCTCCTGGTTAATGAAACAACAGAATAAACTAATGGGATTTTGAAAGGTCTGGGTTGGATGAAGAAGCGAATGTGCTGAGTCGATACATACGTGAGCAGCGCAGCTTTGACGCCACACAGCTGGTGTGTCATTGTCTCATCCCCTCTACATCAGATCAGGAAGGACAAAAACAGCATATTCATCTTAGGTTTTGTAATAGATATTCTGTCAACAGAACCTGATTAGAGCGGGTGACCCTCACTTGGCCCCTCTGGCTGGTCTGCGTGCCATCTGTATTCTACCATCTAAATGGTGGCAGTACTGGCAGAGGAAGACAGAACTCCTTTTGGGTATTGGGATTTGTTGTTCGTTTGTTGGCTTTGGCACAGAAACATTCAAACTGATGTTGGAGTAAATGAAAAGCTTAAAATGATTTTCAGATTTGAGCCACACTTGGCTGTCAATTGAAACATTGTTTGATATGTATTTATATAAAAGTCTTAATAGAGCAGGAATAAATCTAATTTCTGACTTTGTCACATAACAGACAAATATGTTAACCACATATTTTGCTTTAATTATTCACTAAACGATTAAAACTGTTCAACAGTTTCACTGTTTATCATTTTTAAACAGGTATGTCCTAAGAGGATTCAGCTGAAGTACCTTGAAAAAGTGTTTAAACACCAGTAACACCACACTTTAGAGGTGATCAGCTGAAGCAAGAGTACTCTTGCCAAACAAGTTTCCCAATCGTTGACACAGGAGCAGTAATTAAATGGGAGCCATCATTAATGCTTATCATCATCACTAAAACCCATCCAGAGCCACCAGTGTAGGTCTTTGACTGGTCCAAACCTTTACAGCTACAGCTGAAAATAAATAAATGAATAAATACTTAATTGTCATAATTGTCACAAAGCAGCTTTGTAACCTCAATCCAAGTTGTTTTTATCCTAAATTTCACCAAACTGTTAAGATTGATCGTCACAATACACAAAAGTACTAATGAATAAAATCAGTCTTGCTGTTTAAAGTCTTGCCTTCACTGACTCTGCCACTATTCCCTGTTCCCCAAGCAAGAGAATGCGAGAGTCCACCACACCCTCAGAATATCTGCTTTCACCGTGACAATTAACTGAATTTACTTTGACATTGTTTTCACTGTACCAGCCCATTTTGTCAACACATTGCGTACTTAGACTCTCACATATGCTTCATTATCATGGAACACTTAATTTACCATTTCTTCATGGATGCACATTCAAACACTTTTGCAAGCCATGAAGCCGGACAAAGCTGCAAATTTCTGACTTCTTTCTTACACAACACTCCAACTTGGCCACTCCACCATAACTCTATCATATCAAGCTCTGCGTTTACTGGGCTCACACTGCGAGTCACAGCAGAACGCAATAAAAATAATGGCAGTGAAGCAGAGAAATGAGATCTGATTTTCCTATTGATTCACAGTGGTTACATCCTAAACCACATAAGAACACACCCACACCTTCAAACAACCCCTTTTCTCAGTTAATGGTTTTACCAATCGCCTCGCCTATTTCAGATAGTTGAATGAAAAGGAAGGAAATAGGAATACAGGTTTTTAACAGAAGCCAGTCCCAGAGGCAGGGTAAGCTCTGGACGGGTTCAGGGCCAGTCCATCATAGGGCCAACACACAGACAAACAGCCTGTGCTAACCACCAAACCACCATGCAAAACCAGTCATACGATTCTAAGATGTATTTCCTGTACCTTTCTAAGGTTTAGAGGTGCATGTAAAAATGGATGAAGCAAAGAGAAGGAAACTGACCTCATTACAACGTATAGCAGACGTGTACTCAAGCTTGTATTATTTCAAACACATTTAGTTTTCAAGATTGTTAGGAAGTGGTAAAAATTATGGGACTCTGACATGTCAAGAAAGTCTATCATTTCAAATTTTGTAAGATGTAACTTCATTGAAGTTTAATGGAACTGTTCCATTATTCCCCAATTTTACTGGCCCTTTATTGTCATCACTGAGTTTTTATAGATACCCAAGAAAACGTACTTACAGAATATTTTATTGTTGTCAGCTGTGGACATTGCCATCTGGAATCATTCTGATTTGTGTTCAAACCAAAGGGATGGGTCACCTTGTATTATCTAGTTTCTAGATAAAATCTGTCACACGCTGCAGATCCACTCTAACCTTTTAACTTCATGGCTCCCCCACATAATAAATTTAAACCCTGAAGGGTTCCCTCCTAAGAACTTTCCCAAAAACTTTAATTTCTGTCTGGAGATAACATTAATGCTTCATTTGCGTTAGAAAATGAAGAAAGAACTATGTTAATCAGTGTTTTTTGAATTTACAGCCCATCTTTGGTTGGGTTTCATCATGAGGAAAGTGGTTTAACACTTATACTGTCACAAACAGACATTTGTTTCTGCGTCACACTGTGTTTTTCTCTGCCTCAGTCTGATGGTTGGCCTTGCTTTTACATTTGTCTGCCAAGCTCTCACCAGGGGGCACGTGGGCGTATGATTTCATGTTAGCTACAGCTGTAAGGGACTGTGGGAGAGTCACAACAGTAACACAACTTAAGAAATCACACCATATGTGTCAAGTAAAGATATTAAATTCTGTTTTTGATTGTGGTTGGTCAGGATTTGGTGTTTGGATATTTGCAACTTTAAGAAGTACACCCATAATTAATGACATTGATTAAAAACACAAGTAATGATATTCACCAGTAAACCCATCACTCAAAAAAAAAAAACAAAAAAAAAACTGAATCCCAGTAGAAACTAAATAAGAAATGTAAATGGGTGAATGAGAAAATGGATTGTAATGGAAATATCTAGTCTTAACTTAAAATGTAGTCTGCTCTAAAACCTTCACAAGTGAGAGTGTGCAAGAATTTAGTATTCTTTCAAGGAAATTACTGACATGCTCTAAATTGTTGAAAAACACACAAAAATACAGAGCAAATATTCAGAACAGGACCATGTTCTGAATGCTAAGTGCTGCATAACTGGAAGCTGAAACTTGATTCACTGACATGTGTTTGAAGTGGCTGGAGCGATTTGCAGTGGGGTGTGAAGTAGCTGGGTTGAGAATCAGCACCTTCAAATTTGAGGTTCTCAGTCTCTAGACAGGGTGAGAAGCTCGGTCATCCTAGAAGGGCTCAGGGTAGAGTTGCTGCTCCTCTGCATCGAGAAATGAGGTGGCACGGGCATCTAGTTAAGATGACGTTCTGGACACCTCCCTGGTGAACTCTGATTTGTGCCTTATTAGCGGCAACATGCTCACTGTAACCAGGGGTCTGTTTCACAAAAGTAGAATTAAGTGATCCAGCAGGGCCGGCCCTGATCAATCTGGTGCCCTAGGCAAGACCTTAGTTGGTGCCCCTTTGTATCGCAGTCAGTTTCTCAATCAGTCATTATGGAGTTACACAGAAGTCACATGTATTCAAGATTTTCTTTCTTTTAAGTACAAAATAACACGTTAAATAAAACTGAAGAACAAGTGATACAACATAAAATACAATTTAAATAAGTTTTTATCAGAAGAATGTGTTGTTACATGCAAAATGAAAATGCAGAACATGAAAACAAGTGAAATCATATGAACTGAACCAGCAGACACAACATAGACTATTACAAAGAGAAATCAGAGAGCTTTTGATTCAGTTATTTACTGTTATTCTCACAGAGAAGCTGTCTGCATGTTGATTGTGATAAACGCCTCAACAACACCTCAAGTAACTCAATTTTTTGTCTTAGTCTTCTAGATTTCCTTGATGCAAGCTCATTTATAATGTCATCATATAAGAGCTTTTTTTGTGACTAAATGGCTGTTGTTTATGATGGAAATCACACATGTTTGTACCATCATAGGCTTCTGGTAGGTTTAAATAAGCTGGTGCTTATATAAGCTACTTTCAGTGTCAGTTTGTGAAAACTTGAGTCCTGATGCTGTGACTGGGCTGTGCTGAGGTAGAGAAACAAATAAATAAACAAATCTATCTATCTATCTATCTATCTATCTATCTATCTATCTATCTATCTATCTATCTATCTATCTATCTATCTATCTATCTATCTATCTATCTATCTATCTATCTATCTATCTATCTATCTATCTATCTATCTAGTAGTTCCATGCCCCCACCACCCCCACGACATTTTACTGCGGCCCCCAGTTTGAGAACCACTCTATAGAAAGTAAGTCTGTAGGTGAAGATTAGAAATGTAATGTCATTGTGGACTTTTAGGGTCACAGAAGCTAGATCAAATATCTCTAAATAAAATGATTGCAGTGATGTGATAAAATGTTGTATGGTGTAAAAAACTTAGACAACAAAACGTCCTGTTAGATATTTTGAATGAAGAGCTGTAAATTCCACACTGATGGTGCGGCATAAAGTTCAACCAAAGAGATCCATGTAAACCAAGATGTAATTACTGCATGTCGTTAAACCCCACAAATTCCTCTTTGGTTGATGCATTCACAGCCGCAGTGGCACAGAAAGGAGAATTTACAGTTGCCTTGAGAGTGTGCTCAGTAGAGATCATTTATGGGAAACTCATCTGCATTAAGTTTTCTTTTGGTAAAAGTGCATAAAACTGTTAAAATTAATGATGTGACCTGCGATGTGTCATCTCAGCTTCTTCTATAGGCTCCCATTCAATCTATACAGCTGCAGATTACTTTCTTTATCATTACTCACTTAAACGCTTCCTCTTAACCAAATTACTTTTCATATACAATCTTAGTTTTATTTAAATAGATTCACATTTGGAGTGAAACTTGTAGCCTTGTTCATCCGCAGACAGGTTGGATGCCAGATTGTGGTTGAAAACGACCTTCACAAAGAAGAAAATATCAGCATCAAATGACAATTTATATTTTAAGGGTTGGGAGTTACTGGGTGGGAGGGAAATACTTTGGGTGAATTCATGGCAAAATTATTGCACCCTTAACAATTTAATGATTAACCCAGAAGCCAGCACAAAGCCATATGTGCTTTTTTTTTATTCTTGATTGATTTAAGGAGGCATAAAAAGTCAAACAATCCACACCGAGTTCATGGTCCCAACTGGAGCTTCTTCCAAGGACACAGACAGGGTTTGTCAGGAAACTGGCATTCTAAATTAAACAAATCAGCTTAGGCAGGTCTCTACCATAATGTTTTCATTGGACTTATGACTAAGAAACATTATCATGCTTCTTTGTGAATAAGTGAATAAACTAGTTCTGCATGGACTTTAAAAATCGATCTGCTTCTAGTTAGGAAAAAAGTTGGCTTTTACAATCTATTTGCAGATTGGAAACAGATGGTGTCCAAACAGAAAGTACAGCATGAAAAGCTATGAGTTGAAATTGTTTAAAAAAAAAAAAAGAAGAAAAAAGTACTCTGTCCTCAGGGAATCACACATGTAAAACATCATGAGCTGGGAACTGTCTGTTAAGCTGTAGACCTGCAGCTTTGGAAAGGTTTGGAGATGTGAATAAGGGATCTAGTGAAAGGCTGCTAATATCTCCCAAGCTGCTTTTACATTAAAATTATAGGAACTATATTTTGTTTGAGGCTCAGTCTGAGGACTTGTGGGATGCTAATGATGATTAAGGGATCCAAGTTGGAAAAAAAATGAATAAAACAATCACATATGCAGAATGACAGATAGCTATAAGATAAACCATATGATTTGTTTCCATGACTGTGTTTAGCAAAAATAATGAATTACTCAAGAGAAGTTCCTTCATTTACATCTGATCAAACTTAAAACCTATTAGGTAAACTAAACATAGTGGAAAACTGATTATGAAAGTCTCCGGTTTTCTAAACTCTCAGATGTTTATAACATATCAGCATTTCCACAACGGTTTTGCTAAACAAAATAATGGCCAAAATAAACATCACCAGGTTTTCTAGTTTGCAAGGAAGTATGTTGTAATACATCCGTCTTATTTTCAGGAACTTTAAAAAGTGCTTGCACTGCATTTAACTGACCTGAACTCAGGTTGTTTTGGATTTTATTTACAGTTAATTATTAAAATTATGTGCATGGGTACTGTCTTCTTCTGTGTACCCATTGAGGCGTTACCTATCTCATATGATGCTTTAGCAGCTATCAAACAAAGCTGGTACTGAAGTTTTAAAGCTCAGATGGTTCTCACTTCACACACTGAGTTGTTTGTCCACTAAGAGACACCATAGTAAAAATGGTAGCACAAACATGGTAGCTGCCATGTATGTGGACCCACGACTAGATATAATTTTATCTGTAACTGACCTTTGATTTTGTTATACACTGCACCTTTAACTGCACACAACAGTATTACAGCACTAAAACAAACATACTACTTCTTTAAGTGGATTGGTCTCATTTTTAACTTTCCTCATGTCTATACTTACAAGAAAATAAGTTATTCAACTTATTATCAGGGATTGCCAACTCCTAAAAGATCAGGAATCGGTATTTCATCTCAGTCTTCTTTACAGACAGCAATGAATGCTGCATGCAGTCCTTACAATGTTGGAAAAGTTTTTTTGTTGTTACTTGCATTTTGAATTATTTACTTTGTTAATTAAACATGGGAATTATATTCAGTGATGTTTTTGGTTCATTTGCTACCTAGCTAATTGCTTCAGACCCTGTGCTAGCATATGCTAATTTGTAAAATGTTAGCATAAATCAGTGTTAGGTCATATGTTACATCACATATGCTTATCGAAATGTCACAAAAGATGGCAATAAAGGTTTTGTGTTAAATGTTCACTTTTTTTGTTACAGATTTTAGTTCAAAATAAAAATACAAATAAATAAATGAAAATAAAAGTTGTTTATGGCCACCGCATAGTAGATGTGTGTTCTTTACTTTTTTTTTTTTTTTTTTTTTTTTTGGTGCATGTTTGCAGTTTTTAAAAGCCAGAATTAAGTAAGTAATACTTACAACATGATGTGCTCTCTTCTAGCTTTGCAGAATAACTGCCCAGCTAGGTCAGGATAGTTACTGATAAATTACATGTTTAGCTGTGAAATACTATACAACACAATTTCTCCCAGACCCAACTTCTTGCCCAACCCCCAATCCCTGCCACACACTATTTCTTCTCACAGAGGATCCTTTGTGTAAATGGTAAGCAGTGTGAAAAGAGGGGAGAAATGGGAGAAGAATGAATTTGTTCCATCCTCTTCTCAATCGTGCTGAACAGGCCCCTGTTTGACGGGAATAATCCTTGGATGGAGCGAAGGTTGTAAACCCTATTAATCCCTCAGCATTGCTCAAGTAATCATCAACCCTTTTGTCTCTCCAAGCCACATGTTGATTTACATTCCCACGCACAGCAACCTACTTCACATTCTGGGCCTTCTTCATTCAAAAGATTTTGAAAACATTATGCTTTCAGGGATGAAATAGAACCAATCATGAAATTTAGAAACTGCAAAAAATAAATTACATTAAATAATACAAAGTGAGCAGAGGACAAAAAAAAAAATAAAACCCAAAGATTAAATTAGAAAACAAGTCACATCAATATTTTCACCTACAAATGTAAAAGAAGTTCCTGTCATTACTTGTTTTATAGTAATGCTTCACAGGCACAACACCCACAGTGTTGTATGTGCCTCACAATCCAAGAGGCTGTGATCACTTTCCAGGGTTAAGTGCGATGGTTTAGGGTCAATGATTTATAGAAACTTTGACGCACTTTGCACATGATAACAAACTATAAAGTGTTCATAAACAATGCTGAAGTGTTAATGTTAAATGGCAGAAAGTCACCCATCATCAACCAGGAAGTCCCAAATGCATCCTTCCAAATGAATGACTAAACAGGATTTGGGAATGGTTGTTGTGTGTGAGTATCAACCCATAAATTTAATTTGTGTTTTAAGGGATACGTGTAAACCTCCCATCTCTTCACATGCAGAATGTAAACATTGTTTGAACTGCATGGCAGTCCCAGTGCTGGGAACTATGGGGGTCGAAGTTTTAGGATCAGGACCACCCCACATTTCTAAGGCGCCAGAGCAGCTTAGACAGGAAGACAACCCCCCAAACCTCAAATGGACTCAGGGTTTGTGTCATAGGACAGTGCCCAGCTGCTCCTGTTTTCCCTTGAGGTCCCTTTAGATTTGAACTCGGGCAACATGTGGGTTTAATGGAGACCTTTAAATAGGTCACAATAATTTTCTCTCCCATTTTCAGCAGCAGTGACAGAACCTAGTGCACAATGTTTCTTTGTTTCCTCTCATAATGGGACAAATTGAAAATATGTCTTTCCACTAACATTTACTCTGACTGCATGTGCAGCCAACTTAAGGCTAGGTTGTTCATTCTGAGAGGAAAGGGACATTCTCCCAAACTGAAACAAATTATCAAGCCTCACTGATCCAGGATTTGCCCTGCAATCTCATCTAAGAAAGTTCAGCTCAGTTCAGCCTGCATGCTGGTTTTAGTTATAGAAGGACTGTGTAATACTATTCATGCCCATTCCCTTTCGCTGTCCTCATAGACTGTTTCCCATCCACTCTTACCCACTTACATTTCCTTTCTTCTTTGCTACAAAGCACAACACTCTCCTTGTCAATAGAGGTGGAGACAGACATTGTAAATATTTGAGGTTTAGCCCAAAGCTCGAGGTCCCAGGGCACGCTCGCCAAGGGAGATCTTTTTGACTCATTTACAGCATCCCTATGTGCTGTTTTTCATGTAATTTAAAGTGATGGGAAAACTTAAGTGTAAGTAAATCATTTGTACACTTAAAAACAAGGTAGAACAAACATTCTACTTTGTTCTGAGGATGACTATTTCTCACTTTCACTGTCTAAAAGAAGACCAGAACCCATCATTTGTTTTAAATTTAAGACACAAAACAAAAATTAAAGTAAAGATTTGGTGTAAAAAACTGACACAGATCCATAACATAATAATATAAGACCTCTACATGTTTATATTGTTTGTGCTCTTCGTCTTTTTCACGATTTTCTCTTCAATATCTGATTTATTTCACTTTTTGTGTGTGTGCTGATAACAGAAGATTTTTAAAAGTTGGTCAAACAACAGTAGGGCAGGAAATCTGAAATCACACTACCATTTGTTCTGTTAGACATTACTACACTTTGATTTAATTAGAAAACAGCTTTCAACACAGCTGTAGTTAGTTTAAAGCCTTATAAATGTGTCTCTAATTATAATATTAACTTTCTCATGTACACAGTATCAAGTTTCTGGGTCTGACAAAAAAGCAAGAGAAACTAATGAGAAACTAGTTAGAAAACAGAGTAGAATGATGACTTTGAGATGCTTGTTACTAAGCAACAGTGGAAGGAATAAAGTCATGAGAGACTACATGAGCAGCTGTACAACAAATGTGAAGTCCATGAAAACATTGTGGAGTCGGTGATCTATACCGCAGCAGCCGAAGGGACGGCCCAGTCCCAGGGTAAATCATGACATGATATGAAAATTATTTTTGACCTGTCAGCTCGGTAAGAAAGAAAAAGGGGATTTCTAACATGTTGACAGAAGATGACACTTTGGCATGATGTTTTACTAACCACTAGATGGGCTCTAAATTAACTGCTCTAATCACCAGCCAATATGGCTGGTAGATTTCTATAGTTAGCAGCTAATTGTAATTCCCTCAGTTTATTTTTTAATTTATTTATTTATTATGACATTTTAGATGAAGTGATGGACATTTTCAGTCTGCACTCTGCTTGGCAGTTTTCAGCATCATTTAAATGCTGACAGATGCTGCTTCTTTTTCAGTTTACCTCATTTCTTCTCCTTGTCCTGCCTGACATATTTGCATTTAAATCTGTAGCTCTATCTACTTGACATAGACAAGTACACTAGCTGTCTTCGGAGCTTTGGCCCCCCCTTCCTTCTTTTTGCATAATGGTATGATCCTAATCTGCCCTCGTATGTGATTGGCCACATGGTGTGCCCATCAGACTGAAGCCCCACCCCTGCAGCTGAGTAGTAATAACTAAAGATTTGACTTTCCTCAATGGGAAATGATGTTTCTCATTCACTACAAAGACACATCCTTAATTCATCATCCAGCAAAGTGCCCGATAAGTTGTTATTTATACACGCCAAATTGAATTTAAACCCACATTTAGCAAGCTGACCCCTGTCCACGACAAGAAAGTCTTTAAAGCCTTAACGTTTTAATTTAACTGTTATCTAACCAATCAGGAAAAACTTAAGAAAATTGTGGTTGGAAGTGAAAAAAAAAAATAAAAAATTGGGTGGGAAGCAAACTAGTAAACATTTCACAAAAAAGAACTTGAGAACCCGAATTTCTACTTGTTGTACTCATAATTTCCTGTCTGTGTACATGAATAAAAGATCAATTTAAGTCTGTGTTGATAAGTATGTGTTAGATTATGTATCATGAATATTTGTTATGCTTAAACTGAAACAATTAAGTAAAGTGCAGCAGCTCTACTAAGACAAACTGGAGGTTAAAAATATCTCATTGAAGCAAACGTATTAGCCAAACAAATCTGCAAGTCACTGTGATATTTTACATAATAATATCTGCTTCAATATGGAAGAAAAATAACGCTGTAAAATGGAAAAAGAGCAAAGAAAATTTGTAGAATGAAGGCTGCTAGACCACAGTCAACATAAGAAAATCATTTGAAATGAGAAAAAAAGAAACTTTACTGTACATCCCAACATGATGGATAGGTAGACAACATCTGGTAAAACAGTTTTAATCAGTTTGGTTGAATGGAATAAAAAAAGGTGAGTGACACAGACAAAATTGTAGAATTTCTTAATAACTTCATCATCTCATTAAATAATATTTGTAAAAGATTCAGACAATTCAGATTGTTTTAAACAAGGTCCAAAGCCAATGACTTGTACTGAATGGATCTTCTAGCCTTCAGGTGCACTTTATTTAAAACTAACATGATAATCTGATTTCATGTCTCTTGTCTTCCTTTGGGTTTAACGTTCTTAAATAGATTCTTAAAACTTAAATGGATGTCTTTTCCTTCTTTATTCCTTCTAATTTCCTTTCATTTCCACATATCTAATAAAAACAAAAATGTCACTTTCAAAAACTTAACAGATAACAGTAGTTGAAGTCAGCTTGAATTCATGTCAGTAAACTTGTTTCTAATTGCAGGCTGAGCCAGAAACTGGAAGAGTTTAGCCTGAACCTGTAAGCAATGGAGAAGCATGCTCTCCTGGAGAAATAATTATTTTAATCTAATTGCTTTGCAGTTAAGATTTCAGAACCCACCAGATGTTGGGGATTGCTGATTTTCAATCTAACTATATAAAAAAGAGGCAAAAACTTTCTCTAAAATGTGAGATGGGTGGCTGAAGGACAGTCCTCAGCAACATGAAACTACAGTGATACATCAGCCATGAGACTCGTACAACATTGCTCTAAAGTTTTAATCAATTTTTTTCTTTTATATAGTGAAATAGGAAAGAGTGTGATAAAAGAAAAAAGTGCAAACATAAACAAAAACAGTCACTTAGCCAATAAGTTGTTTTTTCCCCCTTTTTTATTCAAACTAGCATCAAAATCCATATTTGATGTGACCACCTTTAATAAATATTATATTATTGAATTATTATATTAACCTGAATGATATTTTCATTTCTTTAAGCACTTTACATGAGTTGTACTCGTGGCTTCTTGAAGCTTTTCTTTGGATGCTTTTTGTTCAGTTTTCTGTCAAGATGATCACACAATGCTTCAATAACATTGAAGTCCTGGCTTTGGGGAGAATTCCTTCCATGAAACCTGTTGCCACCATTTTCTTTAGTCTACTTCTTGTGTCATTTGGCATTCCTCAACCTTTTCTCTCTGTTTCCTGTTCTTTAGTGTTGTTTCTTGTTAACCACCCTTCCATGGAGATCAGTCCTGATGAAGCTTTAGCAAACAGCAGATGGATAGTCTGAAGGGCCAAATACATCTCTCAGGTCCTGTGTCTGGTCTTTACTGGATTTTTTCCTTTATCTTCAGGGCATCAACTTTAGATACTGTCCATCTGTTGTGCATGTTTTTTAAGGCCTCCTACTGATTTTGTCGTTTGAAAAATACACTGTATGTCCAAACTATGCTCAAATATGTCAAGACCTTGGCATATTAGTAATTCTTAATTCTGGTAATTTTTTGAGAATCATTGTGTTAGTAGACAAATACTATTTTAATATGGTTTTGTGGATTCACATTCAAGAAAAATTATGTTGGCAACAGGGTGCTAGGAACATAATGCTAATTTAGCTCATTACTGGTTCATCATTCGAATTAAGTGCATTAACTTAAAGTTTAAAAACATTAACAAAAGGAATGCATTTTTCTAAAAATTGGTCAGTTGGAATGACAGGGCTGAAAATTAGAGAAAAAGTACTCAATGTCCGAAGAAAAACCTTGTGCAGTTCTGAACAACTATTGTTCAAGACCAGTTTAAAACATTACAAGGAACTCCTTGGAAATAAAATATCTAGAAAAGAGGGATGGCTCTGAAGTTTTGCACAGTACTGTCCTTCGATATAATGAGGAAAGCTTTATGATTTTGCAATAATATGCAATGTTTTGCTGTGGGAAGCTTTGCACACATTTTCAACATTGCTACGGAAACACACCTTCCAACAGTAGATCAGCTGGGTTATGCACACGTTAATAAAGCTATAGTATGTGAGGACGTGGGAAGGAGAACAGGCTGGCCATCTTCATGTAGCATGGACTTTATATGTATTTGAACTAACTGTTTGTGTAGAGACAAAAATGTGGAGGCAATTTACGGCCATCTGAAATACTACTGATATGCACACTGTGCAAAATATCCATAATCTTTTTTTTCTCAAATGTTATAGTGTTCTATCAATGATAGGAGTCTTGTAACATAAAGCACACTGTATCTAAAGAAAGCAACACACACCAAATTGAATGCAAGGTTGGTTTTAGGACAAAGTTATATAATGAAATTCATTAAGATACCCCTAAAGTACAATTTAAACGATTTGGCTCAGAAAGAAAGTAAAGTCTGCCATAAAGTTGTAACTGTCTCTTGTGGGAGTTTCACTTTACTGAACATTTGCAGAGAGTGGACCTCATGCACACTCTGTCCCTGCAAGGGTATAAAACTCATTGGCTACTGAACATCAATCTGTTTCCAATCTATTTTGTCTGACTTTCCCACCAGCAGTCAGAAATGTGACTGAAACACATTTTCCTGGAAATTCTGTCCAGGTCGATGTCATGTGCATTACTGACAACATTGCAGAGGTGAAAGAACCTCTGAGATGAACGGGGCCTGGTATTGTCATCTGTCTGGTTTATGGTAACAGAGAGTTTGAAGCTTAACAAAACAGATGCTGAGCCATGTGATGCAATATGGAAATATTGAGTGTCTAGGTGTATCAAGTAAAACAATATGTGTTAGAAACTTGTTTGTGAAGGCCTAAACAGTGTGATTGGCTATTTGTTTGTGGATTTCATTAATACATTATTATCTATTTTGATTTAATTTCAGTGCATGTTACCAACGATGCAGCCACAGTAGTGGTGGCGTATCACAGTGAAATTATGAAACATTAAGAGCAATTTCCTACCTCAACCAGATGCAAGTCAGATTTATGCATGATGAAGTCTGTTTAAAGCCAACCACAAAATAATTGGAAATACATGTAAGTTTCAAATGGACGAGTCCAAAGACAGCTGCAGTGACAAGTGAGTGACAGTGGCTCTTCGTATACTACATTCTACTCCATGAGTAGTCCACTCAGAGAATACTTTGCATACATGCTTGATGGATTGATGTTTACTGACATTTTCTCTCTTGTCTTTACCTACATCTGTTCCATTTCCTTACACCAATATTTGCACATTTAATTTTGTTTACATTCTTTTAAAGTCAGGTTTTACAGGTAAACCAACAATGGACCATAAAAACCACAAAATCTAGTACATGTGTGGTTGCACTCTTTTCCCGCAGTAACTACACAAATAAGTCACAACTTAGTAACTTGTGTGAACAACCCTGCTAAGGGATTCATTGCATACACAACTTAATATGTTACTCTTAGTAATAATAATAATAATGGATTAGATTTATATAGCGCTTTTCAAGGCACCCAAAGCGCTTTACATTGTGTGAATCCATTATTCATCCACTCCTCACTCATACCTGGTGATGGTAAGCTACGTGTGTAGCCACAGCTGCCCTGGGGCAAGCTGACGGAAACGTGGCTGCCAGTCTGCGCCTACGGCCTCTCCGACCATCACCGAACATTCATCCACACATTCATACACCAGCGATGCCAACACTGGAGGCAAGGAGGGTTAAGTGTCTTGCCCAAGGACACAACGACAGATGACTGCGGGAGCGGGAATCGAACCGCCGACCTTCCGATCATTGGACGACCTGCTCTACCGCCTGAGCCACTGCCGCTTAGTCTCAGATTATAGTGGATACTTTCATACTTGCAGATGCAGCAGACATAAGACGAGCCAAGGATGTCTATGATCCCAGTATTAGTAGTGGTTGTAACTTAGACACACATGCACACACATCCAAAGAAATTGGGTAAGAGTAGAATCTGGGCCACAGAATCCTGTCTGCAGCATTGAGCTGATTCAGCAGGGATCGAGGCCACCGTTGTGTCAGTCTCCTCTGAATCATTCTCAGCATGAGCTGCTTCACTTTAAGAAAAGCTCAAATTACTTTCTGTAACAAGTAGATCTCAGCAAGCCTCAGTAGGATTATATAACATAGTAGTCCTGCCATCCTCTACACCCACAGGGTTATGATATTTATTCCTTGCTTCTTGTTGAGAGATGAGATGAAACACGAATAGAGTGCATCAAAGAATCTTTGAAGTGTAACCATACTAAATATGGCAGATATCTAAACTTTACAAAAGGTAAAGTGATTAGTGAAAGCCAGTGTTTCAGACCTTTTGGATGATGTTCCAGACCCTGATACATTTGGAATAGATAGTTACAAAATGAAGCAGACAGAGATAATTTGCTTTCTGTGGAATACGTTTTGCACGTTTTTAGTTGTCTTGAAAGTCTATTGACAAAAACTTGATGACAGACAGGTCTTTGTGGATTTTTATTTTTTTTTTTAGGGCTTTTTAAGTTTGAAGTTTGGGCTTTAGAAAGAAATGCCAGTCTGGTGCATTTCTGCAAATGATTCAGCCCAACACTGATGCATTGTTCCAAAAAGTCGAGGAGCAAAACATTTGGTATCACTTATTTCTAAAAGGTCCCACATGCTTCCTAAATCATCTGGAGCTGCTAAAAGACACATATGAGAGTCTAATTCTTATATTGCTCTGGGGTGATATCTTTTTGATAGCCTTTCAGAAAACAGCCGGATGAGGAGTTATGAACCTTATGTACTAATTAATACACACTGTGTGTAATTAATACACACGGTGGAAACCGAGACAATGTTATGTGGTACTTTGATATTCATGCAAATCATATCTTACCATCCACCAGCAATTATTTTTGCTAGCTCAGTGCCGCAAAGCAAACTGACAACAGTCCTTGACTATTGACTGATATTATCTTTTGTGTGTGTGTGTGTGTGTGTGTGTGTGTGTTGTTTTGTTTTACAAGCTGTACTTTACCTTTTAAACTTCCTGTACAAACTCAAATGCTGGCATGACATATGTTGGAAAGTAGAACTTGACTAGGAGTGGTGATGTTTGCAATCTGGAAAATTCTGGTTATCCAGGCCATCACGTTTACCTTGAAGATGGATTACAGACTGCATATAGGACCTTCTATTAGAACTTTAAATATGGGACACAGAGCATTCATGAGCAACTTTTTCCTTCACTGATTCACATAATGTTCATTTAATGACAGCCTGCACACAGTGTGTAACAGGGTTTTGGTAAAGGCACTCTCTTGAAAACATGGCTGAATACCAGCCAGATATTTCTAATTTAGACCTCTCTCGTGATATAAATATAGAAGTATTAAAGGTTTTCCTTGATAAGGAGAAGAGAAAATAATAAAAAAAATATGATATATCATCTGAGCACAGCCATCTTTTGAAGGGTTGGAAGGAGCAGGGACTTCCTCATATTGGGGCGGAGGTGGGGGAGAGCCTTGAGTGCAGACTGGAAACCCTTTAATCCTACATGCAGACTTTAGTTTCCATTTAAACTTACCTAAAGTTCCCAGGTTTATGGAAGAAAATGAGACCATCAAGAGTAATTTGATCTAAAAATAAAATAATATGCAAACTCAACACTGAGATCCAGAAGAGAGGGACAAAAATGCAAATTGACAACACAAACTGTCTTACAGAGACAGTAAGGATAAATTACTATTGATAGCAGAGAAAATATAAAAACTAATTACTTTGGGCGTTTAAAAATAACAATACACAATATAATATCACAGGATGCCAAATAAAACTGTGATGAAATGTTAATTATTAACAGTTTTCATAAATTAAACAGAACCCTTCCAAAATAACTCATCCCAGCACAAGAAAAAAAAAAAAAAAAAAAAAAACCTATCAACGTACCCTGGCCCCTGCTGGTCTAATAAGAGCACAACATTTGATTTTCTTCAACTAACTGGGTCAATAAAATGACATATTTACCAGAATCTTTGAACTGTCAATAATGTGCAGCCTTTTTAGGCTATTAAATGTACATGTAAAATGTGTCTTAGATAAAAAAAAATAAAAATAAATAAATAAATAAAAAAACAGTCTGCACAAACCAGCATTAACCAGTTATCCAAATGTTTAAAGATTTTGTGCTGCTGCGTCTGACTTATTTCAGTAAACCTGCTCTGGAAGTGGCACAAAGCAAAATGTCACAATAAAAATGTGTTGTAATTCCTTCCAACAGCCTGTCTTGGGGAGGTTGGGTTCTCATACATATTGCAGTGCCTCAGTAGGGTAATTTCCTTGTGAATTATTTATTATTCTTCACTGATGTATACAGTGTAGCTCTGAGTTTTCCACATGATCTTAGACTGCCAGGTCAACTTGAGTATTGGGACCTTAGACAGTTTTCATCATTACACCACTGAAATATTTTAGCTACTGCTCACTTAACAGAGGAGGTCTGATCAAACTCTGTATTTGTATAATCTATTAATATTAATTATAATAAAAAGAATAAATAGAGTAAATACCAACCTTCTTTGTTCAGGTTTCTCCAGCAAAACAGTTTATGATGCTAGAAAACATCAATGATGACAGATGTAATTCTAAATTAATATCATATATTAACACATGCGTCTTGCTGTTACTGCACACCTGAACAAGACAGTGTTTATAGTTAAATATGAGATAATACAGGTGGTGCAACATGATGTAATCAATGCAATGCAAAGCAAGAGCAGAAAAAATGAACTCTGTGAACCACTGTAGGATGAGAAATAAAGAAAAGTGAAGAATAACAATGAAAAGTACAGCACATATTGTTCTTAGTCAGTGGTCCCACTGTATGTGCTGTCATAAAAGATGCATTACATAACCCAGCAGAGCAGAAGCATTGTATATACTGTAGATGGCAGTTATAAGCATGCAGCTGTGCTCTTCACAGTCTTCCATTGTTTTATAATACCACTGTAATCTCAAAAGGTGCTTTCCTCATCTGGATTAATTTATTAGCAAATGATTAAGTAGAATAAGAACTAAGATATACTAGGATTAAAAAAATATGGAACTCAGGGGGCAAAAAGATTAGAAAGATATATTTTCTCACTGTGTGGTGATTAAATGCTCTAGTGACATTTTTAGTGTTTCTGAGTTGGAAGATCTGTCTAAAACATTGTTCTTCCTGCAGTTCTGTTGTAAAAAGGCATGTACAATATATGGCAGTGACTAATAACCTTGTAAGCTTACCGTGGAGATGACTGTGCTTTCTATGTCAAATGGCCAATCTGTTGTTGTGATGTGCTGGGTCACCACATTTGTCTGTTGGATTTATAACTATAAGAAAGTCTGAGTAACATAACTATTTTTATATGTCTCTTTGGCAAGTACTGAATTTAATTGTTCCTCCTATGCTACCAAAACAAAAGCACATTTTAAACACAGTCTTGAATAAAACTTGAATAAGTTGTTCTTTTCTTTTATCAAGGAAGACAAAGTCGTACACTGATGTATTCTTGGGCTGCAATCTTTACCGAAATGAACAAAACCTGGATGCTTTTTGTGTTTTTCTTAAATGAAATATGGCATTTTTAAGTCAGATTCCAACTTAACCCCAATGTAATTCCCAAAGCTAATTCCCTTTGTAGCTTGTGGCCAATCAGCAGCTGGGTGAGAAGACAAGATGGATCACTGGGTTGACAGCCAACAACACACCCACAGAAAGCTCGGCAAGGCTCCATGACTACATGGACGTTGCTGCACAGGGAAAAAACAGACATGCACAGTGAGGCACAAAAAACAGTGACAGATTCATGCATGGCTTTAACATGTGTTTAGCTCTTAATACACATGAGCACACAAACACAATCTCACGTGTCAGTATTACTCTGAGGATACTCACTGATATAATGCCTGCTGACACTTCCTTAACTCTGGAATCTAAATTTAACTTTAAGCCCAACGTACTGTGACATTCAGGTGCAAAACACAACAACAAAACTGGATACAAAACAGCACTTTGGAAAACCCAAGAAATTCAGAATAAAAACAAAAATTCTGAAAATACAGTACAACATTTCAGCAAAAGCAGGCAAAAAAAAAATTGAAAACATATTAACTCATAAAATATAAGACGATGTTGTGGCTTATTTCATATTGTCTTGATTCACACATAAGATTTACTGTCAATACTCCTGTCCTACCCTAGCTGAGTGTCTTCTGATGTAGATCTTTAATATTGCAATTATGCATCAGCATTTAATAACATTTCTAATAATGACATTTCTTATCGCCTCTCTTTCCAAATTTAACTCTCCTAAAAGCAATTATTTTAGATAAAAAGTTTAGATAGACACCATTTTTGACCATGTTGATGGAGACTAAATGCATCCATCCAGCTTGCAGAAGTGAACTTATTATATGTGCTCAGGATGATCAGAGGATGTGAATAATTGTCCACCTATTTATTTTAAGTTTAATCAGTTTCTTAATACATTATTAGCAAATGGTTACTTGAGAATACTGCTTTTTATAAGGATTTGAGCCCACTCAGAGCTCTGGCGATTTTATATCTGCCCACATTGCCTGGAATTTCATTTAAATACCTAAAATCCTATTTTATGTTTATATTTAAACAGGATTTTATTTAAAAAAACGGTTAAGAAATGAATGAGAGATAGCTGTTTTACAAGGAGCCAGAGAGGCAT
Organism: Melanotaenia boesemani; assembly: GCF_017639745.1. NCBI lineage: Eukaryota > Metazoa > Chordata > Actinopteri > Atheriniformes > Melanotaeniidae > Melanotaenia > Melanotaenia boesemani. Next base: position 20,680,318 of record NC_055692.1, read on the forward strand.
CTGGCATTTCTATATCATTGTGGGGTTAGGCATTGGGGGAAGACAAGTTCACTAAGGCACACGTGCATGTCTGACCTCAGCATGCTTGTCTCCCATCAGGTCACAACAATTTTTTTTTAGAATTCCTGCTTAAGATCTGTCCCTTTAATCAACAGCATGTTTGGTTTCCCTAAGTTCTCATACAGAACAGAATACCAGCAGGTAGGAACTTGGCAGGAAACCTGCTTAATTAGTTAAACACACATATGCACAGAGCACACATGAGTACTGACAGAGATGCAAGCATAGTCCATAAAAACTGTGTGGATTCAGCTGTGCACCAACTCAAAGCAAACGACATGTAGTGTGGTTTTATTGGTGATGGGAGAATCTGACTTTACTGTAACAAACCTGTATGCATAAATGGCATGCTGTGTATACTTCCAGTCACTGGGCTTTGACGTGAATCCTTGTTGAACCCTGTCAAAATATTTTCCAGAAATAACACGACATGTTCAATGCTCAGCTGTCAGGCTAAAATCCTGGTTTGAATTCTATAAATAATATCAGCATAGATGTCATTGTGTTCTAGTCTTGTTAAAGTAAAGTAATCCAAACACATGAAGCACATATTTACAAAATTCATACACATAACACAAGAAAGAGCTCTGCAGATCAAATGAGCACCAGCTCTGAAAGTGTATGTGACATGTTCACATTAAATACCAAATGTTACCCCGAGGAAGTGCCTTGGTCATGATAATTGGAAGGAAACTTCAAAACTAATGCACAGAGTTCAAATAAAGACCCTCCCCTGCTTCCTCTGCAGATGTAATGACTCTCCTTGACACTCCTCAGGCGCAATGTGACATTCAAAACAATCAGGTCTGCTGCAAAAATGTTTGCAACAGCACACTTTCTTTTTTCCATTTTGGACATACACCATTATATTTTTTTTATGTTGCACTGTTTGAAGTTTTGCACAAGCAAACATTTAATACTGTGGACCCCCGTGCCACATAAAAGTAGAAGAATTAGTGATGCCCCTCCTATCTAAGGAAACAATATGGATCCAGCGTAAAGGTAAATAAACAAAGCTGAGCAGAGAGCCTCTTTAAGAAACTGTTTAATTGTTCGTAGAAATAAGAGTAAAAGATGAAACAATCCCAAACGCTACAAGACTGTTTCTCAATCTGACAAGAGAAAACAGCAACAAGAGTTTATAGCGCACTACAAAAAAGAAATGGCTTTCTGTAGGCTGTGCAGTCAAGTCATGACAAATGAGGGGACACTGAAAGGAATCCAGGTGACATTCTTTGGCTGACTGCCTTTTCTCTGCCCACCCAGAGGAGTAATTTCACACTGTTGAGAGGCCCCTGCACACATTTTTCAAACAGAGGAAGGAAGCCGCAGAATGAATGGTAGCATTTGATTTCCCATGTGTGTGCCCGATGATAGGTTCAGGTTTTAAGAACTTACACGGATTACAGAGCTCTAGAGTTTTGTGAGGACCCCTTTACAAGGTGAAATGAACTCTCTGGGCAAAAAGCGGACAGAAACAGCATCTGGTATGTTAGTTTAAAAATGAACCTAGAAGGGTCTTGTCATTTGTCTTTGTCCTTTTGTTGTGTTCCCCCACTTTTCTCAGAAGGAGGGATGACAACAAGACTATCTTTCTTCAGAGTGGATTCTCATAAGGATTATCTATGGTTATGCTTCTGTTTTTTGACAGGTTGACTGGACAGCACTAACTTGCTTTCTCTCCAGAGATTGTACTCAAAGCAGTAGAGAACACTGCTATCATCAAAGGCCACAATAATCCCCTGCACTGATATATACTGTATATATAATTCTGCTGACATAAAAAAGCAAGTGGACGTGAGAGGAATACAAGAACAAACAACACCAGAAATGAAGGGCACATTAACTGCATCACAAGAAATGGGACTGTGCAGTTTTGAGATTATTGTGATATATTTTTACCCTCTATACATGGCAGGCCATTAACTGGATTCACAATATGATCAAAGATCCACGACAGAGAGTCAGTACACTGTAAAGCAGCTGCCTCAGATGGGTTGGATGTACCACCTTCATCATATGGAGGAATGCCCTGGGCAAAGAAGCTGCTGAAAATAAGATGGTGTTAAAATGCTTTAAACATGCTTTTAACTACCACTTGGGGTTTAGGCTCCCACACTAATATTTGCTCCAACACATATTTATATCTGTCACTGTTTGAGGTGACAGCTCAGAGAAGAAACCCCAGGGGTATGATGCTGGACAAGTTCAAAGAAAGAGCCCATTCTGTCCCTATTTGCTCAGGGTCAAAAGTCACACACAGACATTTTGAACTTGAGTGCTGCAAACAAGCAAAGTAGTGTGTGACAATTAGAAATAATCATAATAAGTAGAGCAGAAATTGCACTCAATTATTCTTAATAAAAAGTCATTTTGAATTTTCAAAGAGTTGCGTGTTTATACACACACACACACACACACACACACACATACATATATATATATATATATATATATAAAACAACAGCTAAGACAATTTTTTAGATAAGTCAATCTTATTAAAACTCAATATTAAAACTCTGCTTAAATTGCTGTCAATTTTATTCTTATGTTTCTTTTATTACAGAATTTAATACAGAGCAGTGTCGCACAATTCTACAGTACAACACAACAAACCTGTCACTATGGTGCATTTGTGGAATGAGTTAAAAATCACATTAGTAATTACTGGTTTCATAATATGCATGCAAAACATATAAATCAATCAGCCCACAACAGCTTCTGTCATCACCTTCTGGCTCAGAGTAGCAATCACAAACAGAGGCGGGATCGGCACCCAAGAGGGTTAAATTCCACACTCGTCAGAGTTTGTGACCATTCAAACAAAATGTAAGGCAGGGCGGAGGTCAAAGACTGCTGGTATCATTCAAAGAGGTGACAAAGCAGCAGAACTGAGTCAATATTGACTTTCTCTGTGTACCTACATTCTTCTTACTGGGAGACTTAAAGCAGACAATACAAGGACAGAAGATTTCTCTGGACCTTTCATCTCCCCTTTTGTGGTGAAGAGTATGGATGAAAGAGGGAAGGATTCAGGAAACATTTGAAGTGAATTAAACTTCAGCTAAACTTTGTGAAAGGTTTCTGAGGATGAAGAATGAATACAGAAATCAAATCTTTATTTCAGACTCACAGTTTGGTCCATTTAAGAAGTTAAAGATAAAAGCTACAAACACACACACACATGCACACACACACACACACAAAAAGACAAATTACATCTATAATCCATGCAAGCACTTTCTCAGGTGTCTCCAGAGACAAGCGCTAAACACCTGCTCCTATTAGGCATTGTTAAAACCATTATAATACCATTTTTAGAATCCTCCAATCTCATAATAAATTTATATACAAAATTTCCATTAACAGGATGTAAGGTGGGAATAGCATTCTGCAAAAACAGCTGACTGGCACTTGTCCATCGGGGGACCTTTAGTAGTATCTGAAGTGCATCATTAAATGCAACTTGCACCTTATTAATTTTAGCCTTACAATAACTGCACCACAGGTGGGCAGTGTGCAGAGGTGTGCAGTAAGCTTTAAACAAAGCAATTTTGACATTATAAGAGTACATGCTAAATTGGCATGTGGGCAATATTTGCCTGTGCATACAATTTACAATGCTGTCTCTGAATATCATGGTCATCATCACCAAGGTCATTCCAGATGACATGACCTGGATATTTCACTTCACCCACATTTAATTCGTTGTCTCCCAGAATAAAAGAGGGGAATGATGTCTTCCTGTCCTCCTTTGTCCTCACAATCATAACAACAGACTTGTTAGTGTTAAACCTTATATGCTGACCATAATAATTCTACTGACATAAAAAAAAGAAATGCTTGTCACTCGCTAAAAATTTACTTTGAAGAGAGAGGTTGCCACAGTGTGAAAACACACTATTGCTCCACCCAGCAAACATCACTGTAAACTGTCTTCTTGGTGGTTCTGACAGGTGAGCCTAAATAGGCAAATGGCAGAACATGAAAATCACTGACAAGCTGTGGGTTACGTGCCAGATAATAGTGAGAAAAAGACAGCGATTTAAACCCCTCTTCTGGTGATGCACTGTGTGTTTAAGATTCCTTCAGATATGACTCTTCAGGCATCATGATGGCACCAGTTTCACTCTCTGCTTGTCCAGACGTGGGAATAACCACACACAAATTAATCTGTTGCACCTGGGTGGCTTCTATTTTCCACCCACGCATCAACAGGGTGGAGATGTTCCTTCTTATTGAGAGCTTTATTGAGCTATGATTGGCTGGTCACATTGATCTCCAAACATCATTAATCACTACCACCTCAAAGTCCCTTTTTCCTTTTTTCCCCTTTGTTTTGTCTCTGAAGGGCCTATGCTCTGATGGGTTTCACCACAGGGATAATGGTAATGGGGTGGGTCCACCTCCATATTTAGATACTGAGACACAAGAAACCATAACAACATACACATACACACACACACACACACACACACAAAGATGATAGGGAGGGGGTTAAACAATGGACCGTGCAGCACTGAATGTGTTAGGAACAGATACCCTCTACTGAGTTGTTTGTCGGCCCACTCACACAGTGGGCCGACAAACATGTTGAGCATGATGAGGATTAAAGCAACCAGGTCCTAAAGCACATTACATTTTACAGACTCAGGAAAAAGATTGATGCTGTAGAGTCAGTTTAATTCTGCCCCATTTGGCATTCAACAAGTAACCTATAAATGAAGTGTAAACAGCAGGTGGAGCTGGCTGTACAGTTAATGAGAACCCCCCTCCCCCCCAAAAAAAACCCTTTTTTCCCTTCTTCAAAGTAACACTGGCTTGAATAGATCTCCTTTGTTAGAACTTACTGTATCTATAGAAGAAGAAGAAAAAAAAACTAATTGCATTCTAATAATGTTATTTATCTTATTATTTATTATGATCCCTCTGTTTGATGATGGAGGCAGTAGATACATTTTAATGCTATAAAAACAAAGAATTAATCCATATTATAATTACAATTTTTCTTACACTGACTAAATGCATTCTGTGGAGATAAATTTGCATCCCTTTCCCTCCTCATGCATTTTAACGTTCAGATAGTCTCTATTTAGGTGCAGTATGTGTAAGTAAACAGCAGATGGCACTGTTGGACACATCATGATTCACTCCTTTACCCTTGCTTTGTGCTCAAGTACAGAGGTGGATTGAAAGGTGTAGGTGGATGCAATCAGTGCTCTCGGGATGTTCATTATGTGCATGCACTAGTGTCTCTCCCCTGAACTTTTAAACCTGAACACTACAGTTTCTGTTTATTTATTTTTCACTGCACACTCTGAATAGTTCCTTTGAAACCTGCAGCTCATGTGTTTGTGCAGAGGAATGCATGTCACAACACATCAAACTTATGCACACATATGCAATGTACAGAAAACATCCACTGTGGGGTGCATTGCATAATGTTGCACTGGGGTAATTCATTAGACAGATGTGTGCGTGCTGTAACATTGTCGCAAGAAAGCCTGACTATGATGGCATACACTGAAGAACCAGTAGACCCTCAGATGTTTTTTTTATTGGTTGGGTTCAGCTGAGACTCAGTCTTTTGAGTGGTGCTGCTCAGAAATGCAGATTTTGTTTTCCTGTTTATCACAACCACACTCCATTTTCACAGCAGGGAGGCAATACATACACTGTACTTGTACTTATATGTTACTTTTATTGTTTTTGTGCTACTTTAAACCAATTAAGAAAATAAATTAGCTAAATTTACTTCACAGTCTCCAATACATATAATTTATTAAATATGCTGCAGTTAAAGTAACGAAGAACTAAATTATCAATGACAGGGTTAACATGCGTGATGTTGTACTTTTACATGAGTGGAAACTTGTTTATATAAATAAGCTCAACTGGCCTGTAAGTGTCTTTGATTGTGTAAGTTTGACTGACAGCAGCTATAAGCTGAGTTATGTCAGGAAAAAGTCATTAAAATTAAGCTGTTTTCACACATAAACACGAGATCTTCTGGAGAATGTACAGAAAAATTCAGTCTACATTTTCCACAGTTTGTGTTCATTCATGTATTTCATAAGATTTTCTGCTTGCGATGTGTTCAAACATCTGGAAACATGCGGCGCTTCAGCAGTATCTGGGAGATGAAAAGAAGATGAAGCATGTGATGCAAAATGTACACTGCACAACTGTTGTTATTTTTATCAACATTATTATAATTTAAAATTTCAAGTTCTTCATTTATGAAAATGCAAATTCCCATAATGCAGTATATTTAGGTAGGGCTAATTATTACAAATCCAAAAATTATCTAAATTTCTCTTTTAGTTTCTTAAACATTTGAACTTTTAAAAGCAATTAATTAATTGAATTCATGAGACAAACTAGTTGATAAAATACAAAGCAATTCTAAAACATTTTAATTAAAAAAAAATGAAAACCCTTCTTTTCCTTCTGCTCTGTACTTTAAGCATGTGTTACATTAGTCAATATCTCAAAAGTCTAATGAGTCATCATCTTTCCATTTTGAAATGAGATAGACTTGATTAGCAAAATCATTAAGGCATAATGGCTTTTACCTGAATTAACTTTATTGCTGTCATGAACAGAGAAGGTGACCTTAACACACAGTGTGTCGACTGAACCTTTATCTTTTAATAAATAATGCAGCTGAATTGTGACTGTGGACTAAATGACTGAAATAGGCTTATTATTCTACTATTTGATCGTTTTAAATATTAGGGGAAGCCCTTGTGACACACTCAGGAGTAAAGTATTGTGTTATTGAGTCTGAAGTTCTCAAAGTGTTACAAAAACATATCCCAGCTTTTGTGCCCCCCTATGAAGAAACCTCACCACAAAAGACACAGTTAATGAGTTTATTTCAAAGAGATGAAAAAATATGTTGAATGGGAATGGTCTTAATATCAGCTAATGGGTGAATATGCAAATGCTTTGGGTAGACGTCATCAGTGATTAAAAGTACATGGAGCTTGATCTTGAATGCTGGACAGACTAAATGACTGAATTTAAGCATTTGAAATCATTTAAAGTCTCATTCAATAAATCCAGTGGCTGCAGGGACTCGCTGTATTACTGCCATTGAGATGTCATATTTCCTAAATAAGCTGTTTTACTCATTTGAAAATGAAAAAAACAAAAGCTAACAACCACAATGCAAAACAGCACTTTTCTCCAGCTACAGCATTAATAACAGGTGGTTATAAATTCCATTAGCCCATCGTTTGCTGGCAAAATTCTACATAATAGTCCCTTTTAAGCCCTGTAGGTCTTTGGTCAGTTTAGAAAGCACCAGGATATGCTCAGCACTCTTTACCCAGAGGTCCCCCTGCTGCTGAGTCCAGCTGTGAGATCAGTCAGCTCCAGCTAAAATCCTAACAGGAAATTGCTGTTTTTTTTCCTGCCATGATATTAAATGTACACGGTTGGTTTAATTTCAAAAGCATCCTTTCAGACTCCCTCCAACTAGCCATGAGGACAGAAAATCTGGTTTTGCTGCTGTAGAGGAGCATTTTTCCAGCTACTTAATTTTCTTAGCATTAGGACATCAAAGCATTCCTTCTGCTCATCTTGTCTTTGCACTAGTCTTTTTTACCTGGTTCTTTCACTGCTTACTCTATTATGGTTAACATTGGAGCAAAATGGTGCTAAGGAACACACCTACATCAGCCAAACATTTCTCCTCCAGCACTGCCACTGCTGTTTCCTTCTGCTCCTACATTATTGAACATGCTGCAGGTAGGTCAGAGGACCAGGCGCTGGGTCAACGACAGAATCATTATCATCTGTATTGGACAAATGCTATATTTCAATTAGAGTCCAGACTGTTTTCAGACTAGTAGACACACCTCATCTTTTTAAATACATCCTTTTAACATGTATTCAATCCTTTTAACATCTGTGAGGTGGAAATCTCATTAAACCCAAATCTGCTATCAACAAGATTTGAAATCACACATCCACTGAATCGAAAAAACTAATTGTCTTATTTTAGGGCCGTTCAATCCCGACTCTCAGCTCCCGACTTTTAAATGCTTCCCTGCTCGAACACATCTGATTCGAATTAAATGGATCCAACAGCTTGTAAAGTTCTGCACCATGAACCATTATTTTGAGTCAGGTGTGCTGAAGCAGGGAAACATTTAAAACCTGCAAGGCAGTGGCCCTTGAAGGTCTGGATCGAAGGGCCCTGAAATAAGGCAATTAGGACAGTGGTCCTCGAGGACTCTATATATATATATATATATATATATATATATATATATATATATATATATATATATATATATATAGTGCTTTTGTTTGGTATTTGAATAATTCCTAATTGATCTCAGGAAAAAAAACATTGTCATTTTGTGCCAGGCTGAACTATAGGCCTACAAGACGTGGATCATCAAACATTTCCTTGTAAAGCCCCCAGAGCTACCCTATGCTGTCACACATCAGTAGGCACACCATCCAACATCCTGCTTGGGGCACAAAGTATGGTATCTGCACTGTGCAGGTCAGTTCATGTCATACTGCAGCTTTTTTTATGTTTAATTTCTTTCAGTTCTTTCTTCCATCTGGGTGTTTTATTCAGAGACTTCAGTCGTCCCAGACCATGACCTTCCAGTCACATGTGTGATGTCAAATCTTTAAGAACTTTTAAGGTGGAAGAGCAGTCACCCAGAATGCCAAGGCAATTAAACCCTGTGACCTGTTCCAGGTCAAAGGGGCACTTACATGGCCAGAATCTCTTCACATCAAAAGTACATGGGCAAGGACTGACATGAGAGACTATGACAGGGCTTCAGTGCAGTTTTTGTCTTTCACTTATAGCCACAACTAGTTTTGCAATGATTCCGCCTACTTACCTACCTACCTATTTTCTATAACTGTAGAACATTTTTAGATGCATATCAATATTAGATTCAAACTTATTCAAATTCATACTTTCTGTTAAAGATCTGGTACGTTTGAATGATCTGCCACTTGCAAAATGCAGGTAAATGTGCCATCTGTAAGCCCTGGATCACTGGTGTGTTTTCACGAATGGACACCAAAAAGAGTTGCTATATGATACGTCGTCTTGGCAGCTCTACCTTTGACAAGGCAGGAGGCTAACCTATGTAGTACTGACTATAGCAGAAAACAAAGGGAAACTCCAGTTTAAATATTCAAGTATTTACATGAGTCACTATTCAGTTACTGCTACACATCAATGCACTAGATGATGAGGGGTTTAGCTTTTTTCATAGGGAGATACTGAGTTGTAAAGTGAGTGCGATAAGTGAACGGATGTGATTCAGTGTGCAGTGATAGAATCAGCAGCGACAGAAGACCAGATGGAGGCAGAGATAAGATCAGCTGTTTGATTCCCCCCTGTTCTTTCCTCCTCCAGGTGTTTTAACAGCATCCAGCCACACATTTTGACTGCATTTTTGACAGCCATAATGCTTCACAGTCTGTTGCATTTGCTATCTCCACATGAATGAAAAGGAAAAAGTTTCAAATCAGGACCCAGAAGTTAAAAGGGTTTTACACAATTCGTTTCTGTGGCACAGCTAGCTTTTTCTGTAGTAATGGCTGGGAAATATACATAACCGACTTAAGCATAGATGTTCCCATTGTTTATAGAAAGACTTTTGCCTTTGTAATAGTTTTTCATTTATTTTTTTATTTTTTTACTAGACATGTGGATGTAAATAAACTATACATCAAAAGAGTGACCACTGGACTGATGTTTTTACAGCACCAGATGCAGAGAGTGCTGATGAAGCAGTGTTTTCAGAATCTCATTTAGGGACATACACAATTCATGGCTGGAGGCTTAGAGAATTTACCAGTTATGTGTGGAACACAGAGTAACACTGTTTGACTTGGATACAATGTGCAAGTCTGGCTCCACAGTCAAACTTAAAAGGAACTCAGACAGTGCAGCCAACTCTCTCTTTCCTATCAGGAAACCAACGATTTAAAACACAGTGTGCCAACAGCTCACCGAACTCCCTCCTCCAATAAAAACCTTAGAATTAATGCTTGCGTTAGGAATTACAAAATTAACTAATAATGTATTATTTTTGTCCAAACTAGTGATAAACAGCATACACATATTTTAAAATCTAACTTAAGTTTTTAAACAGCAGAGAAAAAAGAGGATAAAGACTGCATCACGTATCTGGTGTTAATCGGGGCTTAAGTTTAATGTAGATTTGGTACAGCTGAGCTGGAATCAGGAAATGTATAATTCATCATGTGTTTGTAACTGAATTAGACTTAACTACTTAATGAATGTGCCAATATAACAAGAGGGTGTCTGTAATAATGAAATTACAGAAAAAATCTGCTTCATAGCTTCTTGTATGACGTTAAAGATGTTATCATGTTGTACATGAATAAACCCAGCTGAAGCTGGAAATACAAAATCCTGCAGAGAATCTGCATACAATTAGTCTCATGAGCAAAACTGAATGATTTGTTTTGGCTTAACAAGGAAGGTACTGCAGTTTCTTTCCTTTGGCTCAAGTGTCTCAATGATCTTTCCCATCATTTTGTTACATGATAAATTGTCTGGAGAAAGTTGTGGTTTTGAACAGAGTGGGTGTCTTCTGGGTATTTAGGTTTTCTCCCACAGAGCAAAGACATGGTTGATAGGTTAATTGAGGATTTTAAATTAGCCGTGGGCATGAGTCTGTCTCTTTGGTAGACTGGACCTCTTTCTAAATATCCAGTTCTTATGACTCAACAGGATGAAGCAGGTTGAAGGAATATTTTATTACTATTATAAAAATTGTTCATAATTTTGATTTTAGTCATTATATGATGTCATATAAAATATACATGATTATATATAAAAAATAATAATAATAAAAAAAAAACTATTTTATGTAAAGTCATGACCACTTGCAAATTTAACTAACTAACTAAGAGTGTGCATGCACTACAGAGATGTCAAAGATCAGGTCTAAATTTATCAGCTTGCAGTTTATGTACAAAGGGGCCAAAAACTGAAGCAAGCCAATAAAGATGTGATAAAATCTCAACAGATGCTGAAATAAAAATAGAAATTGCTGGAATAAAGGAATAATTTGGACTCAAGTAATCAAAAATATCACTGTGACAGCATTCATGTGTCTTTGTTTGCGTGTACTTGTGATGCCTGTGCTGCCAGATTTGAAGGGAAGTCTTCTGTAGGTCAGGAAATTCTTTAATGTAAAGAGTTAGTTGCTCAGATAGAGCACAGGTGACAGATATGCATTATGTATGAGACAGTGGGGAAAGGCTATATATAAAAAGAACACTAAGATATTCACACCTTCTCATACAGCTGCACAAAGGCATACAGTGTGGCTGCTTGCGCAGCTTTATTAAACAGACAGACAAACTCAGGGTGCGGTCGGTGCTGTTAAAAACACATTCAAATGAGAAAAAACACGATTATTTTTATTGTGCTTTTGTGTGAGCTTTGTTGCATGAACACGCAATCCAGAAGCTACTTCTATCACAGCAGGACTGTGCTCCTTCTCCCACAGGCCCAGGAGCAGTTTGAAACTACACTTCAGTGCCCAACAACAACAAACAGCTCTGTGTACATCCAGGCGGTTCACTGTCATTTGCAACGGAAAAAAAAAAAAAAAAGTTTATTTTTCCTTTTATCATTTCCTAATCCAAAAATCAGATAACGAACTGTTATGACCCAAACAGCTCTAAGAGGAAAGCCAAAGGTCTGCCAATCTGTTGTAACAAACCTGGTGTCAGTAGCAACATGATGTACTAGAAGTGTTTTTATGATTGATACTGCATATATGATTTTATTCCTAAAACCTATAACAAACATTTTGGCTGTTTATTGGTGTACTCTTTAAAATGAGAAAGCGCAAACTTGAGCTTATTCTCATAGCTTTATCCACATCACGAAACCAAACGGCCGATCCAAAACAGAATGGTCTTATTTTAAAACCCCCATTCAGCTTCCCCGCTACAAAATAGAAGCTGCCGGGACATGGTGAAAAATATCAGCAACACCTTTAAAGTGTTAAAATAAAGCAACTATGGATCACTTGAATGACAAGAGATTTAAAACTAAAATTTAAATGCTTATCAGCTTCAATGTCTGATTTAGCTGACAGTCTAATCCTTTAAAGCTGGACTTATACTCGCGCAGCGTCTGTGTATGGTCGGTTACAACATTAACACCGTATGCTCCATGAAGGTACACAGAGGCTTGACACGCAACTCTTCCAGAACCGACATGCACCCCTGCTAGCGCAAGTTCTCCCTTGTGACTGGCTGGGTTCTGATTAAATTTTTTCAGATTTCTGGAGCTTCTCACTGAATTTGTGCACGTCGCCATAACCCTACACTTGAGTGCAAGAGCACATTTCACCAGCATCAGCTACGCTGGCCCTACTGTACGCAGATGTTGTGCAAGTATAAATCCATTATTTTTCTATAAAGTTTCTGTGATGAACAAGATGACTTTAACCATACTGGACTTCTACTTTTACCATTCAGGTCACTGGTAGAATTTCAGAACCTACTCATTTACTGTTGTAATTAATTCTCACTGTTCTCATGAACCTAATTTTAGTCACAAAAGCTGTAAGTGAAAATGCTGAGACATTGCCAGGTGCAACAATAAACAGGAGGAAGCTACATTTATGTCAGATGCTAAACAGCAGAGAATGTCCCTTAAGAGCTTGAAGACAACAAAAGAAGAGTGAACCTTGAACACAACAGTTGGTATCTTGAAACAAAACTACCAAATAAAGTCATATCTCCTTTTGTCTGCTGATTGATTGTGCATCTATTAAATTTGGAAGCTAATTAAAGTTGAACTTTTAGGATAGCTGATTTGTCACTCATACCTAGTTTGAAGTAAATAAAGGCTGTGTAGGTTGCACATGGCTGCAACTCCCAGCCTCCAATATATTTTAAACCAATTGATGTGGGTTTAAGTTAAAAGAAGCGCACAGACTTTGTGTATTCTCAGAAGCCATAACCTGCTTATTTGTCCCTGTTAAAATTCATTTAACCCTATGAATAAGAGTGGATTTAAACTAACTGTGAAAGACAATGACAGGGTAATGATAGCTGACATTTGAAACCTGTAAAAATTCATTAAAGCTTAAGAGACTAAATGAGGATTATAGAGAAAAATAGAAGAGGCCACTAGGATTTGCACTCTTACATACACACAAACAAGTGAAATCTAGGCTGCCTTGGTGAAGTGGTACCTAAAGAACAGCGTCCAAGAGTGCCTCATAATTAGCCTTTCAAAAGGCCGGACACTGTTAGTCTTAATCTGTCTCTTATCTCTGGTTCCAGACGAAGGAAATTAGTGGCCTTCACCCCACCACTTGGCTTCTTCTTTATGCCGAGGCCATCTTTCCTTATTTCAGCATTACAGAACCATGTGGCCCAAAGCGATACCACAGCAGACCATGGCTAGCTCGTTAGCTCCATTTGTATTTTGTCTGATGAATATGTCCCCTCTGTGGTATTTCTGCCTCAGTGAAATTGATTTTATAACTTGAAAGGTTGTTTAATCATATTCCAATTGTGATGGAGTGTTCATTGTTCTCCTCGTGTAAAAATGGGGAACAGGAAATAAATGCAGACACATACAAGGTAAGTGGACTTTGTGTTGCTTAAATATTCCTATAAAATTCCATACCTGACATATGATATATATGTACGTGTGTGTGTGTATGTAATTCCTGGCAACCAAGATTCACATTTAGCCTCCAGCAATGCAATGCAATCTCTAAGTGTATTAGAAAGTTACACAGCAGTTACAGTCTTTCCATTCACATCACAATAATTCTATAACAAAACAAAAGATAAGTAAGTAATGAAATAGTGAGTGTAGGGAAAAACAACAACAAAAATGGAAGACAATGTGATAAGACTTGATGAAAAAATTGAAAGTGCTTGTGCATTTTATCTGTGGAGGGTTGTATTCCCCTCACTTTCAATAAAAGATACATCTTTGATCTTTTCTCAGGTGAATGACATTTTCAGCATGTTTTACCTGCACCATCTGATTGCTAATATTACTTTTATTCAAATGAATAATCCTCATCTTCTTTTATATGTTCTAATGCAACGTCTGAGATGCTATTGCTGAATCTTCTAACATGCCGAGAAAAATCCTTGCATGCACTGCTCAACAACTTTGAGTGCCATCTTTACTTCTGTGATATTGTAGATTTAAATATATGATGGGGAGGAGTGATTCCAAAAATACATAAGAAATGGGAAATGTTTTTGCTCTATTAGCCACCTCATGTTTACAGAAATTTCACGAGAAAATTCCACAAGTTTCAGTTTCTTCCGATCATGAAAATGCTAAGCTTCCACTAAAGGGTTTAATGACTTTAACTTCAAATACAGGTGTTGGGATTTACCAGTAATGACGTTAACTTTGATGTCAAAACAATGAAATATTGAAATAGTGTAAATAATACACATTTTATAATATGGTGATTTGATCTTTGCTTATTGCTACATTTTGACCCTCATGGTCTCTAGAGGTAGTGTAGTCTTCACATAAACAGTAGCTTTACACTAGGCCTCAAATTTCTAAATTATTCTAGCATTGTCAAACATTTTGCATGAGTTTAACTGTTTTTTTTTTTTTTTTTAATTATTTGTGCTGTAATTTGAGACCACCACATCATAATTTCCCTACACTTGTTTAATATAAAAATCTATTGTGTATTTACAGGCTTGAAAATCAAGGGTGTGCAATGTTGGACTTTGCTGATATAACTGAAATTGTCATATTTCAGTGCTTTTAAAGAGAGAACAATAGACATATGTCTTAGGGTACATTTAAAATATATTTAATTTATGTTACATTTTAAAATAATTAATCCTGTTTTAATACAATTTTTACTGACACAAAGGTGTCAATATCTGTCAATGTCAACCATTTTAGACAGAAGTCAATATTTTATTTCATTTCTATTTTATAGACAAATTATGCCACCAAATGCATCTTTATTTTTTACCATCAAAAGCAAATTACGATGTAGTATAATCCATTAGTTATATATGCAGCTTAAATTATTGCGTACAGTATTGCAAAATACTCCATTCTGCTATTTTTTTAAGACAAGAGGCAGAGTTCTCTGAGTGTTAGAAATACTACTACATACACTTATCTAATTCTCCAGCCAAAGAGTCCATACAGAGCTGGCAGAGAACAAACAGCAAGACCAAGGCTAG
Source organism: Melanotaenia boesemani (assembly GCF_017639745.1). NCBI lineage: Eukaryota > Metazoa > Chordata > Actinopteri > Atheriniformes > Melanotaeniidae > Melanotaenia > Melanotaenia boesemani. The sequence continues at coordinate 20,695,609 of NC_055692.1, forward strand.
AACTGAAAAAAAGTCATGAAAAAGGTGCTTAAAAAAAAAAAAATCAACCTTGGAATAAAAACTATCACATTCAAATTTTCTGCATAAAACTTGAAAAAGTTTTAGTGCAACGTATCTGGAAAAGATATGCTGACGCTGCTGTTCACCTTCTAATAGGTGATGTGTGATTTAACACTAATGAAAAGTCTAATTTGAACTGTTAAACTGTTAGGTAAAATTAGAATTTTGCTTGTCAGACACTGTTAAGGTGTGAGCTTGCAACAAAGGGATGATACCAAGTGAAAAAAAAAAAAAACATGAAGATGCAGAAATAAGACAGGAATAGGATAAATTGATCTTTTGCAAAAGCTTACAGTGAAATGATGATCACAGCTACCAAAAGGGATATTGACTGGATGACAAGTGTTCCGTTGTGATACTTGTTTCCTATTTTGCCCTCAAATGTTTTCCTTATGTTAACACTACAGCCTTATTGTTGTCTTTTATGGAACAGAGGGGCTGTAAAGATATGGTGAGCCTGAGCATCCTAGAGGTTATTTTAGTGTCCTTGTTATAAAACAAAGGCAGAGAACCCAAATGATCCAGTAATTAAAATGTCATTAATTTGTGCGCTCTTATCAGACCTCACAGACAGCTCTTAATGCTGGCCTGCGAGGAAGATAGAGCTTCCTTGTTCCCAGACAGCGCCACATGCTGCAACCATTTTCACATCAGCTATCTCAGTAATGGGATATATAGCTGCAACAGACTGCACGGCAATTTGACAATTAACCAATTACATTTCTTCCATGCTATACCAGGATTGGTTTGGAGAAAGAGTTGCCTCATGCAGATATCTCATTATAAAAGTAAATTAGGTTTCATGATCAGTTGCTTTGATGATTCATAGTCCTTTCACTTTACAGCTCAGGAATGTTCACACATGAACAATCTGCCTTGTAAAAACAAACATTTGGTAATGTACGTACACATATATCTCCGATCAGGCACATATTAAGTGGTGCTCATTTTCAGGGAGACATTTTCATTTCAGTGTTGCAAATGGAACTGCAGCCTGTTCCATTACTTTCCTAAGTTTCCATTTCACAGCAGGAAGTAAACAAATTGCAGTGGAGATATCAAAATGTACATGTTATAAAACTGAACATGATATAACACATAATTGAAAAAGTTATGTCAATGCTCCAGTTTGAACATCTAAAATGTCCTCAGCTGACAATAGAAAGGAGCTCTTGTAACCCCGTTACACCAGAAATTGTAAAATGTGAACGTTTGTCCACATGTACAAGTATTCTTAGGTATCAAAATTGTGAAATGACATAATATTTTTACACATTTGCTCTGTGATGGCTAGCAGCATATGTCACAAACTGCAACAAATAAAGCTTTGTAATCATTCTAAACATCTAATAATCCCGATCATGTGCATTTTTTTATATTTTATTTCCTTGAAAGCTGGAGACTAAAGGCCATGCAACACCTGACTTCTGACAAGGCATGTGTTGTGCTACTAATGTCTACTTTTTGGCCTCATCACATAGCAACCATGAACAAGCGGAAGTGTCAGCAGTGCAAAAAGAGATATATTGCAGATGACCATTTTCTAAAATTGCTTTGTTATTGTGGACCCTCACATATTTTACAGTCTTGATTCTGAATGGCTCTTGAATGCAGCATCACTGTGTAATCCCTATTATTACAAAGCAAAACAGAATGAAAAACACAGTATACCATTTAAAAAAAACAGTGACGGCATATATAAATTTTTCAACCACTCTTGAAATCACACACACTTATGATAGATTAGATTACAACAATAGGACAGTGTAATGGGTGACTGAGGACCCGGAAATTCAACCACACATACACACACACACACACACACACACACACACACAGGATGTATTAATAAAAAAAAAAAAAAAGAACAGGTTTATTCAGCGAAGGGGCTGGAAGAAGCAGCCCTGTGAAAGGAGGAATGCTGAAAAATCCAGGGGTCAGTAGGCAGGCAATGGTCAGCACACAAAGACAGCTGGGGTACTTATTCAAGACGTCAGGTGAAGCTCAGGGTCCAAAACAAAGCATGGGTCAGAATCCAGAAATCCAAGAAACCAGGCAAGAGGTATCCGACAAGGGCAAGGCAAGAGGGGTAATCCAAGGGCGAAAGTTGTAGGTAATCTGAAAACAACTGAATGCTGGATATCAACTTGGCGAGGTGCTGGCAATGATAATCTGGCAGAAAAGGAGAGACTGAAGAGGGTTTAAGTAGTGCAGAGAAACCAGCAGCAATCAGGGAAAAACCAGGTGGGCTGAATTAGGCTGGTAGCCTGTAGGAGCAGGAACAGAGGCAGAGGCAGAGTAGCAATTAAGCCCAGGTGATCTAAATCAGCTGATGAGCCAAGGCAGGGCAGAGAACATGACAGCTGTCAAAGCCAAAAAGATGTTTAAGAACCTCAAAAGTGAGAAAAAGCTTGTCTTATTTGTCAAATCTACCTATAAAGCTCCCCTATCCTTTGCCATTTGTCACACATTAAACAAGAGCCTGCTGCTGACTGGATATGCCTGAGTGTGCTGTGGTAGACACGGGCCTCATAATGTAGATCAAGCTGGCTGAGTGATGGCTTGATACAGCGAAGGCAGTTTACACATCCCGGCAGCAAAACAGCTGGCATAATCTTTCCTAGTGATGTTTGAGCTTTCACCCATCTGAAAGAGGTCATGATAGGTGGCCTGACCTGAGCAGATGAGAACACAAGCGGGGACAGCTGCTCTGGACAGATGCTGCCATTTGGAGAGAAATAGCCAGTTTAAACTGCCCGTGTTATTAGGCTGGGTTGTCCAGGCAGCTCCTGGATTGGAGTCACCACTCAGAGAGCTGCCACACAGACATAGTTTGATTAAAATATCTAGATCTGTGAGCAGGATAGTAGTGAGTGTACTTTTTTTTTCTTTTTTTTCAGCATGTTTTCTTCTTCTATAGAGCACATAAAATAGTACACATAAAAGAAAAACACCTGCAAACACTCAGAGTTACAGGTTTAGTAAGATCCTATAAGTATAAAATGTTATTTGTGGGCAGACATCCAGACGTTCAACTGCTGGTATGTGCTTTGGGCATGTTTCTGAATCAGGTGGACATTTACAACCCTCTATACCAGAGGTATTCAACTAAAATTTAAAGAGGTCCAGTCAAAAAGACCTGGGGTAAAACCAAAAACAAATAAAAACTGTCTTCTCCTCTTGTTATGAGACAATGAAACTGACGTCCATCAGCATCACTGATAAGGTTTTTAGAGAGTCTGCAGGATGAGCCCTCCAATACACTCTCTTTCATAGTCTTTATTATAGAAATTTGACTTATTTCCTATTTTTTTCACGGGCATTGTTCTGTCAAGTGAAATTGTGTGCGTATGTGGGTAGAAGCGTGTCGGTTCAGATGGCTGAAACAAGGCTGTTGATACTTCTTCATAAAAAAATAAATAAATAAAAAGGCAAATGGCCTGCCACTCTCACAACGGCAGTTGCCATTTCCTCAATGGTCGCTTTTCTAAACCGGCCAAAGCCACTTCCCACCGACAACCGCCGATCCCTCAGCGGTCTGCCACATTTTCACGGTTTCACATTAGTGCCAACTCCTAATGCCTGTGCAAATTTCATACCAATTACCCATGTTTACAACAAAAAATGCATATGTTTGCATAGAGCTGTTAAGTTTTAAAAAAGATGATGTATATGAAACAATGATCTTTCGCGTTGGTTTGTGATCTGCTTTGGAAACGTGATAGTAGACAAAAATAAACATCTGTCATTGTTTAAACCCAAGTTTCCACTGACGGGTATGGGTCGGGACGCATTTTTAGGTGTTTCCACATGCGAAACTGGGACGGGTACCCTAATATCCAACCTGACCTGTTCTACTTTTTTGTTACCCTTCCGTTGGGGTACCTGTGGCTGTGTTGGCCCCTCTGTTCTGTTGGCTGTGGAAACACAACAACAATACAGTTTACAAACCATATCCACACCATAACCGTCCCGATGAATCGGCACCCATGGTGAAAACGAGGCTTAATTTAACTTTATCATCTCAGCATAGCCGCTCAGCTGGGCTGTGTTTTTGATTTACAATTGAATGATCAACGAATTGAACCTGTAGATGTAACAAACACAGTTACTCTGTTTCAATGGATGGATTGATATTTTCCAGACATAGGCTTTCCGTTCTTTCTTATACCACTGTACAACGGCAATTACTAGTGAACAATTAAAAATGTAATTCTCTTCTGGCCGTGGCCATTCTTTTCTTGATCAAACTTTCCAGATGTGCTCCAGTTTGTTATTAATTAATCAATGCAATAACCATGATGAAGGCTTAAGATCAAGCTCCTTCATTGCCATACTCCTTTCTGCTACCTTCATATGCCAGGAGAGGGCACAACCTTGTAGGGCATGCTAAAAGCCAGGACCAAAATAAACTGTCATTTTGAATGGGAACATTGTTTTTCTATCAATTTCCATCAATGAGGCATTTTTTGGAGATGACAAAATTATCAGTACATTTTGAATAGAACCAAAGGCAATTGTGCATATGAAGATAGACAAGGTAGAAAGAAGTATGACAATGAAGGTGCTTGATCTTAAGCTTACACTATGGTTATTGCACTGGTTATTTAATAAACTGGAAAACACCTGGAAAGTTATATCAAGAAAAGAATGGCCAGCCGATTATAAACAGCTGGAAGAAAATGGCATTTTCCATTGTTAACAGGTGTCATGCCAAAAATTCTGGCAGAAACCTCTGCCAGGATATGCACCCCTTTCTATTTCTGGGTGCATGGTAGGACTACTTTCACCTTGCTGTTTACAGCTTGTTTGTTGAAAAATAGAATATAAAGGCAAATTTAACCTGGTGAATTACTACAATAGTCCCCTCTTTTTTAGGAGAATTGGAGAATTTAAGGATTTTTTTTTTTTTTCCACAAAAGCTGGCATTCTGTCAAAAACTATGATGGATCTGTATCTTTGATGCATGTCCACTGTAGAGCCTGTCCGCATCTTCTCTGCATCATGTGTTTAATGCAGCCATTACACAGTAGAAAGTGTTGAATCCTGGTCTTTACCTGGTCAAGGATTCACGTGTTTGTTGATTTGGGAATAATCAGCAGAGAAAACAGTAAATTACATTCAAAAAGATTTATTATTACAATTCAGGTTACATCAGAAATTGAATGTGCTGGTGCAGAGCTCTGGTTGTTCTCACTAGCAAGCAGACAAAAAATGTGTCTTTGCTCACGAGGAGAAGGACGAAACTTAACTAGAGGCCCAGTGGTTTTATGCAGGTCCAAGGCCAGGAGGCAGGCGCACCGCACCCAACATCTGACTCCAGGTTGGCTTGCCTCTGTTGTTGGGCAGAGTTTCTTTATCAGTCACTGCTATTCTACTTGTGTGTGTGACTGGAGACTCACAGAGAATTTGCACACCAACTTCTGCAGTTATTAACATAGTTTAATGTGTGTGGGTGTCCTAAGCCTGTATATCTACTTTGTTATATGAAAAACATTCCACCATGTAAATAGGCCGAAGTGTATCACACAATATACTGAGCCGATTAATAAAATCCTACAAGCTAATAAATGTTTATTACACAAAATAGTGAAACATAATCCCACAAAAGGCAAACAAATTTTCCAGGACTGTTATTTTTGCACATATTGTCTTAGTTTAGGGAAAATTTGTCATTTTTATGACCTACCTACGCAAACAGATTAATTTCAAAAGGGAGGCATTTTTCTAAGTGTAACTGATGAGTGATATTTTCATTTTATTTATTTTTTATCTATTTGCCATTGCAGTATAACAAAATAATGATTCAATAAAGTCACTAGGAGGAAAGCAGGTTAGAAAAATCTGTTTGTTTAGTTCCTGTGTTTTTATTTACACACAACTTCTAAAATGCTGCAAATTACTACAAGAAACATGTATTAAAAATATGCTTCTAGAAAAACATATATTACAATAAATAAAATAAAAGTTGAAAATGTTTCCATAACAGTAAATCAACAAGTTCTTATCGGCAAGCAATCTCTGACTTCACAGTGGGGGGTAGTTAGGATGATCTTATTGAAAGATATTATTTTTCCTTTTTTCAAATATCTAAGTAATATTTTTAATTTATTTATATGTATTTCTTTAAACAGTGAAATGTTACATTGTTAATTCAAATCAAATGAAGCTGTGTTATTTGAAAATGGTTTATTGAAAATACAAGGATGCAGAGGATCTATACATGAACTATGTGTAAAATAAATCATTAATAGGGTGTTTGTGGTGTTCATAACAGCTTATACCATGGTCTGAGTGAATACTCAATTTTGATTGGCTGTATGGTGTTATAGGACACCTATAAAAAAAAAGTTCCGGTTTATTGTTGTAAATTATTGTGCTGTCACGTAACACAACTGCAGTCAAACGAGCTGCAGATTCAGTAGGAAGCAACTTAGGAGGCGTCCATTAATTTATGATAATGGACACCTCGTCTGGCATTTTCCCTTACACATTATGTAAGGGATAATGCCCATTGGATGGTTGCTTCCATAAATTCCATTAATTTATGATAATGGAAACATTAAAGGGCATTATCCCACTTATACCATGGCCACTTATGAAAGAAATAAATATTAAATAAATTATTAACACATTAATGCTGTTAAAATCGTAAGTTTTTTACAAGAAGCGGCTGAGTGGACTATTTAATATCTCTCGTTGTGACGTGTTGCCAGGTAACCAGCTCTGACACAGAACCTGCAACTTGTTCGGCCGCAGTTATGTTACGTGACACAAAGTATCATTTCAGAGGGCAGGGGCGCATAGATATATACACTAGATGCCGCATTCGGGCTTGTCAGGCACGTCAACACGGCAGCCATCTTGGGCCGGGGTTTCAGACTGTGTGTGAAACCAAAATGCCAGATTTTTGTGCTGCAAGCAGCTGTTCCTGTGAAAGAAACACCGAAACAAAGATAAGAGGGATAACATTTCACAAGTAAGAAGTGGTTTTATATTATTTAACTGTTATGAACTTGTATAATTTGATGTATTTCTTAAGCTAACACAAATAAAACTGGCTTATGTCAGGACAAGAAAATTAAAAAAAATGTTTTTGTTAGTAAGACGATGATTACAGTAAGATGATTTTTGTGGCATTTGGCAATCACTCACTTCTGTGCTAAGTAGGTCATGTCATTTCAACATTATCTATTAAATCAGTTTCATGGCGCTAACATGAACTTTAACTGCTGAACTGTAGCTACAGAAGAACTGAAGCCTGAGCAGATGGATTTGTTTTGTTTGTTTCCAAAAGATAAATGGAGGAGGCAGCATGGGTAGCAGCACTCAGGAGGAGAGACTTTGTGCCAAAGGACTGTTCAGCCGTATGCAGCCGTCATTTTAAACCAGAGGACTTCCATAGGACTGGACAGTCCTGTGGAAGTGATACCATCCATTTTTAATTTTCCTGACCATCTTTGCAAAGTTAGTGTCATGACAGTTTGTCATGTTATCATAATATTTCACTAACACAACGGAGTCCCCTGTAAATGATTATAAAATACACTATTAAAATGGTTCCTTTTGAATGAACCCTTCAGTACTTGTACAAATTTGTCTGGTCTTGAAATCTATGTTTATTTTGTTTTCTTTAACGCTGTGTTAAAAAAAACGCCCGTTTTATATTGGTGATGTGTTCTTTGGTACCTTTATCAGGTTCATTACCTGTTGGGCTTGTCACATCAGAGGTAAATGTGGGTTCTAAAATGGCAAGAGGAACAGATGTAACTTTAACTAAGGTATTTTATTTTGGGGGTATTTTGGTAAATTTAGAATTTAGGCAATCCTTTTTTTTTGAATGAGTGTTTGTTTTTTTTATTTTGTTTTTCAACACATTACTTTATATTTTATTTATTTATTTATATTCCACAGATTTCCTAAACCATTCAATAAGCCTGCAGGCTGCTTTCACAGCAATACCCCATCACAGACATGATCTGGCGTGTCTCCAGCCCGGCGTCTGAGTTTCTGTTGCCATGGTTAACAACTAGTGTTTAGCCAGCGCAATAACTTACAACAATAAGGCTATTTGACCGGAGGTTTTTTATTGGTATCCTATAACACTTTTTAATGGACACCCTACAGCCAATCAGAATATCAGAACATAAACAGGCTGGTAGCGGTTGCTGTTTTTGAATTCTTAAAGTTTGCAGCATACTCGATGAGAGCAGAAACCTTTGTTCTTGTCCATAAGGACGAAGGTTAGTGAATATAAGCAGTATGCACATTTACATGCCACCCACAGGTGAGTGGATTTAACCTTCAACTGCGCTCCTCGTTAGGAGGATTCTTTTCACGGCAGGGGTGCATTTTTCGGCACAACACCTGCAATTGCCGTTGCACAGCAGTATAAACTGCTAGAAGAGAACAGCAAGCCTATGGACATAGTAACATCCATCCATCTATTGAAACCGAGTAACTAACTTTGCTACATCTACAGGTTAAATTTGTTGATCAATCATAAATTGATTAAACAGCCCGGCTGAACGGCTATGCTAAGATGGTAAAGTTAAATTAAACAGAACTTTTGCAATGACATGTTTTATTAGTCTATATTACTATCTAGTTTCCAAAGGACAACACAAACAAGCACAAAAGACCAAACCGATTTTGTATGGCCTACATGGTTTCATATACATCCTCTATTTCCACACCTGATGGTGCAGATTAATCTGAGCAAACCTTTACATTTTTTTTGTTGTCAGCATGGGTAATTGGCACGAAATCTGCACAGGCATTAAGAGAGAGAAAAGTCCACACCCAGGCCACAGTGGCAAACCACTGAGACCATTGAGGAAACAGCAACTGCAGTGAGAGTGACAGCTGCTGCTGCAGTGCTGCAAAATTTACCACCGGGAGCTTTACAGACTATGGCTGAGTGTATCACGTGGTATGGCTTAACATACAATTAGTCTGCATGTTTCCTGATCACTACCATGAAGACAACAAAAGTTGTGCCAGTTAAAATAAAAGCACCCTGTCAGATTTTATATTTTAGGTCCGAGTCCATATGGGATAGGTTCTGGGTCCGGATCCGGAATGTGGTCCACTTGTTATTGACCTATGAACTACCATCTACCATCACAATCTGCTATGGACAAAAACATTAGAGATAAAAGAAATAAAAATCTCCCACATTTAACAAGACACTGCAGGATCACATGTCAGCATCAAGACTGAGAATCATGTGAATGTGTATGAAACCAATGTTGTATATTATTAACACATCTGGGTTATTTGACACAGCTTCTCTAATTCTGAGGTCATACCTGTAAGAATGAAACTTGTTCTTCAAATAACCCCTTTAATATATGAGTGACTGCAGCTCATTCTGTCATAGCACCATACAGGGTGATTTTCTGTATGATTTAACTGTTATATTACATCCGCATCTGCAGCAGTGCTATTGAATCCTGAGTTAACACCCCTCATTAGTGTTTCAGAGCACTCTGATTGCTGATTGACCAGACTACGATTGCAAGCTATTTTCTTCCACCAGCCACATCCTGCCCCACATTCCTTTTTTCATCCTCCCAATGCCTCAGACTGTAAGGGTTTCTTAGGCTTTGATTAAGGTCTGACCCGATTTCTTAATCTATGCTCGGCAATTTAGACATTTTGTGAATTTTAAACAACTGGGAAAAATAAAGTCTAAAAGGCCAAAGAAGCCAACTTCTCATTTGAACAAGTTTTTTATAACATTAGGAATTTATACAGACTTATAAAAGAAATTGCAATAAACCCTCAGTATGGTCACAAAATGACATTTTATCAGAATACTTTGGTTTGTGGCCTCCTGACATTGCTTAAAATGAATACCCACTACTCCAGTGTTAGAATTATATTTCCCCCTTTTGGGAACATTATAGTCTCCATCAAGGCTGTAGCTTGCATTGAGGATACTGGACATTGGTACTTTTTCTCTGTGTGCATAATAAAATGAATAAAATGAATGCTTTTGAGCTACATAGTTTTCTGAGAAGACTAACTAGCAGTGATGTACGGATTGATACTGAAATATCAATTCCTTACATATCAACTACTTATATATTCTCAAACTTATTCTCAAACTAAATCTCATATTAATAATTATCATTAACATGAACATATTGGAAAGTACCTAAACTATCAGGATAGGTAGGAACTATTTCTTCTTCCACCTGCCTTCGTCATGTGTGAAATAAGGCACAGCGTAGCAACGCAGCAGCATACCACTAACTTCTTGATCAGTGATCATTCAGTCCAAAGCGCTGTCATATGACGTTTCAGCTCGACAAACAACACTAACACGCATGTTGTGTGGGAAGACCACCCCCACCTTAAACATCTGAGAACCAGATGTTTGCAGATTGCAGGAGTTCCCTGCAATCTTAAAAACTAAGGTTTGCAAGTTTGTTCAAATGTTTAAATGTGAAGTAATAAATGTGGTTATGATTTAAGTAATGAAATAAATAAATGCTACAATAAAAAGCTGCACAAGTTCAGTTTGGAGTGATAAGTTAGTGTAAACATAGTAATATTTTGATATCAGCTCACATCATTTCAACAGACCCAGATAAGGTTATTTGCAGAGTAAATCGATGGATTGATGGATGGATGGATGGATGGATGGATGGATGGAGTGTATTTCCCTGTGTTGTTCAAAACATACACCATCTGATGGCCTCATTTCATTCAATGTAGACTTCTGACCGCAGACAGATATGTTTTATTATATATAACTTTATTTTCAATGTTTTGATATGCTTTGACAGGAGAGATGTGGGAGGAGACGGGAAGTTCAGAGCAAAGCAGAGAACAGAAAGAAGAGGAAAGAATAGATGGAGAAAAGAGAGGATATGAGAGAGAGGAAATGGTTTATGTGAAACATAAGGCACTTCCAATTTAAATAGATTTTGTACTTCATTTTGGTCTCTTGCGATGTGTGGGCCATAATGGATGGTGGACCTCGATATTTCTAAAACCCTACGGCCCTGATCTCCAGATCACTTATGGGCATTAAGCAGCGACCAGCTGTTATTCACAGAAAATTGGTGTTCCCTGAAAGTACATTTTCATCCCATTTGCAACTCAGTTTCAAAATTAATATAGTTGTGCAATGAAACTTTGTGTAGCTGAGATGAGGTTAGTAATGATTCCTTTTCCTTTCATATTTTTTTTCCCCTCATGTCAAGGCCTATGTTTTGGTGTTATGTTTTAATGACATGCTGCATTCACTGGCAGAGATGACAGGGTAGCTGGCTCTTAGAAGTCTAATGCTTTACACCAAAATAGATCATTTGGCTTTTCCACCAATTTGGTATAATTTCTACCATCTAAAACTGTAAATACATTTAACAAAAGCTGATGCAAATGGGGTGTATTTCTATTTCTGTAGGGATTTGAATACAGTGGTTGTTTACTCATGACTTTCTGAGGATACAATATGTGTAGACTTTTATATATCTTGTTGAAAAACAAAAACAAACAAAAAAACAAAAGAATCCCGCCTTGATGACAAGTTTAGATCACTTTTTGGAAAAAAATCATTCTTAGGAAAAGAGGAAAAAGGGTCACTTGTTCATACACTGATGAGTAGTGCTTGTTTAACTGAATTTCAGCAATCATGATCAGGATCTTTTCCAACCATCACTAAATAGTTTGTATTTGTAACATCAGGAAGTAAAACAAATGTGGTCGTCATGTCTTCTTGTACTGACGTGTCTCCAAGGCAACCAAAAAAAAAAAAGGCAACCATTAACATGAAGGTGTTGTAATATATGTAAAGCCATAAGTATGATTGTTTTCTAAATCCCCACCGTGCAGTAGGGATTTTTTACCCTTTCCTACATATTAAAGGATTTCCTCAGTTTCTTCAATATTTTGAAAACACAAAGTCAATTTAAAAGAAGCTGGCAAATAACCTAAAATCAAAATGTCCTCATGAATCACATTGTGGAAACTGATTTGTTCAGTTTTTTTTACCCAAACAAAAAGAAGACACTGCATCCATTTCAGTGACCTACGGGGATACAAAACACATCTATTTAAAATGTCCCCAAAGTTTTGATCATGGATGAGATACTGGTTACCCTCCAGAAAACCTTTTAATACCCGTCTGCTTTCTTCTGATGTTAAAAGACAAGCTCAGCTTGGTTCACGTCCAAGAAAGATCCTCTGTGGTCTAATTTAACTGTGTTACCTCCTGCAGCTCTGACAAGGCTGAATAGCAATTATACCACCCAAACACATCTCTTTTTTTCTTCTTTTTTTTTGTATTTGCTTACTTTACTTATTTCTAGTGAACATAAAAGATGAAATTAAGAAATTATGTTAGTATACATGATATTTCCTAGTTTATGCAATTTTCACATTGTCACAGTTTTGATGAGTAGAGTTGTTTTTTTTTTTTTTGTTTTTTTTTTATTATTTATAGGCAACCGTATATAAACACAAACTAAAACTCTCAAAACAAGAGGATGCTGTAGTCATGCTCAAAAATAAATATGATAAAAATAGCAGTCAGCTCCCCATATCACTTCTAATACAGTTGTCCACACCACACTGTTACTACATTGAGGGCATTTGTTTTCATTTATTGACTAATTGGGTCCACAGAGAATCTGGAGTAGCATGTCTATTGAGCCAACAACCAAAGAAGTTATTTAAACGAGATTCACAAGCCTACAGTCAACAAAAGACCAGTGCACTGAATGCTCCAAACTTTACACAATTATTCTGTCAAAACTTACCGATGCACAATTTTAGATTGTTGCATTTGACCTTGTGAGTGCTTCTTTTTGTGAGCCACAAGTGACAAGATACAAACAAGATTATTATAATCATATTAATGATTATGACCAGTTAAAAATTAATAAGTAGCACACATTTCTGTTTCAAAATATCACACATTCAGTGTTTTATCTTATAAAATTTACATTTACAAAGAGTGGTTATGACAAAACAGAATAACTGTTTAAAAAGGGTTGCGCTATAAAACAAAAGACAATATCGCTTCCATTATTATTATATATGTATTCAGCATTTTCACAGAAGATAACGCTTGTCTGACTCTGAACAAATCAGGCAGTTTGCTCATGGTTGTGTGTGATAAATTACCTTTTAAAGACTAACTACAGAACTTTCCAGTTTTCTCAGCCCCCTATAAACTGCTGCCACGTTTTGTGTTCATAAATGGCCGGTAAAGCAAAACCTGGCTACAACATCAGGTGGTGCCCTGCAGAAAAAAGTTGTGTAGTTTGGCTTCTCAGCCTCGGAACGCTGCTGGGCAGCGACGGCTCCAGAAATGCACATAATAGATGTCACTGTCAAATATTTAATAGATTTTGTAAAAACTTTTGGATCTTAAAACATTTTAAAAAGCTTAAGTGTGTTTTAAAACTTCTGTATCTACCATTGTGATATATTTTGTTTTGAGAAGGTGAAAGTTCACAAAGAAGTGTAAAATACTTTCTTTTAGAAGTGTTGAAGTCCTCAAGGGCTATCTGCCCCAATTCAAATGTTCAGTGACTGCAGCACTGAGTATATGAGGCAAGAGGTTAAGAGACTATGGATTTTCAATTGATTGGAACTTGGTTCATATATCTTTCGTACAGTCGGCTAGTAAGTTCTTGTCACCTCCATCATCTCATCATCACTGAGGGACAAGGACCTCGTCTCCAGATAAAATGATTTTTTATCTCTTCTTCACTGTCTCAGGCTTCCATTTTCAGCCCATAAAGTCTGCTCGTTGCTATATGTGTAGCAATGGAAGAAAATTAAATGCAGAAAATTAAATCTTTAACTTACTTGCATAGTCTTTTAGATTTCTGTCTTGAGAATCAAAGAGTGACAGTATCTAATAAATAAATTAAAAGTTAAAGTTTTTTATTCTTCTTTAATGTTCTCTCTTAACTAAACCTCATCATTAAGTTCTAATAATAATCAGTTCCTAACTATTAATACATTAATTTTCCATGAGGTCAATTACAATATCAAAGTCCAAACAAGCACAATATCCCAAAACTGAATCATTCTTCTCTGACGGTGTTTACATAGTGTAGCTTGGGAAAAGTATTACTTCACGGGATACATTTACTGGGGTTTGTTTGCAGCAGTTTATTGTCATTGACAACCTCAACACTGTACCGAGATGGCAAAACAATAAAAGCAATACATAGAAAGCTTGAGAAAATACGGCAGTGCGCAATGTTAGCAGTTCGTTGCAACACATCAGATGATAGATGTTACACACACCGTGGTTCTTGTTGATTTCCAGAGGACATGGCAGTCTCCACTCGGCACCTCCATCAAGAGATCAGTCTCTATTTCACCATTAAAATGGGTTCTTAATTAGCACTCTCCATGCATCTCCAGACATAAAGCAGGAAGAAGGCCTGAAAATGCCCCTTGGCAAAGTGAAGGCAGAAAGATATTAATTCCTGTGACACTGCCATCTGGTGGCTGGAATTTACAGCATATTTGGCATTTCTTAATGCACAAATAAATCAACAAAATAATACAAACTGCGGCAGAAAACAAATCACAAGCCATAAATTTCACAAAATAAAATAAACAACACTTCTAGCCATTTGTAGAAGACTTTAAAGGGGCATATCCTACGTCTAAGTGAAAGATTATATTAATAATTTATCGCCGGGCTACAATTGTACACCGGGAGGTCTGACTAATGGCTTTATGTGCCCAATACATCATTTAGTAATGATTAATAGATCATTTGTAATCGTAGCAGACTGCTCTCCAGAAAATGACTCCATAACTTGGGATATTCAAGGAATATGTGACCTCAAGTGGTCCTGACAACAGCTTTATAAAAGTGTAAAAATGAGGCAGAAGGTTGCTTTGTAAAAAGAATGTGAGTTAGTCCTATCCATGATGTGTAAGCTGAACTGTCCAAGGCTGCAAAAAGAAAGTGGACTGGGAGTATAAATCATTTTGTTAAAATATTTTTCTGTCTTGGAAAAGCAAAAAAAAAAAAAACAAAACATATATGTATATATATATATATATATATATATATATATATATATATATATATGTGTGTGTGTGTGTGTGTGTGTATAAGCAAACATGCAATGTCTGGAGTGTTTCAGTTTCTATGTATTAGATTTTTCTGGGTTGCAGGAAGAAGCCCTTGTTTTTTGGGTTTTTTTTGGGGGGGGGCTCATGTTACTGCTTTAACTAGCAGCTATAGCCTACATGTGAACAGCAGGAGAGTGTTTATTGTGATCCAAACCCTGTAATTTCTGCTCACCCAATAATATAATGTTTTACAGTACAGGGGTGGAGACAATCCTGATGGGAACAGGTTCCAATATCCACTTTTATAAAAATATCTGTCTTTATATTCATATGGCAAATCAGGGAGACTTCAGATTACACTGCACTCGCTCTGAACATGGTCCTCATTCATCCTATAAATCCTATCCTTTAAAACAAGACTTTCAAGATCATCATTCTAGTTCTCTGCAGCACCATGATGGAAACTGATGATTTATTAACATTATTTGTTATAATTTTCATAACATTAATGTTTTTTTTAATCTTAAAATGTCATGCAGCATTTAAATTATCTGACACAATTTTATTAATTTAAGTACCATTTGTATACTGTTATAATTGGACTGATGGCAAACCTTCAGTGCTGTTGTAACAACTTCATTTCTTACACATACTGGCAGTTATCTCACTTAAGTAAACAATTTCATTATATCAAACAAGTACCTACCCCTAATATATATATATATATACATATATATATGCCCAATCTGTCTCTCTGTCTTTCTCTCTATCATGGTAAAATAAAATTATTTTTTCTTACACAACCATTTCTGATTAGAGTGTGTTGTTTTCCACCTCAGGTTTACACAGTTTTGTGTTGCTTCAATCTCTTCACTCATTTTATCTGTTTGTTACTTTTGACTAATACAGTATCTTTTATTTAAAGGAATAGACTTTGCATGCAAGTTTGTGTAACATGAAAGATAAGGTAGTGAAATATGTCTGACATAACATGATGTATAACAACAGGATGAAGCAGCAACATGTAGCAAAGCACATATGATATTGCAAATATTGCTGAAATATTCTACAGTATATCAGTAACTTATGCATTCACAGCACATTTTAGTGCTATTCTAACAATTTTTTTTAATGGGTTTAACTGAAAGTGATTAAAACTTTTGCAGTGAGACAGTTTTTTTGCATTGATTTTAGTGTTAATATTGCCCTTTTTTCTATACAAGGTCTTTTCCACCTGCTTAGCTAATGTCATTTAACTATACAGTATAATAAACTTAAATTGCAAAATTATGTCTTAATCATTAAAGTTAGATAAAAATTTGAATCATAAAAAGGCAAAAAAAAAGTAGACTCACAGTTTTAGCCACATGAAAACCTTGTGCTCTTCACTGATTTAAACTAGATTAAACGCCAAATTAAAGGCATACACTTAAGAGAACAGACCATCAGAAAGTAGCCACTCCAATTTGAGTGTAGTATCTTTATTGATCTCACTCTAATGAAAAGGACAACCAAGTGATTTCTTCCTAATCAGCTTTTAATTGCAAAGTAGCTCCGCTCATGCAAGTCACAAGCCGATGACCTGCCCTGCACTGACACTTTGATAGAGGAATCGTTACTGGACAGTTCAGCTGTCACCACTGTGGGTCAACCCACAACTCACATTTTGATATCCTGCCACAGCTGTGAAAACTCGCCTCAGGGAGATCGGATACTGGGAATGGTACACCACAGTATATCCATTAAAGCAACTTTAAGCAGTAAAGAGAATGTTTACTAGGAGCTAAGTTTAATGAGTGGAAAAGACGGCAGTGTAAAGCCAAGGAACTTTTATGTACAACATTTATGGGCAATTAATCTTGGACTAAAGTTAGGGTAAAATGTAAGGCAAAGTAAAAGATGCAACCTTGTGTGTAAATACAGAAACATAAACCTAACATTACTGTAAAACTAGGTTGTCAGCTTCTTTGGGGTTCTTGGCAGGAAAATAACCAACAACAAGCTAGGTTGCAAATACATTTAAATTCAAACTCTGATAGGTTAAGTGCTTAATAATAACAAATAGATAAAAGAGACATACCAATATCTGAACAAGCTGTCAGGCATTTCAAAAGATAAATACAAAAAGAAAAAAAAAAAAAAACATACACCATTTTCACAGATATTTTTATTTAGTCAAACTGAAAGAGTTTTTATTTGAAGCAAAGTCATTTTGACTGTACAGTTAGTCAACCCCCTCTGCAGGCTTGAACATAACCAGTTTTACATTGTGTGTTTTGTAAATGACGGTTGATACTTGGGTGGAGGAGGTAAGAAATTATAACTGACCAGTCAACACAAACATACAAAGACAGCATGGCTTCCCACTTAGCTCCCCTTTTGGACCAATAAAATTAAGTTTTATAATACATGTGACAAGCAATGGTCAATTCAAAGGAAGGGTTATTTGATCTTCATGATATGCAAGACTGTAATGTGCCCGTGGACATCTTTGTTATACCGTACAAACTGTACAGGATACATTATTCAAACTCATCCATCATGCAAACTTTCTCAGGGCTTTGTAGCAGGCCTGTTCTGTGATACATGCTCACAGGAAGCCAACTACAAAGCTCAATCAGAGCAGATGCTGGTTAACATATAGCTATCTGGCAATAAAGCATCAAAGAATCAAAATCTAAAAAAGACAAAACATGAGTGAGACAAAGTTTTTTTATGCTTATTCTGTGCCCATGAACCTACAGAGTGACAGTCATTGATTCACACCAGGAACAATTGTCTTATAATAGTAAACTACAGCAAAGGCTTTCAGTGGAACTTACAGATATTACCTAAAATACTCCTGTCTTTAAGGTCAGTACAGAGTATTAATATACCATATATATATATATGCTAGTATACTATATATATGTGTATCACACAGCCAAAACCAGAAATCCACTGCCAGCTCTCCAGCTGATTAAAATGTTTGTTTTGTATTTAGAGTTCTTATGGAAATTGGAAAAAAAAAATGCTCTAAGACACAATAACACCATGTCACGTTCAATGCAATATGTTTTTATTGTGCTACTCGTCATTTTGGGATGAGTAGCACAATGTCTGATGTCTGATGTCACTTTGTTTTTGTAAGCATTAAATGTGATGTGATGTGAACAGTAGTGACTCTTCAGTTTTGTCAGGAAATCAAAACTGTTGGAGAAACATGAAGTTTTAAATTGTTATAATATATATTTTTTATCTGTAAATGTCTCATTTTTTCTCACAGGCTGCAATCTCAGAGCGGAAAATATGTGTTTAGAAAAATTTGAAATGGCCGAGAGGCCGAGACCTGGCAAGTTTTAAATGAAACATGAAGAGGAAAAGTGGTTGTGATGACTTTTAGGCCTGTTTGTGCATCTTGAGAGCTTATTCAAGAGCAAAAACCACTACAGCCATCAAAGCCTTATTTTAAGCATAGAAGACTGACCAGTATGGTTTAACTAAATTACAGTACCTCAGGACTCGATTATTTCCAGTTATTCATCCAACAAAGCATCATTGTTTACTCATAGCAGTCTGCAGATACATGTTTTGATGTGTCATGTTTTAATGTAATTGGCATAACAAAAACCTTTGTAACTTTTTTTACTTCCACATATTCTAGTATCCTGTAAGAATATGTGGTGTATACCTGCACATCCATAAAGCTGCTATGTGAAAATACCCACAACCTCTTTAACATTTAATTACTTTACAATTTTAATCCAGAATGTTAACAAAGGCTGAAAGCCCCTATAATGGCAACTAATTTAGAGCTCTGTGTTGTTGCCATAGCTCATAATTATTGTGGATTTGAATTAATTACACACATATATTGCTATCTTAAATATTTGCTCTATTTCTAAAAAAAAGTAAATAATTAGATGTTACTGTTTACCATGTCAAATTGTCATATTTGAAGTAATGATTTGAATAATTGCCTCACTCATCTGACGTTTTCTGTGAATGATCGTTTTTATATACCACGTGGCCAAACATTTTACATTGTGGGTTAATATGAATGACATCTATCCTGAGCTTTTTAATTGATTCAGTTTGGAACTTCAAGACAACACAAGGACATTCAACACAAATTCTATGAATGTGACAGCTGAGACAAGGAAAAAGAAAATAATCTAAACAGATATAAAAATGAACTTGCACAATCATCTTTTAGAAAAAAGTCCAGCTATAAACAAATATTTGCTAAATAAAAATGAAAATTCCTTGTTAGAGCAATAAAACAATTCTGTTTAAACTGCAGTCCTTGCTTGTTGTCTCACATATCAGCATCTATTGTAAGCTTTTGCAGTATGTTGTTATGTTTCAGAAGTACTTAAAAATGCACATAAAAATAGGTCTCTAAATCAAAGCCATTTGCTTTCCGGGCTGGAAATTTTAAATGATTTGTCTTAATATACATTTATTATTCATGTACCATGCAATTTCTTAGGCTTTTACATATAATACAAGAGCATTAATAGTGTGTTGATTGATGGAGCAATGTCAGTGTCCCATAGGGTAAAAGCATCGCTTGAGGAGGTGTAGTAATGAAATCAAAAACATATTTCATAATGTGATAAAATGTCATCTCTACATGATACCTTAGACAGTTTAGCTATGACATGAACTTGGTTAATTATGTCCAATGAAGCACGACAGACAGATTTCACATCTTTGTTAAAAAGTGACACTGTACAATACTTTTCATGGCAACAAGTTAAAACCACAGTGAGACCCCTTTACTGACTCCACCCCACCCATAGATATTATAGAAGTTCATTCCAAACAGGATGGCAAATCTTGAGAATAAAAAGACAAACATCACGCTTTAAATAGGAAACTAAGAAGTGGAACGGGGGCAGGTTTTAAACTATTGTAGAAAAGAACAAACAATAACCCACCGAAAGTTAACACATATTTTTGAAAAATCCGTTGGAAATTTATTTTTTTTTCTTCTTGTTTCTTTTTTCTTTATTTTTTTTTTTACAGGTTGAACAGTTTATTTCTGAAGTACTGCATCATATACTCCAGTATGCCAAGGGATAGGGGATGATGGCCAGAAGGATGGAGGGAAGGGCATTACTCTTCCTCTGTGCATCCCAGTATTTCTACACGCAGAGTGATCCTGCCGTACCACGACCAGGGAAGGATCCGAATGAGACGGGCATAGATAGGAGGATCTATCACATTCTTTCTGTGCGTCTCGTTGTCAAAGTTCCCCTGGAACACCTGAAGAAAAAAAAAAAAAAATGGTAGCATGTAGGAATTTGTTTTTTAATACATAAATCTCAACAAAACCTGAACTTGAAGGCAGATTCCTGTCTGTAATATCTGTAGGAACTACTCATTTCATTACCATTTTAACACTGCAGCGATATTAAAATAAAATTGCTCTGAAAGTAACAAACATAACCAAATATGATGACTTTCTTATTGAAGGGCAAATGAAGAATATCCTTTATTTTCTCCCCATATTTCTTTGTTACCTTGAAGATGTCATGGCTGAACACGTACTGAATGGAGCCAGTAAGAGGTTCCATTCAAATACTGCCTGTTTGAGAAAACTCACTGAAGCCGGTCCTATTCTTAGTAATTTTCTTTTCTTTTTTTATATCACACGTGAGCACATCAACAGCTTTCCTCCAGAGGAAAATGGCACGTTGTTAAGGTGGCACAGCTGGAAGCAACGCCTTCACAATCAGTGAAAAACATCAAGTGCCATTTCTCCTGTTAAATGAATTGTGTTAGTAATATGCACATTAGAAGGCATTGTGTTCTTTCAATTATGTCATACTTTTTTAAACATTTTGTTAACATTGTAATAAAAATGCTATAGTGGATGTCAAATATGTTGTCAAAAACAAACAAAATAAAAGGTAAATGAATAAAAAGACACAAAACCGAAACCACATGGTGTGCCGCTACTGTGCCTCATATCAGCACTGTTACATCTTTTAGTAAGAGTATAAAACTGTTTAGAGTGATTTAAGTGTATGCGCCAAGTTCAGATTAATTAAATAAATAGTGTAACCATTTAAATGAAAACAGTTTCTTAAAATAGATTCTGGACTGACAAACCATCACATGCATACAAGTGTAATCATCACACTGGGATATATGCTCCATTACTGATTATTAGAAAGCTTTGGCCTGTGCTTGAAACACAGCAGAATCAAGTATATTAGGAATAAATGCATGTTCAGGCAGTGCATCACTGAAGGATCGGATCATTTCAATTAAACAGTGATCATTATGCCTGTGTAATTGGGATGTAATGGGATTCAGTGTTGTGTGGAATAGAAAACCAGCAGGCTAAATCCAAACAGGTGCTGAAAACAGGGATTTACATTTTTTTGAGTTAATTTCTGGCTAATTCTGTTTCAATATTCATAGAAGCATGAGAAATTTGGCAGAGCAGTCGCTTAGAGTTTGTGTTACTGGAGCAAACATTCCCAGACTGAAGAGTCCATTTTCTATTCTAATCTGACCAATTTACTCAATGTATATAACAGACTTAAATGGTATAATCTTACATGAAATTTTCCAAGTCACAGGTAAAAGGAAAATGATTTATGTCAATTCTAATCAGTGCAAAAGTACCTGCAATCTTCAAACTCCACAGCAAGAAATAAATAACTTCCACTTTCAGATAAGTTACTTGAGTGGAGAGTGTGTGTGTATATATATATATATATATATATTTATATATATATATGAAGCAAATCTGGATACTCCCTTTGTAAATATATAAATATGTGTTAAACTGCAATTTTCTATGTTAAAAAATAAAATAAAATAAGCCACTTCATCCGGACATCAGCACTAATAAACACCCTTTTTATGTATTTATCAAATAAATCTCAATATGTATGAGTTTCAGCCAGAAACCCATACATGATCCTTTAGAAAGCTGCAGTGTGAAATACGGCTTTTAGCTGTCATATACTTCATGGACCAGTTGGTTATCACCTAGCTGAAGGATACGTACAATGTAATTGTCCCCAAGCAATATTCAATAATCTGACAATGTATGAAACCTAATTTCTTAGAAGTAATGTGTGGGTTTCTATTAATATGCCTGTTTCATGTTATTCTTTATACGGCAGGTTTAATCCTGTCATTTTTATGGCTTTTAGGGCTTTTGTAACTTTTTATTTCTAAGAAACTGTGACAGGTGCACGCTTTCATTAGTCTACTTATTTAACATGTCTGCTGCAAACACATGCAGGTCAGCTTTTCATCCTACATCGTTTTTCATCATCTTCCTCCTGCTGTGAAACCACTCTGTTCTGTCTGTCTTATCGTTACCGTGGCCCAGAGCTCAGCCTGTTGTCAGAGAGTTTGCATCTACAGACAAGCACACAACTCATCATCACATGGCATTCTGCTCTCTACTTCTTCCACTTTTTATCCTTATTTTAACAATGTCATCATGCTTTGATACATATTTAGAACCTCAAAGTTAAATAAAATAAATATATTGTGTTATTTTGTGCATCTACATAAAATATATTTATCATGAATAATTTGAATTTTTTTTAATTCAATTTACGAAGAAAATGAAATTACTCTTTTGTGAAGCATATACAGAAACAAACTTGGCTGACATACTTCTGAGAGTAACCATGAAAATAAGTAAGGTGTAATCAGGATACTTCAGAAAAACTGTCTGATTGAGTTTTAGTATGATAATAAACCAATGTGACTTCTTTATGAAGCATTTTAAACTGTATTACCTTTTTTTATGTGTTTGTCTCTAAACCTTGTTCATCTGTGCTTGCTGTCACTCAGAAAAATGATAACAAATAAAAAAGAACAGTAATAACAAAACAAAAACAAAATAGAACACAACAAATTCAATAGTTTGGATGATTGTATTGTTACCAAGTACACATGTGACCTAAAATACAAGCTGGCCCTTACGTCCAAACATGTGAGGTCAAGGCATTCTTTGAGGACATTCGTGGATACCAGCTCTATAGTTCCCCAGTACAACTGCCCATAATTGATACCAGCATGGAAACACGCAGCTGGTCGGGCCATATGATGGAGCCCTAACCTCATTACTGTGGGCTGAACAGGATCTGGTCCATCTGATTAAGAGATTCGCCTGGAAACAACTCCCATTGTCCCAGGAGCTACAGTGTGTTATTTAGTGGATTCATCTTTATTTAATCATCATGTCTAATAAAAGTTGCAACTTTAGATATTTAAAACAAGTACAAAAGTACCACAGCAGGTGTATCCACTGCCCTGCCCTGTTTCACAGATTAAACACATCAAGGATCACGAAACACCTTTATTACAAGCTCTTCAGTGTTCCCCAACTGCACTAACTCTGACTGCAATGTGACAGGAAGGGTACACAATAACATAATATAAAAGACAGGATCTGACGGCCATAAAACCTGAAGCTGATCAAAATATGACAAGGACCTTTCACAGACTGTCTGGGCAAGTGCACAGCGTCACAAGCCATGTCTTCAAAATAGACTATCTGGAGCTGGATGTACCAAGTAGCATGATAAACGGACACATAATCTTAGGAGGAAACCAAAAATATAGAGATGAGCAACATAATAATAGAATCAATGACAACAACATGTTGACACAACCTAAAGTTTTAATAATTTTAAAAAACAAAAGCACATAAAACCAAAATATATATTGTCTATTGACTTGGAATTATTCATAAAGCAAATCTAAGCATGTTCAAAGCATGATCACTTCCTGCAGAGTACAAAGCATGTATATTTTATATCATATTTTGCTATATAAGCAGGTAATGCAGGGCTATAATGTGTAGAAGAAGCCATTTAAGTGCAATTCTTATGTATAAAATATATTTATAAAAGTATGCTAATAATGAATAAATGCAGTTCCTATGTAAATATTTAGCCAATATTCCACACTCAAGTATCTGCCCATTATGAATACACACACTATCATAAGTCAAGTAGCAATACCTGTCAGATTAGACACATGAAACCACCCAAAACATCTGAAACAGCTAATAATTATCAACATAACTAGCTCCAGGTCAGAACTAGCATCCAAATAGTGATGACTGTAAAATGTTAAGGAGAATGTGACGATATGTCATGCTGTGTGAAATGTTAAGGACTGAAGTGTCTTCTTTTAGCGGATGCACACCCATCACCTCTGTTTGCAACCATTATTACCTGGTTAGATTTGGTTTGGCTAAAAACAGTCAAATTGAGAGGACAAGGGAAGAAGAAAGAAGATGAAATTCAAAGTCTAGACAAACAAAAAGCAGTCACAGAGCAAGCACAAATACAATATAACATCTAAACAAACAGGTGTGTCACATCAACTTCACATTCTCTGTACTGTGTGTCTTCTGACTAAATCAGAAGCTACAACTCAGCTCTGAAGTATCGATTTCCGTGGCTGGTAGAGTCAGATATACACATTACCAAGAGAGGGCTTGTGTGCTCCTGGAGCTACAGTACAATACTAGCCACTCTCCATTATTTAAACCAGCTGGACAGGTCATGGGATCATCATGCGCTCATCTTTTTGCCCTTGGCACTCATGTTGCCATCATGTGGCGATAGTCTGGAAAATGCACTGTACTTATGTCTTCACTGAAAGGTGAAGTGTGGCCTGCCACCTTAGAAAAGTCAGTTTCACTCAATCAGACTGTGGCACACAATTAAGCCTCCTCCAACATGTTACCTTGTTCAGTGCTCTTATATTCCTGAGCATCCTGGGACTCACAGCCCATAATTTATTATAACATCAAGACTAAATATGAATGTTAGGGGATATTTTTATGATGATTGTATAATTATCTATCTGACCCACAGAAACACTCTGACCTGAAGGATACTGGAGGCTCTAATGGTTAATTAACCCCATGCCACCTGTGAAACACCACTGAAAATAAATCAATTACTTTTGTACTTGATTGTCACCATGAATAGAGCCGTGTAAAAACTGACACCCATGAAAGAATACTGCTGCAGGAGCAGTCAACATAGCAACCCAGGTGTGAAAGGTAAATGGATAGCTGATTGCAGGAATTATGGGATGTTCAAGGATTGGACTACATTGTTACTTGTTTCAGTAGAGAAGGCAAACGAAGCCCTATGGATTTCGCAGAGGGATATTGTTGTGTGTGTGCGCTGTTGCGCCCTGCTTTGACAACATCTGTATTCTGACAGAGCCCCCTCTCTCAATCTAGATCTAACTGCCTGCAGCCTCTGCCACACAGGAGCTGGAGGGAGAAGCTGAGAAGAATACTTACAAGCCTCCACCACTGTGCTCCAGCCAGACACTCAGATGTGCACGCGGACACACACACACACACAGACACACACACACACACACACATTCACAGTATATCCCTGCCAAGTCAAGCGTTGTGTGGCAGGAGGAGCCTCGGGAGTCGAGGCCAAATATGTCCTCTAGCATTAATGGCTGCTTCAGCCGACTGAAGGAGGAAAACACCTTGAAGTATCATACATCTAAGCAGCCACTTGGCACTCGGAAGCCTTTCTAAACATGCCTGCCCTATAAAAGAGAGCACACTTACTGGGTTTATCAAAGGTCCTGCTCTCAATTACACAACAACATAGAATAGATTGTATGTGGTTATCAAAAGGGATCCTATGCAGCACTGGAAAACGTGGGGAAATGTGCTTATGATAAAAAAAAAAAAAAAAATCTATATATAACAGTTTCCTGACATGCAATCAGTGGTTTCCTATCATGCTATATTAGATGATGCTTTTCCAGATGTGCAGAAGGCAACCAGTGCTCAGTGTTGAAACTGCAAGTATGAGAATCCCACTGAGTGTGCATTGGCCCCTAGACAACGATTCTCATGGGAGTCATAAACTCATCTAGCCACAAATTTGAACTTCAGATGTAGAATAATATTTCTGGGCATCAGCTGCAGAACTGTACCCACAATAAGCTAAAGTACATACATTGATAGGGGGTGATGTACCCTAACAAAGTGCTGCTTTAGAGCTGTTATGGTAATTCAAACAAAATTAAAGTCTCTCTTTTGAAAAGCTACATCCTAAAATACCAACTGAAGTTGTTGAACAAACTCAGCACACATTTCTAGAGCAGATTTTATGGCAAAGTTGGAAAATCATATCTGAAGTTTTTATGTGCAGAGACTGAAGGGCATGGACTGGAGTATAAAATATGAAGGCAAATAAGATACTTACAAATGCACCAAAACTGTCACATTGAATTTTTATTCTTAAAGGGACATTGTGTGACATTTTCTGTTGTTTACTGGCCAAAACCGTTGTCTGCATGTACATATGTGTTATCATTGGTGTATTATGATGTCTGCTAATGATCTGACGCATTCCCGTAAGCAAAGAATTTTAGATTTGTTCATGCACATGACGGGTAGGCCTGTAGGGCAGCACCATGGCAGTCTGCCATGGTGAAACTACAGCCGACAAGGGAAAATTGCACCAACTACACGTTTTCCCTTTGAGCCAGTGATTAAGATGCAGTAGGGGAAGATAAACGATAGACGCTTACTACCCCAGCAAGTTGGAAAATCTGTTAAACTGTTATTTACAAAAATGCAGAACTACATAAAATTCTGCAGTAACAACACGTTTTCACCATTGCCAAAAAAGCAAAAAAAGGGCATTTAAAAAGCAGGGTGACCTGATGATACATTAAAGGAGGATCAACATGGGGCTAGCTATCCCCAGGTGGAAGAAGCTTAAGAAGCAGAAAGTAAGTTAAGAGTAGTAAATGAGCCTTTAGCTAACTTTTTTCATTAGGTTATGTTAGACAGTCTTGCTCGTTACCATGGGCAGCATAACAGTAGATACTGCTAAAACACACCACCTCGCTGGCACAGAAGTGGATGTTCACATGGTTTCAGTCGCTTTCATAGTCACCGTCAACACCGACTTTCAGTTGTGGTAAAGCCAGACTAAAAGCCGGTGGGAAGGCCTGTAGAGATCCGTTCCCCCTGTGAGAACCATTCTTCCTTCTAAACACAGAAGAACGATGTCTGATAGTTTGATGGGATGCAGTTTGCAATATTAATTAAACAACGAACATCTTTACCTAAGTTAACGCTTTCTGCAATGTTGTCAAGGCTTTTTGACATTCAGA
Source organism: Melanotaenia boesemani (assembly GCF_017639745.1). NCBI lineage: Eukaryota > Metazoa > Chordata > Actinopteri > Atheriniformes > Melanotaeniidae > Melanotaenia > Melanotaenia boesemani. Next base: position 20,722,876 of record NC_055692.1, read on the forward strand.
GGCTACTGTTGTTGTTTAATTAACTGTGTTAATTCTTACACAATGTCTATTTAACTAGAAAACGTTAATAAATGAATGTGAGGAGCTTAAACTTTCCTTCATACAATTAACTTTTGCCAGCTTGAGTGTTTAACCTTATATAGGAGGTCGTGTAACCAACCAAAAAAAAAAAAAAAAAAAATAAAAGATTGCACTCATGCATGAAAGCATTCCTTCTACATTAAAATATTTCATTTGAGAAATCACATTTGAATTGTTTGTTCAAACCTTTCTAATTTGTTAGCATAAATAATGCATAAACACATTAAGTGGAATTTTTACACATTTAATTAGTTAAAAAAAATTTAATCCTTACATACTTATTAATGCAAGGTTTTATAAGTTTACAAAATGATCATTAGTGTGTGATCTTAGATATTTTTAAATATACATGTTCAAGAAGATAAAACCTGAAATAATGTAGATTAAAACAGCTGAAATATGCATGTACAGATATGTGTGCATTTTGCTTTCTGATTTCTGTAGTCAACAAATCAGCATTGCATGAAGAGGAGGCAAAGCTTATCTTTCAATAACACAGCAAGCGAGAAAAGCAAACACAACATCTCATGCTACCAGTATCTGAAAGACAAGAGGCTTCCGCATTAGCAGCAACCCTGTGCCTGCAGCTCTCCTGATATCAGCAGAGAAGCTGCTGCAGCTCTGCACTGTCTCTGTTGTCGTGGGCGATTGCGATGGACATGTGAACTCTGTTGAAGAGGAGTAAACAAGGTTTTCTGCATAGCACTGGCCAAGCCAGGTTGACAGCGGGAGTCTTATCTGATCCTAAACCAAGCAAAGGCAATAGGACAGACCAGACAGGCTCCGTCTAAGTCACAGATAAGAAAATGCTTATGGGAAGTGGTAAGAAGAAGCAGACAGCTTCCAAAATGGACATCTTCACAGTTAATACCTGTCATTTTGACGTTTGCTGTTCTCATGTTTGTCTGACTTAGGTTTGCTACTCATGCTTTTTTCTGCAGATGACATCTATCCAGAATACCCGTCTCTGTGATTTATATTTCAAATGTATAGCTCTCAAAATATACACAGCTATATGTGTTTCTGAATAGCATACCCAGTCAAGTAATTTATATGCTGATGAAAGTTGTGTTTGATCAAGGTCATCATGGGGTGTGAAAGCAACTTACCTTGTCCTTCCCCTGTTTCTCATCTTGATATACATCCCACCGCTCTCCATTATTACTGTAAGCAACTTTGTATGAGCCGACAAACTGGACATGGCCAAAGTCTTTAGCTCCCTGGGTGATGATCCCTGTAACTTTGGTTGGCACAAGCAAGTCCACCTAAGAAGAGAGAGATGGAGAGAAAGGAAGGCAAACAGAGCACAATCATTAATTCCGTGCTCTGGAAAATGAGAAAATAAAAAAAAAAAAACGTTACCAATGGTCACTTTAGATAAGAAAGCGTTTATTTTTTTCTCTTCTTTATAAATCACAACAGAAAATTTTGCGAATAAAGAAACTGTATGCAAGTCAAGTCAGTTTCAATTATTCACGCAATATTGAACAACAAGGCTATGTCCACATCCTCAACTCAGCAAAACAGAAACTGCACAGTGCAGCAGCTTCTGAAACCTACTCTGCTCCATTTGGGTTAATTTTTAATAGCATCTCATTTGTTGCAAACAGTTTACTGTGCAAGGGTTCTTTGTAGTGGACATACAAACATTTATAGTTATTAGCATTTTAGTGTTTGTATATGTATTCTTCTTATATATATTTTTAAGTACTCATTAGCCTCAACCTCAAAATCATGACGGTCTGACTGACTCTGCAGCCAGAGGAAAATATTCTACCATTATGTCTAAATAGGCTTTAGCTCTTTATTTATTTTATGGTCCCCCCAAAGAAGATATTTTTACTGTGTTAATTCTGTCTAATCAATAATGCATGTAAACAAACCTAAGCATATGTGAAGTATAACGTATTTCCTAACCAACTGCTAAGTTGAGAAATATAATGTTCAGACAGTGGGACCTGCAGAAATACCTTTACATTTGAGCAGCAGTTTAAACAAAAGGTATTTTATTGTTTTTTTTTTATATAACTGCATTATATAATTTCTTATATAGTTATTAGGGCTGTCAGATTATTAAAATTTAAATTCAGATTAATCACAACTTACAAATTAATTAATCATGATTGATCATAATCAACAAACTGGACATAATTAATCATGATTAATCACCATTCGCAACTATGCCTGGAATTTGCCCGTTTTTACTGCAAGCCAATGCAAACAAATATTTAGTGTTCCCTTGGGTAAACATCAGATGTCCAAGGTTCAGTAAATGTAGCATGTAATGTACTTTTTTATATATGGTGTTTTGCACCATCTCTATCATGTTCTAGATCATAATGTAGAATTCATACATCATCATCATTATCACATGGTGATAATGTGTCATAAAACCACCAGATGTTAACAGATGAAGGTAAACAGCTGATATTGATGAAGAAACTGAAAAAAAAATGATGATCTGGTTAAAAACACAAAGGTCTCACTTAAGCCCCCCCTCCCCTCTTCCTGGCCAGTGCCCCTGTCTGCCCCGGCTCATATTTCTGAAGAAAACTCTGGATTTTATTAATTTCACTGTTGTTTTAGTCAAATAAACGCAGGCAGTTATGCAGTTCTTTGATTTCATGATGTTCTTCGGCCTGTTCACAGTACTTGTTTGTGTTTGCAAGGACCTCAGTTGGAATTTTTTATCCTGGGCCTCCAAATGTTTTTTTCTGTGGATTCTCCAGGTTCTCAGATACCTTGCAAACATCAGTTGTGGTGTCATCTCTCTTACTCTCGTGATCATCAGATGTCTTTGTCTGCAGTGCAGGGAATTCCTTACTGTTCAACAAAATGCTAGAGTTAGACTCCTGTAAGGTTGATGGGCCTTTAGACAACTTTGGTTGGAAAGGAAATCCCTCAATATACTGTGGTCATTATAGGTTTTGAACATCGCTTTATACATCACTTGCCAGTTAGGCTCTGTAGATGAAAGGTTCTTTTTCTCGCGCCGTTTCTTTTTTTGTTCATCTCCTGTTGCAATTTGTTTCTGAAAATACAATTCTGCAGGGATCCCGTAAAACCTTTTGGATCCAGCTGCTTGCTCAGAAAGAGTTTCTCCATGTCCCTATATATATACACACACACACACATATATATATATATATATATATATAAATTGCAAATTACTCACAAAAACTACTCAATTACAGCAATTTGAGCAAATGTAATTGGTTACTTTCCACCTCTGTTTTTATGTAGTAATAGATGCTTCTTTTCGTGACCTTGTCATGGAGAGTTATATTATGGAGCTTTGGGACCACATGGGGACACCAAGATTTATTTATTTATTTTTCTTCTGTATATGTGTGAAACAAATTCGTAATTAACATCTAAATCAACATGTTGATAGTTTAAAAATAATACAATAATGCAAGCAAAGAAATCACTATTAGCACCCCCTGGTGGGTCCATGATGCCATAACATCACTGTCAAAAAATACCAGGATTTGCATCTGCCTACAAAGTAAAAATCTGGTGAAAATTAAAAATGTAAAATATCACAACCTTTTTTGCAAATGAAATGCTAACATTAAATAATGAATAGTTTTAAACTGTAATTACAACTAAATTAAAATATATAGTTGTAATCAATGTAAATCAATGGAACAGTTTTACCCATGGAAAGTCTCGAGAAGAAGCATTTGATACTAGAGTAAAAATACAATGAAATACAATATTTTTTATTTATTTTTTTTATTTATTGATTTATTTTTGCTAATTTTTGACATATACAAAACTCCATTTAAAAGGTTAAAAATGGACGAGGATCACCAGAGTTGGGTTATGGGATTTGTTATGTATTATAAAACTTATACGTAAGGGATAATGCCCGACGAGGTGTCCACGCGGAGGCTTTTGCATCAGACGGTTGCCTCTGCATCTCCATTAATTTATGATAATGGACATCGGGCATTATCCCGCTTGTACCATGGTCACTTATGAAAGAAATATCAAATCACTTATTAATACTTTAATGTTGTTTTTTACTGTTAAAATCATAAGTTTTTTACAAGAAGCGGCTGAGTGGACTATTTAATATCTCTCGTTGTGATGCGTTGCCAAGGTAACACACAGAACCTGCAGCTCGGTCGGCCGCAGCTGTTGTGTTAGACCTGATCAGTGGAGGGAAGGGAGATGATTGCTTAACATTATGTTAGGTGACACAAGTATCATTTCAGAGGGCGGGTGCAGCTCTTACAACTTGTGTGAGTCCAGAGGATGATGCGACATTTTGTTTCAAAGTCCACAGATCGTTTCCTAAATCGTTTTTATTGCAAGAAATATTATCCACCATTCACTCTGACCATTAAATGTGTATCAAGCAAGTAAGTCTATCCTAAATCGTTTTTCTAATATTATCCACCATTCACTCTGTATCAAGCAAGTATGTAAGTAAGGTAATCAAGACAAAAAGACAGGCGACAACCTATTTAAAATGAAATACAACATTGCCGTTGATCGTGACATTTAATAAAGATACTGGCATGTCGCGGTGCAAGGACAGAGATTTAACGTTTGTGGACCCCGACCACTGCTGAAAAAATCCAATTAGCCTGCAAGCTCACAGTGATGCGTCACAGACATGACCTGGCATGTCACCAGCCCAGCATTTGAGTTTCTGTTGCCATGGTTACAGTGAATAATTAGTAAATAAGTAATTCAAACAAACTGTCATTTAAAGGGTTAAAAAATGGACGAGGATCACCAGAGAGGGCAAAATTAAGTTGTGTATCTATAAGTAGGATCTGCGACAGATGTGTATACGGAGAATATCATACACTAGGATTTCTTAAAGTTGTGTATACGGAGGGTATCCAATACTAGGATCCGTCACAGATGTGTATCCGCGGCATATCCTATACTAGGATTTGCTATATATGTGTATACGGAGGGTATCCTATAATAGGATCTGTTACAGACCGGATATTCCTGTATATCCCCGGAAATATGCCGCAGATACAGAGACTTGTATCCTCTTGGATCTTAGGTCTTTTTGTACAGTGCCCCCCTTCAAAACTTTTCTAGATCTTCCCCTTCATAGCTGAAGTACAAATCCTTACTGCCACCTGTGTTTCCCTACTGTGTTTGAGAAGGTCCTGCCAAAAACAATACTTTGGGGTAAATATGTGCTGTATGAACTGTTACATCCCCAGGCCTTCCGCCTGAGAATGTACATAAAAGCATGAATGAATGCTACGACTGACTGACAGGAACTAGGTCCAGCTGGAGAGACCCGCCTGCCATGCTGAGGATTGGACAGCGGCATTCACTTCTGGGTTCCTTTGGCACCGCCCACTCCTGGATTGGACAGCTCGCACCGCACCTCCACCGGCACGGCCCAATCAGATCGCTGCGGGAGCCATAAGATGGAGCTGCCAACGTCAATCGGGGCAGCTGTGATTCATTGGACTCACAGTGTGCCAAGCTGGGATTGTGATAGACGCTGGTCTGTGTTTTGGATTTGTGGTAAAACCTGAGTAGTTTGTTAAGCTTGGAGATTCCCTTATTTTGGTTGTTTGCACGATTGTGCTAGTCCTTAAGAGTTGAGAAAAGACACTCCTCTTTTGTGAATATTTTGAGTTTGTATAGAAGATTTTGGTTTCTATTTAGAAGAGCTTTTGTTTGTTATTTCTTTAGGAGATCTTCTGTTTGTTTTGTGATATCCTCGTTAAAGAGTTGAAGTTTGTTTTTTTGTTATTTTGGCTAACAAGACTGTTTGTTGTTTGGTTAATGGTAATTTACCTAATTAAGGACACCTTTTGTTTGGCTGTTTGTTTCTTTTGTTACCAGATAGGATATAACCTGAGATAGGACACCCTTTGTTTGTATTTGTTTGTTTGAACCCGGTTTTTGTATAATAAATTATTGTTATTTTTATATATCCTCCCTTTGGTCTGGTTCATTTCAGTTTGTTATCGTCCCTGATCCCCTAGATCTGAGAAGGGGACGTAACAGAACCATGAACCGCTAGATTCCTCCTTCTCAACTAAACGAGAAACAAAGGCTACAACAGAGAAGGTACTAACGACAGAAAAGCCAATCGGCTGATCACTGACAGCCGTCGTGATTCATGGAACAACAGGAGATGGAGAGGAAGAGCAGAAACATGAGAAGTCCAGGAATCCACTAGACCAGCCACGTTTGTCCACAACACAGGAAGAGAGAGAAAAAAAGGTGCGCGTGTGGAACCCTCTCAATGCGAAAAGTGTTGGAGTTAAAACATCATCATCCTCCACAGGGGCGACACCCATGTGTTACTCCATCATTGTTGTTTTTATTCTCAAATCCATCCATTTCTTTCTTTAAGGTATGGTATTTCCTTTATATGTGATACACTGTCTTTGAAGAAGTCCTTTGTTTTCTACCAAAATAAATGTCAGAATATAATTTATAAATAATTAATAGGATTGCCAGTGATATAAATGGCATAAATGTCACTGTAAAACTATCTTACTTATCACACATCAGCCCAGCACCAACCTGTTATCAACAATGAAAAACAGGCTTCACTTGACATTTTGCTGTGATACATAAAGGCACATAGACAGCATGAGAGAAACCTAAGCACACAGATTTATTTCTTTAGCATGCTCTATACAATACTGACACAACCATACATCACACTAATTGGCCCGGTCACCGCCCAGCATATACTGTGTCACGCTGCTCTGACAAAACAAAACAAGGCGGGTCCCTCGAAGATTAAAAAAACAGGCAAAAATTGTAATGCATGAGCTATGTGTGACTCAGTTCTGCTTTTGACACGTGGCAGAACACTGCGGTGCATCTTAGCACATTACCCCCATCTTGTTCCTAAAAAAAACAATAATTTCTTTCGCAGAGCGGTGATGTGAATATGAGATTACTGATGAGGATTTGTCTTTCATAAGGTTTCAACAATACTTCACAGCTTCTTTTCCACCTATTTGAAGATCAAGATTTTCTCCCTTGATATTATAGGGCCTCTCTTAAGGCTTTGCATCCTGCTGTGTATATAAGGGGGAATGAAAAGCTAACTTTTGACTCTCTAAAAAGCACCTGGGTAAATTAAACCCAAGCCCTTCTATTTGTGAGATATAAAGTCAATGGAAGTAGGACAAATGGTTGTATCTGGATGTTTTTAAATCATATTGTGATTACAGATATGTAATTATTTAGATCCTCCACAGTATATATGTACTTTTTTAGATGTTAATTTACTATTCATGGAGTGCTGCCATCAAATAAATTCTGCATATGCTTCCATTTGTGTCTAAACATACTATTTATTTCTGTTTCAGCTGGGGCTAGCAGTGAAGAATATTTCCTTGTGATGCATAGGAATACATTTAAACAACAACTCTGCTATATTAATAATAATGTCACCACAAGCCCCTTAAATAAAGGGGTGAGGAAGAAATGGTGTCAGGTGCTGCTTGGCTGATTCAGAAGGCCTTGACATCTCACATTGGGAGGCTTTGATTATGCTCCGGTTGTGGAGCATGGAGGTAATCTTGCTCAACCCAAGGAGTCAAGTCTGCCACCAAAACAAAGGCACGCTTGAAGCAAAACCTGTAATTGCTGTCACAGGTAGCAGTCAAAAAAATACAGCTGCCCCTAGCGACGCTGGCTCTCAGCACTTTGATGGCCCAAACTGAATTAAGGAGTGAGATAAGCTTGTTAAACCAAGGTCTCTCCTCCAGCCCCCACCTTCTGTTCTTTCTTCCATCACACTTTCAACCCCATTCGCTCCTTCACAAGCTTTTACCTCAGACAAACTAGGAATCTGTAAAGTCTTTGTAGCACCCTTTGAACGCTTGTGCATAGATGTTCCAAAGAAATGAGATATGAATCAATTTCAGGATTTTCCTAGCTGTGTTTAGGATTACTAAATTGGATTAACATAGCTCTTATCTTATCTTAACATAGTCTTACCGAAAACGAGGTAATGCATCCAAGAGTGATGGGGTCAATTATGTATTTGCACTTCTCTTTAATGGGAGTGGGAAAGGGGCGACATTTGTGCACTAGTGCCTGACAAACATTTCTGGTGTCTCTGTTGCTCATTAATACAAGAGTTGGTTTGTAAATTTCATGTTGCTATTTGAAGTGGCTTTGCCGATGGAGGATAAAGAGATTAATGCAGCAAGAGGCGGCTTTATAAGGAGCAGAATGAGGTGCAGTTGTCTTTTTAATGAACACAGTGGATGTGTAGCAACCTGCTAACATTCTGCCACCAGCTGTGCTGATCTTACACATGATGAAGATTCATTTAATCTTCTCATTCTGAAGGGAATGTATGTGTGTGTGTGTGTGTGTGTGCGTATATTATGCATACTTTTTGGTATATTCTCATAGCTCACAGTGCTGGATTCAGAAATACATGCACAGAAATGGATGAGATATAAAGAGGAAAGTGCTACGGTCCATCAACTCCACAGCAGGGCAGCAATCATTAAAGCTTAAAGCCATAGCGGGAGAATGAAAACACCATATTCCTGTCCTCTTCTCACCACAGGAATTTTGGATAAACCTATAGCAGTTTCATTTACTTAATCATACGCTGGAATGCTTAACATTGTACTCCTCATAACTAAACCGCTTGAAGTATTACCACAGCAGTCATTATTAAGTCATTATCATTCTAAAACAGAGTCTCATAAATGCTTCTCATAAGACCAAGACCGCATTAAAATAAAATCATTGAATACTTGTAAGTTCAATAAGCATATTACTCAAAGGAAGTTAAACCTGCAGAATTCAGAATGAATGATAAACTTCATTCCCTGCATCAAGCATACTGACTGTCAAACTTCCACGTTTCCAGGTAGCACAGATGAGTCAGCTATCAAGATCTCACCTGACAGGGTCCCATTTGCATTAAAATTGTCATTAAGCATCATGTCCACCTGTTCTTTGAACTTACATGTACAGTACATGTCACAAGCACACTAATATATATTAGTATAAGTTAGTTACTTTCTCCATAATTATTCCTTTAACTGAAAAATGCACCTAAAATGACTAACATAATTATGGATGAAGCTGCAGTCAGACAATTTCCAGACAGATGGCTGACTGACTACAGCACTTCTTAGTGTAAAGGAAAGCCTGTTTGTGTCATGAGACCTTTCTGAGTTAAAAATAAAATGCTCACTGAGGTAAGCTGGCTAAGTCCATTCCATAAGAAGAAGCAATGGTTCAAGCTTAAAAAAAAAAACATGAAATATGATTTTTTTTTTCGCTTTCTGTGTGAAAAAATGTACAGGACAGTGCAAAAGAACAAAAGAAAAAAAAAACTGGAGAAATAACAACACATGGGGCAGCATAACTGTGACCTTGTAATCACACTGTTGCCTATATCACCATGGAAACATGTACTTCTCAAGTTATAAATCAGTGTGGTTAGTCCATCTCAGAGATAGTAAATATATATATTTTTTTCTGGAATTATTGTAACAAAGAAAAGAGAGAAGACATCAGAGAGGCCACATTGGCAAATTTATATTCACATTATGAGCAAAACAGATGCAATAACCCGGTGAGCACTGGATGAGATTTCAATGTTGCATCTAGTATGTAAGAAGCATAAATCCTGCTAAGCTCCTAGAGAACACCAGACAGGATTATAACTTGAACTTTTTTAGGACTGTTTGATTTGTGGTCTGGATGTCTCGGAATTGTGTTCATTTACTTTTTACTAGCAAATAATGGTCATCATATAAATGTGCCTTAAACACACAATCACTTTATGAAGCTCAGTAGGTAGAACTTTCATATTTTAGTCTTATAGAAGCATAGTCTTTGTGCAAAACAATATGTGTAAGCACACAAATCAATATGAAGTGTTTACACTGCATACCAAGCAGCCCATTCTCAGCCGACATGTCTGTGTTGCTGCAATGTGTATTTACATTTCTGGCAACGTGTACCTCAAGCTTTTACATATATTTAGCCTAGATTTAACACAGAGATATAAAGCAAACTTTACTCAGTTACCATATTGGCTGAGGTGAGTTAGATTAAAACTAATGTTTAATAATTTAGTTTGTTTTGTTCATTAATGTAGCAAACAAACTGCTTAGAGCCTTCACCAATCTGGCCTGTAGGACAAAGAATCATGAAAATGTAAAAAAGTTTAAAAGAAGAATTTTACAGATTACTGACTGTAATTACATCCAGGCCACAATGAACAACAAAGAAAAACAAATTCTCATAAAAGCGCTTTGTTCGCGCTCAAGTAGACAAACATTTGGCATTTTCATGCAGCCTGTAGAATACTAAAAAATATTAACACCCATAAAAATGTGAGTGTAAATTTGGATTTTCTTTAATATTTTAACATGTGTAAATTAGATCATTATTCCTTCAGTAAACTGTATATACTCTTTTTGTTCTGTGTCAGCAAGTAGGATTACACAGTATATTGTATTGCTTGACAAATCCATATTTAGACATCCCTTGTTGGTTATTTACCTCTTAAAATCCTGCAATTTTGACCTTAAACTGCTGATATAACTAAACTGTGTTTGTTGCAGTATTATCTGCTACTGGACTAAAGTACGGCTTCAAAGATAAAATGCATGTGCAACTGGTCTGAAATACGTTTTTACTGAAGCTACAGTTGTAATGGTAGCCTGGAATGGACAATCAAATCTGAAGAATCTTAGCTTTACATTGGTGTATACTTATGGTGTTAGTACTTGTAAGGGTGACTGGGCAAAATACATATTAATTTGTCATTACCTGCCCACAAGACGTCTGGTACTTATGGATTCAGTATGCCATATATAGTTGTCTCATTGCCAAAGGAATTAAAAGAGATGGACTTGGTTTGTAGTTCAAAACAATTTAGAAAATCACTTTGCAGAAAAAAATCCTAATTATTCAGATGATTCTAAAGAGTGCTGGACTGGACAGTATTATAGAGTAATTAAGAAGATAACTTATCACTAATTATGGAAGAGCCTGAAGCAATAACTTCAGGCCTTCAGTAGATTGTAGAAAAAACTACAACAATATATTAAATGCGTCAGATAAAATGTCAGGATTTGCAAGTATCGGGTATCGCTTAAATTACCAATGGATGAACTTCAGATTGCACTAAGTAAAGACTGAATCAAAGTATATAGCAAAAATACAGACATATCAGTGACACTGTACTAGAAAATGGGCAAAAACAAAGATGAGGAAGCAATATTTATATGTCTCACAACAGGGAATATGGACTCAATAACAACAGACTTAACATGCTCTCAAAATTTTAAGCAAATACTTAACCCAGCCTTGTTTTATAGTCAGACAGAATACATCATCTGTTAACAGGATGTTATCCACACAAGTAAAAATGTCAGAGATGTGTGTTAACATTTAAGATTACCTTCAACATGAAAAGTCCTCAGGCAGGTTTTGTAGCAAATGTCTTGTTTTGCAGTGGCATTGATGAAAAACACTGCTTTAAATGAGAAACTGGTAATCTCCTGTTTTACACTGCATCCCTGTCAGTGCTAAATTTACATTAAAGCTAATTTGCCAACTGCAAATAAACCACAGCGGATGAGGAGAAATAAAGAATAATAAGAAGACGTTTCTGTTTGTCTTTTCTGGACATTGTATTTTGCCTGCTTTCTGTATGTAAGTTTGCCTAATTGACCTTTCTATCTGTGCTTAACCCCTGCTTGGTTTAATACATTTAGCCTAATTGTGATTTGCCTGGCTGTGTTGTGTGTTTGGGTTCTCCAATATATGCAACACTATTTACAAACCTAATTTTTCTTCTCTTATTGTTTGTTCCTCTTCAAAGCTCTTGATGTGTCTTTCTTTTTACTTTGTGATACCATTTCCTTGTTTGAATTCTCTGTAGACACAGCTAACACACATGCACACACAGTCAATCTCCTTTCAAACACCTTCAGTGATCTGTGTTTTTCCACATGTGGTGATGGAATGTCAGAAGGTATAAACGCCTGCTGAGCTCTCACACAGTGGAGGAAAGGTGTGCAGGCAGTCTGAAGTTGCCCCAGAGCATCCAGCATTGAAAAGGCAACATCACAGGATGAGAGCATTACAAGCCAGTCGCTATGATAACGACAGCTATCCAGCATGAACTTAAACATTTTCCTGTTTTTGAAGTTTGACTTGTTGACTGATCTTAAGAATGTTGGGAGTGGAAAGGTAAGTCATATGCAGTTTATTCAAAGAGAAAACAACCATGTGCAAGTGTTGTTATGTTATGAGGATAGATGCCTTTGTCCTGCATCAACAGGACTTGTTTTGGCAGCATTATGAGAGTCAGATGGGTTGGCTGGCCAATGCACACCTTACAGCCAAATGTGGGGGATATAAACACAGTAAAGCTGTGCAGTAAATTACAGTCAATTGCAAACTGGTGGCAGACACACAATTTTGATAAGTAAGCACTTGTACATGGATTCAACATAGCTTTTAAACAACCTCCCCCATCCTCCCCCTTCTTTTAGTCTAATCTTCATGCCACAACATTTGCATTTAACAATTAAATTCATACATTTTTCCAAGAAAATAGATGTAGTTTTTACATCTTCACAGAATGTCTACTGGACTTGTCTTTTCATTCTTTATGGATTTTTCTCGATTTCCCTTAAAAATATTGTGACATTACATACATACAAAATATACAGAACAAAGAGGAGAAAGCCAAATTTACACATCCCACAACAAGGAATATGGACTCAATAACTACAGGCTCAATGATCATGATCTGATCATGTCAAGCTGATTTCATATTCATGTCAAGTTCAATCTAAAAAGAATTGGCCATGGCAAAAGAAACAAAAAGGAAATAAGCCATGGTGGTTCAGATCATTTAGTGCTACAGACAAGGATTGATGGTACTGAAAACATAACATCTGGGCAGAAGTACTAATTTTCACTGAGACTGCTGGCTTTAGGACTGCAAGAGTGAGCACAAGTCTTTCTGTCCATAGCATTTCATGTGGTGGCTCAGCAAACTGACACCACCAACCTGCACTTTAAAAGAGACACAATGGATCGATTTTTCAGTCTTCCCAGCAGCTTGCAGCTCAATCTCAGTCCTGCTGTGTAGGGATAATTCCTGCTATTCAGTCAAAAATATCTGTTCTTCTAAAAAAAAATTGCACTTATCAGCAACTCCAAAATACTACAGCCTGTAGTAGCTTTCTAGGTACTCTCTGGACAGAAAACAGTAGTTACTTCAACTAACTCAAGTTCTTAGAGTAAATGCATAGCTATCAGCAAATGATAATTTATACTGGCAAAGGAAAACAATTTAAGTCCCTTGTATTAGTGGGTGCACCCATATCTTTACACTAATTTTGATGTAAAAAGGCTATTAAGGGATGCAATGCATGAGAGAAAAAGTAATAGGCCCAGAATTGCTTCCATCTTTCTTTTTAAGTAAACATTTTGCATGCAGATAAATCCAAAATCACAGCACAGCAGACCTTTTAGGCTTATGTGAATTTTGTCAGATTTCACTGAGGTTATAAAATCAACATCTTATTAGAACAGAACGAAAACCTGGAAATGTCTGTAAAGAGAGGGAATATTAAAATTCACTCTTAAAGAGCAGCATCTCAGTCACAATTTCAGGCTTGTTTTGTTGGTCTGATGACAAAAACAAGCATTCTAACCAGCTGAGAGATACTGTACTCTACGTTTTGGTTGAAGTGGTTAAGAATTTACTGCTATGGGTTCAAAGAGTGCCACAAAATCTCCAATTAACTTTGAACAATTGTTTATGTTAATCCAGCCTTGCGCTGTATTTTTTTTAATTTAATTACTGTTCAGAAATATATTAGTTTTTCACCATTTTGAGCATCCATGCCCACAATTTAATATAGTCCTGAAAGAAATGTACTCTTTAATCAATTGCAAAAAAAAAAATAAATAAATAATTGTGTGGTTGTTTGTTTTTAGACCAGTTATTCTACCATCCGCATAAAAAAAAAAAATAAAAAATCAAAGTGGACAGACCATCCTGGAGCCATGGAGCAGGGAAAGAACAGAGTATCTTGTATGTACCTTGCAACACGGTCCGACAGGGAGTGAGTTTAGAGCTGGAGTATTTGTAACGGGGCGAGGTAACAGAATACAGGTGTGGCTGGTTAGGAGTCCAAGAGAGTGACTGGCTGGAACAGATGTGGACGATCAGCAATCCGGGGATTGATTTCTATGGTGCTTGGCTTAACAGAGTGTGGACGTAGCAGAAACCAGTCGGGCGTGACATGCATATTTTGACCATAAAACTATTTTTTAATTTCCACCCTTTGCTGAAAAACAAGGGCAGCCTTTCATCAGAGCCAGTCATTAAACCACAAAAATTACTACTTGGATAGGCCTCTAACAGGCTACTCCGAGCAAACAGCTGTAAAACAGATGGAGCCTCACTTCAGCATGTCAAGTTCAGTGTGAAGGGTTGGAGGAACCACAGAAAGGAATTAGCCATGGCAAAAGAAACAGAAAGGAAATCAACCATGGTGGTCTAGATCATTTAGTGCTACTGCAACAAGGAGAAGAGCATCTGTAGGATCAGCCAAGTGCTTCCAGTGTCAGTATGACTAAAGGAGTCAGATTTATAATTATAAAGATGGCCTTGACAGCACACCTGGTAGCACACTTGGGAATTTCACATTCTGTTTAATGTTTATTGTAACTAAACATCTGATGGACTCTCTTGATAAAATCTAAAGTAGTCGGTCACCATGAGATGAAGTTCACACTGGAAGAAAGAAAATGGTTTCGCAAAAGTAAGCAAGTGCAAATGAAAAAAAGAAGTCTTGTTAGTACAGATTTTAAAAGTTTTGCTAAATACTTAGATCTGCTTACAACTCGACACACATATGAAGATAAACCGAAAGAAGAGAAAACATGTTATTGTTTCATGAAAATGTAACAATTAAAATGAAAATAAAGATGCAATTTATGACCATAGGTGGTCTTATCAATAAGATATTTTGCTTGCTTGACTTCTTGACTATTCTGAATAAATATTTCACCACAGCACGCAGCAGTGCTTCTTAAGTGCACTCCATATTCTACCGGGAGAACTTCCCAAAGATGTTTTAAATGTATGGATGCAAGTAGAGGGGAAACGAGGGTGAGGTCCCTTCCTTGTCGACAGATGGTTTCGACACTCTGAAACCAAAGATACACATGCACAACACATTGGATCCAATCTCCACTGAACTGATTTAAGATCTTGCACGTTCACTTCTGACAGTTCCTGCAGATCCAGCGATTACAGCAGCCGCTGCTGCAGACTCCTGAATCAGTCATCCCAAGATAAAAAAGACAGATGTGATCTGAGACGGAGAGAGGGGTAAAGAAATAGAGAGCAAGCGATGAGGATCAGGTTGTGGTGTTGTTGGATAAGATGGCGTCCTTGGATAATGAAAACAAAAGAGTCGCATTACACAGATTCCATACTTGTACATTTAAGAGACGAGTTGGAAGGTTGGAACTTTAAAACCACCCAATTGAAACAGAGAAGCAGATGGATTTGCCATCTCTTACAGAACTTCATTTGAAAGCTAATTTAATCAGCAAACTAGCTGCAGGGAAACTGAATAAAATGGTGGAAAGAAAGAGCCATATTGGGCAGGATTAAAATTAGGCTGTGATGATAATTCCTTAATGAAATTTACATCAGGCATGTTTTCAAATTAGTGTGGATTCTTTCAAAGATTCTTCATAAAAACTCTTGGATAATGTTCATGGGATGACTGAATTAGCTACAGCTATGGGGAACATTTGTGAGTCAACATAACATTATTTATGTTTAACTGGGTGGCAAGCAGCTAGATATACAGTATCAAACAAGTTCCATCTGACATGATTATAAATTTTTGTACACATATACAAATTGCCCACGCTGTTAATCTTGCCTCTCTGAAACTGAGTTGGCACATCTGCCAAGGTAAATGCTAGTAGAGGGCTTTACAGTCATGGTCATCTGTTATCCTGGCATATATGTGCTGCATTGGCAGATCTTGTTAAAGCTAAAAGAAAATGTATACAAATCAGTTAATGCAACACATTAATTAGTTATATCATGAATTTCATGTAAATGCAAGTTAATTACTAACTTGTAAATATCTAAGTCTTATTGTCATGGAAGATTATTGTCAAGCAATATACCCTAAGGCATAGTTAATCAATAAAATCTTTATGCAGATCCTGACATATGCTTAAATTAGAGTTTTTACATTTCATACATAAAATGTGAATTACATGATGTGTTACTATTGGGTTGGAGTGCACAAAGATATTGATTCATTTAATTACTCCTACAAGGCATAACTGTTTCAGAAGAAAAACGTAGGAAAAGGTAGATCTTACAAAAAATGATTCCCCCACCCAACCCGTTTTATTACATCTCCTAAGGGAATTGCTTCTTCTTCAGTGAGCTGTGTAATATAGCTGGTCTGAATGTACGAAGCACCCTATAGTCAGTGAGTCTGCACATTGTTCACACCGATGCAATTAGTGATGCACTGAGAGTGTAGAGTCTAACTCTGAAATGGCGCATTAGTCATTGCATTCACTGGGTTTTCCTGCTCAGATTCAACGATGCGAGTGGCATATATCCTCACATATGATCAAAACACAACAAAGCTTTTAAAGTATTTTTAAAATCACTAACAATGCTGAATATGTTTCCTTTCATTGTCTTCGTTAATCAGCAAATGCTGGTAATCTTTTTACTCTGTGGCACGTCTAGTCAAGCATTCATGACACATAAAGCTTGACTGCTCTGACACATCACAGTGTTTTTATAGTGAGGCCTCTTTATACTTGCATAGGGAGGCCTAACTATAAAACAACAC
Source organism: Melanotaenia boesemani (assembly GCF_017639745.1). NCBI lineage: Eukaryota > Metazoa > Chordata > Actinopteri > Atheriniformes > Melanotaeniidae > Melanotaenia > Melanotaenia boesemani. The sequence goes on from NC_055692.1 coordinate 20,739,828, forward strand.
TATATTTCCCCCAATTTAAAGGGTAAACTCCACCCCTGCTTCTCATCATTACTTTTACCTGACTCAAGTGCAAGGGAAGAGAGAAACCGTGGATCCACTGTTATACCTGAAGAGACATGATGTAGCGTGCTCTCAGCTTAGAGAAGCAGAGAAATTCTCATGTGGGAGCTAAGCTAACAGCTACTCAGGAAGGCCACATAGAGGTAGATTTATTTTCAGCCTAATGTGAGTGTGTGTACAGGATTTGCACTGGGTAGTTATTAACTTTGACACTATGTTTTTCAGAGTAAAGGTCATCAGTATTGTTACATTATTGCAAGTATGAAGGCTGCAGTTCTGCTAATGATCAGCTGTGACTCACAATTCCACCAGCCTAATCCTAAAATACCAACTATGACACAGTAAAAGCGAATTTAAAGCCCAAGCACTTTGTAACTATATGTGTGTAGAAGAGGAGTTCAGAACCTAAAAATAGACTCAAACTCGGTGGTTGAAGGTAATAACTAAACTGTTAATTAAAACAAAACTGCAATGATTGCTGTGGTAGACAGTCCAGAGGGCCCATATTATGAAGCATGCTCAGCATATTCTGGGTATCTTTAAAAGCTCAGCAAAATCAGACCAAATTTATTCTATTATTAAAAACTGTTTTGATTGGTACGTAATCCCTTAAAATATCTGTTGTGCTATTATACTCTTAGAATAAGCCATTTATATCTGCTTTCTATGGATGCACATACATAGTATCTACCATATTTGTACTGCTATTTTTACCATGGTGTCTCTGAATGGACAAACAACTCTGTGTTTGAAGTGAGAGAACCCTCTAAAAAAGCAGTATAGGCTTTGTTTGATAGCTGCTTGAGCATTTTTTTTTTTTGGATAAGTAATGCTTTAAAAGACATAGAACAAGACAGTATAAATATACACAATTTTGAAGTAGTTACCTGTATTGCTGTCATTGCTGCACCTGAGGCCACCGTATCCATTAGCAGATGAAAACATGTTCATGTCTGGAGGAATTTTAGCTACTGGTGGCCACTGTTCCTTCACAACTGTACCTGTACTTTACCTTTATATGATCAAGTTTAAATAACCTTAAAGGTCCCATATTATACATTTTTTCAACAACTTCATATGGGTGTCAGAGGTCCAACAATATTGTTTTCAAAGTGCTTTCTCCAAATTCAGGCTTGGTCCTTAAAAGTAGCTCTAGTGAGCTCTATTGAGAACGGGCTGTTTCTGTGTCTAAACCAGGGGTGCCCAAATTCGGTCCTCGAGATCTACCATCCTGCAACTTTTAGATGCAACCCTTCTCCAACACACCTGAATCAGATGTCATCTGCATGTCATTCAGCTCTGCAGAGGCCTGGTAACGAGCCAGTCATTTGATTCAGGTGTGTTGGAGAAGGGTTGCATCTAAAAGTTGCAGGATGGTAGATCTCGAGGACCGAACTTGGGCACCCCTGGTCTAAACCTTTAAATGTTCATGAGTGGTGAAAAATCTCAGACTCACCCGTTTGAGCACACAATTGCTGAAATGTGGAGGAAGCAAGTGAGAGAGGTGACAGAATTTTCTCACTTTTGGGCCTAAGACACAGTCTATGAGGACACATATGACCGTTATAAAACCTTTAGAAAGTGAATTTTGCATAATATGGGACCTTTAACAATGGAGACTTGGTTAAACAATACTGCAACACTAAATATCAACTTAGTAAATCTACCAATGTTTTGTGAATCTGGATAAGTGCATGCTCATGTAAAATGGGTGGACTTGACAGCAGATGACCAATCACAATTGCATATTCCCAACAGACTGAAAAGCAACACATCTGCTGCAACCAAAGTAGGGAGTAGAGAGAAGATCTAACCATTTATGATTATATTTTATTAAATGGGTGTGCTGCGCATCTTTTCTTGAGAGGCCTGATAAAGATTAATGTGTTTTAATTCTCTCAGATGAAACACTGGCTGTTTTAAATCAAACATACACTGCAGGAAAAGATGGCAGGAAATGTTTTATGGTTCAGTCACTGATGAAAAAAAATCTTTAAAGGTTTGCAAAACAAACTTTAGAATAGTGTCTGTTTTAATCTGCATTTGCATCCCTTTCTGATGACACATCTCTTATAAAGATAAAGATCAGCAAAAATCAAAGAACACAGTCCATTTTTAACTAAAAGAGGTGGAGAGTGGCTCTGTCACTGTCCATTCAACTGTTTTTCTTTTTTTTCTTTTTCCCCTAAGAGACTTGTGTGGAAGCTGTCAGCGGCCGGACTTGAATGTTTTTATGTAACCGTTTTCTCGTGATAACGGGATAATTAATCTCGTTACCTTAAGATACAATATCCCGTCATGGACTGAGAGCTGCTTCCAGTCCATCACAGAAGCAAAACAGAGAAACAAACATTCAATCAGACTCACAGTTGTTCCTAGTGAGAATTTAGAGACTCAAATCAGCCTAACATGCATGTCTTTGGACTGTTGGAAGTAGCTGCGAGAGAACCCATGCATACATGGGAAGAACAAACAAATTCCCCACACGTTCCCTCCAAAAATCTACTTGTCATTAATATATAAAATTATAAAAATAATTTAGATTATGTACAATAATACATTATATTGGATTTTATTGAGTTTGTTTGTGGTCTACTAGAAGAATCACGGACCTCCTTCAAGCGCTCCTTCACGGTTTGGAGACAGCAGTCTGGCTCTGAAAAAGCTCTGCAGGGCTGTCAGTCTTCTTGGGGGAACAGAGTTGTTCTGTACTGGGATGCCTCAGTACAGAAATGGATGCAGATGTCAGATCGAGCAGCATCCATCACTGATCAATATGTCCGATTTTACATCTATCAAGTCTGACTAAGGCTGAAATTGCGACTGTTAAGTTTTACCAATAACTCATTCACAGAATTACACATACATCATGTCTGTAGCCCCTCCCATCAGATGTCATGGGGTCTGTTTTGATCATTAAAATCAGGTGTCAGACACTTTTTTTAACCTACCTTAACATCTTAAAAAAACAATGTTTGTTTTCTGGCGATAACAAGATAAATTATCCCATTATCACGAGAAAACAGTCCTTGTTATCTTTATAACAACTGAAAAAGAATAATAGTCAATAACGGCCGCTTGCTTCCCTAGACTTGTTTGTTTGATAGGCAGTGTTTTTATATGTGCAGACCTCTTATGCATGTTGTTGGGCGGAGGTTTAAATGACATAAATTGTGCTGGAGATCACTTGGAAGGTTTTGCAGGTGCACACTAAAACTTTATGGCTATTTAAACAAAATAGTCATTAGTTAAATCAGTGACTCACTAACTCATCTGCCTGATTTTTCCTCCCTTACAGCACAAAAACATTTTCACCTTGTTATTTATCACTTGTATATCCATTTACATTTTCAGTCTCTTTAGTGACAAAACTCTTGCATCCATATGTCTTACTAAATGTGGGCTAGTTTGGCTGTTGTTACATCAATGCAGAGCTGTGCTTTTGAAAGTCTACAACACCATGTTACTAAAACAGATTAAAATGTGACTGTCGTGCATTAAGACTATATAAACATTTCTACAAAAAAAATGTAGCTCTTGTCACATGCTCTTACAATTTGCATCACTGGAATTGCTAACTTGTAAGTTGTTTTTAGAAGAATTATTCAGTGTTGCATGTCATTTTGTTTTCTTCTCACTCATTACAATAGCAACCATCTGGAGATTTGGCCCTATGGCACTCTATTTTTTTTAATTAGTTCAGCAAGTAAACATAGCTTCAGATGCTGTTCCTATTGATTTGTTTTTTTGTGTGTAGCACAGTAGGACAAATGAAGATAAAAAACCTGTGCAGTCAATAAAAAAGATTTATTTAAAATGTTTAATAAGCCAGTCTGCAAGGACAGTTGCCTTAATCTACATTTGACTAGGTTAGTACAATAAGACAGTAATGAAAATCCCAGATTTAAACTGATATCTGTATGATGCAGAGGGGTATGTCCTCTTAAGAAGTGTGTTAGCAGCTGTATCTGTTATTAGGAAATAGGAGTTGGCTGGACAGAGATGACATGGCACACGAGACAGCTCATATTTTAAGATTACTGCATAATGTTTATTTTTCCATACAAATAATTTAAGTCAAGTACAAGGTTTTGTTTCTGAAACATGACCATCATCACTATTTTGGATGATCAGAATCCTATTTAAATCATTCCATGCTACAATGCTACAAGGAAGCTGTTGAGTTTTTAACGAGGGCACACTTTATCTTCAATAAACATTTAGGAAGAGATTAGTTTCATTGGGATAAATTAAGACCATTCTCTTCTGCGGATGGATGAATCAACTCTGAGATAATTTTATCGAATAAAAGAAACAGAGTTTGTTGTCAGCTGTGCTGTACTGGACTTAGTCATTTGATTTGGAAAGTGTGCCCAGCAAAATTGGAGAAATGACAATACCCGGTTAGTTTACATCAAAAGTATGCTCACAGACTCTGAGGAGAAAGCATTCTTGTATCACACCCTCTTATTGTTGCCTGTAGCCTTTTGTCAACATGGGATGATGCTCTATATGAACATGAGTCAATGCTTCTGGAAGTGCTGGGAACTGCTCGGGGAAGTTCAGTAATATATTAAGTTGGGCACTTTTAATTCAAATAAACAATTTTAATTCCTCTGCTGAAAAACAAATACAATCAAATGCATAAAACTGATAAATTCTTTAAAAGATGATAAATACAATTTCTAAAGCAGAAAATTATGCAAATCAAGTGAAAGACAAGAGACACTGGACAAATACTAGACAATTGCGGTGATACATCAAACCTCAGACTGGTTCTTTAAGTCAGACTGTAAGAAGGTTCCTGGTCCAAATCTTGTCTATGGTTCCTAAGTGTAAAATTTCCATGCTATTTATGTCTGTATTTTAAAAAAAAACTTTCTCCAAATGTTCCAGTCTTCTCACAGAGTCAAAGGACATGCTTGACAGGATGACCTGTGACTTTAAACTGACCATAGGTATGAATGACAGGATCTCAATGTGTTAACCCAAACATTCAAGGTATGCTTCTCACGCTAAATGACTGTTGGGTTAGGCTCCATATTTGAAAAACTTCAGCTGTACTGACAATGTGCTTCTTTGGCTTTGGTACCTTTCACCGTCTCATTGGGTCATCAGTGGTGTGTTGTGTTCCTGAGTTACAGCCTTCTTCTAAGTGTGTATTTTACAACACTGTTTGGAACAAATGTGTTTCATATAAAGCAATCCCAAAGAAGTAAATCTTATTTCATCATTTAAGCCAAATTAACCATTTATTAGATGCCAGTAGTAATTAATGAAGGGGATTAATAACAGAAATGAGAATTTGGTGACTAATAAGAAAAACAGAGATGACCTGGAACAGTTGTGCGAAATAAGAAGGATCATTTTAGTTAATGTCTAGTTGTATCCATCTGAAGTGATGCTTGTGCTGTGCACAGTCTGAACTTGAAAAGACTAATCTCTCATATTCAACCTGCTGACAGTGCCCACTGGGTATCAATGGAAAGCTGCTTTTGTAGAGTTTTGACCCATAAATCGAATATATTCCTTTGCCTTAGAGGAATAGTTTTCGGTGACTTTTACACTTCTTTCTCTAGAAGCCTTAACTGACTAAATTAAGCTAAATCTGAACTAAATGCTGCAAGTATGTTAAGTATATCGACATTATTTATGAGACTGAGTGATCTGTAAAACCTTTGAGTATGCAAACCTTAAAGAGGTGAGTTACTGCCTTTTATTCCCATGGCCTTCAAAAGCATCCTCCCGGATCACTAACCTTTCCTAGACTGAAATCTCTTGAGTCCAAAAAGTAGATGCCACAGTAATATAATCAACATGGAGAAGGCCCCAGAGATACAGTTCATCCATTCTTTCTCTCTGTATGCTGACAAGTGGGTTATTTCAACTATAATTCTTTCAAAAAATGCATCCCCATGAAAGATTTAACATATAGACATCAATACACTATGCCCTTCCTGTATATCCACAGCATCAAGCTTCAGCCGACACCCATGTTCATAAAACTTGACGTATCATCCATCATTTAATGGCCATGTATAACTGGGATGGATGGTGGATGATAACAACCACATTGAACCTGTTGATGCCGCCTAAATGCAAGTTAATTTTCTTTTCCTGCTGTGTTCAAAGTATCAAACAGCATTTTCCATCCAGGTTCACATGTTCTTTTCTTTGGCTGCTGGATGACACAATGCATGAGATTGTGTATCTAAAGCTTTGTTCAAATTGCAATCTCAAATAAGATCCAGATTTAATTTAGAAAATCCGAACGGCAAAATTCTGATTTTTGGCAGTCCGACTTGAAAATTAGGAGTTGGAAGTGGAATCAAATTTAAATTCAGATTTCTACAAATGCACATCAGTCTGGGCACTCTGGTAACTCGCATTTGGTTTTTACAATGTCCTCTGGATCACTTACAATGTCATCCATATCAAAGTCATATCAAGAGCAACAGCCATGCTAAACAGAATCAGAGCTGCTGCTGTTCTAGCGAAGCAAAATGGAAGACGACATGAAGAACAACAGTATGTGGAGAGAGAATTAGATCAATTGTCTGCTGGTACTTTTGAGGATGGCTTTTGTTTAAGCAAAAAAAAAAAAAGGGAGGGAACCTTCGGCTGAAAAACCACACTAAGACTGTAATTACGCTGTTACTGAAACCAAAGCAGCCCATGCAAATAGGTTTGTATTGTCTGGACACAGAAACCAGGCCTTTGACACGAAAGTATGGACAGTTTGTCCTCACGATATGGTTTGAGAAACTAAACAGAATAACCTGCAAGCTGACCAAACCCTAAAGCCCTTTGGTAATGGAAAATCTTTTTTTTTTTATTTTTTGTCTTTGTCTCAACAAAAAAGTGTGCATTCAGTGGTTCAGCTATCTCCTTGATGGAGTTCATCATCTCCGGTGCACTGCAGAAACACATTTAGCCAAAGGCACACAAATGCTGGCAACCCAGTTCTGTCAAGCAGGTGTTGTGTGTTCTGAGAATTGCTGCCTTCTACCACAAAGAAATGGTACGTTTTAGTGGCAGTACCATTTTTTGCTCTACAATGCCTTTTTCACCAGGATTCTTACAGCCAGTACAGTGTGTTACAGAGTGATACTTTTATCATCGTGGTAATTTGGAATAGATAAAATAATGACCTGTTCATTTGAAAAACCTAATTACAAAATGTCAAAAATATTAAACAAGAATTCTATGTGTCCATCGGCTTTCACACTGTTGGAGAAATGGAAATATTGACATTGAAGGGATATATGGTGTGAAACCTGTGCTAGAAAGGTAATAACATGAGCAGGACCCTGTTGAGTGTTTCAGTATAATCACAGCTGTATCTGTAGCAGGTCACTTTACTTGTGTGTTGTCACTTTCTTTTCCTGTCTTTGTTTATGGTTCCCCCTACTGTGCTTTCTCCTGTGGTCTGTGAGCTCCAGCGGAGAGCACATTTCTCCCAATGTGCAAGCATTACCTTACCTGCTAAACTGCCATTATTTACCTCAGTTCTGCCCGAGGAAACCTCCACTATCATGGTACTCCTTGATTGTGTGGGCTCTCCAAATGTTAATCTGCATTTTCTCGCGTTTTTAGGATCTTGTTAATCTATTATTCTGTCATCCATAAAAGAAACATGATTTACCCATGTACACACTCAACAGCATCAGCATATTTTCAGAAAATCTCTAAAATGCAATCTATCTTTATACACCACAGAAACCTTGAATTTGTGCTTTATAGTGTAAGCTGTCAATATTGTTTACGATTCCACAATGACTACAAGAGCATGTGGATTAAAGTCCCCCCTTCAAAAGCTCACTGTAAAAGACTTTTGAGCAAAAAGTGATGCAATTCCACACCTGGTGCTAAATCACTGCATGTTCACTGACTAGAAACAATGACTACATCCTGACTTTAACATTATCATCATGTATTGTAGGGTGTGGAGTTCTTACAAAGTTTTCAAACATGTTCACATCATGTCATCTGAGGCAGATGCGATTATTGGGGTGCCACAGCCTCACAAGACACATATTTATCACTTTAAGAAGATAATTGGGTGTGAAAACCTTAGAGACAGGGGGTAATAAATGAACCACCAGAAATAAATTACGATCATGGCTTGTTATGTAACCTTTTTGGGGTGTGAATAAATTTGTGAAGTTGCAAATGAAGTGAAACCTTTATTTCTTTTATTTTTTTTTTGTGTCTGCACATGGCCATGTCTAAACAACCAAGTATATTAGAACATTACACATTTGGTTTTTATTCATCTATGTTTAATAATAATTTACTTTATAGGTGTATGCACATCATGTGGAACATACTTATTGTAAGGAATCTACTTCATCAAATAATACAAGTTATATATAAAGGATATAAGAAAATAAACATATATTTCAGAAATTTTCCGTAATAGCTCAGTGCATGGTTGTAGTATCCAGGACATTAGTAGAGCATCATAAGTCTATAGGGACACAGAAATAATTTCATGTTTTCTTCTTCTTAATTTCCTGCCAGTGAAGATAGCCACCATCTATAAACTCTTCACTGCTGCCCACAAACTGAGATGTAATTCAGAATTTAGCATCCTGACTGTGGAAAGTGAATACTTGCCAAGCAATTGGCTGACTGGGACAAATGAAGTGATGTGCGAGGATGAGACACAATCACTCTGTTTCAGCCTTGTTTATTTGTTTGTCTGAGGCATATTTATTATAACCTGGCACAGACCCTTCCACAGTCCTTAACAGCACTTGTCAGAAAATTTCTAGTGCCGTTGTTGTATGACTAGGAAGACTGTAAAACTGAAAGTAACTGCTGTCTCGTAGTAGATTTCTCTTTACTATGTGAGCATGTTAAGGTACATAATTAAGTAATCAGCTTATGCCAGCTGGAACATTTGGCAGCTCAGTCTGATGGATTTAGTTGGACTCTTAAAAACATCTTGAAAGATTCTGTTTCAGTTTCCCTCTGTGTAATCTCATCCCCTGCCAGGCGAGAAAAAAGGCTTAAGATTGGATGGTACCCAAAAGGTCCAGGTCTTTTTTTTTTTGACCTGTAGTGCTCTAAGGCAAAAAAATAAAAAAAAACAAACTGTTGCATCATACATTTCATCATATATATTTCTACCTTCACCCACTTCTCTTCCACTTCCCTTTAGCTACTATGCTAAATATGCTACAGTCAAATTAAAATATTGAAGAAACTCAAAGTCGTCATTCAATGGTGATGACTTTAATAAGTGATCATGGCTTTTGGCTTGTCTAGTATTACTCGTGCATTGCTAATAGTAACAAAACTTCCTTATCATGCACTCTTACAAGTCCCGCTCTGCAACTTGACTGGGTATTTGCTATATGTATGAAATCAGAGTTTGTGTTTTTTAAAGACGATCCAGCTCACTGGTTTGCAATAAGCAATCCAGACTATAGTATTTAATGATTGCTAAGATATTCCCGCTGTTTCAACTCTACAACAAAACAGCTGTCTTGATTAATAGGAATACTTACTTCATCATTAAGGCTGATTAATTCCATTAGTCTGTGAGGCTTTAAGTCATTCAGTAATGGCAATGAGAATCAATTATTTGCCATAGCAACCAGTAGAAAGAAGATACAGACTGTGGTACATTAACAAATGCCCATGATGATAACTAAATACACAATCTGTTCAGTTCCAGCAGTTGTGTGAATATAAATGTAAAACACTGCAATACATAACCATCCGAGTTTACTTTTTAAAAGCCAGACATCATACATGCCTGTGTGCACAGACATGGTCTTTGGAAATAGAAGTTATTGATTTTCTCACCCCATCTTTACAGCATCTCCCCCTTCCTGTCGGCACAGCATGTAATATGAGACTGCAAGTTTTCCTTTACCCACAGCAATCAATTTTGCTCAACTGAGCTCCATGGCATAAGTACCTCTTGCCTCCTACATACATCACTGCATACCATCACCCTAAAGAAAGCTTTGAGCAAAAAAAAAAAAAAAAAAACATCTGAATCAGGATCCAACCAATCTAATAACAAAGTATGTATGACTATAGTGTGGATGGTGTCATTGCTAGGGAGGTTTTAAACCAAGAAAGTCAAAATAATCAAAAAAAATAACTTAGATCTTCCATTCCCAGAAAGATGATCCATGTGACAATTTCTTCTGTGCTATGATTTTATAGCTAAAAGTGAGTTGTGGTTTCTCACCCCAAAGCAATGAGCATTTACTAACTTTTATCAAAGGGGAAAAATCCAATATATGAGACTGCATGTGAGGGCATATCAAGCATGATGGAGCTTGATATATAACCTAAATTCCATTAACCCACATCAATCTTACAAACTGTTAAACACAAAGATTGTGAGATAAACACTCAGTTAGAGGCCTGGCTCATCTTTTTTAAACAAATGCTAAGCCACCAGTTACTGTAATGAAAACAAATGGATTGACAAGTTTTATAGAGATAGAGAGCCTGGTCTGGATCCAAAGATAACAGGGCTATACTCAACAACTGCAATGGAGGCAATGCAGGAGATGGATCCAAAAAGGTTGGCATGGAAATAAAAAAGAGATTACTATTACTGAATGTTTCTAAGAATGACTGCTAGAGGTAGCACAGGAAGATAGGATTTTTAGGGTAAATTTAATTTGCAAATTATACTATACCCATAAAGGAAAGTTTTCCTCACGTAATTATATCAAAGCCATTGAAATACATTGCAATTTACACTCCATCAATTAATATGCTGGTGCAGTAAGAGCTAATTCTTCAGCACAGCAAAAGTCAGCTGTCTGCAAAACAACTTGGCTTGCTGTTCAGTTCCCTGCTAATACATTGATTCTCTTCACAGCAAATAACAATAGATAGCAGGGTAGCTCAAATTATATCTTACCTGTAGCCACTGTGATTGGTCACTATGTCCAGCTGTCCATGCATTAACCTTGCCTTGTTTGTCCAAACGGGCCTTTCCAGGCTCCCAAGTGAACATGTCCATGTTGAGTGTTCTGAAGATGCTGGAAGCAGTGACCTGATAGTCCTGGACATGGCCTGATTTCATCCCCAGTGGTTCAGAACAGCCTTGTAAAAACAAAAGTAAACAGATTCTTCCAGCTGTTTGAACCATTCAACCCCACCACCCCAAAACAAGAAGTTACTTTGGTTTTCTAAGTGACAGAGTGAGAACAAACTCTCAAATCACCTTTACAAATGATGATTAGTATATTCTGTTGGTGAATAAAGATCACTCACCTGTTAACTCACATCCAAGCAGCTCCATCCGTAAGGTACAGTGCCTCCTGCAGACTTGTGGGTAAATGCGCACATACTGGGCTTCAATGGGAGGTGTGAAAGAGTTGGCTGAGGGAGCATTGTTATCAACATTTCCTCTGAAAATCTGTTGTAAGGGATAAAATAACAGCAGTTGTGGACGGGAAAGATGGTGAAACAGATCACTTTGCTATCCTGTGACAGTCTGCCACTGTCTCTAGTGTCTACTCAACACTCAACAAATTGCTGTCATTCAAGGTCAATGAGCTGGAATTACAGGGAAAACTAGCCAATTTCCTGCACCATTTCAGCCAGCTAGTTCATAAGAATAGTGGTGTGTTTTAAATTAATGGCTCTATTATATTGTTATACCTGCAAGAGTTCCAATCTAATAATTGAAGATAGCGTTACTAGTTCAGCTTGAAAGATCATAGAGAATCATAAACATCCTTTCTTTCAGAATGTCTTCACTGACAAAAAAATGAAAAAAAAAGATAGAAAGAGATAAGATTAATTCAAATACAGAGAAAGAGTTTTTATGTATTTTGAGTTTGTCAAGAAGTTTGGAAAACTGGTTATTTCATAGCTTGACCAAACAGAGGGCAGCATCAGTCTGGTGTCAGGAATTATTGGTTTATTTGGTGGCTGCTCATCTACAAATAGCATAAAAATTCAATCTAAATGTCATAAACGTGGAGAGGGGTAAAGGGCAGCAGGGTGAGCCTAGTGTGTGCTTGCTAATTAAAAAGCTATCATACTCTGTCCTCCACCTTACCCTTGAATGTGCACAAGTCCACAGCCTCTAGTCTATGAGCGTGTGTGTATAAGTGTGTGTCTTTGTCACTATATTAAAGAGTAAGAAGCAGTAAGTGACAGATATTTGTATCCATGTGCCCATATGTGCATCTTACCATATCCTCATCTTTGCCCTTGACTTTGTATGTTCTCCAGGTCTTCCCATCATCACTGTAGGCTACTTTGTAAGACTTGACGTACTCTGGGCTGCCGATACGCTTTGCACCCTGGGTAATTAGGCCTGTGACTCTCATTCTCCTCTGGAGGTTTATCTGTAAAAAAAAAAAAAAAAAAAAAAAAAAAAGGCAAGGAAATTATATTACATTTTTTGTCTAACCATTTAAATGTGTGTCTGTAGACACAAGCTGTGTGTGCATGCTTGTCATGGAAATCAATTCAACCCCTTGTATCTTTTCTGTCAGGGCCATCCATCTTCTTCAGAAAGTCTGAGATCAAATGTAACATTTAATCAATCCTCATGCTCCAGGTCCAGTGTCTCCACCCTGTGCAAAATGCCGGTACAGTGCTTTTTATAAAATAACTTGGTGAGACAAGAGGAAAAGACCAGAATGAAAAACAAAATTCGAACCATTTATCCCTCAGAGCAAACAAAGCAGGACTTTAACTGTATGTATACATATTTTCCTCCCACATTGACGTTAGTGTAGACAGTATTTGGAATCTAATAGCAAAAACAATATAGGTGTAATACAGTTATTTACAGTTAAGGCAGCGTTTTTCTGTTTTCGAGTGATCAAAAATATGCTTCATGAAAATTACATAAAACAGATGACTTATGTGAGGATCATGTTTGTGGACTTTAGCCCACGGTTCAACATGATCACTACAGAATTCCTCCACATGACACAAACCCAGCGCACAGTCCAAGCCTCCACATGCCAGTGTATCACAAACTTCCTGACAGACAGGAGGCAGCAGGTAAGGCTGGAATACATCACATTCAACATCTTGACACTTCGTATTGGTGCCTCGCAGGAATGTGCACTCCCTCCCTACGGATCTTCTCACTCTATATCAATGACTGCACTTTAAAGATCTGTTAAACTTCTCAAGTAGGCACACAACACAGTGGTTATTGGCCTCTTCAGAGATGATGATGAGCCTGCATAAAGATGGAAGGCTGAACAGATGATCCTCTGGTGTGGTCAGAACAATTTGGAGCTGAACCAACTCAAGACTGTTGAAATGACAATGGTCTTTAGGAGGAGCTCCCATCACCATAAGAAACAACACTGTGACATCCTTTGGGTTTCTTGGATCCATGATTTTTCAGGCTCTGAAGTGGATATCAAAAACAGATAGGGTCAACAAAAAGGCCCAGCAGAGCTAGGGAAGCTAAACCTGCCTCAGGAGTTGCTGATCCAGTTTTACACAGTAGTCATCCAGTCAGTTATCTGCACATCCTTGATTGGCTGGTTTGGCTCAGCCACCAAACAGGACAGATATAGACTAGAAAGGACAAACATGACTGCAGAGAAAATTACTGGTGCCAAACTGCCCTCCATCCAAGACTTGTATTCCTCCAGTCAGAAAACAGGCAGCAGACATCACTGCTGACCCATCACAACCTTTTCAGACGTTTTTCCTCTGGTAGGCACAACCAAACACTACAAAATACGATATGTTGGCACTACCAAACACAAAAACAGTTTTTATTCTTAGGCCATCATGGTGACGAACACCTGAATCTATTATCCATTGTCAATAATCACATAATCAATAATTTCATGTCACACTCTCACTGCCACGCCCCGTTTGCTGTAACATGATCTTGCTGTAAATATCATACATTACCCATGCAAAAAACTTGGACATGTGCATGCTGCATCAAGCAGTGAAAACATCTAAGGAGATTGCAGATACTACTAAAATTGTGTTTAGAACTGTCCAACAAATTATTAAAAACTGGAAGGATAGTGGGAAACCATTGTCTTCCATGAAGAAATGTGGTTAGAAAAACACCCTGTTCAGCAGCAAGTTACGGAACTCTAATGTACCGTATATCAGCACAAAGCTGCTATTATTAACCAGTATACAGGTAGTTTACAAAGGTAGTCCCAATGGGACATGCAGTCTCATTTAAGAGACACCTGTTTACCTAACCTAACATGCATGTCATTGGTTGCCACCTTCCACCTAATACCATTGTTAATATTACTATTTAAACAAACAAAACCTGTGTGCATAATATAGAATATAGACTAATACAGAACAATGCTATAACTACTATTATTAGTTTTATTAACATTATTTAACATGCTGAGGGCTCAACCCTGCAAGGCAAGTTGTAAAAGAGCAGGAGAGAGAGAGCAAATGCCTGATGGATACCAAGCATGTTTAACCAGACTCTACAAACACCACCACCACAAAAGCAGCTGAAAAGATTATTGAAAGTCACCAGAAACCTGGCACTGAAAAAAAAAAGTTACAGCATTATAATGATCTAAATTAAAACCACATCAACTGACTTTATGTCGTCAGACTAAAATAAAAAACAACACCTTTGTAGAAGTGTTAAAATAACGTCAGAGCAGAACAACTTGGCCGTAAAGAGAAGCTCTCTGTCTAATTCATGGCAGAGAATCTATTCTTGACTTGACTGGTACTGGTATTTCTCTGGCACAATATTCAAACTCATTTATGAAAGACTTACATTTTGTACTCACATGTCAGTATCCTATTGTATTCACAATGCTGAATTTGCAGCTGGCAGGTGAATAACTAAAATATTCAACCCTTAAAGTTTACTTTCAGCTGTTTTATGTTACATATTTTATGGAATATGAAATTATATAAAAATAGCACATACCAGAGCATGATGGCCTCTCAACGCTGAGATTATATGTTGTTCAGGTGCTCACATCCCATCATACTGTATTAGTCAATACGTTTTCAGGACCAACAAAGCTGAAATAAAACCTCAACAGTCTACCTCCAGTCATAATAATTCAGCAGAATTGAGAGATCTTTGCTGAACACAGTCTCTGCTCACAATCTGTCATTGCTAGTTGAAAAGAATGCCACTCGCTTTGTAATTCTGGTGAGCTTATATAAAAAATGAGATGACAGATGACGGTTGATGACAGCTCACCTAACTGTGACCAAAACTGGTGACTAAGGAGCCATGCCATGAGTAGTTACTCATTCACAGTATTCACATTCAGATGGCTTCAAACTGATCTAAAGGCAGCTTTTTATCTTAAGCTGTGAAATTTGGTTATGGCCTTTGCCATCATCAAACAGAAACATGCAGCCTTAACATCCCTCTTCAGGTGGCTTCACAACCATTGACAGTTTAAATAATGCAACCAGTACATCTCTCGTGATAGGACGGTAAGAATGTCATTATTTTAAACATATTCAAGAAATAAGACAATACGGCCTGCACATATGGATATCCATACAGTAAGTTTTCATACAGAAAAGAACCAAAGAAGAAGAAAACATTACTGGGCTATTTCAGACTAGTCTACCAACTATTTCCCCAACACAAAAGCCTTGTCCTTGACATAAACAGTGATTACAAAAACATTCACACAAAGCTGCTTTAATAACACACACACACACGCATACAAATAAATAAATAAATAAAAAATAAAACTGGAGGAAAAAAGTGAAAAGAAAATTTTTATTGCTAACCTTCTGACATCAAAAAGAAAAAATAAAATAGCTGTCAAGACCTCTGTTGCTGCAGAACCAACAAGCTGCAGTTACACAGTTTAAAGTAACTATCCAGCGATGATACATTAACCAGAAAAAGGCAAATCAGTGAAAGAAGCGAATTTAAATGGAAAAAAACAACAAACAAAAAACATCTGTGAATTGGGTCTGAAATTCAATGTGTTTTGAAGGAGTAGAATATTTATATTAAAGTACAGAAATTATTTTAAAGCCAATCCAAGACATTTTGAATATCTGTGGCTTTTCACTTAAAATGGAATTTTAAGGTCGTAAACTCGTTTTCACAGTGACAAATTGTAGCACAACTCAAAATCATGCAATTTATAAGTAAAATGTTAGAGCACAAGGACAAAAATGTCCTCAAGCCTGTTCATGTTTAATCTATTAATGGAAAATAATTGTATTTATATTTAAATTGATTGCCATTATGCCTACTAGACTACGTCAGATGTATTTTTGATTTACTTCCTTTAACAAACATGTCATGTTAATTTCACATAAGGAGATCTGACCCTTACTTTGACAATCATAGCATTTCTTATTTCCTCTTAATCGTTTTAACAGTGATACGTACTTTACATCTTAGACTAATTGGAAACACTGTCACCGAAAGACTACTTGGGACTGATCCTTGAAAAGTTTTAATGCACCTCTGTCATGTCAGTGCTAATAAAGATGCATTTTCTGGTTTAAGTGAGGAATCATGCAAAGCATCCTCCTTATGTGGACCTTTATTATTTGACATATGTGTGTGTGTAAAAGAAAATTCTAAACCAGTAGTATTACTTGAGGATGTGCAAAGACACTCAGATATTACACTTAAAATAAACACAAAAGCTAAATTACTACCGAATACATGTGTTTGAAGCAAAAATTTCACAAATTGCCATCAGTCTCAAATATAGTGTACAGTTCAGTCCAAATCTAGGGTCTCATAGAGGGAGCATCATGATTTGGGTCTGTTTCAGTACTTCACGACCAGGATGCTCTGCAGTTATGGATACACAATGAATTCAAAGTATTTTCCATAAAACCTTTATAGGAGGAGAATATCAGGGCAGGAGGTCAGGACTTAAAACTTGGTTTCAAACAAGATGATGGAGTGAAACAATTACCTGAAGCACATGCATTTTAATTTGGTGGTAAAAAGTAGGAAATTTCCTCTTTTGCAATGGTCAGGTTTCAGTCCTAAATCTAGCTCTGTGAATATTAGCTGGCAGGTCCTGAAGGAGGGTTCAGACATATGAAATCTTATTAGGTACTCTCTAGCTGCCTGGTAAAAGAGGTTCTACAAATTCAATTCAATGTTCTGTAGACATAAACAATGCAGCTTTTACTTTTAGTTGTCATTTTGTGATGTTTTACAATTGTGAAAAATACATCATAATAATTAATTGAGAAACCTATGAAAATTTAAGAGGAACAAACTTTCATTTTCCTCTTACTGTACAAAGTATACGTTACAATAATACAGTGTGAAAACATGCATGATACACCTGTCTGTTTTGTTTATAAATTAATAAATAATATAAACCACAGCAAATAAAGAATTCTGTACCCTAGTTGTATTCTCTTTGAGTTTTCTGCAGAGACAAAAACAAAAAGTTTAAAATGAACTCTTACCCTCTCACCCTTTCAACTCTTTCTCTTTTCAAACATGCATAAAATACCTTCAGTATATTGTTTCCTCAGTAAACTGTGTCTTTTAAGAAATAGTTTCTACATCAAATGAATTCTGATCTTAAACATAAAAAGATAGCTTGCTATGAGAAAAAGAAGCATGGTACAATTCAACTTAGGAACTGTGTGGTTGGCTGTACTTCCCACTCCAACTACAGGGACACAGAGTTTTAAAAAACATCTGATATTAATAGTAAATTCTGATATAGAACCAGGTATTTAGCCATACAAATGAAATGACCCAATAAATAAAGTCTTTAACCCACATGTCATGTATAAAGACAGAAAAAATACACACAAACAAAACAGAGAATCCTGCTTTGTTTGCATTTGTGTTTTTCATCTAGATTTATAGCAGAGTGCCATAAAATATAAAATGTCAGAACCAAATTTGATTTATTTGTAACGACCAGAGCTAAAACACATAGTCAATAAAGGACATCTTGGCTCTGAAGAATTATAATGGCTATTTTTCAGTTTCTTGACATTTTACAGACAGAATGGATAATCAATGCATCAAGAAAATCATCAGCAGTACAGTCAATAAGGAATTTAATTGTAGTTGCAGCCCCAGCAGAGTTAAAAAAAAAAAAAGGAAAAACAGTATACAAACAGAAAATCTAATATTTCTGTGACTGTGTAAGTGACTCATACACAAATGTAATAGACTTCTCGTGTGTTGAGTTATGTACATAAGACTCAGGAGTATTTAAACTGTGACAATGTACTCATTTGTCGAGCATACTGGGATCTAGAGGAAGTCTAGAAGGAGTTGCAGTTTAATAGTAAAAACTATATTGTCCTTGAAAGAGCCTATAGACATGTGTCTCGTTAATACTGTAACACATAAAATGTACTACTTGAGCATGTAGATCTTCATAAAGCCACATTTCTCTCATTGCAAATAATTCTCAAACAGGAACATTTTCTTATGTTCTTTCTATGATGTAGTTGTTTTCTGAATGGATACAGAATGGCCCATAATCTTGTGTTGCTCTTTTCTAACTTCAGCACTAGTCAAAGCACCTTACCGTGCTTTATTTCACATTCACACATATTTAACACCAACAGTGTTGAAAGGAGCTTGCCTAAGAGCAAATTTGGCTTCAATGGCTTGCCCAAGGACACTTTGGCATGCAAAGGTGCCAGTGATTGGACCAACCTGCTCTACAGGCAGGCCCACGGTAGCCTTACAGATGGCCAACACAACACTGTTGTAAAAACTAATGAATTAATCACAGGTCAGATCGGTTATTGCTCTCAGTAGTAACTGTGCTTGTGTAATGTATAGGGAGCTAAAGGATCTATTCAGGTAGAGCCATGCTTTGATTATAAAGTTAACTGTGATAAAAGGCCTTGTCAGACTTACATATTAGCAAAAGTAGCTTACAGAATGCAGGCACAAAAACAGTAAAAGTTTAAAATAAAGGTTACACTGAAATGGAAGAAGAAAAAGCTAGCCAGAAAAGAAAATAGACCCACTGGGACAAAGTGCAATGCTATTAGCTGTTAGAAAAAGCAGGTGTTTCAGCAGCCTGTTGCACTAAGTTGGAAACTGAATGGCTGTTTAAGTAAGTTCAAATAGTTTATTTTTCTATTTCAGTTATTTCAGCACATTGGAATTTCATAACTTAATAATCACATCACTTATTTGTGTTGTCTATCATCCTGAAACATGGCAAAAAAAAAGAATACTGTTAAAACAATTATTGTAATTAAATCATACTTATGTGAGAGAAGAAGTTCATTTAGTCAGTTTGGCTGGAAAAACAGCCACTTCTGGTCAGAGCAAAACAACACTGCTCAACTGTTTTTCAGCAGCTTAAAACTGATAGAGATCTGCATCTAAACACATGAAATAAAATGAAAAAAAAAAAGCTCTTTGTCCTTAGGGAAAATCTGAATGTATTTGTTATTTTTCTTTCTAAATAAAATTCAAAATAATGGTTAGACAGAAAAATGCATTTGAAAAAAATGGTGTTTTCTTTTAAAACAAAAATCAAGTCATTAACTGTGTATCGTCTATTAAAACGTGTACAGGCCTGCTTAACCTTCACAAGTGATTTGTATTGTTTCATTCTTTTAACACAGCTGACTGAAACTATATCTAGCTGATATTGGGGAGGCCGACAGCATATTTCCCTTGAGTGTTCAAATGCAATTTTATGTGTGAGCTAGATGTGGTGCGGGTGTGCTGAAAATTCTCCCAGTGCGTAAGTGTAAACAGGAGCAAGCTCCTGCATACACACAAATCAAAAGCCCACAAACCAACACAAACACAACACATCTTCAGTGTTTGCATCCTTTGAATCCCTGTGATGTATTATTCAAAGAATGTTATTCTATGTTTGTTTATGACTGATGCATTGTTGAGGTTTAAGTAGCTAAAAGGATATCGCACTGGGCAGGCATACAAAGGTTTATACTGTACCAGAATAAAATCATAAAAGTAGCCAGACAAATCTGACCATAATAGGGTTGTCATATGTCAGTATTAACCAGTTTTGCATGACAGACATCCAAACAGTCACACCACATCACTCCAAACTACAAAGGCACACCACTGACTGCTTAGCTTAATGCCAAAACATTGACATGCCTGTACACCTCTGTACTCACATCCCAATTATCCGGGCCCTCTGTAGAAACACACAATGCCAACAGCATCCCACGTGGCATCATTAAAGTCAAACACACAGCAAGCACACAGCTTGAATGTTTCATGTACCGTTCTCTCAACCTTCTCCACGTGCTCCTATTCCCCTTTTCTTATCAATTTATTTATTTGTTTTTATTTATTATTTTTTACAAATCAATTTTTTTGGCCTGTCTTTGTATTCTCTTGTTATTAAATGCAGCCTCTCTTTCTCCAGAGTAGAGCAGAGGAGTATGTTTTTCTATTAGCTGTCTTTTATGGTTCACTGTCTACATATTGTGCACCTACAACAGCATGCTTCATAGCTTGCTGTATGTCATAACACAAGTGACACATGAGTAAAAAATACTATAACCAGGCTGAAAATTTCTAGTCATTCTCACTAAATTTAGCATCTATCTATGTAGAATGTAGAAAAGAATCTTCTAATTGCAGCTTTACAAAGGTTCAACTTTGCACAGTATGTGGGCCATCTTAAGTAATTGTGGTGTGTTCACACTGATAGATTTTGCATTTATGAATCACCATACTGCCAGGTTTTCACTAAACATATTGGACCCCATCTGACCAAATCCATGAAGGCTGATATTATGTAATGTCTTTCTAAACATCCTGCAGTTTGATTAGACAAAATATTCATTTTCAGCTTAAACATAATCCATTTCAGAGGAAGTCATGTAGTTTTAAACCATTTCACCTTTACACACTTTAGTGCAGGGATGTACCCATTTCTGTTGTTTATCATGTACAATATGTAGTATATGATCCTAACTTCATGTGTTACAGAAGCTGTATCAACTCTTATTAGTGTCACTGTGTTGTATATCAGTCAGGGAATAAATAAATTATATTTTATACATTGGTTTGTGTACACCTCAGGCAAGCAAGTGCTATTATCATCACTTCAATCGTTGTCTTGTATAGTGGAATCTACTAAACAGATTCTTAGGGCTACAATTCAGCCACAGCAGACATTAAAAACAGTGGCATCTGGGACATTGCAGGACTTGTGGGGCCAGAACCAAGGGATGCGACAAGTAGGGAATAAATGTTATCGATCTGTTTATGTTGCTCTTTGAAAATAAGCGTTGCCTAATGGCACAGCAAGAAAGTTAACTTTAACAAACACTGAAAAAGAGAAGATTTTAATGTATGAATGCTTGCTGCTATAAATTTGGACTTTTCTTTCAATTTAAAATTATACAGTCGTACAAGAGTAAGGCCCTGTAGCTGGTTATAGAAACACTCCTGGGTGCAGAGAGCAAATAGAGACAGTGAATTTTACATGAAAATTATTATTACTATTACTATTTAAGGTAAAATTAGGCATGGCATGTCTCTCGTGATAGCCTAATAATTTGCAAATCACAATTTACACATAACAAAAGAAATAATTAAAACAATGAATAATTCAAATATTATGTATGCCAGTTCAAATGGTAAGAACATCATAATAAATGTTGCTTAGTGGTAAAATGGAGATTTCTTTTACATCCTAATCTTAATATGAAGCCAGAAATTAATTTATTGCATACTGGACACGACATGACAGCTGGAAATTTGTTTATTTAAAGTAATGTAGTACTGGCATAAAAACTGTAACCCATCTAACACACAAAACAATTTCCTTCGCTAAGTGTAGCCTAATACATGTTTAAATTGTGTTCAGCTCTCATCACATCAGTGCACATAGACATGTTACCATGGTGACATCCTTCCAACTAACAATCGGGATCTCAGGAAGTAACATGCTATCAATTGCATTTATAAACATCCATGCAGTTTTGTTAACTTACCAGTGTGAATTAATGTATCTTGAACAACGGCACACAAAGCTGTTGAGTTTGTAGTGTATGCGTATAGATGCAGCCTAAATATTGAGGCACAACTATGTAAATTCTATAAAATCATTAACACTAAGTGCAACACTACAGAAGCCGGGAGCGGCCGTGCTCTGTTAAGATTCATTTTCATTATTTCGAGATAACGAGATGATTAAAGTGGGCTGATTACACCTCATTTCATTGATCAAAATAGAACCCACAACAGCCAAATAGATATATAAATGGTGCTACAAATTCAGGATCTAATAAATTAAAGTCAAAATTTACCGCTTAAAGAAACAAAATAACAAAGAGCTTTCAATAATTAAGACAGCATCTGAGTCTTAATGCAGTTCTTTCTGGCTGTGGCCCGGCTTTGCATGTTGCCTGTGCTGTGACTCTGCTGTACCTGGATCCACGGCCATCTGTCATTTTCGGCAGCAGTCCAGGCATTGACCAGGCCCTTCTTGTTGAGGCGTGCAAAGTACGGGTACCACTTCTGCAAGCCAAAGAGAGCGCGGTGGGTGGAAGAGGCTGTTATCTGTTGGTTGGAGATTATACCGCCCTCCATGCCCAGCGGGCCAGAGCATCCTGAGTGAAGAGAGAGAGAGAAAAAAAGACATGAACCCTTCAAAACACTCAAGAATGTGTGCAACTCAGTCTATGGAATTCACATAGATTTTCAAATATACCACAAAGAATGAAGTTTTAAGGTCACAGATTTCATCCATGTCATGTTTTGTTCCACTTGTTAATGTCTCCACTTTGCAGTTGGTAAACTTGTTCACCTGAGTCCCAATAAATGACAGATTCTTGTTTTTACACCGTATCAGACACAGTCATTTGACCTGCAATTTTTCTTTTACTCTGTGTGGACAGTTTGTTACGTTCTTTGTTCATAACTCTTACTTGACATCATAGTTATGCTGACCCTCATTCCTTCTTTTTCAACTCATAAAAAAGGCTCCTATTATTTCCAATGTGAAAGAAAACATTTTAAGTCAAAGCTGTCGACACTCATAGTTTGCATAGTCCCCACATTTGATAAACTTTGTAAGTTATTTCTCCGTCTCTTCTTTCAGAAACAGAATCCTCAGGCTCTGTCCCAAAGAGCTGTGGCTACTTCTAGTAAGCATCATCCTCAAAGGCAACAGTCTTTGTACCAGCTTTAAATATCTCAACAGCTGTGACATTAAAGTGAAGCGCTAAGAGAGCAAAATCTTTAGACAAAAGCTCTGTCCTTTCTCTAAGCAATTTGTTTATCCAGTTAATCCTAATTGGCATGTCCACTCATATCAGATGCATTTTAGAATACTGCAGTAAGGCATTCTGGCAAGGTTGATAAAATGAAGAATTTGTTCTACTGCATCCTTTTTTGCATTTCAAAAAATAAAGAAAATAAAAGTAAGATCAGGATGATAAAGAAAACACATGACAGACAATATCAGAGTAGATAGAACTGGTTCATGAAAATATACAGTAGAACAGTCTACAATGTACAATTGTATTACATAAATCTGAATGTGTATAAAAGCTAATAAACCAGTGCTAAGGTATCCTGACTGAGGAACTCTGGTGTACCAATATAATATCCAAACTTTTGAGCTGTTGTTTGAAACAGCTGTGGCACACTGCCAGTAAGAAATGAATGAGGTGTGTCTAAACTTCTGCAGATTCTTTCAGCCTGAACTAAGTGTGTTACAGAGATGTGCGTCTGTAATGAAACTGCCTCTTCCCAGCTATTCATTATGCAAACCTTTACTTGTAATATGCATCTCATTCACTAAAAATTGGTTAGCAATTGGAGCCACATACTTCGTGATCTGGAAGAGAACAGATTCTGCTACTATTCTTATACAGTCATAAAATGTTGTGTCTTCTAACCACAATACAGCTCTAACCATAAACAGCCCCAAAGCTTCACTGACAATGCACTAAATTATTTAAAGCAGCTGATTAAATTTTAATTAGTCTTTAAGTCAAGTAAATAATAGAAATAACAGCAATAGACTATAGCAGAAGAGAGTTTTTTTACATGTTAACATCACCATGTTAACTGTTTAACTGCATCTATTGCATGCGTTATTATAATCCTGTCTAAGCAATGTGCACATGATTTCAGGTAAATCAGCTAAAAAAAAGAGCACCCACAGGAACATAGTCATCAGGAAAACTGATCAACACTCACTACAGCCTACAGCCAAATGACAAAGCCTTAACATGGCATGTTGCATTTACATGTTTACATGACAACCTGCAATATGGCATCCATACTTGTTAAGGTAGCTACAGAAAAAAAGGACATATCTTTGAATATTAAGCAGATGTGTGTAAAACTGTGAAGTAGGAAAAGCTGATAAAACTTTAAAGTGACCAAAAAAAATGAGGGCAGGTCAAGCTCAGACTTATGCTGACTGAACTGCAAACTGTGGCTGAACTGTGTCTGTGCCTTTAGGGGAAGCCTGGAGCAATGGCCACTTGAAAGCTGAGACGCCGCCTTTACCGTTTAAACATAATAACTGAGCATTTCAAACTCAGCACTGTCACGCAGTCAGAAAAGGTACACACACACACAAACACACACTAGCAGACAATGGAACTGGGGGCGCTGAGAGCTGAGAAGACTTTCACTACGCAGGAATGCCAAGAGTCAGGAAAGAATGGAACAATGAAAACAACCCTAGCACAACTTATCCAGCTGTTAAAACAGTGGGGTTCTGGTCAACAGGGAGTCAGGGAGACATTGAGTAATGTCTGAGGACGGACCAGGGAGGATCTAGTGGAGGCTGGAAGAGAGCAAAGAGAATATCTGTGTGTGTGTGTAGCTGTGTGTACTGACAGAGATGTGTTCATATATTCAAGCATGGTAAATCACTCCCGCTTCACTAGTTCTTCCCGGTATGTGACTCACTGCTACCAGACTGGTGTAGGTGGACACACTGGCCTCCTGCT
Source organism: Melanotaenia boesemani (assembly GCF_017639745.1). Taxonomy (NCBI): domain Eukaryota; kingdom Metazoa; phylum Chordata; class Actinopteri; order Atheriniformes; family Melanotaeniidae; genus Melanotaenia; species Melanotaenia boesemani. The sequence continues at coordinate 20,764,767 of NC_055692.1, forward strand.
GGAGTTTAGAGATGCTTCTGATTTTCTCACATCAAATGCATCGACTTCATTTGGTCCTGGTAAAAAGTCTTGCTGAATAGCTTCTATTGTTACTCAAGTTATTCCTAATACTACTAAATTCTTGTGTTTTCTATTGCATTAAATAAACCAGAGTTGTTATTCCACCCTGAATTTCAAATTAAAATCTAGCTCTAATATCGCCCTGTTGATTTGTGTTGTTCTTTTTTTTCCCTATCATAATTAGTATCTTTAAAATATGCCACATCAAATATTAAAGTCAAAACACAATAATTACTGAATTCATGTTAATGTTTGAAATGTTTTTGAGGATTTTCATAAACTCAGACTGATGTGTTTGACCATTTTTCATTTTTTCCCCCATGAAATATATAGTTTCATCATCCTTCAACTGTAATTATGAAACTGAATATTTATTAGAAAGCCTAATGGTGTGCTTGAAGGGTTATCAATTTTTCCAGTCCTCAAATCTCTGAGCCAGCTAGTATTATGGAGAAATGTCCATTAGTAATGTGATACATATGTTTTGCTCATGTCTCCAGTCTGAGACACAAGACAAAAAATCTACAGCTGCTTTATAGCTAAACTTTAGCACACTTAGCACAGTGGAGCTTTGACCTTAATACTTTTATCAGCATGCTGAGTGGCCACTGTAACTCTGACATATAACAAGTGTAACTACACCTTACCAAAAGTAGTATAAAAAGATTATCTGGGAGTTGTAAATGTGTACAAAAAGGACTATGCTTCTTGCTCCTCTTGAGTTTTTAATTGTTCATATAAATCATACAAACTAATTTCCTGTTTATTGTGGGAATTTTAGTGATTTATATTCTAACCCAATGTTAAGAATGTAGCAGGTCCTGGGCCTGTGGGGGCGCCTGCCCTCCGTGCGGCCCGCACCGCAGCGCCCGGCGCCCGCTGGGCCTGCTCGCCATCGCCCTGGGCTGCCCGGTGCCCCTGCTCCGTCGCGCAGGGGGTTCCGGTCTGGGGGCCCCTCTGCTCTGGTCTGGGTGGGAAGCTACTCTGTCTGCTTTGGCTGTCCCGGGCTTGGTGCTCTGTGGACCTGCTTGGCCTTTGGGGCCTCGGGCTCCCCCCGTCCCCCGCTGATGCTTCGGGGTGCGGCGTGATCGCGGCCCCCTTGCGGGTACACATTTCCTCCCTGTTGCATGGCCACACACGCATGTTAACACGTGCATGCTCACAAACGTGCTCGCCTCTCCATCCGCTTCTCACTAGATGTAGCTGATGTTTGTGTGTTGGTACGTTTGTCTGCAGGTACGTTTGATGACTATTGTAATTTGTCATATCATCATCATCCTATTTTTCTTTTGGTATCATGTAGTACTGTGGTAGTTTTTTTTTTGTGATATGTTCTGGGCAGCATAGACAACTGTTATTTCCACATTTTAATCCTGTCCTTTTCTCCTTTTTTTTTTCTCTCTTCCTCTATCTCCCTGTCAGGTTCGGCACTGACATATAAGACTAAAGAAAATAAGATTACAATAAAAATAATAAAAATATCAAGGGCAGCCATGTATATAACATGTCTCCCTTGGTAGAGCAAATCTGTCAAGCAAAATATGGCACACAGACCACCGTTCTGTATGTTAGGATGCTGGACAGGACAGGGTAGAGAAGAAGAAGAAAAAAAAAAGAATGTAGCAGGTGCATGTTAATAAGCAATCAAATATTAAAGCGTCTTCACTAAACCTTTGTTACTATTTCACTGCTTCCTGAAGGCATCAAAAGAAATGTACTTTGATTGTTTTACTGCAGAATGACACACATGTCCTGTGGTAGAGTGTACAGCAATAATGGAAGCTTTACCTGACATGTAATATGTAACACACTGCTAATTTTAATTGGCTATTAGAAAATTCAACCTTAACCTGCAAAGTGTTAAGAGTATAGATTTTAACATTTTGATATTAAGAGTTATGTAAACTGTCAACTTAGAGTGAACACACTGGCTGCACTTTTTGTTGTTTGTTCTTTTGCCACTGATCATAATGAAGAAGTGTATGATGGGACATTGAATAGGACCTGTAATAAATCAAGGAATAATGTTGAATCAGTAAATCATATTCAGCTTTATTCTGCAGCATTCTTGTAAGATGTTCTATGTTGATGTGACAACACACTGCAGCAAAGCCACGGTGCTTTTTCACCTCGTGGCAATGATGGGCCTCTCTTAACGAGTTGCCTGCCAGCCGTCCGTCAGAGCAGCGGTGGCAGGCAGCCCTCGGGCCTTGCCCTGTTGGCCTCTGAACATACATCAGCCCTGCAACAGCAGGCATCGCTAACACCAACACTACCATGCAGTGACAGCTGAATCCATCTCCCACAAGCCCTACCTACACCCTGAACAAATTACTGCCCCACTGAAATTAATGCCAACACACCAATGCTAATGAGGATGCAGCGGAAAGAGAGGATGAGGAAAAGAATAATAAACAGACAAAACAGATGCTAGCCGTGTAACAGAGGTTCCACAGGTGACAAATGAGATTGGATAAAATGCAGCTGCTACGTATTTAAATTGAAAAGATGGCAAAAGACATTCAAATAAGGAAAGTTAAACCACAATAAAATAGAGAAACAAACAACAAAACAAGAACAAATGCTTAATATCAAGCCAGGAATGACTAAAAAGCATCTTTTTAATGCTGATAACAACATTAACATTGCATTTTAACAGACTGACCACCAATTTTTAAAACTTTCTTTACAGCCTAAAAAACAATGTTAACATTTTAAATACATGCAGCATGTTTAACATACTAAAATATAAATTTAATCAAGTGTACCTTTACAGTAGTGGAAAAATACATTTTAACCAAACGTTTTGGTTCTTTGGCTTAACGCTCACATCTAAGCATTTTTATCCAAATGTAACCCTTTTTTTTAAAAAAAAAAATCCTGTTTTAATGTCTAATGTGTTCTCTGGACCTTGAGACACAATTTTCATTCTTTCACGTTTAATGTTAAGAATGACAACTAAAGAACCTTGAACTTTGATTTTTTTTTATCTAATCATGAATAATTCAGCCTTAATTAAAGCCTCAGTTAAAGTTATAAAATTACACAGATTGATGATGACCAAACTTCATTGTGACTGTGGTTTTATTTAAGTGATGAGCTCTAGTTTCCATGCAAACAAAACATGTGTGAAATGACCAAAAATATGAACATTGGTCTCATCAGGCCATAAGACATTTCAACAGTTAGGAAAACTGTCTATCTTTTGGCAAAGCTTTGGTCAGGTTTGGAAAGTTTTCTTTATGAAAAAAATGCCTGGTCTTGTTCCTTTGCCTATAATCCAGACATGTGTATGGAATAAAGGAGATTCTGTTTACAATCACCTTCCTTTTATTTCCTAATCATATTTCAAAATATGTGCTGTAATTGGTAGTGGCAATACATTTTTAGGAGATAAGTTCTTAAGCTAATCCCCAAAAGGTGATTAAGCCATTTAACCTTATAAAACATGTCACTTGATGAATACAGCAGTAACAATCCTGCATTTGTTACACTAGAGAGGGTTTAGCTGCTTGTATGAAGTGTTATCTCACTATATTTTATGCTTCCTTGAATATTTTACAAGATTTCATTTTCGCAAGTAATAGATTGTTCATGTTACTCCTCACTTTCTATTATCTCATGGAAATCAGTAGCAAAAGCACTGTAATCACTGAAGAGACAAGCAGTAGCCCCATCCCCACGTCTACTTTCACATAATATTCCAGGGCTTATTATAGTAAGGTACAGCAGGAAAATGTTCAGTTGCTTCATCTGCATCAGTCAGTGTGTGCAGGTTTTGCCCACACACACAACGTGGGCTGAAGGAAAAATTCAGAGGAGAAGACGAGTGCTTGTACTGCAAGCACTCAACCATATAGCACACGCTATCTCTTAGGACACTAAACAAGTGTATAATATGTTTGTGTTGTGTTTTGTTTGCTTTTTTTAAACTCCTGAATAGTTATCACAGGGAGTAACATTCTGCAGATAGCAAAAGTAATAACAGGTTACCAAATGGCTCCCATGAGGATAAATGATACACATTGCCCTTTTGAGAAATAAATACCATTCTTTACTAACAGTTAAACAAATCACTATTCAGAAAAGATTTAGATTTATTGCTTTCTGGGATGTAATTTTAGAAGAAACAGCAACAAACTAAAGTTGGGCAAGAACCACTTTGTGTTTTCTTTAAGAAAATCAAGTTCTTCATTAAGTAAAAAGGACTCTAGTAGACTTCAACCCTATAGTCCGCCTGCATTCCTTTTCATCAAAACTGCATTAGTCAGTGTTTTATCTTACTGTTTCTGGCACATGAGCTTTCTTCCCTTTGAGGAGGAATCTCATAAATCATTGTTATGCACCATAACTATATAAATATATCAAGAGAGTAAAACTACAAATGCCTGATCTTTATCTATCTTTCAGAAACTTAAAGCAATTTAATATTTTCTTATTAAATTGTACATTGAAACCCATTTTAATTGTCTATGGTGGGGGGGTGGCTGTGTAGGAGGATAGGGGGAGTGGCCGATGGTGCCCTGGTTCCCGCAGGTGTGTGGCTGGAACATCAGGGGGGTGGGGCCCTGGGCCCTTTGCCCTGGCTGCCCTGGATGGCCAGTTCCTGGTGGAGTCGGCGGCTGCCAGTCTTGGCCTGCCACGGCCTGTGCCCCGTGACCGCAGGGGGCTCTGGCTGGGGCTCTCCTCTGCCACCCTCTGGTTGGGTCTGGGGTCATTTTCATGACTCAGGCTTGGGTTCGTGCTCTGGGATTGCTGCTGATGGCCTGTGGTCGCATTTGCATGATCACACTCACCACTCCTCATCACTGATCACTCATCATTCCTCATCCTCTGCATGCTGACACAGTCACTGAGTTGTCCAGTGGGTTTATACATCAAGAGATACGTTTAGGTTTTTGTTGTTTGTTTGTTTGTTTTTTTGTTGAGGGAGGATCTGGTACTTCGGTTGTTGTTGTGATACATTTGTGATATGTTTCTTGATTTGGTTATTATTTAGGAACTCTTGATTACTTTCAGCTCTGTGTGTTGTTTTTTTTGTAAAAGCTGTAGGAAATTCTCTGGTGTGTTTATGTACAAGTGTAACAGTTGGTTTTCTGGCGATAGTGTGGATTGAAGGGTCGTTGCCTTCTATCTGTTGTGTTTTTGTCTCCTCTTTCTTCTTTCTGCTTTTCTTTTTGCTTCTTATTGCTGTTTTCCTCCTTGTTCTGTCCCCTCCGGTCTGATCCAGCAAGATTACATAAATTCCATAATTCAAAGTAAATACATAAATAAATGAATCAGTTTATCAAGAGGAGCCTTATACTCCTAAGCCTCCCCTTGGCAAAGCAAATTTGTTCAGCACAACAAAGTAACCTGACCATTATTTTCTTTGCTACAATGCTGGACTGGACAGGTTAAAAAAAAAAGTAGTGCTTTAGACTGACTATCTTCCTTTATCACTGAAAACTGCCCTGTCTTTATGTAAATAAGTGATATGGTCATTAGTTAAACAAAACTTGCAGTTTCTGATCATATAACAGATTAAACATTTAATCAAACTGAATTTCGATTCAAGTCTAATGATTTAATTTTCCTTTGGTTAAGGTGGAGCCCATTTCCAAGACAGTTTATGAAATTCTGATACAACTAAAGTTTTTCTGTCACACAGAAAACTTACAGTGCAGCCTGAACATATCAGTTCTTCATATGTTTACTTCAACATCTTGAATATTTTGTAAAAAATAAAAATGTAAGAAAAAAGAAAGAAAAAAGTAAGAAAAACCACAATGGAAGGGTTCAAAATTAACTAATCAGTTAAGAACACCTAGCCTCAGGTACCATTTCCCTGTTGGATATGTAGAAATGGCAAACAATGTCTAAACAGTTAATCTGAAGGTATAAACACCATCAATTTACAGTGAAGAGTCTGAACTTTCACCTTGTTATTATTGTTTAATGTCAAATTTAATGTATTTAAACCTGCCTAAGTCATTCCGACATTAACTAGTGGTTAATTTTAAAAAGAAAGCCTGAACTGATACTTGTATAATACACAGCTGGAAATGGAAATGACTGTTATTAAACATATGATGAACCTTAACATATGTAAAATAAGAAAAACTACTTTACTTCTACCAATTTTATTGACTAATTCAACATATTTAGTTAGACAATGCATCTTTAATCCCCCTCTGTCTGTTTTCTGATAGTTATTATAAAAAAGCAACACTTACACATAAAGCTTATGCATATTTTATATTTTTATTTTGTATTTAAATGCAGGTATGTTTGAAATTCTTGACTGCAGCCCTGTAATCTCACTCTGTACCATGAAGGTGCACCAAAGATAGGACATCTGAGAAATTAATTTGTGAGTATCCATGCAGAGACGGGGGGGTTAGGGTTCCAAGTCTGCTGAAATATTAATTTTAATATGTTCCTGGGCTGCAGATAATATGCCCATAATAGCATTATAAGCACATGAAAACATGGCATTAAAGCCATGGGGTGTCTTGCAAAAGTGTGCTACATTTAATAAGACAGTGGCTCTCAGTCTATCACACAAATTCTTGGGAATTAAAATTAAATCAGGGCTTACAACTGCAAAGTGAGAATTATTTTTCTTTACCTTCTTTTACTTTAGTGCTTTAATTTTATTTTTGCACAGCATGTTTTCCCATTGTTTTGTATTTGTGTTTTCAAATAGGCATACATTTTTCTGATGAGAGTGAAACTAAAATTGATAGGATAAGACTTTTCAGGATTTGATGTTGCTTACATCCCTCATCCGCGTGCAATTGTTTGGATATTAGATTTGTTGAACAGATTTTAGGATATAGCTGTGATGGCTTTCATTCAGAAAACCCAAACATGGTTATAAATCTGAGGACGATGACATGCAGCCACAAAATAAATTGTATAAGCAGAAAAAAGCACAGTGAGGATTTTTCAGTTTGTGTGTGTTTTAGGGCTGTCTGAGTTTCATGTATTGTTTTATTCCTTCTATATGGGGCTGCCCAACCACGAGAAGTGTCTTTAATGGGAAAACAACAGGAAAGTTCCAATGACTTAATAAGCTAAAAAACAAAATGAAAAAAAGTTTTATTCAAAAGTAGGTGCATCTTCAAGTTTGCTGCAGAACAACAAACTTTGCCTGGATAGTTCTACCAACACCTATCAACAGGAAGTTATAGGAGTAAAAAGATGAGTAGCACTTACTGTATTGACAGTTCCTCCCCATGTACTCCCCTGGGCATTCACAGGAATAGTTGGCAACCAAGTCAGTGCAAATGCCCCCGTTCTTGCATGGGTCTCTTTCACATTCGTTAATATCTGGAAGAGCCAAGAAGAAAAAAAACAGAAGTCTTAATTTATTTGATGTAGGCATGAAGGCAATTAGAAAGACTGCATCCTCATTAAAATGCATTGTAAGGGAGCATACATTGAATTTTCTCTGTGTTACTGGATTCTGTGCTCCTAAAGAAGCCCTCCCCCCAATACACACACACACACACACACACACCGGGTTTCTTGAAACTAATAAATCAAACTGACTCACTGGTGCAATATTAATGCAAGAATACAGTCAGAGTTTTTAAATTTTATGAAGAATTAACTTAGTGTGCCATATTAGTGTATTTTTGTGTGTGAAGTATCATACATTTTCCAACATTTGGAAAAAAAATAATACAATAAAAAGCTTAATATTTAACTCTAAACGAAATAGACAACCACATGGGTTTTGCACGGAGCAATACTTAAAAGCGCAAAGCAGTCAAATAAAACCTTGATGAACTTTATGTCTGATTTGCACTAATAATTTATGCAAAGCTGATACATGCCTTTAATGTGATTTAGTCATAACTACTTCAAACTGGGTGTTCTTGTGTCTAATATTATACTTTTTAATAATTCCTTATAAACAAGGTTTGTTTGGGGGTTCTATTGTCCCAAACTGGGGAGTGTGCTTGCTGCCAGAGCATAAAGAGGTCTTTGTCAGTCAGCATGGTTTCTGTTATTTAACATTTTAGCAGCAATTTGTTCACATCTGATTCATTACAGTTAGACTCGTTTACATCTGCAATGTTTGCAAATAGCTGAAGTCAACACTGAGAAACAGCTATGATGCTAAATGTTGACTCTCTGGAGGTAGTTTTACAGTAAATACGGTAAATATCCATCATTTCATACAAGTAAACAGATGGGGTTATAACAGAGTACTGATGTGGAAAAAAGTCTCACCTCTGGTCTGAAAATGCTCTGTGAAACAGTTCTTTGATAGATTCAGCTAACCAGATAAAGAAATTCACAGGAACTGACCCATCATACCCATTATACCCAAGGGGAGGCAGGAAAAGTGGTAAAGTTTTGAACAACTCAAAACAAATTTCCAAACAATTTCCAAACTTAGCTGTAACAAGACTTTTAATTCTCTAAACATACCCTGAGCTGTATGTGACTCAAAGGTAAGTCCTGGCTCCATGAACATGTATCTAGGTGTGAAATTTGGAAAGCTTAAGAAAATGAAACATGATTAAAGTTATTTTTTGCCCGGCTTCCTTCTGAGTTCTTATCTATATATAATTGTTACCTAGGCACTTTTGTTGTGTCTCTTATTTTTCTTTTATTTCTTTCTGAGAATGTCTTACAGTCAAGGTCTTGGCACATAATTGTCATGTCGTTACTGTGACTAGAAGCAATAACATCTTTACTCTGCAGCAGAAGATAGTATAAAAATAAATAAATAAATAAAAGACTAATGAAGGTGAAATACATGTGCGTGAGATGGCCACCCCTTCCAGGTCTGCTTCAACTGGAGGTTATTTTATATTAAAGGGAGTTTTATCCTCTCCCCTGTTGCCTCATGCATGCCCAGGACGGGGGAGCTGAATCAACGAGAAGATTTGAAGTGTTCCATTAGTTTCCTTTACTCAGTAACTTTTTATGAATTAGCATATGAACCGTTTTAATTAAATTGGTTTAATGTGCATCCTAATTAATTTGTTTAGTTTAATTATAATGACTAAGACTTTGACTAAATTGAATTATAACTGAACTGGACTCTATCTTCTAAGTGCATTGAGATGTCTTTTGTTGTGAGTTGGTGCTATACAAACAGTGAAGTACATGCAAAGACAAATATACAATTTTTTGTGACTCTTCTCAGAATGAGAGACCAGCAAGAAAACAGCATTGTGGTAGAAAAGATCTTTGATGGAAGTAAACTTTAAAAGCTTATCTAAGGATGACTAAAGGGAAAAGAGCAAAAACAAAAAAAAAAAACACAAAAAAAACCAACACAAAAAAAAAAACAAAAAAACAAAGAAAACATAAGTCAGGCAAGTTTAACTTGAAACTCACATCTGTTGTATTTTCCTTTATGTGGGGTGTGTGAAAAATTTTTACACATTTTTTTGTGTATTCAATTCATATTTATGTAGCAAGCAGTGGCCCAGTGATTAACTGTCAAATCATCTAGGGTATACCTTGCCTTTCACTTCGTGGCAGCTGGTATAAGCTCCAGCAACCCTGAAAGCCTTAATTGGATAAAACTGGTGAAGAAAATGGATGGATGGGTAGCTTCGTGGATGGATGCGTGGTGAGCATGCTGCCAGCACGAATCAAAACAGAGTGTGGCAACTGTATTGGGCCAGAATACTGACAGATAATATCGGTGCTGGAAAAAAAAAATAGGCACTAAAACAGAAAATTTTAACTGAAAACAGAAGCACTGGTACTGAATCACAAAAAAAAAAAACTACTCCCAGTGTAAAACCATAAATCCCTGCTGGTAATTGGTTCCATCTGACCTTTTTGCCACCATTGAACCAAATAATACTATTTTTAGGCAGTTGCAGCCCAGTGGCCAAGGAGAGTGACACCATCTTCCCTGTATGCACATTATATGCAGATCTGACTCTGAAAACCACCATCATCATCATATGCTGTCAGAATATACAAACATCCATCCATCCATCCGTCCACAGACCCATCCATCCATCCATCCATCCATCCACCCACCCACCCACCCATCCATCCATCCATCCACCTACCCACCTACCCACCCATCCATCCATCCACCTACCCACCCACCCACCCATCCATCCATCCATCCATCCATCCATTTTGTACTGCTTATAATGGAGACTCAGATATCCCTATCATTGGGTACACTCCAACAACTCCTAGGGGATTCTTAAGTGTTTCCAGGCCAGAAAAGATATCCAATCCTTCTAGCAGGTCCTGGTTCTGTTCTGGAGTCTCCTCCACATAGGATGAGCCTCCAAGAGATAGAAAAATCAGATTCCTAAACTACCTCACCTGACCCCTATTGAGGGGCAGCTGCTACCCTCCAATCTCCCCCTCGATGTGTGAGCTCATCACCTGATTTCTTAGGCTGAGCCTGGCCACTTTCTGAGGGAAACTCATTTCAATTAAGATTTTATTCTATTAGTCATTATTCAAATCTAATTTCAATTAAGATTTTATTCTATTAGTGATTATTCAAATCTTGTGACCAAGGTGAGGGTTGGAACATAGATAGACCAGTAAATCCAGAGTTTTGCCTTTTGGCTTAGTTCTCTCTTCCCCAAATTACTGCTGACAAAGCCCCATTCCATCACTCTATCTCTTACTCTATCCTACCAGCCCCTGCAAACAAGTTGGTGAAATACTTTAACTTTTCCACTGTGGCAAAAACTCAGCCCCTGAGGAAGCATTCTATCCTTTTCTCAAACTTGAAGGAACTGACTTTCTTCCCAATTGTTTAACTCAGCTGTGAACCTTCCCAAGATGCTGAAGATCTTGGTGTAAGGAAGCCAACAGAACCTCATCATTTTCTAAAAACTTAGTTGTAATTTTGAGGTCCCTAAACCAGACCCCCTCCTGTCCCCAACTGTGCCTTGAGATCTTGTCCATGAACACCACAAAGAGGAGTGGTGAATAGGCGCAGCCTAAGCAGTGTCCAGCACACACTGTGAACAAATTTGACTTTCTCATGAGAATGCTGACACAGTTCTTGCTTTGGGCACCTAATAGCCCATAATAGCGAGACGCATTCCCACCGCACTCCTACAGAATCCCCTGAGGAGACTGGCCATAAGGCTTCTAGAAGTCACATGTAGACTAAATGGTCAAATTCCCATGACCTCTGAGCAACTTCATGAGGAAAAGATCTGGTCCACTGTTCCACAGTCTGGAAGAAAATACCACACAGCTCCTCCTGAATCCAAGGTTTGGAAGTCAACTGGATCATTCTTTCCTACACCTTGGCATAAACTTTCCCAGGATGGCTGAGAAGTGTAAAGAGACCCCATGAGACAGTGAGAAGGCATGTCATCTAAGACAGTCCCACAGTAGCCTTTTGCATCACCGGGGCAAATATCATCCACCTTTGGTGCCCTGCCACCAGATGACTTTTTAACTACATGGGCTACCTCTGCCTCTTCCCCCAGACTCTGCCTCCTCAGTGGAGGACACAGTAGCCGAATGGAAATCTTCTGAGTGTCCCCTCTACTGCTCCAAAATATCCCCAGTTCAGGACACCAGTTCTCCATCAGTCCAAGAACTACACCACAACAGGCACCAATGACCTTCTGGCCACATCCCCTGGAAGCTGCATGGCTTTTTAAACTAAAAGTCACTTTTCTTTTAATATCTGTATTTTGCTTTTCAGCACAACTTTAGTCAGTTTCAATATAAATTTTAAATATTGATACAATTTTTTTAGGTGCATGCATTTTAGTGCCACTGTTTTCTTTCCAACTCAGGTTTACTTTTTAATGCCAAACTTTATTTTCAGCACTAATATTGGTTGTCTGGGCTTGAGCTGAAAAGAAAACTGACAAGTAAAACCTTGCTATTTTTTTAATCCACTATGTACCCATTTCTGTGAAAAGCTGTTTGTGGGAAAGCAACTGTAGAGTACAGTAACGTACACAGCGTTTAAATCCTGCACATTTTACGTCATCATAGTCAGAAACACTCTTATTTCTTAGAGACTACAACAATAGAGACAAATTGTCACAGTGAGAATTAAAATCACCACTTTTGAAAGGCAGACTGCATCAACACCCAGCTGTGATGGAATTCAAACTGCAGGATCCACTCATCTTTGATTACAGTGTAACATTTAAATCCTGACAGAGTACAATGAAACAATTGTTTTTCCAGTTGTCTGTTAAGTTTTGCAGTTTTGGGATATACTGTAAGGATTATTGTCTTGTTTTTGCATTTTCACTTTCCAAAGATATACTGCTTGCTAAGGAACCTTTACAGAAATAGTTTGTGATTGCATTTGCGATATGTCTTCCTCTTTTTACTATTTTCAAAGACATTTTTCAATCGATATAACAAAAAACCTGTAAACATCATGTTGTATTTGGAACAAAGTTCTCATTACCACAAAGTTAAATTATGATTTTTTTTCATTTTCTACATGGGGTACATGGAGCTGAATGTTTACTTTTGGAATTATGAAAACTTCACTAAGAGATATACTTCGTGCTTATTCAACTGAATAACAGAAAAGTACAAAAGTAGTCTTAAAGAACAGTAATAGCAGGTGAGAGAACACAACATTACCACAGACATGGTTGAAAAGAAAAAAGAAAATTCTTTCAGAATTTTTTTTCTCTTCCCACTAATGACGGATTACTGAATGACGGAATGAGTCCAACACCATTCATGTAGTAAGGTACAAAACCTCTGAAAGGCTAAAGCCTGACCATCATGGGACAACATTCGCAGCACTTTCCTTGTTCTCAAATACAAACTACACCAGCATCATCAGAACACCATTGGGTCATGTAAATTGTGAGGTAGGGTCCTTTGGTGCTTTGGTTGCTTGTGTCATTACATCAGATCCAATCAGATTGGTATTTATTGGGAAGTTAGGACGCTGAGGGAACACCTCAGACTCTTGCTGTGTTCTTTGAGCCTTCAGTTACAGTTAACATACTTTATTTGGGAGGGAAGTGGTAGTCAACAAATAAAACAGTGGCTTATTCTATAACTTATATCTGATTGTGAAGTTATAATAATAATAATAATAATAATAATAATAATAATAAAACATTTATTGATTAAGGCTCATGTGAGCATGTTCTTGTGAAACAACACTCACATATTTCACATTATTATAATTTGTGCAAGGAATATTTACTTTCTGCTAATTGGCTTGGCAGGACACTAAAATGGAAATGTAGTTTTATAGACACTGTTGAACACTGAGATGTGACAGATTAGCTGAATCTAGAGCCATCTGTACATTAATATTGCAGTGCCATAAGGAACCCAAAACATGTGGGGAACATGCAGTGTATTTATAGTGTGCTGCAAAAAACCCAAGTAATTTACTACCACCACAATGTCACTTAGATATGTGATGCTGTTGTTATCCTGTGAGTTTATATTACACATTGTTGGGACCAGTTAAGTTTAAATACACATGAAAGCCAAATGCTCAAGCAGCTCAAATAGCAAGAAGCACCATAAACCCACAGAGAGGAGAAATCACAGCTAGCCCATCCGGCTCTCCTTTCATGAGAGCCCCTCAGCCCTTGGGAGATGGGGTGGGGAAAGAGGAGACTTGCCAGTAAATCAGGTGAGAGAAAAGGGATTACTTCAAGGAAAGCAGGTAGTTCCTTGGTTTTCTATTACTGAGCACATCATGTAAGTACTGTATATATATATATGTATATATATATATATATATATATATATATATATATATATATATATATATATATATATATATATATATATATACCAAGGAAATCTCCTTTCTGCAGGGCTATATAGGGAGAATGAAATAAATACATAAAAATTCAAGAAAATGTCTTGACCGGAATATGCAGATATATGAAGTAGTGTCAAATTGTAAAACTGCCCCAAACAACAAACAAATCGCACAAGCAACTGAAATAAACTGCAGCTAATGGCTTGTAATCCTCTCACACTTGTAAAGCCCCCAAACTTAATTAGCTAAATGAAAGTTAGTGTCCCTGAAGTATTACCCCTGCATCTCAGGCACCTTCTTTATTCCTTTATTCAGTTAGATTTTGTTTCAGGTAAAGCTGGATGAAGCCTTCTTTTTCCTCTGAGAAAACACTGTAAGCCACACAACTGGAGTTTTGTCAAGGCTTTGTCTTCACAAAGAGAAGTCTCATTGTGTTTCATCTCTACATCTAGACTTGCGTGTACACAGTACAGTATCCCCTGTGGTGGTTTCATCTTATCTCATTGGATTTTACATTTCAGAACAAGCCAATGAACAATGTTTAGTAAGCAAGTTGATCCCCTTGACCTGTCTATCTATGCAAGCAGCAGCGGTTTAAACCCTCAGGTTAGATATCGACAGAAATGTAGTGGACAGCCAGTTATTTATGTTGATCATGTGATTAACCTCTGACCTCAAACAGTCAGGCTTCCTTGGAAGTAATCATCCTGTTTTTTCATGATGGTTTTTCCCTTAAGATATATTGTTGGTGCTATTGCTGCTTATCCACTGAGGTGCTGCAGAGGTTGAATTTGATAACTAAAATAAACACTGCAATGCATGGCCAATTTTTCAGGTTAATGAAATTAAATGCCCACAGGCAATTTGAAATACTGTGGAGAACAAATCAGCTTTTAGTCTTTATGTCAGAAAGATTTGATTTGAAGACATGAAGGAAGTTATTCAGAATTTTATGTCTAATATAAAGGAGAGATTTTGAACAAACCCATCAGCTCATGTCTTTGTGGAAATTGCAGGAGTCATCCCTGGCTTACAGAGTACGGTACAGAGTTCAGTGAGTGAAAGTAAAAAAAAAACAAAAAAAAAAACAGGTTCTTCTATGTGAATTTGATTACATCATATAAAATCTGCAGCTGCTTTCCATTCTGCAAGCAGAGGGCATATTGTCGATAAGCCAAACATTTTTTAAAACAAATTATCAGCGCTGAATACTCTATTGCTTGCTATGTGGATTTCAGTATGGATAGTCCTGTAGGGCTGTTGTATTTTGAGAAGTGCTGACTTGTCCACAAAGTTTTACCTCAGTGTACTGGTGATCAGCTTTAGATGTTGTGATTGACAGTTTCGAGTGCAATGAAATGTCTAGCCCTCACTACAAAAGGCTGAGACATGCTGTCTCCACCAGTTGAGTCACTTATAAAGGATAGAACAAGGAAGTGCCTGTCGTCACTGTCAACCTATGTTGTCAGTCTTCCCTTGCCATAGCCATGCCACTGAAGTGACTATCACCTCACAAGACAGGATTCCTATCATGCTTTTTGACTCAGTCACACCACCAGTCGAAAGAGATATGTGACATCACCCAGTGCATCCTTGAAATATGTTTTCTCAGTGAAATATTTGAGCTTTAATCATTCACATCTACGCTTAGTGTGAGTATTGAGTTTATTGATCTCTTTTACAAAAATTCTCATCTTATGTGCAGGTTAGTTTTCACAGTAGAACGTGCAGCATGTTTCAGGGGAGATGAGGAGGCATGAAGTTGTGAATGCAGAATTTAGAACGGTGTTTTCCAAGGACATGCTTTCTGAAGTGGGATTAGGCCACTGAGAAGTTATTCACAGCAGCACTCCAGAAGCCCTTGAAATGGTATCTTAGGATGCATTGCGAAGAGGCTTCAGTATCAGAGAAGCAAAACACTAATCATGCAGACTTGGGGGATCCACCAAAGCTGGGATGTGCTGAATGTGAAGAGCCCTAAGCTTGGAAGCACAATGACATTCAGAGGAAACCCTAAAGTGCCATTTTAAGCCTAGAGATGGAGGCTCCACTGCAGGTGTGTGAGGGGAATACTAAATTAACTTGGAACAACAAAGCCTAATCCACAAGCTCCTTAATGCTACCAAGGTAGACTTAATAGAATGTTTAAATGACATGCAGGTGAAAAGTGGAAGGAGATGATAGGAAAACAACAAGACATCTATTCCAAAGAGGCTGTAACTGCTTTCATCTGCCTACAAAACATAATATTTAGCAATGAAATGTACTGACAAAGCAAATGTAAAAAAATAGGTATATACATGCTGCTTTTTTAGCAACACTGACAATCACTAACTGAACTGACTAACACTCAAAATGACAATTGTCAACAAAGTCGTAGAAACACTTGCTCGTATAATGGAGTTCAATTACTCACAAATCTGGTGCATGTATAAACCAAGCTCTTCAACTTGATATATGCCATAGAAGGCTATAAGGAGCAGAAAAATATTCTTGCACCTCTGCTCTGCGAGTGCCGTGGAACTCCATCCTCCAGAGGGTGCATTTCTCTTGAGTGCACTATACCATGTGTCAAACTCAGAGATGTGACAACTGGTTCCTCATGACCATTGACCTTCCCTATATATGCTCAACAGAAGCTCCCTGAGACTCAAAATAACACAATTCCGCAAAATTATGACTGTCACACACTTCTATCTTTATCACAACACTAAATACTGAACAAGAATACATATTATATAAAATATGATCACTGACATTTTCCATGCCCTTCACGGTTAATGCATGCCACAAAGCATCTTTGTCTTGTTACACTTGAACAATGAGTAAGATTTAGCATAGCTAACACTTAGCATGAATGTGCTGATTTTTACTCTAAAGGCTATTCCAATGCCAAACTGGGGGGGGGGGATTCCTAATTTCACTTTAGCTAGAAAACATTTCTTTAAGAGACATGATCAGTAGTTAACATGAAAACATGATGACTTAATGTTGCGTCTCTTGAAGGAAATCCAGCTGCACTAAGGACACCACTGCACCCATCTGTCCTGCAGTAGTTCAGCTAAGCCCTCTTCAATAGATCAAAGTCCTGTCAGCACCTGGATACCATGATCTTTTGAATACATTACTGATGATTTCCATGTGAGCCAAATAGCTAACATTACAGTACATCACCCCCATTTTTTAATATGTGAAAATTAAATTACCTGTCATCTCAATATGCATGCTACCTGCTGGTAGAAATAACAGCTTTATTGAGCACATAGAGAAAAAGCCATGAAACAGCCGATGTCTAAAGGATACACAGTGTAGGAATAATGCATGTCTGCACAAACTGGTGATGCATCCATCCCTAAATCTGCTTGTAGAATGGCTAAAATGTTAACAATTAAATAAACATCTATAATTATAGTAAACCCTCTTAGGTAAGACATATAAAAGGCTGGCATAGAGGGTTTAATACATTTTTTTATTAATTTCCCAGCTGACCTTTTCTTCAAACTATCTTTCTTCTGGGGTTACTGAACATAAAAAAAGAAAAAAAAAATCTCTGAATGCTTTAGTAAAAGAGTACAATCACAGCATTACATCTAATTTCTTTCATGCAAAGACACATTTTAGATTAGAGGGGGAAATGGCCTGCCAGACAAAACAAAGTCCCATGATACAGTTTCTCCATGACTATCAACCTCAATGTCTTTTATTCTTCACACTTAATGAACTTCATCTGTATAGTGCAACCCCACCATTACTAACTTAGTCCACACTCAACATCCTGAATTAATACAGCTCCGTTTAGCTAAGCTGAACTTTTTTTTGTGTGTGTGTGTTCTGTTTAGGATTGCAGAGTCCTAGGCAGGGTTGAGTGTGAGTCCTTTCTGTCATCTGGGAATTGGAGTTGCATCTCTATTTATGCTTTGGCCATCTGCCAGCAGCTTTATCCTTACTGCAGGGGCTGGGGGGCGACAGGACGGCTCAAGTGACCTAGGAGGGCCTTACACAATTAGGCTATGGTAACAGCACTTTCCCAACAACTTCACATGAGAGACAAAGGAGGTAAATGGGTGGCTGGAAACAAGGAAAACAAAAACAAGACACCAGTTTTAATATTTACATTCAAGTACCATTTTTCTGTATGCTTTTGTTGTTGTTATTAAGAAATTTTATTGTTTTTCCTGTTTATTCTTCTTCTTATTATTATTATTATTACTATTATTATTATTATTATTATTTTTTTTTATTATTATTATCATTATTATTATTATTATCAATTAGGGCTGCACGGTGGTGTGGTGGTTAGCACCGCAGCCTCCCACCGTGCAAAGACATGCATGTTAGGTTAACTGATTACTTTAAATTCTCCCTGGGGGTGTGTGCGAGTGTGAATGGTTGTTTGTGTGTGCGAGTGTGAATGGTTGTTTGTGTGTGCGAGTGTGAATGGTTGTTTGTCCCCTATGTGTTGGACTGGTGACCTGTCCAGGGTGTACCCTGCTTCTCACCTGTTAATTCTGGGATAGGCTCCAGCTTACCCGCGACCCGTAATGGAACAAGCGGTACAGAGAATGAATGAATATTATTATTATTATTATTATTATTATTATTATCTTGGCATATGCTAAACAAATGTGATGGAAAAAAAAGGGAAACACAACACTTCAACATTCTGTCAAAAGACTGCACTGTGATCTACCCTACTGGTCATTTTCTACAGCTGCCTTTATATATATCACCTCATTGTTTTCACACCAATAGTGCATAATAGAAAACAACATTACCTCCTGTAATTTTACTAGCAATGCATCACTTTACAAACAAGACTAATTCGTTTTCAGGCTTCCTGACAAGTTGTAGTTTTTATTTTAGAAAAAATAACTTGAGAAAAAAATAAACAGTGTTTGTTTTGATCTGCCAAGGATACCTAAGAAAATTATAATTCAGAACTGATCTTTACAGAGATTTGAGTTTTCTTGTGCTGTATCCATTAAACAGCTCACAAACAGCAATGAAAGCACACAGAAGCCTTGCATAGCTGACATGAAATATTAACAATAATAGAATGAATGTGACATGTTATTACAGTGGTGTATTACGGTGGTGTGGTGGTTAGATCCGCAGCCTCACAGCAAGAAGGTCGATGGTTCGAATCTCGGCTGGGGGGAGGTTCGAAGCTTGAGGGAAGTGGTCTTTCTGTGTGGAGTTTGCATGTTCTCCCCGTGTATGCATGGGTTCTCTCCGGGTACTCCGGCTTTCTCCCAATGTCCAGACATGCATGATAGGTTAATTGATTACTCTAGATTCTCCCTAGGAGTGTGTGTGAGTGTGAATGGTTGTTTGTCCCCTATGTGTTGGCCTTGCGATGGACTGGTGACCTGTCCAGGATGTACCCTGCCTCTCACCTGTTAATTCTGGGATAGGCTCCAGCTTACCACTACCCGTAATGGACTAAGCAGTACAAAGAATGAATAAATGTTATTACAGCATAATTTACTCTTCCAAACTCCCTTTATCAATATTTGTTTTCTTTTGTAGACCCAGTCCAGTAAGCAGTGGGCAAATTATTAAATAATTTCTTTGTCTTACTGAAACCAAGTACACATAAAAAAAATAAAGGCAAAACATACATACATCTGAAAGCCTCCAGCATTTTTCTCTGCACCTTATCTGTAGGATTACCAGGGGAGTAAATAGACTGATGATTTCTCGATAAAGATGCAGTGTGAAGATATCTATTCACCAAGTTGCTGAAAATCACCACTCTTTTGTTCCAAGACCATGTTTACACCCACCTACATATTTAATTTGCATCTGGACCCTTTGAAACACACTGCAAGGATACATGAATACCGATATATTTAACATATACCGGCCAAAAAAACACACACACACACACACAACTGTTTATATGCCAACAGACCAGTAAAGTTTGTCATAAGAAACAGGTTTGTTAGGTACAAGCTGAGTCCTATGAATGATCCTCTCCCTTGTGTCTGGAGACCAAGCAGGAAGGGTTAACAACTGGATGCATTTTAGCTCAAATTAAGGGAATTTTGGTATAATGACTCAATGCTTGCAGCATGTGACTTTCCTGGAGCAAAATGCAACATGCTATTACTATGTTCTCCAGAGAAGAGCAGAAAACTGTCAATAACACAGAATTCAGCACGGATGAGAGCTTCTCCAATGATGGATTTGACTAAAGCCTCTCTACATGCAGAATGTATCCCTATTACAGAGAAGTGCACAGAATGTGCCTTCACTACCCCAACAATGGATATAATTGAGCATCTGTTGAGTATGCCAGAAACCACAAAAACAGAAGACATCTGCCTCAACAAGACCATTTTCACCAAAGCCCCAAGAGTAGCTAAGTCTCCAGAAGGCAATCAGCTGCTCTCAAAAACAACTGTTGCAGTCACCAAGTAAGAAAAAAGCTGTGACAGACACACACACACACACACTCATACACACTCACACAGAGACATATTTCTAGCACTTTAGGAGATTAAATTCCATTATATTTAACAGTGACTTTCTTTAATCCTAACTACAACTTGCCTGATCCCAATCCAAATCTTTAACCAAATCTTTAATTAAAAATAAAAATGACTTTATTAACCTTAAGTTAACATTTTTACATGTATGTTAAAAGAACCTCGCGATAGACTGGAGAGCTTACCCTGTCTTAACCAGCGACAGTTTAAACAGGCTCCAGCACCTCACAAACCTGAACAGGATAAAGTGGTTATAGAGTCTAGATCAGGGGTGGCCAACGTCGGTCCTCAAGAGCCACAATCCTGCAGGTTTTTCATGCATCCCTGCACCAACACACCTGACTCAAATTAAATGGATCCAACAACCTGTAAGAATCTGCACAATGACTCATTAGTTTAAGTCAGGTGTGTGGGTGCAGGGATGCATGGAAAACCTGCAGGATTGTGGCTCTCGAGGACCGATGTTGGCCACCCCTGGTCTAGATGAGTGTTAGAGGTAAGTGGGTCACACCATGCAACTGTATAAACTGGTGTATGTCCCATCATACAGACGGCGATGTGTACACTACCAGTCAAACATATGGACACACATTAGATTTATTGGGAAAATGTGTCCAAACTTTTGACTGGTACTGTATTCTTTTGTGTTTTTTTGTATATATTGTTTCTTTTATTCTTTGTTTAAACTTCCTTAAATACACTCACAACCACTGCAGTGTACAAAGTAATTTCTTTTGTTTTTAAATATCACATACTCTACAGTTTTAGTTTCAAAGGCAAAAGACGAAAGGCAACCCAACATTGGATTTACTTGATTTACAGTGGAGGAGTTTTCCCATTCCCAGTGACTCAAACGGATGATGCTTTGAAGAACGTTGGAACAAATTTGCAACGAGCTGAAGCATAACAACTACTAGCCCACAGGCATACCCATCTTTTCAGTTCAGTCTGCAAACACACTTATTGCGTCTCCCACAAGTTGATCATAGGCCTCTTTTGGTTTGGATCTTTACTTGTGGTAACACTTTTGGATGTTTGGTGGCCTATAGACCCTTCCCCCAGGATGCTCCGCACTCATCTCTTCCTGTAAATGCAACTTTCTTACCACAGACTGTGAGCAGTGGGTGGGCTGTGGGCTAGCGAATGCAAAGTTGAGATGATGCCTGGAAATTGCTATGTCTGTCACATAGCTCAGCAATCTACCAGTGGTGAGAGCCTTTAGGCCAGTGTTTACCATGGTTTTAAGGCTACCTCATTGTTTTTTTTCATCTCTGTGATAAAATCATAGTCTTGGCAAGCATTTTGCAAAATTCAACAGTGTCAAGTTAAATGCTTTGGAGACTTCTGAGTGAATAATACAAACAGAAAAGAAAGAAATAGTGCTGTATTGTCATGCAACTGCTGCTAAAGTAACTCAAATACCAGTTATGTGTTAAATTTCTGATCTGAGTCCTACATTTGAGTTTAGGAACAAGTTAAGCAGACTGATGCTAAATGTTCATAATGCTAATTTATGCATACAGAAATAAGACTTGTGCAGATTTGCATAATTTCAGTGAGACTTTTCAACACTTGTAACCCAGGGGCTGGGTAAGATGAGAAAAAATTATACCTACAAGTACAGACCTCGGGCACTATGAGTAAACCAATGCCTCTGTTTGTTCTGAAAATAGATTAACTTTCTGTGGACAAAGTGCAGCTTCTCACTGTTTACCAAGTTTACCTTGAACAAACTTTTTCACCAACTTAACTTGTAGTTAAATCTTCCTAATCCACTTAGCTAAGCCTGCCCCAAAACTGTAATTTCTTAAAGTTGAACTGGAAATCTTCCCTTGAACAAAATTTAGCTGTACTGCTTATATGCTCTAAGACACTTAGTGTATGGTTGTCTATGAGCAACTCTTCCCCGGAGCTACAAAGGAAATAGCAACAACATTTTGTGGCGCTTTGACACTGAGAATAATATGGAACCGATTTTGTGGGGACAGTAACAATTTCCAAGGTCATATTGTGGAAAGATAGGCCATTTCATGACCAGTGTGAACAGAGGGCCCAACACTGCAAGTAAACATCACTAGTTCAGTCCCTCTAAATTCTGTAAGCTGCCAGAACAGGAATGATAGCACTAACACCGCTGATGAGATGCAAACTCCTGATGTATGCAGGTCTGGTGAAAAGCCAGATGCTAGCTATGATCTTACCTCTTCGATTGATTTTTAACATCTAGTAAGAAGCTATTAACATTTAAAAACAGCAGCAGAAGGAGAGAAAAGCCTTCGTGCATTGCCGTGATCTTTGCTGGACAGATTTCCTTAACAACCCAGCCTCACAGTTCGATGGAAATAACAACTGCCTTGATTCACATAGAGAGGAAACAAAAGTCCACAAGTCTACTATTCTCTCCTAAGCTATGCTGCTCTGATGTCCTTCATGGGAGGGGTGAAAGATGAGCAAACCAAGAAAAATCTTCCTAGTTTTCCTCTTGTGTCTTCACAAAATGTTGTATAGATCTGCAGTCATCTGCAAAGTCCCTGCCTGTGATGCAGTGGCAGGTATGAAATTGACAGATGATTTTTTTTTTCTTTTTTTTCACTGGATGAGGTGCAGATAACTGGAGCGCTAGTTGAGAGAAGCAGTGGGTTGTGAGAGTGATGATGGGAGATATAGTCAGCACACTGCATTGATTCAGTAGCTGATATTTAATAGTTAAGATGCACATAATCATGCTGCCTCAAATGGTTGTGCTATTGTGTATTTAATATTCTCTTAAGAGGTAAATTTTACACAGGTCACAAATGAGCACAGAAAAGGTCAGATTTCATGTTCTATGCCTTACCTTCCATTAAAATCTATGTCAATGTGTCTGAGAGTTTAAAAAAAGGAGAAACTATACAAGAAATGAAAATGCAATCCGCTCTGGAAAGCCTCTTTACCAGATGAAATATACTCAAAACAGGTCACTAATGCAGTTCTAAACAGGCTACCAAAGCTGCTCTTTATGTGGTCTATTCTTTCTCCTGTGCTGATGAAAAGCAGCCCAGTGATTTGCCTAGGGTGAATTGAATATCAGTGATGGTTCCTCACAGCTTTACATCAGGCCAGTGTCATAAACGCTGGCTGATTATCCTGTGCCAAGAAGCCGTGCAAGCAGCAGGACTAATACAGCATGATAGCTGCTGTCAATAGAGGATCAAATGAAAGGGCTATGTTTAAGAAAAAAATCATTTCACACACCCTACATTTAGCCTAAATCAATCCTGCCCTGCTGGTGTGTTTCAAGACACATATTGATCAAAGAGCAAGATGGAATTCATTGAAAGGACTTGCAAGAAAAAAAAAAAAAGTTGGAGAAATATTGAGTCAGAGAGTAAATACCAGCCATCAGAGGAGCAATTTGGCTACATTAACTTCTTAATTTCTTTTTTCATTATTTCTTGTCACAGTGACTGGGTACAGTATGTTTTTGCATTCATATCACACTGACTCATGCTATCAGAAAGCAGCTCCTCGGTTAGTTTAAACCTATGTTGTGATTTGAATGACTAATCAAGTGTTAAAGGATTGACAAAAAATTAGGCACTGGGTTGCATCATATTTTGTTTTTATATATCAATCTAAACATTAATGTTTCTGTTGATATAATGCAGCAAACATCTGACTCAGAAAAACACAATTAAACACTTTATACCACATTTGTCCTTGAAATACTGAAAAAAATGTCCCCAAAAAATGATCTGCAACCCCATGACGTCTGAGGCAATCAGTCCCAATCTTCACACTGTGACAGCTCATTACAGCGTTTGGCTACTGGCCCAATAATGCTGCACTTGTTCTGCTGTCACCACAGGGACATGACGCCATACTTTTCAAAAGACAAATGACTTGACGATAATAACAGCTCAAGCAGTGATGCCAACCCAGTGCTAACCCTGGTTTTCTCAGTTGTGGTTGTGACTGAAATTGATTAAAAATGGTTTGAAACTGTTTTCAGCTATTTAGTCTAAATTGATATAGTAGTAAAAACTCATCAGAGGCATTTTATCATTAAAGCAAGGAGAAAAAGATACTTTCAAAGTTTATGTGATATTTAATTATTAAATCTTGTGAGATTTAATTACATATGAACTGGCTGGATGAAATTAACTCAACAAAATGTTCTTATTTAAACGTAGCTTTAACTTCAACATACTGACAACTCTCCTAACTGAGAAAACAGTTTAAAAAAAACAAACAAAAAAACATTATTAAATCATTAACTAGCTACGTGACATGCCCTCTCATCCAGTAAGTTAAAAATAGCTTGTATGTCTCCTCACCGTCCATGTGTGACCTCATTCCTCACTGTGCTTCATAACATCAGTGTAACAAGCAGGTTATGTAGTGCATGTATGTAGGATAACATTCAAAGGTGTGAAATTGGATTTGGCTCTACCAGAGCAGGGAAATATTAAGAGCAACAGTAAAAACCTTACACATATTTTAAGCTGGAAACGTAAAGTTCACACATTGGCCAGGACTAGACATTGTAAAATATCTGCTCTTTCAAAGCAATTTGAAAATATATTTCATGATAGTAGGAAATTAAAAACTATTAATTAAAAACATCTCAGCCATAAAGAATTATATATCTATAGGCCTGATATCTGTCTCTGTAATTTTTTTTTTATTTATTTTTTTATCTTTCTAAAGAACTTAACATCAAATCTTCCCACTTAATCTAATTGTTGGTCTCATTTTGTATGCCGGGATTGGTTCCACATCACCACATCGTTTTCATCTGCTCCCTGGTTTGCTGTCCTCTGGACCAATCATTGCTGAAGCTGCCGTTGTGACTCATTTAGTGGCGGCTGTGTTCCTTTCTTAGACTTTGTAGAGACTGCTTGTTAGTTTGATTGTGATTTGTAATGTATTGCATTGTGTCTGAATTCCCAGGTCTTGCGCGCCTCTGAGGCTTTTTGCTCGGTGTTTGAAAGATCATTGTGAATTGTGAAGATTGGTCTGAAGATTGGTTTAGATTTGCTACCACGTCACATTAGTGAGACTTGGACTGCCTTCTGAATTTCAAATCTATGTTTATACTTCTTTAATCCTTTTTAATTAAGCTTGTCATTAATTTATAGCCAACATCATACAAAACCCAACCGGAACAATTATTTATGTCTCTTCATAATTTCATTGCAGATGCAGATTTGATTATTAATGTCTCCAGATATATTCACTTCTATTCAACCATAATGACCATGTAGGAAACTGGCAGACATTGATGTGTGTTCAGCCCATGTCGAATCAGTTTCTCACCACCCTTAGGGCTTAATAGGAAACAAAAACTGAATTATGACATGCCAGCAAATTTCTCACTATTCATGCTATAAACAAAACAACCGCAATGACATACAGTTGATATAGTTACTCATTTAATTTCCTTTTAAGTTTTGTGCCTTTTGATGGAAAATGATAATGACTGTGATGGGAAGACAATAATGACTGGCACTAACTTTCCCAGAGTAGAAAAATATTCTTTTTTAAGTTAGACATCGCTGTAAAACTTTGTGTCAGTTTTTCAGTACCATGCAGCAAATGTATTTACTAAAGCATAATAGTTAAAATGTCTTTGCCCTTCATGTTCTTTCTTGATCAAACCTATAAGGATCCATCACAGCCTGCAGTTTGCACAATAATACATTAAATCCATTACTTTGAAGTGTACCTGTGATGAAGGACAGCTGTGTTATGCTGGTAAATGCAATGTTCAGCCAAGCACATATGCAGTTAGAAAAGCCAGAGAACTTGGCTCATATATCATACTGTAGGATTTAGCAAGATTTAGCACAAACACGCAAAGCCAAATGCAATTTCCAAATCCGTGGATACACTCAAAATGCAGGATGTGTAGGTTTGATGCTGTATATGAGTATTTGTAATGCAAGCTTGCTGATGTTGCTTTCAGCTGTTTTATAACCTCCTATTCTTTTTTAAAAACAAGTCATACTTACTTGGTTTTACATACCTACTGTACATAAACTCTTTTAATAAGAAATAATACAAATCTTACTGACATAGCTTACATTTAGTTGGAAATTTTGTTAGAAAAGACTGTAACCACTGCGTTTATGAAATGCGAAAGCATCTCACATTATGTATTTCTTGATGTTTTGATGACCTGCTGATTTCCCTTTGTAGTACTTTCTTTCTATTCACAATCTATAGAAAACAAGGTGTGGACTCCCACATTTGTAGTGACAGGTTTGTATTAGTATAACTGAATTAACTATAGTTGGGGTTATGCTTGTAATTCACATTGACATTATTCCTTGTGCTCAGGTTAAGGTGTTTCAGAAAGCCAGGTTAATGACAGCATAAATTTAACTGAAAGTAAGAACAATGCTCACAGTCTAATGTATGGTACTACTGATAGTACCTCTGACACCAACTTTTATTAAGAGCGTGCTCAACAAAAGAAAGCAGGATCAGCTTTTCTTTTTTCTACCAAACCCACTCTCATTTTGCTGAACTTGTCTTTTCAGCATTTCTTTGTGTTTTGTTAGTTGCTCGACATTTTTTACTGCACAAGGTCATTAATTGTGAAGGGAAATCTCTCAGATGAAAGAGAAAAAAAATCATGGCTTCATGGCTGTATTTCATAGGAAGTTTTTCAAAGAACATATTTTAATTTCATAATGTAAAATAAATATGTTTATATCAAAATTTACAAGACTATATTAAGAAACAACAGAGAGTGGTCCCACTTACTGTGTTGGCAGTGAACTCCGCTGAAACCTTGTGGACACTTGCACACATAACCAATAAAGGTATCTCCCCTGTAGGTCTCACTGATCTCACATGATCCTCTGTTGTGGCAAGGGTTTGGATGACAAGGGCCTGTGTGGGAAAAAAGGAGGAAAACAGACACAGATAATGGGCCAGATGTTTTACTTTGCTGTTGACCGTCTACACAGGAACATAATACAACTAGGTAATATTCACCCTGGTGTAGCACATTGTTTTTCACTGGGTGCATGAATAAAAGTGAAAATACATAGTCATATTCATTCACTCGGGCAGTTGTTTAAGAAACCTTCCTTGCAAAACAAAAAATATATCATATATTGGTTGTGTTTTGAAAGTGCATTTGAAGTGGAAAAGTTTGGATGCATAAATTAAATCTAGAAACTGTTAGAGTACAAGTAAAGCAGCTTGAGAGGAAAAACTGAGGTTGACAGGAGAGTGGGAAGAGTAGTTTCAGTTACTGCTGCTAATCTCAGTGGTTTACAGGGCAGCCCAAGGCGCTGTCTAGAAATCATCGAATATGTCCCCTATGGGAAGGCAAGAAGAGAGCACAGACTAGCTCCGAGGTATAGTAGAGCACCCATCATCTATATACACTGAAAAGTACTCGTAGGTCAGACTGATCTCCCCAAATACAAACAATAATTCTAAAAAGTCTAATTTCTTTATTTTGGTTTTTGTTGACTAAACATTCAAGAGGATAACCTGAACTTGAGACAAAAAAAGAGGTAAAATAGCATCTAGTAGTTTAATTATGGCAGAAATAACAAGCTTTCCCTTTCAAATTAAAGAAGAATGGTCATTATAATGCACAATTCATGAGTTAAAAAGTCCACAATGATTTTTTATTTATTTATTTATTTTGCATCCCAACCTAGAAGGCTAATTATTGAATGTGTGCCTTATTTATATTCCACAGAACTCTTTGAAACAGTGATTACTTAAGTGATTGCATTTGTGAGACTTCTGCTCCTACATTGCAAGGTGCACGTTGACTGGATGGTTAATAATTGACCTTCTGCCACTGATGCCTTTATGATTTGAATAAGAGAGGGTGGAGCCTTTAGTAGTGGCCAGGGTTGCAAAGTGCCCAGTACTGTAGAAAAGGGTATCATGCTTGATGTTCCTTGAATGCTGATTTTACAAATATGTACCTTAATATATATTCAAAGATGTTGAAATAGAAATAAAATCTGTAGGACTTTCCTCCACAATGTGACTTGAGTCCATCTATACCTAACAGAATACACTGAAAATATTCAAGTGAGCATACACACATTTTTATAAGGTCTCATACTTGAAGGTCGTTTCAGAGTAAAACTGAAGCCATAATCCAAGACAGATATTTGAGAAAAGATGGAGGCAAATTTCAGCAACATTTAAAGTGTTCATTCTGAAATTAAACAACTTTGGAACCACCAACAAACTTCTGGGATCTGGTCACACAACCAAACCAAAAAATGACAGATGGATGGCGTTAGGCTGCTAACCAAAGATCCAGTTGCCTCCATAAATGAGATCCAGAGTTCCTTTGTGAAGATAGGAAAACCTTTAAAGACCACCACTGCTACAGAACAAAGATCTGCTGGGAACATGCCAAGAAGAACTTGAATGACTCTAAAACCACAAAAAAACAAAATAATCTGATCTAAAACATAGGCAGACAGTGAACATCATCTCATTAATGGCATCACCCCAGTCAAACATGGTTTCACCAGTGTGGAAACATTTATCATTTATTCAGTTGGTGACATGGACTGGGAAATATATCAGGAAAAAGAGAAAGATGAATGGATGCACAAATATATAGATCATGCTGGGCAAAAATTATTTCATTGTGCAAAGGATCTAAACCAGAGAACACAGAAGCGAGTTCATAACAACTTTGTGAAAGTCCTAGTTGACTTGGATCATTCGCAAGATGACTGGGAATTATCCTGTTGTCACTAATAAAGTTGCTGTAACCAGCTTGTTAGTTAAAAACCCAATATTTATTTAGATATTTAAATCTTTGACATTTAACAATAACAAAAAAGTTCATTCAACCAAGAAAAAAATATCTGAAACATAGTAAAATGTCAAACATTTCAAATAGCTTTCCATCAGCAGTGTATGAGTAAATATATTTATAGGTTTTTAATTTACTGCTGTGCTATGACATGACTCCAAAATTTCCAATCTCTGTCGTAACAAACACACTTTTTAGAAGATGTCACAAGCTGCAAACTAATTATAACATTTGATTTTAAGGAACTAAAGGGTGGTTGACAGTATATTTGGGTATAGATTTATTAATAAGGTGCAGTAAATACCGTTCAAAGGCTGTACACTTGGGAACGTGTGTCCAGACTTTTGACATTAACACTGACGCTATTACTGTGAAAGATAACAAACTTCTTTTTCCAGGAAGCCCACCAACTTCCCCCAACTTTAGGATAACTTTGGACTCCCCTCTTTTCCAGCCAGACCTTCGATCAGGTCACTCCTCTCCCAACTCTCAACTGGAAGATCAAAGTAGCCTCTCCCCCAGGTTCCAAGGAACAGTAGCTCTGCTTTCCTCCAGGCTTCACCAGAGGACAAAGCTGGATTACTTGCTCTCTCTCATCTCCAGATCAGCTCAGAAGCGTCCGATCTCAGTCTGTTCTGTTTTGCAGCAGCAATCCAGAATCTGGAATCTTCTCAGACAAAGTTTCCCTTCAAGAGAGCTGCTTGGTTAGCCTTCTTGCTAACTTCTTCAACTTTGAAAAAGCAATCAGTCTCCTTCTAAGGAAAATCCAGGTAAATATAACCGAGACCCAACTGGACACAGCTGAATTTAGCTGAACAAAGGATCCATTTCTAGTTTCCCCCTGTTCCTCAAGGACCAACCATTTACAAAGGACTGTGGTAACAAAAAGACACACGCTAGGTTTGTGCACTTGAAACCAGCATTAGCTTTAACGTAACATGACATCTGTGTGTGAATGGGTGAATGTGCTGTATTTGTAAAGTGCTTTGGGTATCGTTCCTGGTACAGTTACCACTATATAAATACAGACCATTTAACATTTATGAATAAGCAAGAACAGCTTTATTTATGATTTTGACTGACTTCTTTGTGTTTGTGCTGTTGAATTAATAAAGTTATAATAAGTTTATAAGCAAGTTATGTTGAAGAATTGTTCTCCCATGCTAAACTAGCATCCCTTTAGTCTAACCTAGTATCTTTTGTAATTCCAACATTCACAACCATTTTGATTTGTTTTAACTAATCTAGGCAGAAGAAAGGACCTTGAACATAACTCCTTTGTTCTACTGGACCACCTGTATTGTTGCCAACAAGTGCTAACATGTGGCTACATAGACAAAGAACCACATGATTACTGGTCTCCATGGCAATGGCAGCTATCTTGTGGCTTTCTTGTACTCACATCAACAGTGCCCATCTTGTGTTTTTACGGTGAAGTCCCCATTCTGCCCCGAATAGTTTATCATCTCAGTTTGCATAAACATAGCCTTTATTATCTGCTCTGTCTGTGTCATATTTGTTCAGGATTGGCTCTTACAGAGACAGACCTTCAAGACTGATATTTTTGTATAGTTATTAGCTCTGGAATGCCTCCAGAGGTGCTCTGTAATGGTATACATTAATAATTTTCATTAACTATTAATAATTGTCCATAGATACTTATTAATACTAGACTTGCTCCTACAAAAACCCAACAGTACAAATATCACCACATTTATCATTACTGTTGTTTTCCTTTTCAATATTTAGTCTGGGAAGCAAGAAAATGAGGAAACAAACAAATATTCAAAATAAAAGCAAGGAATTCCTCATGAAATACTCTTTTTTTTATCTGCTGTTTTACCTTTTTTAAAATGACAGTTATTACAAGCAAAGTTACTTTAAATGACCCAGTAAGTTGGCAGGGCCCACATGACTGTGCCTGCAGAAAATTATAATTCTCACATTTCATGAAATATGACACTTGCGTTTTGGTTTCTTAAATCAACTGTATGCCAATAGGTTTCTCGTTTTTTTATACAATCAGTGAACAGCTTCACAGACTTTGCAGATTCAGGATGGATAAATTAAGCTTTAAAAAATGTGTCACTGAATACAAGCTAGGAACACTGTCAAAAATAAAAGATGAAAATGAAATGAAATTCCAGAAGTTTATGTGGTAACTTGAGTTCAAAGCTTTTAAATATCTGTTGAGAAAAGAACCAGAAGAAGCTAATCAATTTGGCTCCAATGGGCATGTCCTTTTGTGAACTCCTACCTTTTTATGGAACTTCTGTGTTTTTTTTATTGTCATATCTTACTGTTGACAGGTAAATTGTGCTTTGACAGACCCCCTTATTTCACTGTTAGTGATAAACAACAAGCAGAAGTCTTAAGGGTGAGAATACCATGCCCTCTTAAGTCAGTTTGACAAATTAACAGCCGTAAGCACAGCATTTGACAATGTCACATAAACGGGACTAGCCTTGAATGGTATTCTATATCATCTTGCAACCATTTTAACCTTGTCTCAATCCAGAAAATGTATACTAAAGGATAAAAAGAAAGTAGATATGTACATAACTAAATAAACATCATCACGGTCATACGTTTTTTGGAATTAGTGGGTCTATGTATGTGAATTACAAATTAGGTAATCCAATCGAAGTCATGCCATTTCAAAGTCAGGCCCTGTATCAATAATAATTCGAGCAGTGGCTAGTCAGCTGAACAGAAGAATGTATAATAGCTTCCATTGAGACCCTGCTCTCAGAGGGAAGGAGGGTGACAGGTTTCAGGCCTATTTTGATGTGACGATCTATGGTTGCACCAGGCGGCACTGACAGCCTCCTTAATGGAGAGTGCAGAATGCAGGAGAAAAAAAACAAAAGCAGAAACAAAGCAGAGAGAAAGAAGGAGCATATAAAAGATGTGGAGAGAACGTATTCTATATGACAACTACATTTGAATCCCATTTTTTTTTGTTGCAAGTAGCTCTGAAACATTATAAAGCAGTATTTCAAAGTGATTGATTAACTCTGACATGTAGAGCTACACATCAGTTTTCTGACTGAAAACATTGCATATCTTTATACAGCATGTGCTGGAAAAGAAGCTTAAACCTGATGGGCTGCAAGGCTAAGTCAGGACAAGATGCCAGTCTCACACACACAGAGACACATACACTCACACTCGCACAGGAAAGGGTTTTTAAAAAAAAAAAAAAAAAAATAAAAAAAAAAAACATATCCAATCAGCTTATCGTATCAAAAACTATTCAGCTGACAAAATGCCAACTAGATTAATTTGTGACAGTAAAACATGATACATTTGTAATACATTGTATAAATGCAGACATGAGGCTGGTTGATGGCTTTGCAGGAAAAGAGTTCAGTTACGGATCTGCCTGTTGTCCAGAACTTTTACCAGTTAAAAAAAAAACATTTGAAGCATCATGAAACAAAAAAAATCTGTAACGGAGCCCAGAACTGTTGAGCAGCTAGAATCCTTCATCGGACAATAATGGGTAAAAAAAACCTCACCTAAAACTCCAGCAACTGGTCTGATCACTTCCCAGACATTCACAACCAGTCATTAACAGGAGAGGGGATGCTACACAAACATCACCCTTATCAATCTTTCTTTAAAATGTGTTGCTGACATCAAATTAAAAACCTGCTAATATTTTCCATGAAACTGTGAAATCCCACCGTTGCAACATCTGAAATGTTGTTTATGTTCTAATGGGAATAAAATACTTTATGAGGACTTTTTGGGGAATTGAGGTAATAAAACAGCCAGTTTACCAATTTACTTTATCAAATTTCGTGAAGTTCCGATGCACAAAGAATGCTGGAAGCAGCCTTTAAAATGGGGCCAAAAAGGAAAAAAAGAAAAAAGAAAAGAAAATCCACCATATTTTCCAGGAAAGAGAAATAACGGGCAATTCATGTCATCCGTGAAAGCACTCTGCCTTGTGTATCTTGTGTGATGCATGTCCAAAGGTAGCATTACCACCTTTTTTGTGTGAATGTCAGCTGCTGCTTGGTTGTACAAGCCAACGCTTTCTCAGTGATTGATGTGAGCCTGTGTTGTGTCCAGCGCAGGGTCTGTGATTTCTTTTCTGGCTGCAAATAGAGGCCAATCAATCAGCTGTGAAACTTGGCCAATGGTTAAACAGGGAGAGGATCTTCTGTTTCCTTGGAGATCAATCACAAAGACGTGGCATTTTCAAGGTTAAGGCCAATATGTGCTCTTACATCTTAGCGGAAACTCAAAAAAAGCTGCTTCTTATAAATTTCTGGTAATCTCAGTGAAGTGGCTCAAGTTGTGGGGCTTTCTGAGCATTTACTGTACAAAAGCATCTGAACACAAGTCTTGATCTTCTTGGCAGCTGCACTTTTTTTATAGCGAAGCATTGATCACAAGGAGAGTCTGCTGGTATCTGACAGAATTGAGAAGACTTGCAAAGAAAAATTCAACTGAAAATTAAACTGTCAGTTTGGAATTTAATACAAAATTTCTGATCTTACACAGCACTGAATTGACAGTGACATCTGGGCCATCACCACCTAGTTAACCTTTCAAAAAAAAATAAATAAATAAAAAAAAATAAACAGAAAATCACACATTTCACCCACCTCAATTTGTGTAAAATTTGCAGTAAAGCTCCTCAGCTCCGAATGCGCAGCCAACCACATCACACAGATATCTAACATGGCCTAATTGTGTCAAATCTATTTTAACCCAACCTCTTTTTCTACAACACCTTCACTGGTTCACGGGCTCGTGGTGATTGCACGCATCCTGTACCTCCACTGATGAAAGCTGGCACTGTAACACCAATATTACATCAAGGAGCTCAGCATGAGCCTCTACACAATCAGGCTTTTAGTGGGCCTTTAGCTTCCCATTTTTGTGTGCCTTTGCCACTGCATAGCCCATCAGGATATAGATAGATATATAGATAGATAGATAGATAGATAGATAGATAGATAGATAGATAGATAGATAGATAGATAGATAGATAGATAGATAGATAGATAGATAGATAGATAGATAGATAGATAGATAGATAGATAGATAGATAGATAGAAAAAATCATAAAATAAAACAATTAGAACTTACTTTCATATAATTTAAGGAACCACTTGTACTAGCACAAATTGAATTATAATAAAATTAACCTTTAAAACAGTAGGTGAATGAAGCTGTTAAGTAGATAATGAACTGTTTCACTTTTCTTTTTTGTTTTCTTTGCAGTTGTTGCATTCACTCGGTTAAGCAATAAATACTCCACTTAATACAGTCTTACACATGACAAGCTCCACTATGGTACTCAAAGGCTAAAAAGGGGTTTGGGGCATGTGACAATCTGAGCTATTTGGGCTTCACATTTTCACAAGGTTGTTTTAAGAAGTCCTTGAAATTATCATGAAACTAAGAACTGGAGACAGTCTTACAGTTTTGTACATTAAAGGAACAGACTTAGAATACTAGCAGATCATGGTAAACTTAAGGGGGATGCGGACTTAGTTTGGATGTCCCTCTCCTTCACTTTCTGCTGTGCTTCAGCTCTTCCTCTGCCCTGCAAGTAAGTAACCATGGCAACTTTAAATGAGTCAATGATTAACAGGTTTAAGACAGCCCTGGGCTGCTGCTGCTGGTAATTTTTATACAGGCACACTGGATTTTTTCATAGGAAATATTATTATTATTATTATTATTATTATTATTATTATTAATTTATTAATTATTATTTTTGAATTATTATTATTCCACTAAGAGAAAGAGAAGAATATGATATTTGATAAGCTGTGAAGTTAACACACAAAGCAGGTGTACCCACTCATCAAACATCCAGTTATAACAGCCCAGCTTTCAGGTTCAGCTTCAGATTCCATGTAGATGTTGGCCAATTCATGGAAATGGTACAATCCAATCTGCTCACACCCAAATAAATACAGGTCACACATGCTAAATATCATCCCCCTTTATGAGTTCAAACAAAGCTTTAGATTATCCAGATTAAAGATTTGGAGGTTGTGGAACAGCAGCTGATATGCTAAATTCATCAAACCTGTCAGAAGTAATTTGGCCTTTTATATCATTCTGGCCTATTTTCTCTCACAGTCCAGTTCCAGGTCAGTGGTCACAAATCACACCTAATTTGTGTCATTTTTAAACCCAATAATAATTTTCTTAGCAGCCTGTCTTCTCTCTGCTCCTACCTGAAATGTACAAATACATAAAATACAAAAAAATAAAACACTCAATGAATAAATGTTAATTGAGTTGAAGAGATAAAATGAATCTACTTAACACTGAAATAATATACACGAACACATTACTGAAGAGTATAAAAAAACAGTAATACTTAATATTTAGCAGTGAACATTTCAAACCTATGAAGACATAACCATACCTAAATTACTGATCAATTCAAGAGTTTTAGAAAGTCTGTTTTGGGAGACACTGATTTCTCCAAACAATAAAAAATAAGAAAAAATCTGAGAAAGTGTTTTTAGAAGTAAATTTTACAAAAGAACACATAATTAAATATGCAGTTGTTATTTAATTTAAAGTTTTAAAGAGTATTCATTGTGCGAAATTAAGCTTTTAAGTATTTCCTTTAACCAAAAAAGTTCAAGCCTTTAATCAAACTATGGTAGTATGTGTGTGTGTGTGTGTGTGTGTGTGTGTGTGTGTGTGTGTGTGTGTGTGTGTGTGTGTGTGTGTGTGCGTGTGTGTGCACAAGTACAAATGCATGTTTGCCTTTCTTTAAGCGATTTAAGCCTAAACTACACAAATCTTTCCATTACAACAACAAACTGCTTTGATTCCTGGGGAATTATGTCTAATCTAAATGAATCATTTTTGTTTTAACCCACTTGATCTCAAATCAACCAGCAGAGATTAATATTAATGAAAGAAACACAAAGACAATTAGCTGCTGAGGATGCACTTGGAACGAGTAAGTTTGTATGCAGTTGCAGTACTTCCCCAGAATGTGAAGTGACATTTTAATTACATTACTGATGAAGATAAATTTGGTACTTGTTTACTGGTGTTCTCTGTGGTTTCGCTTTTGTAACAAAACTGTGACACATATATTTGTTCTTTTTCAATAGTCAGAGGGAGTTATTGTGAATATCAAAAATGTTTTATTAGGAAGAGTCATTCAAAAGAATGCATCTGTATGGAGTATTTACTTTACCACTGACTGAATGCATTACTTTGGGAGTAGATGCAGTGTATATTCAGACTTATGGTAATAGCAAGTATTACAGGGAGACAATGCACTTAACTCTTGAATAAAAATGCTGCTTTTTAAGCTAATGGAATATAAAAATCTGCACTAACACAGTAGAAACAATTTTCATAAGCTACCCCCAAAGTTATGTAAAATATTCAGGTATTCAGAATATTTACCTGCAAGGAAAAACAATCAAGCAAAAGCTATAACTGGACCAAACTTAACTGTGAGCTTATTACTCACAAAACTCTGTACCAAACAGAGACAAGATATTTCTTTCAGCCACACTATTAGAGGAAGTTTAAAGAGGACTGACTGATGAAATGAAATTCCAAATGATATAATCATGAGTCTGCTGACCAGGCATGATCAGTGGGCGGATGAAGGGGTTAGATTGAATAGTAATGAATGAAGGAAGGAAGAGAATTTGCCAAAATTTAGAAACTGGATGAGTTTTCAGCCTTTTTGTCTCCCTGTATCCACAAACACACAACACTTAACAAAACTAGCAAATGAAGAGAGATCATGTTACCAAGCATAAAAATTTCCCACCTGCTGAAGTTGGTTCCTCACCATCTGCTGCTGTTGTTAACAAAAAGGAAAAGGGGAAAAAAGGCGGAGGGGAAGAGAGAAAAAAAATGCATTAGCTTTATCACACTTATGTTCCAGTATTCAGGACTGCAGCTGCATGTAACACTGCTGATTCGACTACACTGTCAACCACACTGCTATACCATGTGTGCAGTAACATTTGACATGTAATTCACTGGGCATACAGTATGTAAAGCCAGGCACACCTGCTACCTGTAGGCCCCTGCATCCTGCCAACAGAAATATCCCACAATAACCTGGCACTGTGTCAGAGCCCATCCCCCCATTTAGACATTCTGTTCTGGTCAGTTGGTTTTGACTAATACATGTTCATCATTCTGGACCAGTGTAGGATTACCCCCTGTGGCATTTATACTTACGTGCTACATCCCCAGCTCCAAAGCCTCAGTACTGCTCCGCGACTGAGATTTGGCCTGTCTACTATCATTACTGCAGTCCTCGATCTCCATCATTACTCATGAAATTGCTCCAAAAAATGTGCCTGAAAGCTGGACACAGCTACAGAGGCAGTAGACCAAGACCATTAAAAGCAGGGGATGATGAAAAGACTGCTATTATTGTTGGGGGATCATCAGAAAAGTGTTCCCATGGATGGATGAATGGATGCATGGATGAATAGATAAACAAGACCCGAATGTAAAGGGGTTTGCTGCTTTATAAAATAAATTAAATGTGCATTTCTGCTGTTTCTCAATACAGCTAATGAAATTATTTACCAGTGGCTTGCTTAATTAAATTGAATACTAATTAGGAATTAGC
The DNA here is from genome assembly GCF_017639745.1 of Melanotaenia boesemani. Lineage (NCBI taxonomy): Eukaryota > Metazoa > Chordata > Actinopteri > Atheriniformes > Melanotaeniidae > Melanotaenia > Melanotaenia boesemani. The sequence goes on from NC_055692.1 coordinate 20,802,437, forward strand.
ATATAGAGGGTTAAGGCCACATAGATCATATAGCAGACAGAAATTAGGGCATGCCTGCTTCACAAAGCTGCAAATATATCCAAATCCATCTTAGAAAAATAATTAATTTTTGATTGAAACCCAGACAAAAATACAAAGACATTTCTCCTCTTTATGAAACAACCATCAGCATTCTGTCAACTTGTTTTCCCAAGTTGTTTTTGAATGTGAAAATCAAAAACTGCTGAAGTATCGGTACCCATGGAACATATGATGTGAGTAAACTGAGCAGCATCGTAAAGCTGAAGGTGAAAATGGCTCACTTCAACACAACTTTGTAAAGACACAGGAATGAAAACTGTACCAGAGTCTTTCACAATGCTTTAAATGGGAGAGAAAGCTTAAACCGAAGTCATAAAGAGCCACAGCCAAGCACTTTGTCAGCCTCTCATCAGCCTGGCAGCAGAAGTTCCCCTTTGTGTTTTCCAATGCACATGGGCCAGCGTAATCCCTAACCAAGCACATTCCACGCTTCACTTAGTGTGTTTTTTTTCTACCTTTCTTCTTCACTCTTACCACTAGGGTCAAGTCGCACACTTGCACAAGTCCTCAGATGTGCACTGTATACACATGATTATACAGCACAAAGGAAAAAGAAGTAAAAGAAAAAGCATATGCCTCCAAGTGAAGAGAACAATTCACACCCACACATAAATACACATGCCGAGAAGATGGAGAAGCAGAAAATGAACTTTTTGTTTATCCAAGTGTTGAAGTGGTGAATCATAAGAGTTCATGAAACACTTGGCTGGTGTTCCCTATGGATGAGTAGAACACCCAGTGAGAGTTGCATCACGAGGCTCATCAGTAGACACAAGCATCACTATTTATCTACTGCACCCTGACACGACCAAGCCTTTATTTCAGCACTTAATGACTGTAATGACTGCACCAGTCGTCAAAGCTGAAAAAATGCCTACTCTAATTGCCTGCTTATAAAACCATTCACACCTAAAAGCCTGCACAAAGCTCTACACTAAGGTTAATATTTATCTTACATTTTGTTTATTTGATCCAGGTAGAATGCGTTTCCCATTGCACTTTATTCAAGTGCGTCAAAAAACTTTATGAGTTATCAACATTCTATTATCATCACCTGTGTGATCTACAACGCTCTAAATAGGACATTGATTGGTTTAGAGGGAGGCATAATTATTGGTGGTGTGCTGGCGATTGCCTGTCACTGCTTGAATGAATGGAAATATAAATAAATAAACAGAGCTGTAATATTAGTGTTTTTTATTATTATATAATATATAGTGTTTTTCAGCACCTATGCCAACTTCAAGGATATTATTTCATAAGTTTTATTTTTAATTTGCCAAATGAACATGATACAAAAGAAGTACCATGTCCAACCTTGTGCTTCTAGTTTTTAAACATAGACTTGAATAGTAGGGAATGTTGTTAAAGAAGCACAATATTGTTCCATTTTATATAACTGGAAGTACTAAGAGAGCGCAGACCTCCACCAAGCCATAGTAATTTTTTTTGCCAATGATTGTGGGCATTAGTTTTAGGGTTAGAAGCTCTAATAGCAATATTATCCCTATCTCCCCATCGGCAGGAGCAAACCTACGTCGCAATCTGGTGGTCATGTGACCATGAACAGCTTGCTGGTGAAAATAAACCCTGCACCATACCGGTATCCCTGTTAAAGTGTGCAGATTGTTCTCATAGTTTTAAAATTTCTCCATTGGTTTTTGAATAAAAACTATCCATACACTCACACAGTTTTATTCATACCCTCAGTGTCAAGGCTAGAAAAACATATAAGGTGAAGCAGGAGGACTGAACGAATGCCTTTATGTCTATCCACCGTCACTTTGTGAAGGAGCTGCTGACAAGAAACATTGATAATGTCACAAAAACCACCAACAGACATTTGTTATTGTTACTGTAACTAACCATTTCATGGTAGTTTTGCCATCTGTACAAAAGAACCATAAGTTTTAAACAGTAATAGAATAATAAATGTTTTACTCATCAGTCATAAAACGATTGACCAAGCTGTCAAATATTTAGAAGGACTGTACCGTCTGTATACCATCAGCATAAACATGTTTGGTAGCCGCTAGCCAGTAGCTTTGGTGTCTTTTTGGTAGTTTAAAGAATGATCTCCTGTTGTCTACTATGTTTATGGAAGCCAACCACAACACAATGTTTTTGGCATATTAAAAAGAAACTACGAAAACTAAAGAAAAATCTACGAGGATCAACACTGAAAATCCAACAGTGTTATGCTTTAGCAACCTTTTGTTTTCACCGGCAAAAGACCGGGATGTGAAAAAGTTCACAAATGTTCCCAGATGTTTGTGTCTGCCCTTCGCCTGTAAAGAATCCTTTAAGAAATTCCTGGATGCAGGTGGTGATCCGAATCACCCCCAAAATCTAATCACTTGTTCCCAATTCTATTTCACTGATTTCCTAAAGATTTAACCAAAATCTGTCCATAACCTTTTGAGTTATGTTGCTTACAGATAGACAAACCAACTCCACTGAAAACATAACCTCTGCCTTGGTGGAAGTAATAAACACTTGAAGCTTTGATACATAGTAAAACCGCACAAATAAATTTGTAAAACATGGAGGGCTCTGGAGATGACTTATTTAAATGGCCCCTCCTCTTCCCTTGAGAAGGTCCTCTCTATAGCATGATAAGCTTCCAGCCTGGGACATATTGGTTTAATCTGACTGACAGCCAGGAGGCAGTAATAACCATCCATAATCTAAATAGGAACCAGCCAGCCTGTCCAGCACAGGACTGATATGACGTCAAGGTGTTCAGTGGAGATAGAGAAGCAGGTCCATAGTGAGCAACCATAAAAACCATACAAAAAAAAAAACAATAAAAAAGCCTACAGCTCATACATACTCACATGAGAACGAGGACACATCAGCATGGTAAAACATGAAGGTTTTCATATAAATATGACAATACATGAAAATGTGAGCATGTAAAGTCTCCTTAGTATTCATTTGGGCATTTAAAAGAAACAAATAAAAGCAATAATTCATTAATTTGCTTAAAAATATTTTTGGGGAGTTATATAGTATAACATATAGTGTAATTTGAATGGCAATAGTGACTTACTTCCCCTGGGAGTTCATTAAAAGCAAAAACTTCTTTTCATTTAGAATAGACTTTATTTAGAGTATAAGTTAGAAAATTAAGTGACCTAACATTGATATGCAATCATTATATTTACTATTTGTGCATTAAAATATTAAAATGAATAATTATAAAAAAGGAAGAAAGGCAGAAAAAAGGTAATAGACCTCCAGTGATTTGGAGATTTACAGAGAAGTATGCACGGAGTCTAAATGCAAAGTATTATATGAGGTGGCAATAAAAGAGAGGATCACCTGAAGATTATGGAAGTGTGAAATAAAATCGGTTCATCTTACAAACTATGCCATCACAGTTTTATAGGCTGAAAGACACCTTGAAGTGGAATCAGAGAAGGTGAAAGGGAATAAAAAAACAGCGAAAGAAAATAGTCTAAATAAATATATTAGTTAATGAGTAAAACTTTGCTGGATCTGGCCCTTGGGCAACTCCAAGGATTTTGGAAGTTATATTTAGTTCAATGTGAAGAAGTGAATCATTTTTGAGTGGGACCACGCTGCATTAAGGTTTAATGTACTTTTCCAGTGTTGTTTCTGTATCATTACCATTAACCTTGTAACCCCATTACTGCTTTTATACATCTGCATTTGTCTGGGTAAGGGTCAATACAATGATTACACTGATTATGATAGCAGTGCATTGAACAGTCATGGGAACCAGCATTTTGTTTCAAAATGTTGTTTTTGATGACACTGACCAGATGAAGTCTTTGCTTTCTGGAAAGATTAAGGGTGACTTCAGCTTAATGCCAGTTAGAAAGCAGAGTGGGGTTAATGACATTTAGTAGGTGTTATTGTATAAGTAGCTGCCCTCACATTTACATAACTATGTGTTTTCAAGCTCTCAGCAAATAGTGAAAGATTGCAGGCTGTGCTGTAACTTAATACTGTAACCAGCACTGTATGGTTGTTGGCTGCAGTTAACTTATTTGCAATTATTATATTTCTAAGCATTAAATAAGATTCAACCAAAGAAATGCCAACAATATCAGCCTCAGTTCCACCTAAAACACTGCTTGGCAAACACAGTCCTACCTTCATTGCCAGTCAGGCCACGACAAGGTCAAAAACAAATCCACTTAATGGATGGTACTACTATTTAGCAATGTAGCATCAAGAATGACAGTTGGCTGTCATTGCTAATGCTGCCGGCCCAGAGATCATTCCTGAGACTGGAAAGTCATGTTTGTGTCTGTCTGATGGTAAAAATGTCTGGGAATAAAATTGTTAAATGTTTAAATTGAAAAAAGACAAAGGCAATAAAATTATCACAAAAACCCGTTTGATTTGCCACAAATCTGTATTTAATTAAGGTATGAGTCAAGTCAAAGCTTAAAATGAGCATGTGTGTTTTCCAAGCTGTAAAGGATCAGTATTAATTATGACAATCATCTTCTGTGCAGTGTTGATGTACGGAGGTCATAAACTGTTGCAATAAACTAGCTGTTTTATTTTTCTTATTTTTTTCTAAAAAAAAAGCAACATCCAAAGGAGTTGGAGTGAAATGAAGATTATATGAGTTGCAAAGTGTCATGTGTTACATTAACAGTGTGAGCATGTTCTATATTAGCACTGCAGAGACCCTTTCTCTGTACCTTACACACACACACACACACACACACACACACACACACACACATACACAAGCACACTCTGACCAACAACAGATGCTCAGTGCACATGTATCTCCCACATACCATCACCACTAAAAGTGTTTGCTTCATCACACCCATGCTTATTAACATTAAATCATCTTGCAGCAGAGTGGGTGGGTAACTGTTAAATGACTCACAGAAACAATACCAACAGCAATTAGTGAGGTATTGTTAAACACTTTCTTTACATTAGCTATTGTATCGTCTCATGGCAAGGGGGTGCAGTAGTATACCCTTTTATGTCAAGTGAAGCAAACCATCACTGTGTAAGCAATAACCAAAGGGGCAGTTTGAGAACTTATCTGTCTTCTGGGAATCATTTACATGTCATTTTAACTTCAAAATGCGAGACAAGAAAGTTTTACAATGAACAATCAAAATTTATCCAAAGACCTTGTTGTAAGAGACTGCTCATTTCAGACGATAGACATGTTTTTACAGTCCACGTTTACTATTCCCTACTATTACAATTCCTTATTTTTGCCATTCACACCAGCAAATGGTTAGGAGTTAGGAGTTAAGAGAGAAAAAAATAATAATAAAAAGGAGTTAAAAACACCTGCTTGGGGTTATAACTAATGTGCGAGGCTAATCTACAGATTACAAACTACATGTTTAGAGCGTTACAAAAATGTATATAACCACAGCGTATTGGAGTATTTCTGGGTTACAATTTTAGTCGTATGCAGTGTATTTACTAATACTTGAACTAATTATTCTTTCCATTGTTGCAACGCAGTTACCATTAATAGTTAACGCTGAAGCTACATGTAGTGTTACACTATAACTCTGCACATTGACACTGTCTTCATCTGACTGGGGGCTTAGGGGGAGAAACAACCACATGCCTAATTGATGAAGATTGACTGATGAAGAGTAAAATGTCATGGCAGACTAAATCAGTGTGTGCAGCCGATCACACACAAACAACTATTTAGTTTCCATTCCTTTCATTAGTCAGATTTAATATTCAGTTTTATTGTGAAAAGTTAATGCAGATGAATTTGAAGTTCTTTCAAAGGGAACATATTTGATCTTTTTTTTTTTTTTTTAAGTAATGGAATAATTACTTTTCTAAATTACTATGTACGCTGGAAGTTTGTTACTAACTCAGTTACTTTTTGTGAGAAGTAACAAGTAACTATACTTAATTACTTTTTTTAAGTAACATGCTCGCTGGTCATATGTGACCACTCCCCTTCAAAAACACATTAAGTATATGTTGCCCTCCAAGACTGTAGCACACTTAAGTTTTGGACTCATGGAGATTTATACAGTAATGGTTACATGCATAATTTCTGCTAAGTCTGGGCCACTACACTTAATGTTAAATAAAAATGATAATGGATGTAATTTATATAGCCCTCTTCAAGGCACCTAAAGTCCTTTACACTGAATCCATTATTCATTCATTCCACATTCATACACCAGTGTTGGTAATCTGTATGTGTAACCATACTGTTTGATAAAGTGGGATTTTAACTGCCAACTCTCTGTTTATTGCAAGACCTGCTCTACTGCCTAAGCCAGAGTTAGGAATCATTTAAGCTTAATGTTAAATATGCATATGCATACAGATGGTGCCTTCTATACGCCCACTGAGTATATTACTTGTATATTTCATCCATTCTCTGGAAGCTTGAGGATGTTGCATCTAGACATAGTAAATGGACCTGTACCTAACAAAACTGTGGAGGCAGTGTTGCACAGTAAGTCATGTGCAATTAGCAAAAGGAACAAAGAAGGAGAACAAGTAGCCGCCATGTATGTAATGCCCAGACAGACCAATGTTATCTACTTTGCTGCCTCTATTTAATGTCTCTTTCTGAGAATGTGTATTATCATGATCTCCTTGACCTTCACCATGTTTGCTATACTGCTATTGACACAGATGTCAGAACTCAGAGGTGAACTATAAACTCTGCACTGCCTACTAGTGGATGTATTGCCTAACAACCATGCTGATGTGATTTGGACATACCTATTTATGTAAGTAAAGGGAGCTTTAATGAGGTTTCTGTAAACTCTGCTCATGTGGTGAGTATTATAGAAAACAAAGACAATATTCAAATGCCTTGTTAGTACTCTTTCTTTTTTTCACTTTCAATTAGTCTCCCTGTAGTATAAGCAAATACTTCAAACTAAATTCAAGAGCCCCTGTGCTCTTTAGGGGACCCCATTGGGGGTCCCAGACCCCAGGTTGGGAACTACTGCTGTAATGTATGTAACTGGTTGTGGAAGAGATTTTCAGTCAAACAGATTGCTATTGCAAGGATAACATAAAGAGGAGCCCACTGGATCAGTCTGACTGCAGCAAAGTGTTTTGGTAATGTGGTCAATACAGAGACATATCCATGGCCTGATTCATACCGAGTTTTTGACATGAAATCAATATGTTTATTTTAAGACTGCTGTTAGGTGTCAGAGTGCAGAACCAAATGTCAGCAAATAACATATGTTCTCAGTCTTATTTCGCTTTGTATTGATTCTCCAGATCTTACGAGAAGCTATCTGAAGAATACGGAATTGGATAAAATTAACAATTTTACTGACAAGTATCAATAAAATGCAAAAACTGATGCTGCTAATTAAAGTTAAGTTAAAATGCTCAAATTTAATTAATTTCACGAGAAAAAAGGGAAAAACTCAAACATACAGTAAGCCATGACATAAAGATTCATTTACAGATTTTTTTTAATTACCATCCAAAAATAAATCTGTAAATGAAAGAGAGAGAAAAAAAAAAGAAAAACCTGTTATTGCACTGTTTAATGAGATGCCTTGACAAAGAAGCTGGCAAGGCTTCCTCTTTCACAGGTAGATATTTCTTACTTTTACAACCTGAAATGCAAGTTCAAATGCAGGATTACTTGAAACGTGGCCAGATAAAAAGCTCCTCTGGCTTCACTACATGTGAAGCAAATCCACAGCAAAAAAATAAATAAATAAATAAATAAATAACGTTAGGGACTTAAGAAAGATCTGTAGATCCAAGAAGAAGAAGGACTGTGAAGGAGTGGGGTAAAGAGAATGAAAGGGGGAAAATAAGAAATGGTAGAGCCCAGCTGTACAAGCCAAGCAGCAAAGGCCTCCGCATGAGACCACCTTAAAAGAACAGGTCACACCAAAGAAGAAAAATCTGCCTTCAGCTTCAAGTAAGCAGGTCAGATTCAGCCCAAGTGTGAAAAGACAATAAACAAAAGCAAATAAGCTCCCTGAGTGTTTGAGCACATGGACCCTATTATGCAGCGCAAGCTGTTCCCAGAAATGTTATGGTAATTTTCCACCCCTTTTGTATCACACACCACTGTTTACTTCAATTATCAAACATGAAGCTCTAAAGGTTAACTCCTATTGTCTTTAAAACTAAGAGCAAGAAAAGCTCTAAAAAGCTTGTCATTATGTGTCAGTGTTAGTGTGCATTAGTGTGGATGTTCTTGTTTTACTTTGTCCCGTTGTAAAAGCTGGAATTATTTATCTAATGTGATAACTCATATGATATCCAGAACTGTCAGACGTTTATCATTTATGGCAAGTGAGTCTGCAGTCATGGATTTTGGATGCAGTTAATGCAAACACCCACTGTAGCTGCCATCCTTGTTAAAAGATTTAGTGCTCACTTCATACATTTCACCTGCATAATGATGAACAGCAGAGGGGATAAAATGCTTAACCGAAACTATGCCTTCAATAATCTTCTTAGGCAAACAAATTGCAAAGTTTTTTTCATTTTTTTATGTTTCCTAAGTTTCTCTTCATATTTGAATGGACACAATTTTAAAAGCAGAAAAGAAAAAAATAAAGACATCAACTTGTGATGTTTTGTTTATCAGAAGTATTGTTGCAGAAACAGTTAAAAGGTCATCATGGATACCTCTCGTATCCAGGGCTGCTTTATATTCAACCAAAGGGCCTCTGAGGGTACAGATGCATGCAGAGATCTGGCTCAAGCATAACCTGCACAAAGATAAACTATCATGGGAAACCACACGGTAAGTCAGCATAACTGACACCAATACTATCAAAACAGCTGATGCTGCTCATGGGAAGACATAGAAAAGCTCCTGCCTCAGGGAGCAGATTTGCTGTTCAAGTTAGTTTAAGATAAAATTTCTGTAGATACATGTGTATTTACACTGATGTTTTTCAAATCCAAGCTTAAGCCGGTGTTTGTCCAAACTGTATGGGTATCTGAAATGGAAAAAGGACAAAAAAAAAGCTAAAAAACATCAATCCACTTCAAATGATCTCTACTGTCACTGTTTATCATGTTGCTCACCAAATTACAAAGAATCTTAACTTGAAAGAGTAAACTGGGTCTCTGTTTCCTTGCCAAGTATGTATGTGAAGTGTAATTTGTTGACATCAAAGAGGAGAAGAGAAAGCCCCGACTCATTCCACTGTTTTCCGCATTGTTAGTGTGGGAAGTAAGGAGGAGTGAAACCCTTTTTCCTTCTAATTGGATGTAATCGCTAGAGGGAATAAACTTGCTTTGGCCTCAGGGAGGAGGAAGTGAGTAGAGAAAGAAGATGTTTAGAGAGGGCTGAAGAAGCTAAATATCCCTAGAAGACTTAAAAGACATGGTGTGGTCTTAGTAAGCCAAACACATACACAGCCTACTGTTAGGAAGCGGCTTTATAACTAAATACATGTAGACACAAAATGAAAAAAAAAGAAAAAGAAATAGAATCAAAGTGAGACAAAACAGAGATCTGAAGAAGCAACACATTAAACAGACGAAATATGTACTATCAGACAATATGTGAAAGCTTTTGGTCCAGAAAGGAAATCTTGGTCTTTACTGCACAGACAGCCAAAGACAATAATAAAATATAAAGTCCTAGAAAGTAAGTTAAATTGCTGAAGTTATTGATGGGGATGGGGAAGAGTTGGTTGGACTGATCATAACAATAGTTGCCAATGAATTTCATCATTAATTACTGATTTGTTATATTATGTGGCAATTCACAGCCATAGATGCGATGATGATGCTGATCCTATGGTGAGAGAAGGATGCCAGCCTTGTGCTTTCCGCATGATATATTTAAGTAAACGATAAAATCTCCTTTTGTTATTGAAGTATCTGACAAATCTGCCGTATGAAGCAGATTTATCAGAAGCTGAAAGAGACACTGAAATATGAAACAATTTTGAGAATTAGGCCATTAGTCAGAGATGCTTTAAAGTCAATCCTTTATTCTTTCACAACAAACGTTTAAGCGATATAAAATATTCTGTATGACAGTGAAGTTTTATTTTACTCTGAGACCATATCGCCCATTTTATTTTCATTTTTACTTCACAAAGAGGACAGTGTTTATGATTTTTTTTATATATATTTTAGCTCTTATCAAGAAACAGATTAAGCACATTTTCCAAAATGTCAAATCATTTTTTCTTCATCCACTTGGTAAGTGCACAGAACCACAAAGTCATTAAGCTTCCAGATTCCAGCTGAGTAGAAGAGAAATACATTTTTGTCTATGCTGCATTGACATTCTTGCCAACACATGATTTAAGCACCACCAAAACATACAACTTTTATGGCCCATAATCAGCATGCATAATCAGTATGTTGTGGCTGAGATCTGGTCACTGAGGTTTGTGGCTTCAGTAAATGTTATTACCATCTCAAAGGCTCACACACACAAAGTTCACTTTTTGGAGTCCTTGTCAGGAAAACAACATCTGTTGCCACAAAAGCCTCTAGGCAAGAAGCTCCAAGGACTTTCCTCACAGCCAGAGGTATCCCATCCTCTCATGTTTAGGTGAGTTTTTACTGAGAAATTATTCTAATCATTTAAGGCTTCTGCCTCTGCTCCTCATGCTTCGTAGTGGGAGGAAACCAAATTTAGTTTTCAGACAGTCCGTGCTGGGATATATTCCCACTGGAGACTTACATTCGAGGTAACACCATAGGAGCAAGAGAGCATGATGTGACTAGGAGCTGAACTATGCTCAGAGGAAAAAAAGAACAGAGTGGCTTCAGGGGTGAGGTTAAAAAATGCCCAGCTAGTGTGTTTCCTTTCTTTAGAGTAAAGGTCTCCATCCTTGTTAGGTGTAAGCTGGTCGCCCATTCTGCCCTCTTCTGCTCTCATTACTGTGCATCCTGCCTGAGCCAACTCTAAACCCTGCAAAGGTGCGCACAGAGCTTTCGTCTCAGGATAAGATCGATAACTCTCCTCATCATAGGCCAGGGGCAGCATTAATGCACTCAGCCCAGGACCTGCAGGGTTCACAAGATTTTCAAGCGACTTGGGACGCTTGCTTTCCCAAGATGAAAGCAAAGCCCATGTACACTATGAACCGTGAAGTCAAAATATCTCCAACAACATGATCTCATTGAAAACAAGAGTCAACAGGAATATTGTGCCATGTTACCACTGTAAATTACTATAATAAAATAGCCTAATATTGGAAATAGCAGCAGGGTTGATTTTTCATTGACTGGATGACTCTCCTTTCACAAGTACTTGTTTGATATGGTTAAAATTGAACTTGGCAAATTCAAGAACTGAACATGTTGGATGATGTTAAGGTAGTCCAGCCTGCAGATCCAGCACATCCTCTGTTTCTGAGTTTTTTTATATGCGACATGACCATCAACCATTTACGTCTCTGACCACAACATCAACATGAATCATTAGAGCGCTAACCTCTGACCACACTTTGCTGCTACTACACTGTAAATAATCTATTTTCTGCAATCTCCTAAACATATGCTGCGACTAATGCAAACCATTCAATAGCAAGTTAATTAGGCAGAATTTACCATCCCTTTAGGCTGATAGTTAACAATAATTAATGATGATGGGGCATCATTTGGCTTTGCATGTGATACAAGCTTTCAAAATCCAGCTGAAATACCAACAAATGCAACTATTCCACAGTTAAATAAGATGAGATGATGAAAAATTTTCCAAACTCAAAAATATGATTAAAAATTCAAGTGTAAACACGGCTCATATAACTAGGATTAGTTTATGTAGAAAGAGTACCAGAAAAATCATTCATAAAAAACTGAAAAAAATAAACAATCCTGAAAACTCTTCCCAGATTGGCAAGAAAGTGTCATAATGCTCTTTGATTAACTGTGATAATTAATATCATTTAGACGTATTCTATTTCAGGTCCTTGCTAATGAAGAGCCAGCAAATCTAATTTGGCTGTGAAAAGTTGCAGTCACCAGATTAGGCATGTGGACCAGTTTACTGTCTTTTTATTAATTATTAACAAGAAAATGTCTATCAGTATAAGAAGTGACTATAATATAATCATATGCATGTGTATACCAGTGTAAAACTTTCCCACATATAACAGATTTTAAAAGGTTTGTATTAAAAACAATGTCTAACTACTGTTTAGTAACACAGGCTTTCTGCTTCTGAAAAACAGAGCCTGTTGTTGCACCATCCATCAAATATTCTGGCAAACTGCACACCCTTTTAAAACGCTACACTAGCTGAGTTCCTGGGAAAACACAGCCTTAAGGTATGAGGGGAGTAGTAATTACCAAATGTGTTCAGTATCTCCTGTTGAGTGGGAGCTACAGTATGACTGACATCCCCTTCCTCCCAGCATATATTGGACAGCTGATGTTACAGTTTGTGGCTAAAAGCAGGTTCACAACACGCCTCTTTTTCTTCTCTCTGCCCCCATCCCCTCATCCCTGTGCATGCTCATTACAGATGCCCTAGTTTGCTTGTGAGCCAGGAGAGCGTCGCTAGCCTCATTACAAACTTGGACACCTCCCATCTTTTGTACCTTTTTTCCCAACAAGATCTCCCACATTCATGCTTTTATCCCAGGAGCAGCTTAAATAGATTCATCAAACATGCATAAAGAAGTGGAGCTCACATCTCATCTGAGTCCTCGCAGTAAATAGGACGGTGTCTGCGATGGAAAGTGCCACTGCAGATTAACGGGCGAGGAACGTTAAACAGGCAGGGGGAACATGCATTTTGCTTCAAAACTGTGTCAATTTGCAGCAATAATACATATTCAACAGCACATTGAGGCATTCCTTTAACCCTGTTCGTTAAATGTTTTCCTCATTAGCTCTCTTGTCGGCATGATGTTTTCCATGCGGCATTTTGGACGAGAGAGAAATTATGCCACAAAAAAAACATAATGTAACTGAAAAATGTTCTGATTGAAAATTCATAAAGGATGCACCAGCTTTGCAAATTCAAATATTTTGTCTTTTTGTGAAGCTTTTGAGTGTTTGTATGAGGCATGGAGACAATGACAGATTCAAAGAGCCAGTTTGATAAATTTAAGCACGTCTGGTTGATCATTTCTACATTTTCATTTTCAGATGTTGCTTTCTTGCCAATAATAACTACTTCTATTTGAGCCTGCACTCTGTTAGGGTAGTATAAATCATATTGGGATTTCTTCTTTATCTGAATACCAGTCCTCTACTATCAGCAGCTCTAAAGCTCACTAATTATCAGTTTGTTTGTCTAATCCTAGAAAAAAGATCAATGTGTAAAATTTCCATTTTATGGGGAATTATATGTAAGACTTTTCTTGGCTGAAAGCTTATCTGAAACCTCAGCTGGTATATTAGTGCTCCCAAAGTGACATTAGGATTTGAAGAAATAGTCATGAACCCCTTAGGAAAAAAAATGCATTGGTTTTAAACTAAACTATGTAAAAGATGAAGCATCCAAATAAGACATACAGCAAGACACCAGTCTGTTGCAACTACATGCTTTGAGAGTATATATATATATATATATATTTGCCTAATAACTGAAAGCAATAAGCACACTCAAAAATACTGCTCTCAAAAATATTTGTCTTTTGTAAACATATATAGGCATCATTGCAGCCTTATCAAAATAATCTTGCCTGCTGATGCTGGGCTTGTTGATTTTAACCTAAGAACATACTAAGGATGTGTTGCAACCACCTTAAAAGCAGTTGCAACATTTGTTTATTTTTTAAATTTTTTCTTTAGTCAAATATGCCAAGTGTGATGTGAGCACATCTCTTACACAAACATCTATCCCACTCACTAAATTTGTAGACCATCAGCATGCTAAAGTCTGCTGTTATACTGTTATAACTGATGTACTCATCTTCAGTGTTACTGAGTGCCCTGGTTTTCAGCTGTGTCATTAATCACATCTTTAGACACCTTTGTTTCTAAGGAAAAAGAGAGCTGGAAATAATAATAACCAAAGAAAAACAGACTTCCATGTTTATTTTAGAAAATCATTAATCATTTCATCAATCATGCGTCTGAAAGTTATGGCATCATATAAAAGTCATTCATGCTTTATCTGGTTCTAGAGAGAAAAGTATGCAAATGCCACACCCCGTCTTAGGGGGAAATAGCACATATATAATCCATCTGCTCTTAACATATGTCTCTAAGGCAGACATATCATGTGGATAACTTGATAACTTTTGTTCCTAACAGAACATTTTCTGCACAGCAGATCTTTCACATTGTGCAACTGCTTGTTTGGCTAAAGTGAAACTCTTAAACCAAAACAAATGTCAAAAAGACGTTGTATGTGATGTTGCTCTACAACAGCATGGCAGCCCCTGGCCTAAGCTGTGCATTGTGCGAACTGAAAAGGGCAGGTTTGACAAATTGATTTTTTTTCTTCACTTTTTCTTGTTTACTCCTTGGTCAGTGAGTTTTATGTAGCAATGAGGAAAAATGTGGGAACAGTAAAAGGCTACAGCATCCTTACTTTATCAGTGAGGATTTGCTGAGAATAATTGTTGAAGCTCCAAATATTATACTATATCTACTAGCTTGATATTTAGAGTCTGAGGCTGCACATTGAAAATGACTTGATTCATTTATTTTCTTGGAATACTTATTTACTGTACAGCTGAAAAGCAACAAAGGCAAGAAACAAGCTGATACTCCACAATCACATCAGCTGAATGCAAAGCAGTTTCATTCCTAGCATCAAACTAAATTTTCATCCAGCTGCATCTATTTCCTGTCAGCCATTTGTTATAACTACATCTGCATGTGTGATAGAGGGTGTGAAATCAAATCAGAGGGTGAGATATCACATAAAGAGTATCCATTTAAACTGTCAACTTTGTTAATTAAACTTCTGAACTTATGTAGCTTCTATTTTATTTTCAGACTCCAAACAACTTGATTATATACAAGAGACACAGCTTTCACCATATACTGTCTGCATCTGTGTTAAAGCACACCTAACTAAGATGACTAGGGTTAGAAAGATCACAGTGGTAAATATTTAATGTGTCTCAAACCGTGGTGAATACTACAGAGAAGTAAAGTACAGAAAGACTGACGCAAAATAGAGATATTAAGACATTAAGATTTTAACATCTTGAAATATGTTAGGGGGATTATTAGGTGTGTATTATGAAAACAAAATTTTCAAATAAGAATCAACATAGTCATTATTGTTTATAGATCGTCCATAGTAGTTGTCCCTTTTTTTCTTTTTTTCCCCCAAAGGTGAATACCCTTAAAATAGCTAATGGCAAAAACGTGGCTGTATCTCTGCAGTGGATGGCACATCCTGCACACGGCAGTTATTTTTAGAGCAACCTTTATTATAGCATAAAAAAGTGGCAAGAATAATTGATTCACTCTGTGAATTTGGGTCTATCTTTAGTTATGTTAGCCATCTCACAATGTTCAAGTTTTATTGTACATGATGGGACTGATTTATTCCTCCTTCTTATTAATGGCTGGATGGATGGATGGATGGATGGATGGATGGATGGATGGATGGATGGATATGAACTGAATACTGTCCATTTCTAACAAAATCCCTGCCAGTAGACAGTGTGTTGGAATTAACTTTGTCCTTCATTTTTTTCCTGTGCTTTGTCATCCCTTGTCTTACAGAAATCTTTTAAAACTCAACTCCACTGATTCAAGGGAACTTGATTGTGTGTGTCTCACATTGTAAGTTAAAGTTAATATAAACTACTTTTTTCACATGTATCTTTGTTAGATTTCTGTTTTAGTGATGGCAGTATATTAAAGGGGATCTAATTAAACAAAAAAATTACTGTCATTTTGTCAAACCATTTTTTTTTCAATGCAAATTACAGGAAATTAAGCCTATAATTCCCACTACATAGCCAAAACTTTTAGTCAGAGCTGTAACTTACTAATCCCAATTCATGATGCAACTTGTTGCAACCCTTGCCCTTTTTGTAGAAGGCAATGGGCAGCAATTACACAGTGAGGAAGATGACCCTTTTTCCGTTTACTAATGGCTCCACTTTGAAGTTTGAAGGTGAGATGTTTCTGTCCATTGAACTTCACATTAAAGGGGCTTTGAATCCAGGCCCTAATAGCTGTCTTTCTTTCCCTCTATTCTCCTGTCTGGTACTAAACATCCCACGGGTAATCTAAAACATCTGGGCTAAAGATATTTCTTTAAAAATTGCACTTCATTTCTCAATGGACAGGCCATTACCTAAAACAGCGTTCTGAAAACGGTCCAGGAAAGTTTTTTTGCTATTTGACTTTAACCATATGTACAGGCTGACAACATCTAGATGATACTTTCAACACTTGTAGGCATTCAGCAGAATTCCGTGCAAATGCAAGCTGTCTTGCATGAAAAATCAAAGGGTGTTTTTGTTGTCTATGTGTTTTGGAAAGTGAGTGATGTAAAGATGTTCAGCCACATTGTGCAAAAGAAGCAAAACTGTTGCCTAGAGTTTGTGGAATGACATTTTTGGGTTACCTCTCCAAACTATAGAACCTCACATCTCTGTGCCTATGCATATGCACATACACACACACACCCACACACACACTCCTAAAAATGCACAAGTTGTAATATTTTAAACCGCACCTTATGAGTCTTGGAATAACGTGAAATACACAAACAAGCCCTCAAATAAGGCTTGAATCTACCACATGCGATATGAGCGGGAAGGAAATGACAGATATGATGAAACATAAGATTTGCATTATGTTCTAGATTAAGAGCATTAGCTATGCATACCATCAACTATGCATATCAGACTGAGTCTCGAATCTCTTTCAGGCTTGTTGGCCATAAAAACCAAAGTCAACTGATCTCAATTAAGTACATTTGGTTTCTCAAGAAAGTGCTTAACCTGCTGGAGAGACATTATCGGTCCGAAGCAAAACTCATTGTTTTTTCTTCTTTATATTACTTTATCTGAGCCTGATTTAAAACTGATCAAAGCTTGAACTGCTAAAGCATGCTTGTAATGAAACTAGCACACATGTTGTTAGTGTTGGCTTTAATTCAAAAATCCCTTTCAGACTTTCCTTACAATATGAACTTAAAGGAGACTTGATCAAATAAAATAAACAAGCCTGAAAATGTTTCAAAACTGAAATAACTATTGGTAAAAGAATATCTGAGAAATGGAAAAGAAAATTATAGACTTACACTCATACATTACAATGTTTTATGTGCAAAAGGAGTTGGCCTTCAGCACAAACAACATTTTACAGTCTTTGCGTTATTCATTTATCCATATCTGAGCATAAAGGCTGAAAAAAAATAAGATTGTAGTTTCGATTTTACTTTTTCAGAGTTTAAGTCAGCGAACGCAACTTCTCACACCTCCTAAGACTTAGAGGCTGCTTCACTTCTGCACTTAATCCAAAATCATTTATTCTGCTTATTGATCTGCTGTGGAAAGATGGACTCTTTCACTCATGACTAGGACCGATAAAGAAAGGCTGATCCTGGCCTGACACCTCCTTGACAAATTGGACGGGTTCAGAGTGCTGAATAGTCACGCCCACTGCAAAGTAAAAATTGTGCTTGGCTCACATAAGGAATGTGGGGGAGATCCACCCTTACGCTTGTTACAGCACTTTGCAGTCCAGCAACTCAACTCGCTTCCTACATGCATGCAATCATAGAAAAACTAATTTCTCCATTTCCCCATTCCAGACACCTGTCATGTATGTGCCTCATTTGCTTTTATGTAAAAGGTAAAGGCCCACATTTCATTATTTGCTGTTCCAGTTAACTTCCACAGTGTAATTACCCAGCAGCCCAGTTTTCCTACTGGGAATCAGTAATGTGCTGCAGTTGGATGGAGAAAAAAGAAGTGCCTCTTTTATTTATCATCATGATCTTTTTATACATGTATGAATGAGCTTGTAAGAATATTGCTAATCATGTCCGGCTTTAAATGTTTGTTTTTTTTTTGTTTTTTTTTACACAAAGGAAATTCAACATGCAGTACACAACAGGGATGTTTTCAGGTAACTCAGTATCACCGATACAGTGAAGAAAAACCCACTGTTCAACATTTCAACAAGTATTTCACCTTTCTGACATTTGTTATTAATGTGACAAAACACAACACCAGAGTAAAGAAGTTCAAGACTGTAGGCAACTAGTATTTACAACATAACTGGAAGATGGGATCAAATATGCTTGAATAAAGTAAATTAATCATAAACTAGAGTTTTGTTTTGTTTTGTTTTGTTTTGTTTCACTTTATATAGATAAATTGCTTGTAGTTTTGTCTCCAGCAGATGAAAGGTAACTTGATCTGCTTGTGATCTGAAGACTGATGCTTTACCCTTTAGGTATTTCTGTGCTGCTTCTACAATATGTTTTTGGTCTTTGTCCACCTGTGCCAAGCACTGCCTAATCAAATTTGCGGAATTTAGCTGACTCTAAGCAGACAGGGTATCCCAGTAATCCTCAGAATTCATCCAGCTTCCTCTGTCACATCACCAATAAACACTAGTGATTAGGGAAGTACTGAGCGCTTGGCTGGTGGTTTGAGTCAGACAATTTTCAGCTTGATCAGCTTTGGTTTGTTTGTTTTGTTTTTTGCTGGGGATGGACACTTGGTTTGGAAACTTTTTCATTCTAAGCCAAGTAGACCCAAAGCTCATAATTTCCAACATCTGGAAAGCAAAAATAAACTAGACAACAACCTTAGTCGAAGTCTTAAAATAGCAAACACTGCTGAACATGATCAATTTGACAAAAAAAAAAAAGTAAAAAAGGCAAATCAGCTCAAATTAAACCAAAAAGACAGATTATTTTTCATTAGTATCAATGATGAATAAAAAAATTAATTGGAAGTAGATCTCTGTGGCCAAATATATGCATGTGATTCAGCTGGATTTCCATTGTACTGCAAACATTTGCCCATAGTTCTTTTTTAATGTACTTACTTGTAGTGTTTATAAGAAAACTGACATAGACATAATCAGAACTGACAGGTCAGGCTTAAAGTAAATAAAAAATTGGAATCGGTCTGGAAAACTGTCAACAGTGCATCCTTACAAGTGATCCAGAGACTTGTGAAACTGCATGTCAACACTTTGCCTGCACATATCTTTTAGATGATGGTGCATGACTTGAATGAATCATACAACATTCTAACATTTTTGTTCCATCATTTTAGCCCAAGCTGTCCTTAGTTTCATCTGTCCAACAACTACTTTGCCAGTGTTCAAATATTTCAGAACCAAACTCGACTGTACTCGACTCATCTGTGTCTTTTGACATTCTGACAGCTGCTGAAAATAAAAAAAGCTAATTTTACTATAAACATACATAAGCCTTTTCAGATTATATGTGTTCTTTGTGAATGTATGCTTTTTCACATGATCATTTTGCCAAGAAAATCCATAAAAACAATCCAAACATGCAAGCACCAATTCAAAAGTAGACACACCTCATAAAACTTTATTATCTACTACTTTTTGCCACACACATTTTGTGAAGCTTTATTCAAAAGTCATGGCCCAGTGGGATTACCAAACACCAGTGTGTGGTCTTATTAAAGCTTAAACTATAAGATGATAGTCCTGCTTCATGTTCTTAGCCAAAAAAAACTAATGTGCACAAAACATTAACTGACACTAAAAACGAAACATTCCCATAATCTTTTTTACTATTTTCAGCAGCATTATTTTTTTCCTGGCAGAGTCTGAAATGTGACAGAATCCTTATTAAATGCAGGAAAATCTCTACTTAGGCTGGTAATTATAATGTTGCATGCTGCTTTCGGTAAATGATAAGACTTTTAACATGTCTGCAAACATTCAGAATCAATGTTTCCAGAGTTTGGTGAACAGGAGAAGACATTGATTTGAAGGATTAAGGGGTGAAAAAAAAGCAAGCAGTGTTGTGTGGGAAGAGAGGCTATTTTTACCTCTGATCTGTCTTTGTGTTGGTCTTTTGTCTGTGTGAGGTGTTGAAATACTTTTCCATCTCACTCTCTGATGTACAAAGGCAGAGTTGATAAGCCTGAAGTCTCCTTGAGAATCTAGAACTGGGCCTGAAGCACAGTATGCCACTAGCTACTGTTTTTTAGTAAGGCACTTCATTAAAATGATTTTTTTTTCATAGAAGAAAATCAGATATAAAGACAGTAAAACAACAATGGCACACTCATTTTGTGTCAGTCCAAAAGATTGCATGGGTCTGTGTTGGTTTACAGAACATATTCTATGCCTGTGCTGCCATTCTCATCTCATGACTTTAATAAAGATCTTGGTGAGAGCTTCCTCTGCGTGTGTCCTTGCAGTCCCTATAACTGTTCCTCTGGTGCCCTCCCAATAAGTCAGGCATGAAATGCAGGAAGGACAACAGCAGTCTGACAACAGCACAATATAAATGGCACTTTATCCATTAAGTTGTCACCGTAAAAGAAAAATAACCTCTCCCTCAAAAATTAAGAGGATTAGGGGACATCTGTACTGACAATGAAACAATGGATTAAGTTCCAAAAAAAAGAAAAGAAAAGAAAAAATGGCATTAGGCAGCATCACTACATCACATGATGAGTTTCCTTATGCATAAAGTGTTGTTCACTGAGTCACTTTGAGTCCTTTGGTTATCATGGCTGGCTATCTGACAGAGGTCTGACCTCTCCTCACTGATTGAAGATTGTGCCATTTAAAACCAGAGTGAAGGGCACCGGGGAGGCAGGTCACAAGTCATGGTTATTAAAAGTCACCCGTACATCAGCCATAACCTTCAGTGGCCAGTAAATGTAATGAGCTTTTAGATAAATTGCTGTCATCTACATGCATCTCCTATTAATAAGCTTTCAAACAAAATCTTTGCCTCTCTGCAGGAGGCAACATATTCATTTGAATAATTTAATTTAAGGTCAGTTAAAGTTAAACATGCAATCAATGTAATCTTGTAGTTTGTTCTCAAATGTAAAAAAAAAAAAAAAAAAATCAAATAAAGTACAAATTTGCAGTTTAATATCATCATTTCTACCAAGATCTATTTTAACCCAAATGTACCAGACATCCTTCCTACAGCCAAATGAAGCAGCCTTCTGTTTTTTTGTTCACAAAACTGCATGCAGAACAAATAATTAAGCCAACTGAAATTCACAAATATTCCATAAATTAAAACACTTCTACATAAGCAGATTGTGTTTCACAAAAGTCCTTAGACTCTGTTACATACAGTCCTTGCTCAAAACGAACAGCAATCACCAATCTAAGCACTAATCATGATTGGCCAATAGCAAATAATCACACAGTCACTCCAGATGGCTGTCCATTTGCCTAAAAGGCTTTAATTGTGCAGCCATTATAATAAGAGTGGAACTGAAATTAAGATGCATCAAATTCATTAAAACCGCCTCTCTGTTTAGACACAAAAGCATCTTACATTTCCATACAGTGGGTGCAATCATGTGCTTTGTCCAGGCATGACAGGCAGAATCCCAAACAATGTGTGAGAGTCAGCACCAGCAACCAACCAGAGGCCGTGATGTATTGCACGCTGACTTGGAACAATGCAGTCTGTTTTACCTGAAGGTGAATGTTTCTACTACATCAATTTGTTTCAGTGGCACTCTGTGACATCCCCAATAGTGTTTGTTCCCAGCCATCGTTGAAGACGCCTGCTAACTTTGAGTAATGGTAAAAGCTAGACAGAATGCTTCTTCAGAAGAACAAAAAAAAGATCTTTAATGATAACAATACAGGTTGTTTTTTTGACGTACAGTCTGAACGCTGTGGGACCTGGTCAGTCTAATGTTTATGACCAATCATGCGCCACCTCCTTACTGAGGATTAGGATGCACTTGTAGTTAGCTTGGAAACAGATGGACAAAAATCCCTTTATAATGCCATAAATTTAACTGGGATGTGATTAATTGAGCAACCATTGGGGTGTATTTTTAACTCGCTGAGCCTTGAAACAAGTCGACCCACAGCACCATGGCTCCTGCTTCTCCGCCACATTCATTACTCCAGCCTACCAGGGAGTATTATGTCTTCTAACGGCTGACTCTGAGTTGACACTGTGGCTTAGGGAACCTTAGAAACTCTGCTCCAGGCACACTCCTTGTGTAGACTGAGGTCTGTCTGACATGTGTGACTCCTGAGGCAAGCATGTAGTTAAATGGATAGAGACAAGGAGGATGGCATGACCCACTTCCATTAGGGCTTCTATATGCTGTTTTCTTCACAGAAAAATCCCACAGGTACTGTTCTGTGCTGTTCGTGGACAAAATACAGCAGGCAAAAGCTTCAACATTCCTATCACCCAGAGACATAAGGGCAAAGGAGGGGGGTGTGCAATGATTTAAATGCTGATCCAGGTGTGCAGGTCAATCTATAAGCTTTCAAGAATTCCCTCTCTACATAAGGCAATCTGACAGTTAATGGTAAGACTCTAAATTGGACTTGTAATGTCTAATTGACCTTTCTGTGATGTCATCCTAGTCAATAACGGCACATCTACAACAGGAGGCTCTCTGTCTCCTCTTCTTCGAGATAGCATCTGGGTACGTCTATGCCCCACGTGCAAGAAATCTTTCCATTTATCTTTTTCCTCTTTATTTAGTTTGTTAAAGAAGAAATGACGTCCTGTCTGTATTGGTCTAGGGCGTTAAACCCTGAGGCTCAATTTATTATCCTGGGGAATCATCACAGAGAAGTGAAGCATGCAGCTGATGATGAAGACTGTGAGGGCGCGCAGAAATACCTACATTTATATTAACTGTGCGCACATAATACGAGGGCAAAATCAAAGAGAAATTTACGCATGAGCAAATAGTAATAATTATAACAATAATCCGTTTGATCGATTCAAACAAGTGTCCGATAAACACAAGTAAACGCATTAACTGAGTCGTGAACGCACATCTACTGTCAAAGCGTGCTTAAGCTGCTCATCTCCTGTAAACAATAGACTCACAATACGTTAATATTTTGCGAGTGGATTCATGTCAGATTTTATATTTTAAATATCCACTTTCATCCCTCTCAGTAGGATAATACGTGGAGATGTCCCGACAGCCACTGATCGTTGTGTACTATTCTCGCGCTACTGGAGTAAAATTGTTATGACTAAAATAGTGAGAGACTATTTTACTCACCTTTCACATGCTGTGGGACAGCGGCACTCAAACCCACCATGATTAAGAAGAGTAGCGGCCCCATCCTCGAACAACAGTCAGGTGTGACTTCCAAGGTTACAAGAATGTGGTTAGAAAAAACAATCACACGGACAAAAGTTCTCCTTCCTCCGCTCTCGCCAGGCTGTAGGATTGCCCTGTGAGATGCTGCTGTATGTCCTCTCAGGTAAAGTACCTCCTAAGTGATGAAGTCGGGAGGCAGACACAGTTGCCTTTTCGATTTCGTCGTGCAGGAACAAGTGAACTGTACCTGCCGTCTACTCCTCTGCTGATGCCTTCCCGATCCTACCGCAGTGGTGCGATGTAGTGGAGAGAGCGACGTGCGCGCTCAGTGCTTCTGGACATCTACCGTCAAACCTCCCGGAGCTACAACAGTAACTACTTCCTGTCTGTTGTTACAAAAATAAAATAATATTTTTGCTATTATTTCTAAATACGTTGTGAACGCGTTGTGTTGCAACAACTTTTAACGAGCGCTGGTTAAATATATTTTCAGTTTAATTAATTGCAGACCCAAGATTGATCAATATTTCTTGGGTGGTGTCATAACTTTTTTTGTTTTTCTCCAAATGGAAAAAAGGGTCTAATTTCAAAGTTTCAAGTTGTATTTTTCTGTCCTCAACATTCAACAACATATAGTTGAAAATTAACTCTTTGACATGTGGTTTTGCCATTTACATCATAAAACATCATGTGTTGTTCATCTTTTTTTAAGTTAATACTGGAATCTGCCAAAAAGAAAGCAACAATTTCTCTTTCAATTTTTTTTTTTTGTTTGTTTGTTTGTTTGTTTTTTTTAATTGTGAAGTTATTTTATGGAAGCCAAAAACAGCCAGGATTGCAGGTTTATTTTGTTTCTGTTTTTGTTTTTTTGTTTGTTTGTTTTGTTTTTACACTCTTGATTATGGGACAATTTATCTTATCTTGAGAAAACAAACTTTATTTTCTTAAGATAATGGATTATTCAAATGCAGAGATGTAAGGCGGGTGGATCTGTTCCTGGTACATCACAGAACCAAAACAGAGAGAAAAACATTCAATCCACACTTGCACTTACTCCTGGGAGAATTTCTAGGCCCAAATCAGCCTAACCTGCATGTCTTTGAACATCGGAAGGAAGCCATGAGAGAACCCAGCACGGATAGAACTTGCATTTTATTAATTTTATTTTATTCATTTTATTGAGCATGTGGTCTACTGGGAGCAGTGGTGGTTTCTAGCAATGGACACAAGCGGATGTCAGATAGAGCAACATCCATCACTGATCAATAAGTTGAATTTTACTTCTATCAAGTCTGACAAAGGCTGAAATTGCAATGTGTCGGACTGTTAAGTTTTACTAATCACATATTTACAGAATTACACATATGACTATAGCCCCTCCCATCAGCTGTCATGGGGTCTGTTTTGGACAATGAAATCAGATGTCACACACTTACTTTTGAGCACATCATTATCATCTGTTATTGAGAAAACAAATATTTTTTTTGTGATAATGAGATAAAGTATCCTGTTACTACAAAAAACAACAGTTTTTGTTATCTTGAGAAAACAAGAAAATTCATAATAGGTATAAATTAGAACTTACTGGCCAGTTATTGGTGATGAGTGAATCAAATAATTTGTTCTGGCAGATTTCCCTTTAACGCTATTCCCTGATGTATCCAATGGCTGATGCTTACTTTAACATTTGTGGAATTATTTATACATTACTGCCTAAACAAAGTGACACAAAGTGACCTTGCCAGGCAAGGCAAGTTTATTTGTTTAGCCCATTTCATGTACAAAACAATACAAAGTGCTTTACATAAAACATTAAAAGCATTACAGCAGGGCTTAGAGGAAGTATTACACAGAAAAAGCTGAAATAGACAAAGTTAAAATGTGAGAAATAGTAGTTATAGCAAATAGAATAGGTTTTAACCTTTATACTGCCATACAAGGCGCTCAACCACGACCCATCAGGAGCAATTTAGGGCTCAATGCCCCACTCCGGGACACCTCGACATGAGTTCGACAGGCCAAGGATAAAACCGGCAACCATCAGGCTATAAGACAACCACTCTATCCAGTGAGCCGCACCGCCCGTCATGTTTAGTACTGACTCTGGGAATAGAAAGTAGACCTGACCCTGTTGACCTGAGAGGTACTACAAAGTCTTACATACCTGGGACATATCTCCATTACCTGGGTCGACTCACCCAGACATTTGCAATCCTGATAAATGTTACTATTAAGCTGGTTATTGTCATCTGGTTATCTGGTGTTTTTATCTGGTGTTACGTGCCTATGTGATGATGTTTGAGGGAGAGAAAACTAGAGAAAGAAGCTAAGGCTCTGAGGGATACATGTGGTTGATTGGCCTGTTCAATAAAGCAACAAAAAGGTGATGCTTTGTGCCCTGGTTTAATTCAGCGATTAACCTAATTAAATACAAAGGTTGGCACACAACAATGGCAATGAGGAAGACGAGGACCATGAGTTATGCTTCATAAAGAAAAAAGAGAAAACTGGCGGCACCATGGCAAGTTAGCAAAACATTTGAGCTGTCATGGAAAAGTCAAGCATACTACCGTTAATTTGCTACATAGAGTCAGCTACACTTCGACCAAGATGGACTTGGTAGTTAACATCTTTCAAGTTGTACGTTGATGGGAAAGGACAAATTTTGACAGGCAATGCCACTGATGCAGTTAAGCAGCAGAGACATACCCATCTACTGCACTTAGACGGACAGGATGAGCAGGACATTTTCTCTTCATTACCACAGACGGGCGAGATGAAGGACTATGCGGTGGCAGTGGCGGCACTTAACACATAATTTGTTCCCCAGGTAAATGAAACATATGCATGGCAAACTTTCCACAAGTTGTACCAAAAGCGACTTCTGAGGAGATAGAGACAACCAAATTAAGGAATGCTATCCTGAGAAAATGCATTTCTAAATACGTACAGCGAAAGCTACCAGAGGATGGTCCAGGTTTAACGTTGGCTCATGCATTGGAGGTGCATCGCAATGTGAACGAGTGGAGGAGCAGTTGGTAGCAATGAGCGTGACTGAGGAGAAGACAGAAGGGGACAAGTACATGGTCAATCAGGTTTCAATGGCAAATATTGTAAGGGAAAATACTTGAAATCAAAAACAAAGATAAAAGAAGAGAATAAAATGAACAGACAGTAGGTGTGGCTAATCTGATCACATGGTTAAGGATCCCAAATGCCCAGAACGAGGACAAACATGTCACAAGTGCAATGGTAAGGACTGTTTTTCAAAAATATGTCATGCAAAAGGACATAAGAAGCAAAATGTAAATGTGGTTGAACAAGATGATTATGCATTCTGGGTATAAAAAAAAAAAGATAATATTCCTCAGAAACTTACATTTGCTGTGGGGGGAGTTGAGTTACACATGTTAATTGATTCTGGTGCAACAAGTAATGCTATGGGAGAAAACGTATGGGAAAAGCTAAAAAGGTAATGTGTCATTCATATGTACCCAAGGAGCAGAGGAATTTGTATGCATATTCTTTAACACAGTCACTATCTGTTAAAGGTACACTTACATGTGAAATCAAGACTGGTGATAGGACTGAGGAGGCAGAGTTTATTGTGATGAAATGTAATGGTGAACCACTCCTGGGAAAAAAGACTGCTGTAAAGTTAGGAGTGCTGAAAATAGGGGGAAAATGTGGCTCCTGTCAGAGACTTGAAGTACTCTCTTAAAGAACAATACTTGAAAGTGTTTAAAGGAGTGGGAAAACTAAACACTAAACAGATTAGTCTGTACATTGACCAGTTGCACAGTCACTGAGATGCATACCTTACCATTTAACGGAAGCAGTCAAGAGAAAGATAAATGAACTCATTGGTATGAACATTGTTGAGCATGTAGAGGGAACTGCACCTTGGATAAATCCTGTAGTGATACTCCCAAAGAAATGTAACAAAGATATCAGAATGTGTTTGGATATGAGAAAAGCAAACAAGGCAATAGTCAGGGAAAGATACCCTATTCCCGCAGTGGATGAAATTCTCCAAGGACTAAGCAGCTCTGCAATTTTCAGCAAATTAGATCACAAGTGGGGCTACCATCAGCTGGAGCTAACACCAGAGTCCAGAGAAATCACAACATTTGCAGTGCACAACAAAGTTTACAGATACAAATGACTGATCCATGGAGTCTCGTCAGCCAGTGACACCAACACCAACATGAGATCACCAATGCACTGGCACCAATGCACATTGAAGGAGTTGAGAACATCTCCAATGATGTGATCATACACACACCTGACCATGACCGCAGACTCTATTGACTATATGTCTGACTTGTTCAGAGAATGTTGTGAAGTTAATGGAATTAGACATGAGAGAACAACGGCAAAATGGGCACAAGCAAATGGAGAAGTCGGACGCCAAAATGTATCACTGATGAAGAGAATAAGGACTGCACAAGCTAAAGAACTCGCTTGGGAACGAGAATTGAGAAATTATGTCACTATTTATCATAGCATGGAACATCCAACTACAGGCAAAAGTCCTGCAGAACACCTGTTCAAAAGTGGACATAGGAGACACAGTACTGGTTCAACAAGACAAGGGGGACGAGTTTAAAACACCATTTAATGCAACACCACATAAAGTTGTGAGCAAAATTGGAAACCAAGTCATACTTGAATCACCAACAGATGCTTGATATTGCTGGAATACAATGGGTGTAAAATAAATATGAGACTAATGAAACCAAAGGACATTATGGACATGACGCTGTACTTGAAAAGGGGGAAAGTGATGTGAATGAAAATGTTGACAATTACACTCCAACATCACAGGGCCCAGAGAACCAAATGGCAACCAAATCCCAGAGGGCCAGAAAGACACCTGAGAGATTTTATAATTTTCTAATGAAATATGGAAAACCAAAGAAATATGGATTAAAAAAAATAAATAATAACAAAATGTTATACATGTTGTGAGGCAGTTAGAAAGAAAATTGTTAAAAAGTAAGACAAGAAGATGATGGAAATAAGAATGAAAACATGTAAGGGTAAACTTTAATTAGAGTTAAACCCTAACCCCTAACCCAAAGGAAAAGGAGGATGTCATGTCCTGATTTCTGGTATTACCTCACAACCTGATGACGTAGGAGGGAGAGAAAATGAAGAAAGAAGCTACATGTGGTTGATCGGCCTGTCCAATAAAGCAACTAAAAAGTGATGCTTTGTGTCCTGAGGGCTCAACCTAATTAATGGCTTTTGGAGCCAACCTGCAGCTGACATGCGGTTCATTCTCGCTTCTGGTGGGATTTACCTCTGGTCTGTCCTCGCCTGGGTTCTCCATTCATCAATCGTTCTACCAGTGACCGGGATCCTCCAGTACTCAGAGGCAGAGCTCTTGCGACTCCCTTTTCAGCAGGCTGGACCGTCGCCATCTGTGCTTCACCTCCACCCGGACCGCGCTGTTTTTCCCAGGAGGAGATGCATCCACCGAGGTTCTCGCCGGAATTACCACTCGTACAACTCCAACCAGATAAAGTCCATTTGGTCCACATCCAGACGCCATCATCGGAATACCGGCCGGACCGCTGATTACAGTGTGTTAGCCAGCCTAGCTAGGTCGGCTGACCGTACTGCCATCTCCAACACAGCCGTCAGTTTCGGCCTCCTGAATATACGCTCACTAACTGACAAGGGCCATCTCGTCCAGGATCTCCTCGTTGACCGTGAGTTGGATTTTTTATGTTTGACTGAAACTTGGCAACAGCCAAATGACTTCGTCTCCCTAAATGAAGCTAACCAACCTGGGTTTGTTTACAACTGCAAACCATGTGACTCTGGCCGGGGAGGAGGTCTTGCACTGTTCTCCTGCCAGAAGTGGAGAATCTCGCCGGTCTCTGTCCCGGCCTCCCTCTCGTTTGAGTCTATGGTCTCAGTGCTACCTGGCCCTGTTCCCACAATTGTGGCAACAGTTTACCGTCCACCTAAGCCTAATAAGGGGTTCACAAATGAATTTTCTATGTTTTTGGCTGAGCTCTCCTTACGCTCACCCAATATAATAATTCTCGGTGATTTCAATATACATATGGATAATGTAAATAATACTCTCACCAGGGATTTTACATTTTGTCTTAACAGTCTTGGCTTCCAACAGTTTATTACCGTTCCAACTCATTCAAAAGGACATACTCTTTGATTTAATTTGTTGCTCAGGTCTAATTCCCACAGGTTGCAAAGTTGATGTACTTCCCTTTTCTGATCACATGTTAATTTCTTTTGATGTTAATCTGGTTCTCTCAAAAAACAAGCCATCTCGTGATATATCTTTTCGCAATATTAAGGACATTAACCTGGACACTTTCTCAACCGGTATTAACTCTCTACCCCATCCTGACAGTCTCTCCAGCCCTGACAAACTTGTTTCATATTATAACAATAACCTCCAGAATCTCCTCAACAACCTAGCCCCCCTGAAAACCAGATCTGTTACCTTCACTTGCTCTTCACCCTGGTTTACCCCTGCCCTCAGACAACTCAAAGCCAAAGGACGCCAGCTGGAACGCCTCTTCAGGAAATCTGGTTTAACTGTTCATCAACAAATGTATCAGAACCATATGACCCACTACAAGGACTGCTGTAAACATGCCAAATCCACCTACTATGCAAATTTAATCAGTTCCAATGAAGGCAACACCAAGGCCCTATTCTCTGTTCTGAAAACTATCACCCAACCACCTGACTCCCTTCCTCCACACATAGCCTCCTCTGCATTCTGTAACAGCTTGATTTCATTCTTCACCTTCAAAATTCAGAATATTCATCAACAGCTCGTTCCAAAGATCTCCTACAATCCACCACCAATAATTTCCTCTCTTCCTCCTTCCCTCTCCCTTTCTGCTTTCTCTCTTCCCCCCGTCTCTGCCATTTCCGAACTAATAAGAAAATCCAAATCATCCACATGTCGATTAGACCCCCTCCCAACCATCCTTGTCAAAGCATCTGCGTCCTCACTGGCACCTCTAATTACCCACATCATTCACTCCTCCCTCACCACTGGACTGGTTCCCTCACTGTTAAAAACAGCTGCCATCACCCCTACACTTAAGAAACCTGGTTTGGATCCCAACAATCTCAACAACCTCCGTCCCATTTCCAATCTCCCATTTATTTCAAAAATCCTGGAAAAAGCAGTTGCCTCTCAGCTCCAAGCCTATTTATCCCACAACAATCTGTATGAGCATTTTCAATTTGGTTTCCGTCCACTCCACAGCACCGAATCCGCATTACTTAAAATCACTAATGACCTCCTCCTGGCAGCTCACTCCGGTCTCTTATCTATTCTCATCCTCCTTGATCTGAGTGCGGCCTTTGACACCATTTCCCACTCCATCCTTCTGGATAGACTCTCCTCCATCGGCATCACTCACACCCCCCTCAGCTGGTTCAAATCATACCTCTCTGGCCGCACTCAGTTCATCCAGTTGAAAACATTTACCTCCCAGTCATTCCCAGTCACCACTGGTGTGCCCCAGGGCTCTGTCCTTGGGCCCCTGCTGTTCCTCATCTACCTCCTCCCCCACGGTTATATTTTTAGAAAACACCACATACATTTTCATTGCTATGCGGATGACACCCAGCTCTACCTCTCCACCAAGCCTAACTCTACCCTCCCACCATCTTCCCTCACAGATTGTCTTCAAGAGATTAAGTCCTGGTTCACCTCAAATTTTCTTAAACTGAACAGCAACAAAACAGAAATTTTACTCTGACAGTTCCTCCATTCCTATTGATGATTCTTCCATTTCCCCCTCCCCTCAGGTAAAGAGTCTGGATGTCTTCCTCGACAGCACTCTGTCTTTCACATCACACCGCCTCCGCCCCTCCCTCACCCCTCACACCACCGCCATACTCATTCACAGTCTTGTCACCTCCCGTCTCGACTACTGTAACTCCCTTCTGTTCAGTCTTCCCCAAAAAACTCTTCATAGACTTCAACTGGTTCAGAATGCAGCAGCCAGGGTCATCACAAGAACCGCCTCCACCCATCACATTACCCCTGTTCTGCAGCAGCTCCACTGGCTCCCCGTCACCTACCGCATCCACTACAAAATCCTTCTGTTCACTTACAAGGCCATCCATCACCTCGCTCCTCCCTACCTTTCTGATCTCCTCCATGTCTCCATACCAGTCCGTTCCCTCAGATCCTCCTCCTCCATCCACCTCATTGTCCCCCCAGCCCGCCTTGTTACCATGGGGAGCAGAGCTTTCAGCTGCTCTGCTCCTCATCTCTGTAACTCCCTCCCCCCAGACCTCCGTAACTCTGATTCAATACAACTGTTCAAATCCAAACTCAAAACACATCTGTTTAAACTGGCATACTCACTGTAATATTTCACACTGCTTTTATTATTGTTTTATGTATCCGTTAATTTATTAATGTATTTATTGATTTGCTTTACTCTTGTGTTTTATCCTGTAAGGTGACCTTGAGCGTCAAGAAAGGCGCCAACAAATAAAATGTATTATCACAAACATGGAGAAACTTTGCAGAGCAGCCCACTTTACCATGGAGGAACAGACAATTATTCTTTAAAAATAATACAAGTTCAACAACACCATCTCAGCCATAAGCAACACTTTATCTGCAGGAAGAGCCAGCAAGGAGTGCTGGCAGAAAATTGTCGACTCTGCTAATGCATACATTTGTTAGATTATGCAATATTAATTCATCAGACAATATAAATGGACAGCACTCTGATCAGTCAATTTTACTTTATTATGGCCCAGACGTTTCGGGCAGAGCACTTACTCAGCGCCGTCCTTTCTTTTATATTTTTCATTCAGTGCTTTCTAAAATAACAGCATGATTTTGAAGTAAATTTTTTGACAGACAGACAGTATAAAGAACAAAACTGGTAACAAGAAAAGAAAGGAGTCAAGGGTGGATGTTGAGGTAAAGGTGAAAGCTATCCTATATCTGTAAAATGTAATACTTTACTTTGAGTAACCCTTTTAATTTAGGTTCACACGACACTATGACCCCCTATTATTTTTGTACATAAACATATGTTTACCAACACTGGCATCTTACACAGAGACCCTGAATAACAGCAACAGTATGTGGACAAAAATAGATTGTTTGTTTGCTTGTTTGTATTTCCTAATCTATCATCACGACAACCACACACTTGTTATCTGTCCTGCTGTATGTAGCTGGGGTCCATAGTCCAGTCAAAAGCAGTATAACCTGATTATTATTTTAGATTCCGGACTATCAGAAACCAAGCCTGTAGGATACAGTTTAATGCTATCTCCTCAAGGGAGTGTACTGGACCTGTAAGTTGAAGTTTTAGCCTTCAGAGTCCTGTTCATAAACCCTCTGCAGTCACATGACTACACCACATAAAAAATGGCGGCATAGCAGCACAAAAAAACTCTTCAGATCTAGCAAACAGGGAACAAAACACACATGAAAAATATCTGTATATAACGCTGAAACAGAGGAGGATGAACACCTTTGACCTTTCATACGAAGCATGTTTGGAGGATAAAGTGGTTTTTGGTGGATTCTGTTCACCACTATAACAAGGCACCTATACACAACTAAATCAGTCTGTCTCGCTGAGATAGAGGCAAGTTCAGATTTTTTAAATAGTGCCATTAATAACTGCTTTTCTGGACACACAGTGATAAAAATTCTAAATGTAAGACTTGAAAACTGTCAGAATCTTCACAGATAAGGAGGATAGAGTGGTTTTGTGTAATTTCTTTTTATATTAATGAGACGAGTGGAAAAGCAGACAAGCAAGTCTGAGAGAATTGCTCACCCAGCCTTCCCTGAGCTTTCCAAGATGTTCATGTGTCTTTTTGGGAGCGCATATCTGTGTGAAAAGCTCTTTTCCTCCATGAACTTTAACAAATCAAAGTACAGGTCCAAACTGACTGATGAGCATCTTCAAGCGTTACTGAAGGTCTCAACTGCTTCCTCCCTCAAGCCAAATGTGGCTAAGTTGTGTGAGCTGTGTAAGCAGTGATTAAGGTCTTTCATATGACTGCTCATTAATGTTTGGCATAGTGTGTGTGTGAGGCGAGAGAGAAAGAAATTGTAAGTAAATTGCCACAGTGTCTTTACATGGTGAAAGCAAGGAAGAAAGAAAGAAAAAAAAACATACCAGCACTAGCAGCACCTCTAAAAGAACACACCAGGCACAGGTATAAATCCTGATAGCAGCACAGGTTATTTGCTTAGGGGACATCATAGGCTTTGCATTGATTTAATGCAGTCATAAATCAAGCCTTTGCCGTATACTACACCTGACATGAATGTTCAAAGATATGCAGCCTAAATGCATGTCACGGCTTATCAGAGGACAGCAATTGGGACTGCCTCAATAAGGCATTTAGTTACAGCGTATTGATTTGCTCAAAGATAATACTTCTGTGACACAAAAAGTAGCCTTTAATGGGGAATAATTGTGTCTGGCTTTGCTCAATAACCTATATTGCTCCTGTGTAACTTTACACCTTTTTCTCTTTTCAATAGCTCTGCCATTTCCTGTATAAACGTAAATCAATTCAGTTGTTGCACACACCTCTGAAATCTCCCTTCTCTTCTGCACTAGTAGAAATCTTTGTGAAAGAGAAAAAAAGTCCAGTTACAACATGGGTTGTACATGCACATTGAAGATTGGTGTTAAATCAACTAACCACTAATTTATTTTATTTATTTATTTATTTTTTTGCTTCATTTTTATTTTTTATATTTTGTGGTAAACAAATGAACATGCCATAGAAACCTTGTTAGTGGAGGGTTTCTATAACATTTTGGTAGTCAGAGGGTGTTACAGACATACCATTGCACAGTTTTAAATGCTCCCGGTGACATAGATCCATCTTGTAAGCTATGGTACATTATTTGCTATGTACTAATGCAACATAAAAGTATGACTCTGGCTTAAACTGTCTGGGGTATTGTCTCCTCACTAATGCAGTTCCTCCACTCGACTGTTCATGCTCTTTAGATGCTCATTAATGAATTAAAGTATTAAGAATTAAGTACATTTTCTTGAACTTTTTTACTTTTTATGTACATAACTTAAAAATGCATTGAAATATTCTGTAATGTAAATAGGAAATGGCTACAATATAATGTAAACACAGTGCTGCTTAATTAAATTAACCACACAACAGTCATAAGTATATTTTTTATGAGCTGTATGATACAGTGTACAAAAATGGCCACAAAAATAGCCATTTTTGTGTTTTCTGTGATATTGTCTGTTATTGGAGAAACAGTAATAAGCATGACACGATATCATGGCAGTACATACATTAACTAAAATGGTCCACAAAAGACAATTTTTCTAAATTCTCTTTTTATTTATTTTTTAATTTATTTATTTACAATCCCTTTTATATATTGCTCCAACCCAATGAACTTTAGGATAAGATCATTTTTCAAATGTTGCATTCTGCTAGTTTAGACACTTTAAAGGGTTTTATATGCACATGGTTATAGATACAAATTCATATATGTGGATAGATTTAAATGCTACTAAATATATGACTTAGATTAAAGAATATACATGGTTAGAGTTTACACACTTTCATATTCTTGCATTGTTTTAATGTGATGCCAAACATCAACCTGTACATCTTTTCTTACTGAAAAGACAAATATAATTTTGGACATGTAAACAAAACTACATATTGCACATTTTCTTGTGAAATTTGCCTGCATGTGATGGTCAGTAAAACATTTTAACAACTTCCAATCAACACTGATGTCAAGGTTATCGGAGGCAAATAGTGTACACACTTAAACTTGGTTTATATGACTCCATGAATGACATTAGAGCTACTGCATGCAATTTTATAGCTTACACTAGTTTCAGTTGAAAAGTCATTTAAAATACATCAAGAGTCGAAACAGGGTCTGATGATCTTACTGAAACATCAACTTTAATGACCGACTTGGGATTTCACATTCATCCATGAAGACTGTGGTGACAATGGACTAATGAAACTTTACTGCTGTAGGTATCTCACTGAGCTGTGACATTTTCAAAATTAGTATGGTGCCACACAGATTCCTGTGCCATTTATGATATTTCAGCCACCTCTGATTGGAATTTGATGAATCAGGGTTAGTTTACATTAATCTGACACTTACAATTTGGCAATTTCTACACTACACTGGTCTGTGGGAACTAACCTGCCCTGTATATATTGCATTTGGTGTGAATTAGGGCGTGAAGAAATCAACATTTCACACAGAAAGCATATTTTTACAATATATTTAAAAACTGACAATTTTCTGCTATTCTCCCTTTAAAATTTCAGGAGGTAAATAACTGATCATATCAAGGGCTATGATAATTTTAAAACATATATTATCCTTTAAAATTGTATATTTCATAACAGAATTTATTTTTCTACATACTGTAGACAGATTTGAGCTGAGAAGGTAAAGGGGCCCGTCTCAGACTTTAAGGTGATGACTTCATCCAACATCAGTCTGACCTTAAAGTGGTTCCATCATGAATCATATAAGATATCAAGTTTAAATATAGATAGAAAGCTATACCTTTATGCACTTGGTCAAGACATAAATCGTCTGCAACAGCCGTAAAAAACTCTGCTATCATGTTAATGGGATGCTGCACACTATTCCAACACTCACAGTATCTCCCACTCTCTTAGGCTCCAGCATCTGTCTGGCTACACAACGTTTGGAGAAATAAGTTGCATTTTTTAAAAGAAATAAAAATATTATTAGAGAATATTATGAATTAAAATGTCCTGAACAGTACTGGTTACAACATATAAATTCAGTGATGACATTGTGTGCAACATTTGCATAAACTTGAAAAAGAATGCGTCATAGTCAGTTAAATGGATTTTCTTTTTTAGTGCTATTCACTCAGGATATAATTTGACGAAAGAGTTTGCATTTGAATTTATGAATTAGTTTAATCGATACGTCAAAGATGATCAGAGAAGCTTGGTCACTGGCACTGAGGCAAACTGGTACATCTCTACACTGAGTGCAGGCTCCTTGACCTCCTTAGCTTCACTGGCAGGTTACACGCTGAATGCAGTGCAGCTGCAAATCCTGGCCACAGTAAGACCTTCTGTGAACTCTCCCTGTCCCTTTTGCCTTTGTTCTTCCTATAGCTTGTCAAGAGGCTGACTGCAGACCAATGAATCTTCCTCAGCACACATCTATCCTCATTTAGACCACGGGGACCCATTTAGGATGAGCAACGGGCCAGAAAACACAGTGACCTTCTAATATTTTCAACATTTAATGCTGTTTTTAGGTCGAGTAATGTTTTTATGCCTGTGAAAAGTTGTAGTTGAAGAGGAGTGGCAATTGTATTCTGCAGGACAATAATTCTGACCTTGTTGGACTATAAATAAATAAATAAATAAATAAATAAATAAATAAATAAATAAATAAATAAAATAAGTACCCTTTTATCCACACCGATGGGAGCTATCGTACCTTGAGAATAGAGAGAAATAAGCTCTGATTGAAATTTAATAGATGAAGAGTCTGCAAAATTAGGCTTTGCATGTAATATCGGCTTGAGGATTTAGCATCCATCATGCCCTCAGCATTTTTACAACTACAATTTTAATGAGGATAACCTCTTTAAAAGTGGATGGAAGGAAAGCTGCTTTTTTTCTGCCTTGCCTGTGTAAGTTTCTAACAGTCTATTCACTCTTCTTTCCCATTTCCTCTGTCTTTCACAGAGGGGAAAAGAGCTTTTCATATCCACTCACTTCCTCTCTCATCTCCCATGTCTCCAGGTTCTTGTGCTCTCCTTCCCAATCAGGCTGTCTGAGTCATGTTCAAGGCCTCTCTCTTTTCTCTGTACACTCGCCCAAAAGACAGTCTAACAAAAGCCTAAGGTAGAGAGGGAGAGAATGAGAGAGCAAAGGGAAATAGGTGGTGGTGGATAGGATGTGGGGGTGTCACAGAGCAGGAGAAGCAGAGATAGTAAAGGAGATAAATGAAGAAAGTGGGGAAGACAAAGAGTGAGGTGTATGAGGAGCTGGTAAGGAAGGCAAGCTGCACTAAATTAGATGCTTTTGGAGAAGAGATGGAGAATTAATTCCAAAGAGAATATTGTGTTGTATCTGTTTCCCTCTTCTCTCCCAGCATTGGGACATTGAGTAGAGTTATGTTGCCCCAGCAGGCTTATTTGCTTGTCTCTTCTGTTTTCAGTTAGTCCCAGGCTGTGCATAGTGCTGGCATCAGCTCATGTTTTTCCTCTTTTTGTCAGTCCACTTACAATTATACATTTTTTCTGAGGTAAAAATACCAGGTGCTAACATTACATATGCACTGAAAATGAGATTTTTGATTGAACTATTGTGATTGTGCTTTGATTATTATGCTGAGTGAAAAGCATGTTAATCTTTTGAGCATTCTGTGACTGTATATCAGACAAACAACATAACTTATACGACAGCAAAATAACAAAAGAATTACAAAAATAAAAGAAATTTATTCCCACTTTTTGTACTTTTAAAATTTC
Source organism: Melanotaenia boesemani (assembly GCF_017639745.1). Classification (NCBI taxonomy): domain Eukaryota; kingdom Metazoa; phylum Chordata; class Actinopteri; order Atheriniformes; family Melanotaeniidae; genus Melanotaenia; species Melanotaenia boesemani. Next base: position 20,840,178 of record NC_055692.1, read on the forward strand.
ATCCTTTTTAGTTCAACGTGGAGGAAAAAGGTGATGCATTGGAACATTTTTTCTAACTCACCCCCATTGTGCATGAGATCATTTAGCAATGATCTGCAACAATGAGCCATATGCCATCTGTTTCAGCTAGAAAAATGTTTACAGCAACAACCTAGTGGTTGTCTGAGACACTGGCCTGATCCACCACATCCAGAAACCGCTATTTTGTATAGAAACTATGGTTGGAAATGATAATATTTTCAGGATTTGCTGAGTAGTCAGCTGTGTTGCTCTATCGGTCCACTCTACAGTGTTTTTGTCAGTTTGAGCTGAATGCATAATAAAGTAATATATATCAGGTTCCGTGGAATAAATAACATGGCCTTGCACATTTTGCTAAACTGTTCTTTTAAAACTTATTTTCATTATTTCAGTAACTGTAGAATTAATTTTGAGTCATTTAAATATAGTAAAGATTTGACAGAAATATTGCATTAGTTAATATACAAGTAACCTTATACATGTTTTTTCATCTGAAATATACTTACTATCCCTTTAAACAAAGACTAAAGAGTTAATTTTTGCAAAGGCATTGTTTAAATCAAGCCTTTACACAATCTCCACACAAAGCAGAGGGAATTTAATGCATCGTCTGATTTTATCTGAAAGTCTTCATTCTGCTGATGGAGCCTGAAAGTGTTTGTACACGGACGTCTACAGCTGTGGGCAAAAAATTCATTTTAATCTTGGGGCAGGACAAGGAACAGAAACACACCCACCCACACACACACACACCCACACACACACACACACACACACACACATATATATATATGTATATATATATATATACATATATATATATATGTATATATATATATATATATATATATACACTACCGTTCAAAAGTTTGGGGTCACTTCCCTATTGAATCCCATGGCAAAGTGACCCCAAACTTTTGAACGGTAGTGTATTATATTTATTTATATAGCACAAACACTGTTGCTTGCAATAAGGTTGTAATGTCTGTGGTGCTAGTATCAGAAGAATGAGATTCAGCTTGGAGGAAAATGGTGTGCTTAATGAGCCACAGACACAGAATTGCGGTGTATAGTTGTGATGTATTTTATTTTACAGTGAGTGATTGCAATAAATATATAAATTATATACATTTCACACAAGAATACCTGGATTACTAACTATGATCCTTCCATCTCTTATATTGAATCTAATGTTAATCTTAGAATAAACTTAAGGTGTTTTCCATACTCAAAAGGACATTTTCATAGTTTTACAATTCTAAATGTGAAAAGGCTCCATATACCTGATGGGTTTAGCTTAAGTCTACAGTGAGACCATAGTAGTATTAGTAGTAGCTTTGGATTCTGAAAACCGAAAAGATGAACTACTGAAGGTACTGCAAACTTTTTTGGATGAGCAGAATAAAGATGTGCTACAGAACTTTTGCAGAATTTCTCATCCATTGTCTCTCCAGCTGGTAAAAGTCAGTCTTAACTTTTATTCTTATCTCTTCCTTTCTCTTTACTTCCTTTTTTTCTTCTCTTCCTCTGATGATGTCTTCTTGCATTTCTTTTCTGAATCAGCCAGGGCACGCAATCAAAACAGACGGTGTATTGATATCCGCATGCTAACATGTGACTTCGTGCATAAAGTAAAATTCAGCGACAACGTCACACGGTATCCCTGAAAAAAAAGTTGTGATGTGCTGTTTCTCAGCCTCAGGATGCTGCTGGGCAGCAATCCTCGAATGATTCAAGAATGCAGAGTTTTTTTAGATCGGAAAGTTACATACTGCATCTTTAATGAAGATATTTGAATGAAGTCTATAGCTGATGTTATAGCTATGTGTTTTATAGACTTTGTGCAAACTGTCATTGGTAGGCATAAACATGTCTGCAGCAGAACGTCTTAGCCATGACAAAATACAAGAACAAGGGATGTACAAACCTGCAGTTGTTTCGGTAGAGAAATATATCATCACACATTTCTGGGTCATAAGACATGATTGAGAGGGCAAACGCTTAATTTTAAACTTTATATTTAGGAATATTGTGCTAATATGTCAGTAACAAAAAAAATCTCAAACATTGCAAGATTTACACTATTGTCTAAGTGTTTTATATGCAACATTGTGCTACATGCATTTAATAAATCTTGGGACTATATGTACATAAATTGTACAATGAGCTCATCATTAAAAGGAGACAATTGGTAAATGATGATTACTGATTGTTAAGAATAACCAATGTTGTGCTTGTATGTGATACTAATTCCTCTAGTTTGCTATCACCAGTCTTTCAACTGCAGTTTTGACTTCAGCTGATATCCGAACAATAATCTGTAATATGAGCAGCTACAATTCTGCCACTGATTTCGATCATGTTTGATTTTCTGAAGTGTACTAAGGAAGGGCACTGAGGACAAACAAGCTCTACTAACTCAGCACAACAAAATTTTTGTTCTCACTTTCAAAAATGCATTTCACTGTTTGTTAAGAGTAAGAAATATACAATTCTTCCATAGAATGCATTGTTTTATCACATGCAGGACTTTGATCTATGCATGTGAACTTTACACTAATCAGGAATAATGGACTAACACTACAGAGGCAGTAAATGCACATCCAGCATATGAGAAACTGCAGGTACAGCTCTAGAGGAGCAGTTGAGGGCTTAGTTAAGAGGGTTAGTTGCTTTGTTTATGAGCCCATCAGATTATCCGAGTGATTGACACTGGTGACCCTGCAGCCCTGTGCTGCTTCTACGCTTCATCTATCCATATAACCTCAAAGCCCAGTGGAATTCAAGCTGTAACATATAACCAGCTAGAACTCCACAGAGCCCCAAACACACAGGGAGCATGTTGTTTTTCTAACAGAGTCTAGTTCTTTTCTTTTTTTGTAGGACTTCAATCAGTGTTTAATCCTTGACAGCTTTGTTTGTTCGAATTTTTTAGGACTCATTTATGAGTGTACTCTGTTTAAAAGATACATTTTAGGTTTTATAGAGATCAAAGGTAGCATTTTACCACCCTCCAGGTCACATGGCTTACAGTTTTTTATGCTGGGATTGAGCAAATGTTTTCTTTACTGGCTGTGGCCTGGTCTCAACAGAAGCTATAACATAAGCAGCATGTTGGCAGAGTGGCAGCAGCAGAAGCACTGCTACTCTGTGTGAGCTTGAAAGGAATGTTGTCAGGCACAGTCGTTGGCCACATGCATTTTGGAAGCGTGCAGAGCAGACACAGCAGCTGAAAATATAAACCCACAAAAAGTTGGAGAGTAAAAGTGAATCAAGAGCTGTTGTGCATTAGGCATGAACAGCTACACAGAACAGAAGACACATATAAGATAACCAGTTTTAAGAATATTCTATAGAGAAAATATTAAAAACTGTTCATCATTAGTTTACTATCCTGCCTCGGCTAACCTGGCATCTGACAATGCCATCACCCAGCCTGTCACCTTGAGACTCCAGATGCTGCATCTCAGTGCTTTTATGTGTTACTCTCTGCAGGGAATGTTTGTATTCTTGTGTGATTTTATAACCTTTGCGTGCAGAATGCTGGTTGCAAAACAGTTTCCTTTCCCTTTTTCTAAAGTCTCAAACTTTACTGATGGCATATCTTCAAAGCTCCTGTTAAGCACAGATTGCAGTCATGACTCAAACACAACAGCTGTTGTCTTGTCATATGAAATGTGCTATCCAAATAAAGTTGCCTTGACTAGAAACACAAAAACAAAGAAACAAACAAAAAAATATGAAGACAGACTGCATTATCATGCTGAATATTGACTTTAAGTTAATGAGGATGTTATACTACCAGAAAACCTCTGGAGCTCATTTTCCACACCAGATCAGCACAACAAAGATAAAAATCCATATTTCTTGCACAAAATCAATAACCTGTTCACCTGCATGAGGCAGAGGGATTTATAATGTTAACAGTATGGTCAAATTCTTCCATTCTGTGCCTCCACCACCATGGTGATCAAAGATTTGAGTAAACACATCATACTGCCCACTATCCTGAAACCCCACCCATGTCTTCCATCTGTGGTTGTTAGTGGAGACAGAACAGTTAACTAAACAAGATCACACAGAGGTCCCTTTCCTGCTAAAACTTGCTTTGCAGGTATCTTTAGTGAATTCAGTTAATTAAAGCTTGTTATGCTTGATTTTATTGCAAGTTCAATCAATTTGCTTTCTTAAGCTGGAGGTTAATCAAATCAACAGCTGGGATAAACAGAATTTGGCATCATTCTGCTTTGCATATTTTCAACTGTAGGCAAGTATAAAAGCAGTGATGTACCTAAATCATAAAGGCTCCTTTGACTGAGTTGGTTTACTTGTACTTGATGAGTATTCTATTTGGCAGTAAGGATTAAAGCATGCATTTATTCCAGGGCCGGTTCTAGGAATGCATACATGAGGGGGCAGGCATAAATTTGAAGGGGGCACTATGAGTACATACTTCAGCATTTTCTTGTTGTTGTTTTTTAAGTGTTTCTTTAACGGAACTGTGCTGTTAGTGGAGTCCAACTTCAAAGAAATGGATTGCACTTTGTCAGGCCTCTACTCTAAGACCTGTCCAGCTTGGGTGTCCCACCTGAAACCAAAGCTCCTGCTGGTATAGCTCTTAGAGTCACTGAGGCACGCAAACCCCCTGACCACAATAAGGTGGCAATCCCTCAGGGGGGGAACAGAAAATATCAATAACAAAATGAAGTAAGAAAAAAGAAAAGAATGATCCATTATCAAAGCTTTAACAACCAACAAAATAACAATTGCCCTATTGGACAGCCATTAGATGTCTAAGCATTTTGAATAAATTTGAAACTAATAACAATAAACTCAACTATCTGTGTGTTTGTTTCTGTCTGTATATAGACCATAATGATTAAAGAATCAGCACTACCTTTTTTAAAAGCTCTAAAAAATGGATGCATCATGCAGGAGGACTGAATGAAACTTTCCAAAGTGGGTTTTGTGGCCGGAGTTTTTTTTTTTCTAACTACAACTCTCCAAGATCGGAAATGCACATTGTCGTCTGTTTAAGCTGAGGCATACATGAAGCTCTGAGCTGAACTGCTGAAAGCAGCGGGAATGTAGAGTGAAACTTTCTGTTATTTTTTTCTTCAAACTAGCATGCTGAACTAAAGGCTGGGCGGAGCTTGAGGGGTCTCATATGCGCAGCTCGTTTTCCCTCAGTCTAGTACCGAGGAGGCAGTCACATCTATGGCCCGTGCGTGATTGATCACTGCTCCTACTAACAGGCGTAGACACGTTTAAATAGAACAGAAACAAACCCCAGTTGACAGAATAGATGCAATAAATACGTCTGTTATTATAAGTATTTATTCAGTATCGCTACAACACATTTAACAGAGCTTTACTCTATAAGTTTTACCGCTGGAGCTCAGCAGCCGCTCTCTCTACGAGGGGGAGAAATATGACACCGCAAGATCAGGCTGTATGTCAACTCATTTGCATACTAAACACTGATTGGTTGTTTTCTGTGGTGGTGGGAAGGACTTGTTGAAGACAGTACAATGGATCCTGTGAAGCTCCGACACACAGAGTTCAGTACAGAGGGGAGAGAGCGTTTGGAGAGATTTGCCCATTTCGGCGCATTTGATTGAGGGGGCAGAATGTTTGTTTGAGGGGGCACTGCCCCCTCTTGCCCCTGCGTAAAGCCGGCCTTGATTTATTCTGTGTCAGTAGTATTGGCAAATCTTGTATGAAGTTTCCTTCTCAACAGTGAGACTGACCCGTGTTTATTTTAACTTCAGCCTAGATACAGCTCTTCTACTATATTCAACCAAATAAGTCATAAAGGAATTTTTTCTTTAATTTAGATTTTCCTAATGTAACTGTTCCTTGAAGTTTGCTGTGAAGTCCATGTCTCAGTAACACAGACATGTAGATGACTCACCATTTTTGTGAGTGAGAGCCTTTGAGCCTAAACAGCAGAATCAGTCGAGAGAATCATTGGCCTGTGCCACAATTGCCTGAAAATAAATTGTATCAGTGGTAATATATGAGGGATAATGGTAAAAGGTTTGAAGTAGAGAAACCTCATGCTTGGATGAACCACTTATAAACCATTTAATAGGCCTCCGTTCCAGTGAAACTATTCAAAGTATTTACTGACACCCAGAAGCAAGGCATAAATGGCATTTAGAAATTTAGCTAAATGTGTTTTCTAGTTGTGAGGATTATTTTATTGTGATTATGGCCTATTTAAAACGTCACCAAAAGAACCCATAGGCAACACAACTTTTCCTGTGAATGAAATCATTCTATAGAAACATGCTTTACACATTTAACCATCTCAAAATAGTGCAGAAACTGTACATGTAACAAGCATTTTCATAAAGAATTTAGTTGAATGATCTCATATAGACAGTTTGAGACCACTTTTTAATGTTCTGTTACTAAATGAATATAAATTTATCAGTTTGTCAAATAAATAATAAAAGTAAGCAAAGTTAACACAATTTAGCAAAGAAAAAATGCAATACTTGGTCTTTTTATTTGGTGAGGAAAATAATCCTTTTGCTTATTTAGCTTTTGGAGTTTGAAGTGAAATTAATTCCCCAATGTAATTAACTTCCTATAGAACAGTAAGACATAATGAGAAATGTGTTCATTTGCTCTCCCTGCATGGGTTAGATAAGGACATTGATCATTTTTAAATGCAAGACAAGAAGATGTTTCTTTACCAACAGCCAGTGAGTTTCACTTAAAGTGACGACAGGATGAGTACAAATAAAATAACAAAGGTAAACTGAAAAGATTTATTTTCTTTAAAAAATATTTCTTGAAAATTTAGGCAACAACACAAAAAATAAAGTGAGAGAATATAGCCTGTAGTGCTGTGACTTTTCTTCCAAAAATTAAGATACCATGGAGCTCAAACATCCATTTCCAATAAAAGCCTTTTGAACAGTTTTGACTCAAGGTATGAGTAAATATTTCTGTTTCTGGTGAACGCTCATAAAGTTAAGATTTTTCCAACTTATGAAGCACGATGATGCATCTTAAGCCAAAGCACATTCAGCCCCTATGTGGGCGGAAAAGGAGGACATGAAAGAAATAAATAAGAGGTGACACTTCACTGCAGGCCTCCATTTATAAAGTAAACAACCATGTCACTGTGTTTACTTACTCGCATGTGCGAAAACTTCTTTTCTGAATAATTGAATATCTTAAGGAAGGTGTTAAACTGTAATGACAGCAAATGTCACAAATGACAAAATGTTGCTCTGTTGTTTTGTCAATTATTTCTCAAGAAAAGGCTCAGCTCAGATGGAGTTACAAAGCCTCATTTGGTTTGAACAACTAAGAAGCAATGATAATGGCAAATAAATGTATGTATAATTAAATGGCTTTGTAGACTACATTAAATATAATTTTCAAGAAAAAAAAAAACTTTAGTTTTTAAAAATCTTGGCAAAACATGAACAGACAGTACTCAGTAAGAACGGAGTGGAAAAGGTTATTTATCTTTTACAAAGCATCCCAAAAAGAGGACCTCATTTATAAAGAAAACAAGCATCTGGGAATGTTAGACAATCCAATGCCCTTGTATTAGTATGCTGCAGAGACTTTCTTCTAACTGGTATTGATAGAGAACAGTACCCTGGAGACCAGAATCCTTGAAATGCTGCCTTCTTATTGTTTCTACAAACACCAGAGCTGGGATTTCCTTGTATTTCAATCTTAAAATCCTTTTTTGTGAGGCAATCAAAAATGTCATTATTATGAAGCATTTCTTCATAAATAGTGGGAAAATGAATGCTGAAGTTTAATTCTTGCATTTCCATTGACTGCTATGGCAAAAGCTATTAAATGATCAATAGGCTAAGCAGAGCCACTGGTCAGAAGCCATTGGCCACTGACATGACAGTGCCATTGGACTTGGGGTTATGATCAATACGTCGATTTTGCTTGCAGATATTGCCTGACGTTTCTGGATTCTTTCACAATCATGTAGTCTGAGTCTTAATACTGTAATATGATAGCTGTCAAGGAATATCTGCCCATTCTCACTCAGCAAAGCTTATAGTAATGTTTAGGCACCCCCACTGCAGTATGTAAATAATTCAGATGTTATGCAATGGATTGTCTTGGCTGCATCTATGTCAGGCAGTGAGTGAGACTGTAGGGCAAAAGAAGATATTCAATTTTCTTATGCCAGTCACAAAGCATCACACTTGACGTTTTCCATTTAAATTCAAAAGCTGTCTTTGAGAAGAATGAGCTTTCCAAATGTTTTTTTTTTCTTGTTTTTGTTTTTTCCTTAGAGCTTAAAAAGCTGTGGGAATGCAGGATGCTGCTGGGTAATCAGAACACAGTGCTGATGAAAGTGAAGCTGGAAATACACAGTCAGCTTCCGACTATTGATAAGGAAATGTTAGGTCATTGTGAGACTTTGAAAATATCAACTTACAATACAATGACTATTTCTAAATTAACTTAAATGCAGCTTTTTTGAGCTAGCACAGTATTATTATTAAAGTAATAAACAGAGACAAAATGGACTCATAAAATATATTTTTTCCAAAGTTTTAATGTACCAGAAACAATAGATTTTTTTATATCTGGACAGTTTACGTTATTCATTCATGTTTTTGAATTTTGCCAGTGCAAATTTTCAAACGTCTAACAAATATTAAAATACTTGAAGACAAAGAATAAAAAAAGAAACTAGTGGACTGGTTTAATGTGTTACTATTACAGGCAGATCAAACTTCTCAGTCCTCTGGGATAGTCTATGGAACGGTGTTGGAGAAAAGAGTTTGTGAGATAGTCAAATCTCAGATTCAGGATGAGCAATGTGGTCATGGATAAAATTACTGGACCGGTTCTTTACCATGGCAAGGATATTGGAGGGTGTAAGGAGGAGGTTTGTCTAACCAGAGTTGTTCTGTGTCCTTTGTGGTGTCCTGTGAGAGGGGCTTTGGGTTAAGGGACATTGGGTTCCTGGTTAGGGGTCATTTAGGTCTTTGCAGGACTGGAGTTATGCTGCTGTTGGCTAAAGGCCCATTTATGCTCCTTTACGTACATAAATAGCGACGTACACTACCGTTCAAAAGTTTGGGGTCACTTCCCTATTGAATCCCATGGCAAAGTGACCCCAAACTTTTGAACGGTAGTGTAAGTTTCAAACGTTGTCATATGTCACCGTCCTCATACCTTCAGGCATCTTTTAAGTTGCCATGAGTGTTAAGTCAGTTCCTCCACTTGCGGGAGTGAACTCTGAACCTCTGAACCTAGCACTGAGTTTCATCACTTTCAGACACTGGTTGGTGGCGGTAATACATCACTATAAAGTTGTTTCCATCTGCCCAACACACCCTAAAAACTCACATAGCCTGTCTTCAAAAGCTTACACAATTTATACACTTGTTGTCCTTGTCTTCATTCTTCTTCTGCTTTTTTTCTTCCTGCTCCTCTTCTTCTTCTCTGGTTTGTTTCTTTCACTGGTTGTTAAGCACTGCCCCCGTGACTTCCGGTGGTATTGCTTTGCTCTGTGGAATTAGACCAAATTACGTGAATAACCGATGCAGGAGGCCAACAAAACTGTCCGTCTGTCTGTGTATCCGTCTTCTGCGTAGAGCATAAATGGGCCTTAAGACTGCAGGGGGATGTCCTGTGATGCATTTTTCCTTTTTCTGTTCTTTATTTTCTGTTTATAAATTTATGACATTATTGTCATCAATAACCTGTATTTCTCTTTTTTCTCTGTCAGCAGGTTTCTCTGGCTAAACGTTGTGGTGCTTGTTGATTTCTCTGTTCTGTCCCCTTCACCTGCAATTGGTTGAGGCTGGTGGCCACCCGCCCTAAATGGGAATCTGCTGAAGGGTTTTCCATCCTGTTGTAAGGAAGTTTTTTTTTTTTTTTTTTTAATTGTTTCTCACCACTCCATGCATGCCCAGGATGGGGCTGAATTTAAGAGAAGATTTAATGCAACATGATGGACTTCTTTATGTTTCATTAATTGGCTTGAATAAACACAGTTATTATGAAATGGACTAATGCGGATTTATTTTTACAGGCTGACAAAGAAATGGCTTGATTTGATTGTGTCTTTTAGTGCCTTGACTTTGTTCTGAATTGGTGCTTTTCAAATAAAGCTAAATTGGATTTCATCGAATCCAAACTAGGGTTTTTCATTAAAGATGCACTATGTAACTTTCTGACCTTAAAATTCTGTGTTTCTGACATGTTTGATGGAACAATAACATTTATTATGTACATTTCTGAAGCCCTCACTGCCCAGCTGTGTCACTGAGACACTTCACAACTTTTTTTTCCAGGACGCCATGTGACGTTGCAGACGAGTTTCACTTTACACACAGCAATCACATGCCAGCAACCAGAAATAAACACACTAGCTGTTTTGAATGCGTGCTGTGGCTGATTCAGCAAATAATAGCAAGGGGACATCATTGGGGGAAGAGATGGGAAAAAAAGAGAAAATGGGTGGTAAATTAGTTGTTGATAGGGGGGGGTGCATTAATGAGAAAATCTGCCAAAGTTCCATAGTGAATTTTTAAGGGCTGCACATTAGAATTGTTTCCAGAGCATGCTGAGATCTGCCAGGGCTACTCTTTGTCAAATATTGTGTCCAGTAACCAGAAGGTGCAAATAATGGCAGAGGGTTTTGAGTTTCGTGGGCTGGAATTACATCTTTGCTTTTTGTAGATGATGTGTTTCTATTGCCTTCAGTGAGTGGAAGCTTGAGTCTATCAGGCACTCAGGTTATTTTCAGCCAAGTTTGAAACAACCAGGATGAGAATTCAATCCTTCAAATCTGATGCAATCTTCCTCAGCTGGAAAAGGGTAGATTGAGCACTTCAAGTTGGAAGTGCATTGCTGCCTCAAGGAGATAATTTAAGTATATTCTGGGGTCTTTGTCTACAAGTGCCGAAAGGACAGAGCAGAACGATAACAGGTGGATTGTCTTGCATCTGCAGTAAGGACTTCATACCAGCCTGCCATGGTAAAGAGAGAGCTGAGCTAAAAGACAATCCAACCTTCACCTACAATTGTGAGCTGCATTAACTGAAATAATAGGATTCTGGATGGGCAGGAGAAATGGGCATCCTTCAAATGCTGGACTCACCCTAATGGATAGAGTGAAAATAGTCAGTCATGTGGGTGGGGCTAAGAGCAAAGAAATTGCTCCTTCATATCAAAAAGAACCAATTGAGAGGTTTCCAGAATCTGAAAGGATACCTGTCAGAAAGGTTACCTTTCAGATCCCTCCCAGGGTAACTGTGTTCGACATGTATTAAAGGAGGCCTCGGGTCAGATCCAGGAGTAGATTAGAGCTTGGCTTGGGAATGCCTCAGGGTCTCCTTAAAAGAACTAGAGAAAGGAAGTGACTAGAGAAAGGGAGGTCAAGGGATCTCTACTTGGATTGTTGTCTGTGTGATCCAGTCCTGGATGAACGGTGGATTGGTGTTATCATTTACACTGCTAGTTTCATGATATTTACACATCTCACTGGACAGATTTACACATCTATATGGACAGGATGAAGGAGAGCGGTAAGAGGGTAGGAGGGGGCCTGGTTGTTACAGATGGTGTAAACCCAGACACATTACTGTAAAGAACAACTTTGCAGTGAGGACATAGAACTCCTGGCTATCAGCATGAGGCTGTATTACCTCCCGAGAAAATTGTTGCATGGTTTCGCAATAATAAGCTATGTCCCTCCCTTAGGTAAGGCTCATACAGCCTGTGATGTTTTACACTCTGTTAAAAGCAGATTGGAGACACAGCCTCTATAGGCTTTCTGAGGAGTTTAATCATGCCTCTTCTTGGTCAATACTTCTTACATTCATCCAGTGTGTTGCATGCCACACCAGAAACAATAAAATTCTGGACCTGCTTTTTGACAACAAGGCATACCCGGTATCATCACACACCACAGTCCATCCCAGGGCTCCCGCCAGGAATTTGGGACCCCATAAAAGACAATGACATTGCCCCCTTCTCTCATAAATAATTGTTGCAGGATTAAAAGCTGCCATAAAGATGTACTGATGACCATATTATTTCCAGTTTCAAGATGATTTTTTAATATAAAATTTCAATATTGGAAAATTATTTGAACATTAAATTAAGTTATATACATTATTTATTCACTAGATTGCAAACATTACAGTAGATATATGTCCTGGTGTAGCTGTTGGAAGCTGCTCAAATAAGTTGCCTGTCATGGGAATAATATAGATCTATAGATGTGTTTTAATGGCTGTAATTTAATCTCAGTGTACACATCTAACTGAACTATTTTAATATTGTTATTTTAATTTTATTATGTAGAAAAAAATCATGTTTTTTTTTTAATTTCTGTCAAAAAGTTTCATTTTTTTTTTTTTTTTTTAATCGTAAAAAAAGAGAAATACCCAAAGACTCCATGTAATGATGCTAACTGGTGTTCCCGAACACAATGTTGCTCACCTTCTTCACTGGGGCAGGGAGGGGAAAGATTTTGAGGAGATGGGGCTGCTGCAAGCTCATCTGTTTTCATATGATGAAGGGTATTACATGCAGCAATACAACTTGTCATTAAAGAACATGGTCTTGATCCTACACATTTTTAGAAGAATACAAAATTCTTGAGGTGTTTCAGGTTTTAAAACTCACCACAGCACTGAAACAGCGCTGCTAAGAATTTTGATGATGTGCTCTTTGCAACAGATGCTGGACACCATTTTGATTTGGTCTTGTTGGACTTAACAGCAGCCTTTGATACTATGGACCACCAGATACTCCTGTCTCGTCTGGAACACTGGGTGGGAATTCAGGGTTGTGCATTTTAGTGGCTTAAATTATACCTGACAGACTGACATCTGTCCATCGGGAATGCTGAGTTTTCCACAGTGCCTCTTACTTGTGGAGTGCCCCAAGGTTCTATTCCTGGACCTATCCTCCTCTCTCTAGCTTCTCCCACTTGGGTCCATTCTTCATAAACATGGATTGCTTTTCATTTTTATGCTGATGACAGCCAGATATGTGCCACTGAAGGAAAGTAATGCTTACTGCACATGACCACTTTTATCCTGTATTGAAGATATTAAAGCCTGGATGTCTTTGAATTTTCTTCATTTTAACGACAAAAAAACAGAAGCATTTGGCCGAAGGATGTTTCCTCAGCTCGTTTAGATCTGGAATACATGAGTCAGTATCTCAGGCCTGCAGTAACCAACCTTGGCGTGAAATTGGACTGTGCTTTAAAGTTTGATGCACAGATTAGTGCTGTTGTGAAATCCAGCTTCTTTCAGTTAAGGCAATTGTCCAAAGCCAAGCCGTTTGTCGTCGTGACTTTGAGATTTTAATTCATGCTTTAATTACAAATCACTTAGATTACGACAATGCACTTTGTCAGCTTTAGTCAGTTAATTCTGGCCGGACTGCAAGTTGTTCAGAAAGCTGCAGCTCGCCTTTTATCTGGCACCAAAAGACAGGAGCACATCACATTGGTTTTAAAGTCTGTACACTGGCTACTAGTTTTGTTCTGTATTGATTTTAAAATCCCCAAAACTCCCCAAACTCTGGAATGCACTGCCCCTGCAGCTTAGACAGGTTGGGTCTCTTTCTGTTTTTAAATCCTCTTAAAATTTACCTTTTTTCATTGGCTTTTACTTGAGTTGTTGACTTTTTCATCTTTTTATTTTATTTTATTGTTTTATTGTGTGTTGCTGTTACTAGTCATTTTATTGCTTTTATAGTATATTTACTTTTATTGTTCAGTATTATATCTGGAATAGTTGCTAAGCCTAAGGCTGTGTGTAGCACTTTTGGTCAACTATTGTTAGTTTAAAAGTGCTCTATAAATAAAGTTGGACTGGAAATGTTGGTTAACACTAGAACTCCCAGTGCTACGAAAACTTTTATAAGGCTGAAGTCCCTTGATGAGGTGATCAACACTTCAATGTAAATTAGTGCTATTAATGCTTTCCTGGAAGAACCATATTTTTCCTTCAGATAACTTCCAGCTCACGTTTCTGTTGTAGGTTTTTACTGATATCTGATATTAAACAGCCTCTGTTCAATCCGAGTGATCAGACGAGTTACCTTCTACTGATCTGTAAAGTCAAATAAGAGTTCAAATAGAGTAAAAATTCCAATGAGTTATAAAACCACTTGTTTTATTCTATGAAGTCTAGAAGCAGCTGCAGCACAAAGCTGGGGAAAGAAAAAGTTTGGCATCACATGAGGCAAAGCTTGCTGCAGGAGAAGAGACCTGATCCGGGCTGGCTGGGACTTCTAAATAGTTGTTTCAGCAACATAGTAAAAAGTGTAAATTGACAGTATAAATATTCTTGCCTTCTTTCCACATGCATGTGCTTCTTTGCGCATGACGGCAGCGTGCATGTGGTTGACACAACTGCGGTCTGGCAAGATATTTATGTCTGTTTTCCCTCCGTAAACTCTGAATGTTCCTCTGCATCCTTCTTGATGATGTGGACACTGATTCCTACAAGGTCCAGTATGATGTAAAATACAGCATAGATCCATCTCTGCATACCCACCTTTACAGAATCCTTCCACATCATCAGATCCAGACTGATGGGAATCTAAAAATAGAACAGTGCAAATTCCTGCGTGGTCATAAAATAACCACCTGTGGTCAAAATAAACAGAAATTATCTTACTTCTTCTGTTCCGTACATATTAAATATTAAAATTAGCTTCAGTGAAACTTCATGTAGTTTTAGGAAAAATCAGGGACCAGCGAGGCATCATGATTTTATTTTGACAATGTATTAATATGCAAATTTAAAAAGATGACTGTCTCATTCATGTGTTAAGGGCATTTAATGTAGGCTATACAAAATAAAGATTTAGCACAAAGTTATATTCATCACTACAGATTCCAACAAATTTTGCTGAGATGCAGATTTAAAAGCCTGTGTTGAGTACTTTCTGCTCTTTGGGTTTAAAAACATGCCTGAGTACCTGTTTTGAATAACACTAGGTCAGCAGGTGCACCACACTTATTTCACTTAACAACAGATTAATTTCAGCCACTCACAAACAATAGAGGCAATACACCTTTCTTGGAGAAAAACTGAGTCACATATTGGCACCCTTTCTTTTATCTCTCATCTCTCTCCTTTCGCTGTCCTTTTTTGAAAACCAAATTTTCCTTCCTTGCCATGCAGATTTTCATTTACCAATAGGTTTAATGGCTCCAGTTCTTGCAAACTGCTGCTGACGAGGGAACTGATTCTCTAGTGCTGGGCTTACACCAAACAATTTTCAGAGTCACAGACTAAAAACAGAAGTCTTTAGTAAAACTTAAGAGTCTTACTGGAGTCACAGCACATTCCCATCATCTCCATTGTTAGGTTTAAGGTGTCTTTTCCTAATCTTGGGTCTGTGACAATATCAAACATGTCTGATATTATTGGAAGTCGCAGTGACGTTGCAGTGACGTGTCAGTCACTGACAGTCAGAACAATGAAAAAAACTGACGAAAAAAAAAAAAAAAAAAAGACAAACAAGAACCGGTGATGAAATGTTGTAGGTGGAATCTCCAAAAAGAGGAGCGGATGGTTATTAAGAAGTAAAAATCTGCTGTGGATAATTTTTATGTTACAGTATAAGGTTCTAACAAATGAGAGAAGAATAGAAAAAACATTCATCCCTCCAGATTCTGATGAGTCGGTTTAACACTTGGTGGAGATGCAAAGGCACACTTAATGAAAAAATAATGATGTGTAATTCCTTATTGATCCTGGAGGGAAACTCTCCCCCTGTTTGCTTTGCTGTGGGCAGATCAGCCCTGTTCGATATCAACTGTCCAACATATCACAAAAAATGCTAAAAGAATCTAGTTGTAGTCTTGTAAATAGTGACCACACAACATTGTCAGTCTAAACCTTTTTAAAGTCTTCAGATGTAAGCCCAGCATAAGTCAGAAACAAACCATGTCATGCGCTTTCACAGGGGTGGTCGGTCAACATCAATACTCAGTTTTTCTGTAGCAGTTTACTGCTGAAAAACAGGTGAGAACATAAAGGCTAATTATTTTACTGTTGTATTTCTTATTGTCTTTGAAAAAAGAAAACACACACACACACACACACACACACACACACACACACATATATATATATATTTCTAATAAAGGTGTAAATTTTTTAAATTTTTATTTTTTTTATAAAACTGCCTCCAGATCAGTGCAGGGGAAAACTGGTGGTGGATTTCTGCAGGCGGAATCATCCTTCCCCCACGCCAGTGAACGTCCAGGGAACACACATTGAAATTGTGCACTTTTATAAAAACTATATTATATTCACCTGAACAACAAATGGGATAGGACTGATAACACCAAGGATCTCTATAAAAAAGGGCTAGCGTTGGTTGTATCTGCTGAGGGAGATGAGGTCCTTTGGGGTGCCTGCTAAGAACTTTTTATGACTCCATGGTAGCGATCAGCCATCTTCTATGGCAGCATTTCCACTGCAGACAGGAAAAGCTGAACAGTCTGTTGGGGAAAACCAGTTCTGTGTTAGGTTGCTCCTTAGATGTGATGAATGTAGTGAGTGAGTGGAAAATAGTAGCCGAGCCATCATGTATATATGGACAATGCTCTCCATCCTATGCATGCCACACTGACGTCACTGAACAGCTCCTTCAGCAACAGACTCCTTCATCCACAGTGACCAAAGGCACTTTGTATATAATCTGTGAGCACTAGCAGGTGTACACATCTGAACTTCTTTTTTCTTTTTTTCAACTGTATTAATTTTTAAACACTAAAAAGTCGTTTGTTTTTTAATATTGAGTGAACATAAGGCTAACCAGTATCAGTATTCATGCATGTCCTGTGAAACTATGAAAGCAGCTGGTGAATTTAACTTCAGGGACTTCAATCGATATCTGTTTTTTGGCTGTGAGTGATCATTTCTCTAAGCCAAATACATTAAATATTTTGAATCCCAGCTGGTCCACCACTGCAGCAGAACCTCAGCATGAAAAAGGTCTCCTAAGTCCTCAACACTTCCACCTACGCTGGTTTCCATAGAAACCATGAAACTCAGGGGGCATGTATAAAATAAACACACAATTGCATAGACATAGTTTTGTTCTGCATCTTTGCCACACTTAATTGCACCATTTCTCCAAATGATTGTTTTTTTAAACACTTTCACATATCTAATTTATACATTGTTTAGTCTTTCACAAAGATGTGAAAACAGACAGACTTTATATCAACAAAGACAAAAATATGTCCTTTGAACACTGTTTTTTTTTTACATCTGAACTTTCCTGTTTGAAATCTCAACAAAATGAGCAGGGGCACAAAAATGATTTGAACTGAATGTGATGTCTGACAGTGACCTTCATACCACAGTTTAAGAAAAGTTGAGCCTCGTGAACCTAACTTTCACATGGATGGATGGAAAGAACGATTGTGTCTCAGTTTGCATCAAAAGAATTCATATTACATGAATTAAGAACTTCAACATGTGCACTTAATGAATGGCATCTAGAATTCAAAAGGTGTTATGAGGTGAATAGATTGATCCATTGTGAGATTAAATTTACAGGCATCTCCAAGCATCTCCAAATTAAAATCAAGTAAATGACACACATAATTTGTGGCTGTAACTATTTGTCATGGAGTTATTATAGAATCCGATTTGATCCAGCTGAGTTATTGTCTTTCTTGGGTAAAGTTAACCTTGTTTATCACATTAAACTAAACTGACACAAACACAAAGTACACGGACAAAAGCATAATTACCAGCAGTAATTGTACATTCAGAAGGAAAGCCTTCATGACAGGCTTCTGGGAGATGTACTTCCCAGATGATCTGGATCTGATCTTTTCTTGCTGTCTGAGGAATTTCAGCTGTTTTCCATTTGAGGCCGAACCGACCATTTACAAAGTTTTTGTTCCAGATGACGTCGTGCCAACAGAGTACAATCCCAGGGCGTGTATATACTTTCAAGAGTATTTGTCAAAATTACATGAGAACTTTGAGATCAAAATTGCCACAAATGGTCGTTATTTGCATAACACTAACTTGAGACTCTGAGGTGCGTGTGCAAGACTCATTTTTTTTATCAAATAGAAGGAATTCCCCAACACAAACATAAAAATCATCACTACTGCTGAGTAACCTTCTATTTATCTATTTCCTCAGACAGCTTGTTTTCTCCTTTCACTGTCAACACTGAACAGTGTGTTCCAACACTTGTTGGACGTCTGTGCTCGTCATGGACTGTCCATAACGAACACCTTGTTCAGACATAAGAGTCCAAATGGGCTGTGTTCCGTGCCTCTATTGTCGAGGCTGCCAGCTGCAGCTGTGGCCGTAAGATCATCGGTGCCTGACGTGGCGGTAAACCCAGAACTCGTTGGTGGACACCGGCAGTAAGGGATGCCATCAAGCTGGAGAAGGAGTCCTATCAGGCCTTTTTGGCCTGTGGGACTCCAGAGGCAGCTGATGGGTATTGGCGGGCTAAGCTTCGGTGGTCGCTAAGGCAAAAACTTGGGTATGGGAGGAGTTTGGAGAGGCCATGGAGAATGACTTCCGGACGGCTTCGAGGAGATTCTGGTCCACCATCCGGCGGCTCAGGTGGGGAAAGCAGTGCTCCATCAACACTGTGTACAGTGGGGATGGGGGGCTGCTGACCTTGACTTGGGACGTTGTGAGGCGGTGGAGGGAATCCTTCGAAGACCTTCTCAATCCCACCAACAGTGTTCAGTGTCGTCTTCCGATGAGGAAGCAGAGTCTGGGGTAGCTGGTGCTGGCTCTCCCATCTCTGGGGCTGAGGTCCCTGAGGTGGTTAAAAAGCTCCTCGGTAGCAAGGCCCTGGGGGTGGATGAGGTCTCCCCAAAGTTCCTTAGGACTCTAGATGCTGTAGGGCTGTCTTGGCTGACATGCCTCTGCAGCATCGGACAGGACATTGGGTATGGCGGCATTATCATGCCAAAATCCCGCGAGAGTAAACGAGATCCCGCGCGAGAGGAATTGAGATCCGCGCGCGAGTTCCACGGGGCGTTGTGGAGATACGCGCGCGAATGAAGCAGTCCGAGCGCGCGTGCGCGCGCGATTTCTCCGCGCGCGCGGGCAGTATCTCCCCTCGCCTGAGTTTGCTTGCTTGCAGGGAATATCGGAGCCCTCGCGCGGACAATGTCTGCTCGCTGGCTCGTGCTGCTCACTCGCGGTAAAGTTTATTGGCAGTAGGTGGGCGGGGCCAGCAGGTTTTCTGTCATTACACACGATTGGCTACAGTCCCTGTCCTCTGTGATTGGCTGACTCACTTGGAAAAGAGGAAGACGAGGAAGCGGGAGTCGTCTCGGTGTCTCGGCCACATGGCAGATCATCGGGAGGTAAGTTATGCTGCATATTTTGCAACACTAATATTATTTTTGAAAAAGCTTATCATTTCTATAGCTCTTTATTTCGTTAAAATATACGAGGAACTTAATTTACATGGCGGCTGCTTTCTGCCAACAGCTTATAGTTGTAAAGTTGATGTAAGCTAATGCTAGCTGCCTTACCAGTCCTTGATTTGGTTTCGTCTGTTTGGTAGGAACAGTTGCAAGTCGCTGCCAAGCGGATTGTAGAATTACTTAAAACTGCCCTGGCTAACGAAGCAGACCCATCGTCACAAAATCGTAAGTGTATTGTCAATATTGTGTAAGATTATTTAGTAATGTCAGTCCATAAAGATTCCGTTTCATTGTTTTTAATGGTTTCACATTAAGCAGTCACTAATGCCTACTATCAGCCTGAAGAGCATCTCAAAAATAAAAGATCTGATGTCTCAGCAAAATCAGGAAAAAGTAGCCAATGCATTCATTTCCATGCTTCATTATTACAACAGTTTCTTTACTGGCTTCCCTAAAAAAAAAAGAAAAAACAGACAGCTGCAACTCATTCAGAATTCTGCTGCCTGACTTCTCACAAGGCCCAGAAGCCAGTTCGGAGGTCTGTCGCAGTCTGTCAGAGGATAGACTTTAAAGTTCTGTTGCTGGCCTATAAAGCACTGAAGGATTTAAGCTCTAAATACATCAATGACCTCCTGATCCAGTAGGAACCCACTAGACTCCATAGGTCATCTGGATCTGGTCTTTTCTTTTATCAGTTCCTGGAGTCAGAAACAGACATGAAATTGCGTTCAGCTTCTATGCCCCAAAGATCTGGAACTTTAGGGCTGGGTTTAAAAAATCAATCAATCAATTTAAGAATAAAAAAAAAAAATCAATCGATTCTGAAAATACCAAAATTGATTTTATTTTTTTTTTAAAGAAAGAGCATTCTTTTATTTGGCCATTCTTTTACTGTAGTGTTTCTGTTAACACTGTATTCTGTTTAACATGTGACGTTGATTATTTTCACAAATAAATGTTATGTATGTGACATGTCAGTGCTTCTGTACATGTTTTAATGGAAACCTGACTTACACACTGTTGAAAGGTTGCTTCAGCGTTTCATAAAAATTGCTATCTTCAAATGTCTAATATTCCAAGAAATATTGATGTGAAATGATTATCTGAAGATGAATTGATATTGAATCGAATCGAAATTAATCTAAGTCAAATAAATTTTTGCTCTTGTGAATCAAATTGATTCAGGAAATTTGGAGTGATCCCAGAAAGCCTCAGATCAGCTAAAACACTATTTAAATCCAGGTTATAGACCGCCTGTTCTAAGCTGCATTTACATAGATTTCATGTACTTGTTAAGATTTTAAATCATGCATTTTATTATTTTACTTTTCATCATCCACTCCGCACAGAAGGAAACCGGAGTCCAGAGCAGATGTGGCAGATTGGACTGATGAACACAAATGTTGTTCAGCCTGACATACCAGAGGTATTGCTTAAACCTTTCACTACATGATAAGTTTGCTTGTGATTGTCTTTTAAGGTAGTTTAAAAAAAACAAACATATACTGTTATTTGACTGAAATGTATTTATAAAGCACTTTTCATGCATACATAGCAAAAAGTGCTTTACATATTAAATTCAACAATGTTTTAATTAATTAAAAAATCTCTCACACAGTTATAAAAAAATAGTTGTGTATGTGTGAGTATCTTTTGGCTGTACAGGGGCAATTAAAGTACTGTTACCTTTACACTATAGAGGCTTTGCACTGAGAATGGAAAAAGAAAAGAAAATTTTCTTTTATACAGTGGTAGGATATTAAAATTATTTAAACATTATAAAAAAAACACTTCACTTTTTTGGCTTTCTAATTTCCAGTATTAAAACATGAATGTATTGTACTTCATATGTGCATGTTGCAGTCTATTTGCGCCTACACTGAGAGAGAATGGAAATTAAAAATAAACAACTCCTTGTTTAGGAGCCCGATGTTGACTGGGAAATGGCGGCAGACTACAATGGAGAAGATGAGGATGCAGGAATAGTTGTCCCTGAATTTGAGTGCCCTTTGACTCCAGAAGACCTGTCTGAAATTCAATCATTACTTGAGGAAACTGATCCAGAAACTCCAGTCAGGGAACTTTACCTTCTTTGTCATGAGTATGTAGCTGCAAGATGTAGCTCTTAACAAGTCGACATGGAGGCAGTCAGCCTGTGACCTTGTTAAGGCATTATGGAAGTCTGTTTCTTTCTCTTAAAACTGCACAGAGGAACTGGTTTGCTAATTTGAAAGACATTCACACAACTGTATGTGAAAGGTAAATATGGCATTCAAGACTGATATTCTTGTTTGTTTTAAATCAGTTTGATTGTAATTCTTTCATGCTTTTTATGCTTGATGTTTTTTGTAAAGCACTTTCAATTGCTTAAACTGTGTGATTTGTAAGTAAATACTGGATTAAAATGAAACAGCTTAATACATCTTTGTTCAACTGCAATATTTAAATTTACATTTTTTTAAAGTGGCATCAAAATCAGGTTTTAAAAGAATTAAGAACTTGGACATCTGTGGTCCTCCTTCATCTCTACTGCTGGTAACTGACTGCAGGTAATGTTGGAGTGGCTGATTTGTCTCAGCCATCAGTTTTTTCTTCCCAGTACAATGGCCAAACGCAGTATATGGGCTGTAGCTAATCAAAAGTAGACATGGAGGAAGCCAGTTTGTGGCAATGGAGCATTGTGGAGGTTCCTGTTGCTGCAAAAGCAGTAAAGTAAAAATATTCCATCACACTGATCATCAAATTAAAAATATTTATTACAAAGGGAAATTTAACAATAATGAGTGTAACACCACTTTTTTGTATACAAAAGATCTAAATTGGGCCATATTATGAATTAACTGCATTAGAAGCAAGGCCAAAGAGAAGACAGTTGAGTAAGAAATTGTTCAAAAACATAAAAACAAATGTACACACAATTCTTGTAACTTTCATTAACCTGCTACTGTATTGGACTTGTTAAACAATGATCAAACTGGGTGGTTTTTAAACTTTTAAACTTTAATGACGTTTTCCTTGTGGCATCTCCAACAAGTTATGAAAATGTCATCAAGACCTATCCATAACTCTTTGAGTCATGTTGCTTATTAACAAACGAAAACAAAGGTTGGGTAAAACTTCCTTCATGGAGAAAATAAATAACAAGGGGCGCATTGGAAGCCGCTGGTTTCTGGGCAGCAGCTTCTCTTTTTAAGTGAGAGCCAATCACAGAGGACAGGGACTGTAGCCAATCGTGTGTAATGACAGAAAACCCGCGGGCCCCGCCCACTTACTGCCAATAAACTTTACCGCGAGTGAGCAGCATGAGCCAGCGAGCAGACATTGTCCGCGCGAGGGCTCCGATATTCCCTGCAAGCAAGCAAACTCAGGCGAGGGGAGATACTGCCCGCGCGCGCGGAGAAATCGCGCGCGCACGCGCGCTCGGACTGCTTCATTCGCGCGCGTATCTCCACAACGCCCCGTGGAACTCGCGCGCGGATCTCAATTCCTCTCGCGCGGGATCTCGTTTACTCTCGCGGGATTTTGGCATGATAATGCCGCCATAATTGGGGACAGTTTCCCTGGACTGGCAGACTGGGGTGGTGGTCCCCCTCTTCAAAAAGGGGGGCCGGAGGGTGTGCTCCAACTACAGGGGGATCACACCCCTCAGCCTCCCTGTTAAGGTCTATTGAGGGGTGCTGGAGAGGAGGGTCCGTCGGATAGTCAAACCTCTGATTGAGGAGGAGCAGTGTGGTTTCGTCCCGGTCGTGGAACAGTGGACCAGCTCTACACCCTCTTTAGGGTCTTTGAGGAGGCATGGGAGTTTGCCCAACCAATCTACATGTGCTTTGTGGACTTGGAGAAGGCATTCAAACGTGTCCCCCGGGGACTCTTGTGGGGGGTACTCTGGGAGTATGGAGTGCCGGACCCGCTTGTACGAGCTGTCCGGTCCCTGTAGGACCGGTGTCAGAGCTTGGTCCGCATTGCCAGCAGCAAATCAGAATCCTTTCCAGTGCTTGGACTCCACCAAGGCTGCCCTTTGTGACAGATTCTGTTCATAACTTTTATTTCTATGGCCTCAGGATTGGGTCTCTGCTCTTTGCGGATGATGTGGTTCTGTGGGCTTCATCGGGCCGTGATCTTCAGCTCTCACTGGAGCGATTCGCATCTGAGTTTGAAGCGGCTGGGATGAAAATCAGCATCCCCCAAGTCCGAGACCATGGTCCTCAGCCGGAAAAGGGTGGAGTGCTCTCTTTGGGTCTGCAATAGGGTACTGCCCCAAGTGGAGGAGTTCACCTATCTCGGGGTCTTGTTCACGAGTGAGAGAAAGATGGAGCAGGAGATCGACAGGCGGATTGGTGCAGCGTCTGCAGTGATGTGGACTCTGCATCAGTCTGTTGTGGTGAAGAAGGAGCTGAGCCAAAAGGCAAAGCTCTCGATTTACCAGTTGATCTACGTTCTTACCCTCACCTATGGTCACGAGCTGTGGGTAGTGACAGAAAGAACAAGATTGCGAATACAAGCGGCCGAAATGAGTTTTCTCCGCAGGGTGGCCGGGCTCTCCCTTAGAGATAGGGTGAGAAGCTTGGTGAGAAGCTCAGAGTAGAGCCGCTGCTCCTCCACATCAAGAGGAGCCAGGTGAGGTGGCTCGGGCATCTGGTAAGGATGCCTCTTGGACGCCTCCCTGGTGAAGTGTTCTGGCACGTCCCACGGGAAAGAGGCCCCGAGGAAGACCCAGGACACGCTGGACGGACTACATCTCTCAGCTGGCCTGGGAACGCCTTGGGATCCCTCCGGATGAGCTGGTGAATGTGGCCGGGGAGAGGGAAGTCTGGGTTGCCCTGCATAGGCAGCTGCCCCCGCGACCCGACTCCAGATAAGTCTGAAAATGGATGGATGGATGGATGGACTGTTAACATAAAAACACTTTAACAACTCAGGTTCTTGTTCATTGCATCATTCTTTTTCTTTGGTTTCCTGTCGTACTTACAAACACAGCACACATACATGCCCTTTCTCTTGTTTCTATTATGGTCTGTCTTTTAGATGTTTTTTTTTTTTTTAAATCATACTCATGTTGTAGGTCAAAATCAACATACACAGGTGTTGTGTCAAATATCATCTTCCTACCAGACCACAGTTGCACAGCAATTCTTTATTCTGGGAAACTTCCCAAAGTTTAAAGTTCATCTGGGGTGAAAATGAATGGATGCCTTGAAAGAGAGTCACTAGTTGACTTTTTCTTTTGTTTGATTGATGTCTTCCTTACAGAATTAAGAGCGAAATATGAATGATGAAAGAGTCTTGCTGTAGCTGAGGTTTTTGCCACCTGGAGTTTAATGCTCTTTTTTAAACCTGTCAGAACAATGACAGTGATATAAAATTAAACCAAATGTCAGAATTTGCTTCCAGTACAAATATCAGGATTGTGTCACAGAATGCTATTTATCTACTGCAAATTTATTTCTCACTCAATTATCATCATGAGTACGTCTGTCCAAACCTTTGATTGATATTGTTTTTGTGTAGACAAAAAGATTAATCAAATTCCATGTGCAGTGTTGTCATAGCAATGAATCCAACTGTCTGAAAAATGATATCAGTTGTCAAATTTTTGCATCTTAGTGGAAAAGATCATGATAATGTGAGTGATGGAAGCAGAGGAGGTAGAAGATATCTAAAGTAATGTTATGTCTTTTGAATAAAATTATGTCATAGAAAATACAAAAATCCATCCATTCATTTGCTTCTTCCTGAGCAGATTCTTTCTTCATCACACAGCTAACCCAGAGGAACAGATAACAGTGCACACTCACATCTACAGACTATAGCCACCAGTTAACATAACATGCATGCCTTTAGGCTTTTAGAGATACTGGAGCAAACAGGTGCAGTTAGAACCTGCAAATTCTAAACAGAAAAGCCCCAACTGAGGTTGAAACTAGGAACTACCTTTACACCATCATACAACCCAGATAAATTAAACATCTACCAGTAATTATAAGGAATTGTTTTAAGTTTAAAGCAGAACCAGTCTACTATTTTTTTCTGTCTGTAGGAGACATTGTTACATGTCACAATACAAATTTCCCAGATAGACTCAGAAATAAATGAAATGAGCATAATTGTTTGTAATACTGCAGTACAATGACTAAGCATGTGACTTGTTAAAATTGCCTGCCAGCACCACTTAACGTAACAATGTTTTCCTTTAGGGACTTAGAAACCAAAATGACAAGCTACAACCCAACCTCTGGGAAAGGCTGAGAGAGTTATTATTTCAGAGAACAGCAGTAATCGAGACATGTTGTTCTCTACATCCAGTGGCAGCTGGTGGTTTAAGCAGAATATGAAGCACAAAACTGTTAACCCAAATAAGTTAGAAATGGCCAGGGTCAAAATCCTGAAGAACACGAACATAAAAGCACTTAATAGAAAACAACAGTGAGACCATGATAAAGTGGGAATGGAAAGTCACTGAATTTAAATTCTTAGGCCATAATTTGTCAGACAGGTTTAGTTACTATTTTTATTTATGTTTTTATTTATTTATTTATTTATTTCATAATAAGGTTTAAGCATTTAGATTATGAAACTCATGTATATTGTGTAATTTGATAAATACTTGCAGAAGTGGAGCTGAAGTGCTTCAACTAATAAGAAACTGTTTCTGATAATTGTTTTTTTTTTGTGTGTGTAAAAACTACCAATATCTAAAAGAACTACATATTAAAATGTATGAACTTGCTGCCTTTTTTTTTATCAGCTTTGTTCAGTTTGATGTTTAGACTATTTAAAACATTGTCAGATTCTAAATCAAGAGAAAATAATCAGCAAAACTGATGATCAAAGATTGAGCACAATATCCTAACAGCAAGCACAAGATTTATAACATGAACTGAACTGTAATGAAATGTACTTTATTCATCCCAGAGTGTAGATTTTTTTTATAAATTTTTTTTTTCTCAGCATTCTTGTTTCTGAAGGCGATGACTGACAACCAGAATTACCGTACCTTCGGTCTAGCAGTGGGCTTGAAGAAGTCTCTCACTAAACACACTTTGTTGTTCCTTCGCTTTGTGTATAAGACGCAGCGAACTGCTCATTGTATTCAGCAGCTTGTGTAACTGAACATGATAAATATCACGTTCATCTCATTTCTTCTGTCCAGAATTTAATCAGTCTGATCCACTTTAACTTGAAGCCTGTGATCTTTTGTAGAATAATAACATAATAAGAATTAGAACTCTATCCACATCTGTTGCAAAAATATCTTCTTTATATTTTCAAGGAACACATGATTTAAAGAAAATCATAGATACAATATGATCATATTTAAACTTTTTTTTTTCTTCTTCATCTGCTGAAACAAACCAGCAACTGTTAGCGACATTGGGCTCCTCATACTTTATGTTAATCTAGGGCAGCTCAACTTTTTGCCTAAACCTAACTAGACACATGATGAAATTGAAAGTAAATATAAGATGCTTCAACCAAAATAGATGTGTTAGCGTTGAAGAAAAAATAAAAATAAAAAAACGTGATTATTCAGTGCGTGTCCAAGATCAGTCAGGCTGGAAAAGGTTCATGGGTATCATAATAATTGTATAACATTAAGGGTGTGAAAGTGTGTGTTTTTCTTAAGTGAACCTGGCTACCACCATTGGAAAAACACAACACTAAATTGGTAATAAACTGGTGATAAACTAATCTATTATTATATTTTTTTGACTATATTATTGATAATATTGATCGAATATTGTGTGGATTATTTCATGACAGCTTTATGTCTTTTTCTGTAAATGGTTTTTGTTGGTTATCTTTAGGCTTCTAAATTGGATGTGTTGTACTAAAGGAAATTAAATAAACAGACACAAGAAAATTCTTTATTAATCCCAGAGGGAAATTATAAAATACAGTAATACCCAACTAGATACAGATTAATATACTATCAGTCCCTATAAAGCAACTGAAATGCTAGGAACATTTTTCTGCTTCTATATAAAAAAGAAGAAGAAGAAGAAGAAGAAAAAAAAAGAAAGTAGGTCAAACCTGTTTTGGGACATCTGGGACATTTCTCTCAGTTAGCCTTAAGTCCATGTTAGTTACATTTATTGGAACAAATGAGCAGCCATGCTTGAGCACCTCATTCATTGTGTAATACCTTCATGAATCTGCCTGATACATATTGCCACTGTTCTGGCAGCAAAGTCTAGATATGGTTTTGAGAAGACACGTCAAGAGAATGAAGTGGTAATTATGACTGAGTGCCACTTCAAAACCTGGAAACTGGCATTTTCCTGCTCATTTCATCTCCAGCATGGGTGGCTTGTTTCCAAGCTGTCTGCATGCATATTATAACATCACTATGGAGCATGTTTGAGTATCCAGTTCCATTTTCTCTCTGTCATTGATTGATACTGTAAGTACGCAGCTCCACTATGTTATGCTTTTGGTGAACATCAGTTCAAAACTAAGACAAATTTGAAGTGGCCAGGTGGGAAGTTTAATGCCTGTTATACTTATGAATTTTGAGCTGTGTGTGGCTTTAAATTTTCCCTCAATTTTTTAATTTTTTTTTTAATTTTTTTTATTGCATTTTTATCTTGCCAAGTCCAAGTCATGTCTTTTGGGGTTCTGTGGCTACACCAGTAAATGCATTAAAGTCTCCTTTTGCCTAAATTAATTCTCACACTGAACTCTTGCTGTGAGCCTGTTGAAACTTGACAGCTTGAGAGGAGGTGATACCTTAGAGGCTTAACTCAGGTCACCAAAACTGCAGCACACACCAGATTAAGAGACAGTTGCTAAGAGCCAAAATATAATGTAATAGGCCTGGAACTTAATTCATAGAGAATCTGAATGACTTGTAGGAATAAGCAAAGATCTATTATTTTTAGATGAAACAGGAGAAGTCTAGACTTGCCTGTATTTGCCCTGTACTGTTTACTCTGTATCATAAATTGTAGTTTGTAAAATATATTTTTATCTGTTGCGTGCATCTTTCATGTTTGTATATTATTTAGGATGTTAAATCTATTATGCAATTCAGTTATTCAAAATAACCTTGGTGATTTTGTGGCATTTTTTTAAATTAATGATCTCCTTCAAGAAAAGAAAAAAATATATAGCAAAATTTTTATAGTCTAATTTACAAAATGTAGAAAAATGCTGCATTTAAATGAGGAATGACAGATGTAAGTAGGTAATATCAGATGAGAGATGGTCTATGGACATTAAAAAGGCTGAGGGCAATCTCAACATCTGCACAATGAATAAAGCATATAATGTGCAAAGGCACTTCAAGATGACCCAGACAAAAAGAATATATTAGAATAGAATAGAATAGAATAGAATAGCTCTTTATTGTCCACCAAAGAGGAAAATTTTATTCAGCTCACCACCAATAGTTGTTTACTTCTCTTATTTTCACTAACAGGTAATGTTACTGTGCTTTTGAGTGACTGTAATTTAAATAAAAATTGGTGCATTGTGGTAATTTTACATCCAATATAAGTGTAACGGTAGAGGGGAATGTGCAGCCTACTGACCAAAGCCTTTTAACAGTTTGGCTAAGGGGAAAATGTAGCTGAATAGCCCTGGTCTATGGACTTAATGCATATGTTTTTGTTTTTTTTTATCTCTTGAAGCCGAGCCAATATGGAGGATACTGTTCATTCTTACTTTCCATACATCTGGAATAGAGGATTAACAAACTCTACCAGAGATGCTCTTTGATGCCGAGGTAAACTCCTTCTTATGCTGATGCATTTTAAATGGTTCCACGCATTGTAATATACCTCGAAAGCAAGGGTTATCATTACTGTGCTGCTAGCAGGAAAGCTGAACACATGACATACTGTTTGGCTCTGTGTTGGGATTTGGTGGATTATTTGCAATGTTCTGTGCAGGTCATGGTATCTATATGATTATATCAGTTACTTTTTGATTTTGATATAGACATGTTCATTGAAGGTATTATAGCTACAGTGGAACAAAAGTGAATTTTGCACAGACTCCTTAATGCTTAAATTTATCAAAACTTCAACTCATTTTTGCCAAAATGTAGATTACCTTGATACATGAAACAAAACCCCAGTGTAGGACCGTTTCCCCAAATTTCACTCCCACCTGTTTGATTTGGATTTCTGACCATTACCGCCCACTATTGCACATTCTGAGCATTTACAAATTATCTACATTAATTCTGTGCCTTGTCCTGTCTTCTTTTTAATGGGCTGAACATGTTTGCAATAGGGAAAATTGTCCAGACCATTTCCATGTTAGTTCAGACAGATGAAGAGGAACATTGAGTTTAAAATATAATCCACAAAGCTGTTTTAAGAATTTCATTATTCAATTTACAGACTTGCAGGGAGTACATATATGAGATAATACCTATGGTAATTCATGTATGAACTCTCAGGAACTTTATACCTGACCTCCCTGAGAGTGCAACTGGACTGGCGTATTCTTTCTACTAATTAGCTTGTGGAAAAAAAAATGCAACTCGCTGTATGAATAACAAAACTTTGTGGTCTTTTTTCAAATATTCAACCTTGAAAACACAATCATGGCACTGGTATATGACACCTTTATTCTGCACAATGCAAATTTCCTATCTCCATACACTTTTTATTTTTTCTTCCCTTTTGTTCTCATTTTCTCAGTACAGGCTCACAGCGTTTCACTCCAGGGACAGCGTGTGAACAACACAACAAACTGTGGATGTCAGGAAAGATGTTGCTGATGATGTGTACAGTATGTGTACAGTGTCCTTGTGTGAGTCTGTATTTGCAGTCTCCAGCTGGGATATACAGACTGAGGCAAAACATGAAAAGATTCTGTGTATAACCCTTTTAATGTGTTTGTGCTGATCTGGTGTTTTTTTTTTTTTTGTTTTTTTTTATGGTTGTTAATCATAGCATACAGAACAGAAATGTGTCTGTGTGTCAGCATGGGTGCATCAGGTGCAAGTAGGAATGGAATGGAGTCAAGTCATGAAGTTTTATACTGTTATTACATTTTTTCCCATTTTTAATATCACTATATAACAATTACCTGTAGATTTTGGGTCACTGGTTTGATGAAACAGGACATTTAGAAAATGGTTGATAACCACTAAAATAAGTTTAGCTAAAAAATTTTGCTGTGATTGTGTTAATGTTGAATTATTTAACTGAATGCGACTACAACAGCAGCTTCAGAATGCATCGGATATAACTGCCGGCTAAATGCGCAATGTATCTTTCTTAGTGTGTCCACATCTGTAAAAAACATGGTTACATAGATTATTACATAGATTATCTCCTCTGCACCCATATATTTTCGAGGCGCCTTGAACACATCAGCAATATCTTTTTGCCGTTTTGTTATTTAAACATTCAGGAACTGGGTGGTGCAGCCATAGACCTCCACCAAGCCATTGTAATTTTTCTTTTTTTTTTTTTTTTTTTTTTTGCCAATGTGTTACGGCCGCTGCTCATTGCAGACAGGTGGGGCTCATCCTACATGCAAATTGCCTGGCCCAGAGGTCTGTTCGGAGTGGCTGGATCAGACGCGCCCCAGTCTCCTCCCCGCTGATTGGCTCATCATCCAGCCAATCATACTGCAGCTTGGTGGAGTCCAGGAAATAAAGGGCTGCTGCAGAGTTCATTCAGGAGGGAGAAGCTAGACAGCACAGGCTGCTTCCCCTCACCTGCACCTTTTGTTCTTTAGTTATCATGCTGAGTTAAGGGCACACTTTTGTTTGTATAAATTTATGTATGATTTACTTGGCGGGTTTTGTGTATGGTTTCAGATTTAACCTTTTGTATTCCTTTCAGCAGTTTCACTAATCTCAACACTTGTTTATGTTTGATTTCAGGTTTTATTCTTTATTTATGCTTCTGACAATAAAATGTGCTGTGTTTCACTTCTATATCCTTCCACGACGTACTTTTGTGTTGCGCCCACTCATATCCCTAAATTGGGACATAACACAATGATTGTGGGCATTATGTTTAAGTTAGAAGCTCTACTGGAAAAAAATATCCCTATCTCTCCATAGTAAAAATCCTTTTGATAGCTCCTGAATCTAGGCAGTGATCCGGCTCACCCCGAAAATCTAATCACTTGTTCCTTATTCCATTTCTGAGATTTCCTGAATATTTAATCAAAATCCACCCATAACTTTATGCTTGACAACAGCGCATGGCATATTATCAAGGGTGAGTCTTTAACGCATTATTTACAAATAATTACTGAATAATTAAAGCATTAAGTAAGGGATAATGCCCGATGAGGTGTCCATTATCATAAATTATTTGGACAGAGGCGTGAAAAGTGAAAGAAAGTGAACGTGAAAATACGGTTGCTTCCACGAAGTCCATTAATACAATGGCGATTCTTAACAATTTCTTAACAATTCTTAATTGTTAAGAACCTTGAAATTCTGAACAATTATCATGCCAGTATTTAAAATAAGATGTTGCATTAGGTTTGCCAATACATTTCAGAAAGTGTTAACATCCATCCCATTCTTCAGCTGCACCAGATTCATCGGCTGATGATGTCTTAAGAGAACATGAGGTAAAATCCTCCTGTGATCTAACTTTGTTTTCTACTGATAAAAATTTAAATGTTTATATCGTGATTGATTGTGCTCATACTGTAGGGCAACGTCAGCTCAGTTGAGCGAAGGGCCAGAGAATGAGCTAGTCAGTGAGGATATAGTAAGTGAAGTTGTAGGGCCACAGAGTGCAGCAGCAGGAGCATCCGCCGAAGTTGCTCAGTCTGCATCCATGACACCTCCCACTCTCCCATCCTGTAAGGTATGAAAACCTGTGTGTCAAGTTGTTTGAAAATCAGTGCTATTAGTTTTGTTAGAAAAGACACCATTTGAATATAATCCAGTTACATGACATTCTTGGTGTACCAAGCAACACTGTCTAATGTTTGTTTTTTTCTTTTGTTTTTTTAACCAAATATATCTCCCCGGTGTCCCATTTGTGGATGTCTCCTTTATCAAAGGAGGTTGGTAGTTATAAAAGGAAATAATAATGGTGGTGATCAAATAGTACACCTGCCAATCCATGAGAAATATTTAATATTTTAGTCAGTTTACTTGGGAAAGAAAGCATGGTAACCTACTTGTCTTTACTGTTGAATCTTTTATTCTGGAACTTTGCATGCACTGTAATCAAAACCTTGAAACCTTGCTTTAGCAGTTTGATGGAGACGACGGCACATTCGTTGCCCTGGATTTGTCTATAGCTATTGAATATGTTCACAGCCTAAGGGTAGTGCACCAAGACGTAAAGCCAGCTAATGTCATGGTAAGCCAATTTCCTTTTTTTAACTTTTATCTCAGTAAGTAATTGTGTTTGTCAAAGACTAACAAGTGAAGGACTATCATTCCTCTGACCCAACAAAGCACTGCAGTACCCCAGGATTAAACTTACCCGACATCTTTTTTCCAATATGTTGTCCCTTCGTTGCAGGTGCACCATCAAACCAAACGTGCCGTGCTGACGGACTGGGGTCTTGCCAATATTTGCGACAAGGCAGCAGGCAGCTTTCGCATGCTGTCAGACCAACTGGGGGAACACTTCTATACATGGCACCTGAATGTGTAGTGAAATATCAGAATGCCAGTTTTCAGACCGATGTGTGGTCTCTGGGGGCTACCATTGTTGAGATATTCACTGGGTCCTTCCCATGGACAGTGAGGAAGCAAAAGGAGTTGGCCGCACTCATGGCAGCTGGGACTCTACCACATGCCCTGACCCAACTGGAGGGCAGATGTGCACAGCATTTTTAGTTACAACCCTTCTGAGAGGCCAACAGCCTCTCAGATTGTTGAGTTGATTAAGTCACAATTAGATTTACAGACTCGGTATGGCTACACTTAGTAAACAACCCTTTTTGTTTTCCTGTTAAAAAAAAAAAAAAACATTAAAGAGCACTACGTTTGTTTACACTGTACTTTGTTTTAAATCAACTATTTTTTTTGTTTTTCAGGGATATCTAAAAAATTGAATGTGACAATTCCACAATATCAGACGACGGCACTTTTTTCACGGTCTTTTGTTCACACATCTACTTTTATTGTCCTCCCATTTCTGCATGCAAAAACATGTAGATGTCATTGTCCTCAGCAAACGTTGTTGGTAAGCTAATGGCATGGGTGTCCACGGCTGTGGCAAATTGCATGAGCTGCTAACTAGCCTGTTGCAAACCACTCAGCATTTAGCAAGTTTTCAGCTTTGGCAGCGTTGTTATTAACATGTTAGTGAGGGTTTTGGTGGGTAACACTGTTGGCCTTAAAAACATATCCACATGCCGAGAAGCCTTGTGGTTGAGCCTCAACCAGCGTCGCAGGTTAATGTGGAGAACCGTTACCACAGCACAATTTAGCCAATAGTTTTTACCTACAGAACACAAACTGCCATAAATGTGTTGATCAGCTAATATTTGAGTGATTTACTTAGCAACACAAGTAATGTTTCAAGCTTTTGTTTTCTCTACCCGATAAATTACTTTGAGTAATTTAGCTCTTTTTTCTTTAGCTCTTTTCAAAGTTCACGTCTTTTGAAATATTCTTTTAAAAAGCAGCGACAGAGTGCATTTAAGTGTCAAATGCTCAAACTGCATTTTTTTTCCACGCAATATTAAAAAAAAACTGTCAAAGCAATGCTTTAATGCTTGAAGCTATTAGAAATAAAAAATAAACCTGTAGAATTCTATTTTTGACACTGGAAAAATCTAAAGCTATTGTTATAGGTTTTCCATTCCTAATAGATTCCTTGTATTTCTTTTGCTGATTTTAACCAAAGATAACAATGATCCTGATCGATGTTGCAATGAATGATATCTATTGATTGATATAATTTACTCCAGGCATCAGAGTCAACCATAGGTGCCAGCAGCAGTGAGAAACCCCAGTCAAGTCAGCAGCATGAAGAGCAATCAGCTCCCTCAGCATCGTAGGTCATGTTCAGGTAGCTTTTTGTGTCCTGGATGTAGATGGATTTGTCATGTT
Organism: Melanotaenia boesemani; assembly: GCF_017639745.1. Taxonomy (NCBI): domain Eukaryota; kingdom Metazoa; phylum Chordata; class Actinopteri; order Atheriniformes; family Melanotaeniidae; genus Melanotaenia; species Melanotaenia boesemani. The sequence goes on from NC_055692.1 coordinate 20,874,617, forward strand.
CTTTTACAAATAGGTTGACTGAATTTAAGTTCTTGTCAGCCCATTTATACAAGTACAGCTCTCTCAAGAAAACAATTTTTAAAATCATTTTAAAACCAAGATAATATAATGCATACATATAAGAGAGCTATGTAATTGATCAGCATTTTGTTTTCACCTTTCATTTAAAAATTCATGAAAAAAAAGCATATCATAACGTCACTCTTTGGATTATAGGTGAACTCCACTCAGCCAGCCACAGGTGTGTGAAGTGCCACTTTCTGATCATGGTAAGTTCAGTTCTCCTGATTGATCTGTCATTGATAATTGCTTAAAACTATTTTAGAATAGTTATAATCTTTAATATTAATTTGCTAATACAAAGTAAACTGTAGATCTTAGCATCCACACATTGTTTTGATTTTATTACAAAAAATTAAAAGAGAAAGGAACACTAGTGTGTCCACGACCTAGTGATTATAGTGGTATTTAATGTTTCAGGTAACAGAGATGAAAGTGATTCATATGGCATGTCAGAAGATAATGCAGAGTTCCTAACAAATAGTTACATGATTCTTCCTGCCTTGGCCACCCCACACTAGGTATGGGTCTTATCTTGGCCACCCCATTAAAAATATCCTGGATATGCCACTGCATTAATTTATGATAATGGACACCTCAAAGGGCATTATCCCACTTATACCATGGTCACTTATGAAAGAAATAAATATTAAATCAATTATTATTACATTAATGTTGTTTTTCGTCTCCAGCCCGGCATCTGAGTTTCTGTTGCCATGGTTACCAGTTAGCATTTAGTTAGTGCGATAATTTACAACAACAAGGCTTTATATTGATGCACACATCAGAGCTCAACTAACATTGCATTGCCAACTTGGCTACTTTGGTACTCTGTTTAGTGAGTTTTCAGATCCTTCCATCAACTTTTTTAAAAAAAAAAAAAAAAAAACGTGACTAGCGACAAATTTAAGCACTTTGTCTGGCTATTTTTTTATTTTTGATTTTTTAATTAATAGAGCTTGCGTTTACAATATCATTGTTTGTGTCCATTCATCATTTGTCCACTAAAATCCATTTAAAAAAAAAAAAAAAAAAAATGTTGCTTTTGGGGGCATCTGTTGTGCGATTAATAAAGAATAATTCATTACAAAGCTTTTAATTAATCACATTTTTTAAATCGAGTCCAACCATAATAAATAAATATTTAAGTATTAATTAATTATATATGTAAAGTATTGCTAGCTGCATTCTTGATTCTATCATCTTTTATACAACATATCTTGATTTTTTCATTTATTCATTTATTTATCCAACTGGCAAATTTAAGTTCAATTTGCCAATGGGTCAAAAGTAAATTTATACCCACAAAACTCAATATACCAAGCTTTCTCCCTCTGCAGGAGATTTCGTCTAAGAGCCTTTAAGAAATTCCTTTATGAACCTTCAAGATGGATGATTTCTTCAGCATGTGGCCCCTATTGCTGGGCATTTTTATGACAGTCCATTTAATTTTCCAATTGACATTGGGCCATGAGTATTTTAGATTATAATTACAATTGCACCCACAGTTAACCAATGTACTGTGACAGTGCTTTCATTTTTGTTTCTTTATGATACAACATCGAACTTTAAAACAGTCTACAGCATTTTTGCCATTAATTCTACTTGTGTAGCAAACTAATAATGTATGCAGTCTATATATATATATATATATATAGACTGCATACATAGACTGCAATATTGTGCCCCCCGTGGCGGACGTGTTTGCTCATGTCGCTCGCGAATGCCGGCTTTTTCTTCTTTTTTGTGTGTTTTTTGTTTTTATTGCACTGCGCAGAACCGATGCACTGCAAACTTACAACAGGCAGGCATTACTGGACATTGCTAGATCGCACAAGTTTGAGTTTAGTGGATTTTTACCACCAGATCTGCAACTCATTGTGCGCCTGCGCGATCACCACCACCACCAGCAACGCCAGGAAGGGCCCAGCACACCGTACTCAAGCGAGCCAGCTGTCCCGAGGAGAGTGCTTCGAAGACGGCGTCGCAAGAGAGGAAAGAGGGGAGGGCTTCATGCAAGGCTGAAGGCCCGTGCCAGCCGACCACCGATACCCAGCCTCCTGCTGGCTAATGTGCGATCTCTGGAAAACAAGCTGGATGAGCTAAGAGCCAGGATTACAACACAGTGGGAAATAAGAGAATGCTGCGCTCTAATTTTCACTAAAACCTGGCTTTCAGACAACGTCCCAGAGTCCGCCATTCAGCTACAGACTCACTCCATCCACCGAGGAGACCGGACAGCAGCCTCCGGTAAGGTGAAAGGGGGCGGTGTGTGTGTGCTTATCAACAACGCCTGGTGTGAAGATGTATGGACTGTTCATAGACACTGTTCGCCTGATGTGGAGTTCTTATTGCTAAAGTGCCGTCCCTACTACCTACCAAGGGAGTTTACATCTGTGTTTCTGGCCTCTGTTTACACTCCTCCGCGAGCCAACTCTACAGCAGCACTTGGTAAACTCCATGACGTCATCAGCGCACTGGAGATGGCTCACCCTGATGCTGTTTTTATTGCTGCAGGCGATTTTAATCAGTGCAACCTACGGACTGTACTTCCCAAATACCACCAACATGTAAACATTCCCACCCGTGATAAGAACACTCTGGATCATGTATACACCAACATAAAGGGTGCATACAGGGCCGCACCCTGACCACATCTCTTTGTTCCTGTACCCGGCCTACAGACAAAGACTCAAACAATCTAATCCAGTCACCAAACAGGTGAAGCTCTGGTCACCTGAGACTGAGGGAACACTGCAGGACTGTTTTGCTACTACAGACTGGGATGTGTTTAAAGCTGCAGCTACTCTGGAGGAATCTTCTGTCAGTGTACAGGATAATGCTGACTATGTGACTGGGTACATCAGCACTTGTGTGGATAACATCGTGCCCATGATACAAGTCAGGAAGTTTCCCAACCAGAAGCCCTAGATAAACAGTCAGGTACATCACATGCTGCGTGCTCGCTCCACTGCTTTTACATCTGGTGATGAGGCAGAGTACAAAGTGGCGAGGTACGGACTGAGAAAGGCCATCACAGCAGCTAAGAGGCAGTACAGAGAGAAGCTGGACGGCTTCTACTCCACTGCTGAGTCCGGGCGCATGTGGCAGGGTTTGCAACACATCACCGACTACAGGAGCAGTTCCAGTACAATCAGCGCCACAGACAGCCTGCCTGATGACCTCAACACATTCTACACCCGCTTTGAGACCTCCTCCCCCCACACAGAGAGGAGGGACACAGACACCTGGACCTCCACACCCCCCTCCCCCTCACCAGTTGTCTCACCAGCCCAGGTAAACAAAGCCCTGAGGAGGATCAACCCACGCAAAGCGGCGGGGCCAGACAACATCCCTGGACGAGCCCTCAGAGCATGTGCCAACGAGCTGACAGACATTCTCACCTCCATATTCAACGTCTGCCTTACCCAGAGAACTGTTCCCTCCTGCTTCAAGACCACCACCATTGTCCCTCTTCCCAAGAAGTGCCCCCCCACCTGCCTAAATGACTACAGGCCAGTAGCACTCACTCCAATCATTATGAAGTGCTTCGAGAGAGTGATGCTGACCCACATTCAGAGCTGCCTACCGGTCACACTGGACCCCCTGCAGTACGCCTACCGGCCCAACAGGTCCACCTCAGATGCCATCGCCGCTGCACTGCACATCTCCCTCTCATACCTGCAGAATAAAGACTCCTACATCAGGATGCTCTCTATTGACTACAGCTCTGCATTCAATACGGTCATCCCTCACAAGCTCACCCACAAACTGTTCTCCCTCGGACTACACCCCATCCTCTGTGACTGGCTTCTGGACTTTCTGACTGGCAGGCCTCAGTCTGTTAGGATAGGGAACAGAACCTCAGCCAGTATCATCACAAACGTTGGCACACCACAGGGGTGCGTTCTCAGTCCCATCCTCTACACCCTGTTTACCCACGACTGTGCAGCCTCCCACAAGGACAACATCATCCTGAAGTTTGCAGACGACACCGCTGTGATAGGATGCATCACAGGTGGGGATGAAGCAGCCTACAGGAGGGAGGTGGCCTCTCTGGTGACGTGGTGGGAGGACAACAATCTCACCCTCAACACAGACAAGACCAAGGAGATGATAGTGGACATGAGGAAGGAGAGGAACCCTCATCATCCACTGCTTATCCGCGGGCTGGAAGTGGAGAGGGTGAGCAGCTTCAAATATTTGGGGGTCCACATCAGCGAGGACCTCACCTGGACACTTAACACCACACAGCTGGTGAAGAAGGCTCAGCAGCGGCTGTACCTCCTGAGGAGGCTGAGGAAGTTCGGCATGTCACCGAAGATCCTCAGCAACTTCTACAGCTGCCTCGTTGAGTCAATCCTGACCAGCTGCATCACCGTGTGGTACGGCAGCTCTACTGTCACGGACCGCAAACGCCTGCAGAGAGTGGTGAAGACTGCATCTAAGATCACCAGGACTTCCCTTCCCTCTCTGCAGAGCATCTACCAGCGCAGAGTCCTCAGGAGAGCTGCCTCCATCATCAAAGACCCCACCCACCCTCAACATGGACTGTTCACTCTCCTCCCCTCAGGCCGGAGGTACAGGAGTATAAAATGCAGGACTAGCAGACTCAGAAACTCTTTCTTTCCCTCAGCCATCAGACTCCTTAACAGCTAACAGCAGACTGGAGTCTGTAACAATGGACTGTACATTTACACATACTGACTGTTTACATTATCAACGCACCTTATTATTGTTATTCAGTATTTGCACATGTGTCATACCATCTACCTCATGACAGTTCTTTTTTTGCACAATTAATCATTCAATGCTGAACGTTGCACAGTTTATGTAGCACGCTGCACATTATGTACATAGATTACTTTACTTTACTTATATTTTACCTATAGTTTATATTTATGTTTACTCTTTTGCATTCTCTTCTTAAATTAGTCTTTTCTATATACTTGAATATTTATGGCATTCAGTGTGGATGGCAAAGTAAGAATTTCACTGTACAGGGAATCCTGTTTCCTTACTGCGCATGTGACAATAAACGTTTTGAATCTATATATATATATATATATATATACATATATATATATATATATAATATCTAACAGAAGTGAGTACATCCCTCACATTTTTGCAAATATTTTATTAAATCTTTTCATGGGTCAACACAATAGAAACTAATCAGAATATTGAAGTTTAGTTTCTATAATGTTGTCACATGAAAAGATCCAATAAAATATTTGCAAAAATGTGAGGGGTGTACTCATTTCTGTGAGATACTGTATCAAGTATTAAAATAAAATCGAACATTGACACTTGCAAACATAACATTTAACCCACAAACACATTAGTGCACCATACAATTCTACACATCAGGAAAAGACAAAATGCTGATTTGAAGAAACCTTTCTGCAATCTTCCCTGGCTCCCAGCTTATGCTTACTCCTAGACTTTATCTGCATGCAATATTTACCCGACATGGGCCTTCACCACACAGACAAGAAATTGCTGGCCTCTGGCATGTGATTTCTCTGTTTTCTGTTTGATCTGTGCTTGATTAATATCTCTCACCGGCTGAAAAACCTATCTATAAAGTTGTCTTTGATGATAAATGGGAGCAGTGTAAACAGGAGATGTGGGGTATGTAAATGAGTTTGTATTCAGCGTGCTGCTTGGTCCCCAGTTAGATATCACATGGGAGGATTCTTCATGCCTTGGATACAGAAGAGACAGAGGTTCCTGTGCTAATTCATGCATGTATGGAAGGATTTTGCTCATGTTATGATGCAGGAAATTGTTTGCATGGAAAAGGGTGGTAAAATTAGACTAATATGTGATTCTCCGATATGACTGAATCATTGGCCTTAGGCGTATTTGACATTCAGAGCAGAAGGTTCTCTTCTTGATGTGTTAGGGTGGAGGTTAGTATAGCCTTTTTGTATTACATTTACACTGTTTAGGAAAATCCTTGTGCAATGCTACATGAAGTTCATTAGGAACCTTGGAATAATAGCATATGGTGCTTTGAGAAATCAAAATCTGAGTAGCTTCTAGTTCAGTTTATCGTGTATTTTTATGCTTTACAGTGACTAGCAAAGGTTTAAGGAAGATAGCTGACAAGTGAGGTAAGTGTGATCTGATTTAGAAAGGTATAATTTTAATTATGGCACATTATAACAGGGTTATTTATTATTCTGAGTCATTTGAATGTGGTTCTTTTTCAACAAATATGCAGACGTTTAGCATGCACATCATTGCCATTTTCCCCTTGAGGCCTATAGTACATTGAAGCTGCCTCTGGTATTAAAACACTAAAATAATTTTGCAGTAAAAACATCACTTTGAAAGACATGTGAAGGGAACCACAGTTTGTGCTTCATGTTCCACCTTAAGGTTAAAAGATCTGTCTTGGTTATTTGTTTACCTCAAAATCACTTTCAAGCACATTGGTTTTTATAAATAACACTAGAAGCACTAAAAAGAGGGTTATTCATTCATTCATTCATTCATTCATTCATTCATTCATTCATTCATTCATTCATTCATTCATTCATTCATTCATGCCAATGATTGTGGTTATTATTTTTGAGTTAGAAGGTCTAATGACAAAATGATCCCTGTCTCCCTCTAGTAAAGAATCCTTAAAAAAAAATTCCTGAATCTAGGCGATTATCTGGATCACCCTCAAAATCGCATCACTTGTTCCTTATTTCATTTCTGTGACTTCCTGAAAATTTAATCATCATCAGTGTGTGAATGTGTGTGTGAATGGGTAAATGTGATGTATGATGTAAAACGCTTTGGGTATCATTCCAGGTACAGTAAAGCGCTATATAAATACAGACCATTTACCATTTAATCAAAATCCATCCATAACTTTTTGAATTTTATGATATTATTTATTTCCTGGTTGAGTTTTGTACTTTATGTGTTGCTTTGTCCATTTATGTACAGCACTTTGTTTCAGCTGTGGTCTTTTTAAAGGGCTATATAAATAAAGTTGAGTTGAGTTGAGCTATGTTGCTCACAGACAGACAGACCAACGCCACTGAATATAACTTGCCTGACAGATCTTCAACAACTCGAAGTAAGATAACAACTAAATTTGTGCAGAGTATCCAAGGTGACATTTGGAAGCATTTGTTCCTCCTGTTCTCTTCCAGCTAAAATAGTTAACAATAACCAAACTGACTATGGGAAAAAAATTGGACCTATCAAATACTACAAGGACACTTCCCATTACATACAAAACAGTCATGGACCATGTTGAAACCCTGAGAGAAAGACGGAGATAAGCTGTTGGATGTCAAACTGTCTGAATGAAAACAGTCCAGATAAGAAAATGAGTCAAACTTATATAACTTACAAAAAAAAAAAAAAAAAAAAAAAAACTAATGGAAAAGATTATGCTTCTAAATATTGATGAACTGTAGGTAATTCATGATGCACATAAATATCAAGTAAGACATCTAGCCCAATTTAATTCAACCCAATATAAGGTCAGATAAACAGTATTAAGTGTGTATATACTCTTAATATGTAATATGTAAGACTAGCCAAGGCATGTTAATGGTATTAAAAAGAAGGGACGTCTAACTGACTAAAATTAAAAAACTAAAAACTCCAAAGTACAGAGAGAATATGCTGTTGAGTTTTTTCTTGTGTGGTTGCTTTGTTTCCTGGTCTGCCTTCCCTTGAGTGTGGCTTTCTGGTTAATGGCTCATGCAGCTCATCTGTTTATCTTGTGTTTGGATTTTTAAAAGCCTGTCAGTACCTAACTGTACCTCTTCAAGTCAAAATTATCTAGAATCATCAGTCAGTCCTGAGCTCTTGCCACATTGCACCATCACCTGCCTGGAAGGTTTTATTTCATGCTCTTCAGGAAAACCCTGACAATCAGAGCTCTTATTACACAGAGCAATTTCCTAGTATACCCTCCCCTCTATGTGAGCATCCACAGCCCTATCAGCTTTTTGGTTCAGTCTATTTAATAACTTAATAAAACTTTATTTGCAATCTGTTTTTTTTTTTTTTTTTTTGTCTCTGTTTTTGGGTTCTGCCACCTGTGCCAAACCTCAACACTTTCTGAATACTGACTGTATTGAAATAAAGCAAATAAGGCTGGTGATATGAGTCTATAGTGAAGGACTAAATTCATATATTTAGAGACTATATCTAATGTTATTAAATAAAACATTGTCTCTAAACATCATTATCAAATGATCTATTAGCTCTTTTGAAAAGTTAAAACTTATATGTAAACTAAAACAAACTACTTCTGGTAAAGTAAAATAAAACATTATAAAGGAGATTACACAGTTTAAATATGCTGTAAAAAAGTCTTTTTGACAGACCATATTTGATCTGTGGACACAAATCTCAGTACACACAAACTCATCTGATGTAAGTTGGTACTACTGTGTTTGGGGCTTGATTGTGTTCCATTTGTGAAACTTGAAAGTGTCTTTTTGCAAAATACAATGCACAAGTGGAAATGAAGTCACCAGTGGCTTGGCTCTCTGCCAGGGTTTGGAACATTGGCAGGGATGAAGGCAAACACTAAATGATTGAATGATGATTGGCTAAAGCAGCAGCAGTGTGATGAAAACCTCTTATCATGTCTGAGCAGATTTTCAGTGCTTCTCTACCTAATACAGAATTAGTATACTAGAAGAACATTTCATTGTTTCACCAGTGTGCCTTAGATTAAATTACGGAAAAAGAAAAAGAAAAAGAAAGAAAGAAAAAAAAAGTAGAGCACAATTCCTTAGATAATTTGGCCAGTGTTAAAATGATGGATCAAAAAAACTGAATAATGCTTAATATTTCCAAAAATAGATGGGAATGTAGATATCAATTTAAAGAAAATGTATAATGAAAAAAAAAATATATATACATATACATATATATATATATATATATATATATATATATATATATATGTATATACAGATGTGGACAAAAGTGTTGGTACCCTTCGGTTAATGAAAGAAAACTCACAATGGTCACATAAATAACTTGAATCTGACAAAAGTAATTAAAAAATTAAAATTCTATGAAATTTAACCAATAAAAGTCAGACATTGCTTTTCAACCATGCTTTAACAGAATTATTTAAAAAAATAAACTCATGAAACAGGCCTTCACAAAAATAATGGTACCTCTAGAAAAGACTGAAAATAATGTGACCAAAGAGTCATGTTAATCCAAGGTGTGTCTACTAATTAGCATCACAGTTGTCTACAGTCTTATAATCAGTCAGTGGGCCTATATATAGGGCTACAGGTAGTCACTGTGTTGTTTGGCGACATGGTGTGTACCACACTCAACATGGACCAGAGGAAGCAAAGGAAAGAGTTGTCTCTGGAGATCAGAAAGAAAATTATAGACAAGCATGTGAAAGGTAAAGGCTATAAGACCATCTCCAAGCAGCTTGATATTCCTGTGACAGTTGCACATATTATTCAGAAATTTAAGATCCATGGGACTGTAGCCAACCTCCCTGGACGTGGCTGCAGGAGGAAAATTGATGACAAATCAAAGAGACGGATAATATGAGCCCAGAAAAGCTTCTAAAGAGATTAAATGTGAACTTCAAACTCAAGGAACATCAGTGTCAGATCGCACCATCCGTATATATATATATATATATATATATATATATATATATATATATATATATATATATATATATATATATATATATAATCTGATATAACAAAACAGTATGTTTGTTGCTTTGAGATATGAGCACGATTGGATGACATTGAAAACTCATCTGTAGTGTAGCGGGTTATATTTGCTCGGAGCTGCCATTGATATCAGATGCCACACTTTATTTACAACCTATCAGTGAGGTGACATGACAGGCCCCAAAACCTTCAGGGCAGGTATTTTTTATTTATTTTATTGCAAATTGAAAATTATTTTTGAAAATTGGAAAAAGTAAAAATATCCACTTATCATTTGTTCATTTCATATTCAAAGTGAAATGGGGAAAAAAAAAAAAAAAAAAAAAAAATATATATATATAATATCAGAGGTAAAAATTAGACTAAACTCACGTTAATAGAGTAGCACAGTAGTACCCACTCTTTGTGTAAATTGTGACCACTCCACCACTAGTTTTTTGTTTTGTTTTTTTTTTAGTTTGTTGTAGTTGCTGTCTGGTGATTAGTAGCATAAGCCACCCCTGGGCTTGGTTCGCTCTGCCTCCTAGTTATTTAAGATTCACCAGCTGTCACTCAGTGTGTATCCTAGGCTTGGGCTGGGAGATCATTTTGACTTTGTAAGGTTTGACATGTTTTGCTCTGCTCTTTTGGTCTGGTTTGTGTTTCACATAAATTTCCATACATCCATGCAACACTGATACAGACCTTCACACGTTTTACTTTGTTTTCCTTAATAAATTATGTTTTTCTAAAAAGCCACCTTTTGCCTGCCTCCCTTTATTCATTTAATCAGGCTGTCACACCAACCATAAATGTTTAGTCCAATTTCTAATTATCTACAGCTAAAAGTGAAAACAAAACATATTCAATAACAAACTAATTTTTTAATTTTCTTCATGCATGTCCCAAAGTAAGGAAATACTGCATTCTATTCATCATGATCCAATGGGTTAATACCATGTTCATGGCGATAACGTCTGGGTCAAGCATCCTGTCTCAGAAAAAGAAAATTAAATCAAATCTAGTTAATTGTTTCCTGTTTTTGCATTTTATTCAAGATATAAATTGGAAAATGGATGAAGGTTTGTTATTTAATGTTTAATTTGGACTAGGAAACAAAAATAAGGGAAACAAAAGTGTTGTTTCCACATTCATTTATTGTTCCAACAGAGAAAAGGAATTCCTGAAATGGACCAAAGAGGTCCATTTTCTATTGACTGGTGCACAGCATGCAGTGTAATAATCTACAGTATTAGCCAACATTTGGATGCACGTACTTATTTCATGTAATTGGTACTTGCGTCAAAATGTTTGACCGGTTCTGAATGTATTTAGTTTGCCTTTGTACAACTGCACTGCTGACTCGCAGTGACTAAATATGTATGTATATGTATAAATATATATGTATATAATGTGTGTGTGTGTGTATATATATATATGTGTGTGTATATATATATATATATATATATATATATATATATATCGTGTTTCAGCTACATTCAGACTTCTGCAGAGTTTTAGATGAAAAGCACAGAGATGAGAATTAAGATAATGATAAAGATGCACAACTCATGCTTAGTGATTTTTAAATATCAAGATAAAAGGTGGTGGTCTTGCTTCAACAAACTCCATCTAAAAACATATCATAGTCTAATTGTGTATTATATTGGAAATCATTCTTTTAACTCTAGATGTTTAAATCCAAAGTAGACTTTAGCTTTAAATGAAAATATAAAAAAAGGACCAAAACCATCTTTGTCACTGGTTTTTCTCTTCTGTCTTAAATGTGTGCGTTTATGTCAGGGATCTTCTCTTATCTGAATCCTGAAATGGTTCAAGTATTCCTCAGAGAGTGACTGAAGGTCTTACTATGCATACTTCTTGTCAGATATCTCATTAGCAAGGATGAGATTGATTTTCATAGTCATACTGATGGTACGTAATCATATATTTCTCTATCATCCTGGGATGTCAGCTCCACTGAGAATCTCACTGATTGCAGCGACAGCATTAATGCACAAATGATAGGCTTTTCTGCCAGTCCTTTTGATCCCAGTACACCACTGAGCACCTTTAAAAAGCTTAATATGACATTATGATATTCCATGATCTTAGTGTTTTACCTTTAGGCACTGCCATGTGTCCCCTGAGATGCTAAAATTAGCCTGGATTAAACCCAAATGTTTCTGCTATCTGGGGAGTAACCACAGAAGTAGTCATCAAATTACCAACAGGTTATATTCTACATTGTTTGAAAAATATTTTCTTTTAAAGTGCCCTGAGATGACATTGTTGTGAAGTGGCACAAATAAAGCTGAATTCAACTGAATTGAGGTGGTCTGTTTATGTTTTTATAAGTAACAAAGTTGTGTAATTTACTATGCAGAATTGTGGTAAATAATGTAAAGCAATGTTTTCTTGTAAATTAAATACTACTTTACATAAATATTGATATAACCATATGAACCCTCTGAAAATTAAAAAAAAAAACTTATACATGTTCAGACATGTAAATAATGAAGCTGCATAAGACCCTCATGTTTCAGTCATCCATATTCTTTGAACGATATTCATCATAACCACTGAGATTTCTAATAAGTAGAGAACAGACAATGAATTGGAAAACTGTCTACCTTTCTCTGTCACAGTGTCACTCCCTGATGTTTATTTAATAAAAAAGAAAAAAAAAGTCACACTTTTGCATGTACATCCATATAATTTATTAAGCTATACAAATTTTTTTATTTAAATGAAGATTTAATGGGGATTAACAGATGATTTGAAGTTAAATGATAAGGCCACTTAGAAAAGGTGGGTCATCCTGAAAGCATATTTCAGAAAAAAATGAAAAAAGAGAAATGAGAGTAAAAGTCTTTCTGCATAATCCAAAGATGTTTAAAAATAGTCTTCCATGGCATAGATCCTGAGCAGAGCACCTGTAATGTGAGCTGGACCTTTGTGCAGTCAGCGTGTCCAATGAATCAATTTTCATTTGTGTCTTGCACTGCCACGAAGGATGAGTTTATCTGCTGGCATGCTCCTTCACCACATTCTGTCACGCAGAGCAGGTGTCTTGTTTTTTCCCAAACCATTTCTATTTGGCATCTGGCGTGCAGAGCATGTTACTACTTGTTTTGAAGTTGTTGCATTTTTTTACACCCTCTACGGAAGTTGCCTAAAGTTAATGTGATGCCAATTATGAGAGTGAGCTGGATGTCACTTTGCTGACTGCTGATATAAGCTTTAATCGGAGTGTGAAATGTTGAGTGACAGCTTGTAGGCTAAGAAGCAAGAGGAAGACAGACTACAGACTGAATAGTAAGTTTGATATTACCATTGTAATGAGCAGGCAAAGTCAATACACCATTATATCCAGGTACACTATGGGGCCACTGAATGATTGTGCACACAAAGATCTTCAAAGTACATGATTTCCTCATTCACTTTTCCCCACTTCTTCCACAGAAGTTACAAAGAGAATCATTAAATTTTTGGCATGGCCATAAACCCAGCAATTTACAACAAATGACACATGCAACGATGGTATTAACATTATAGTGGCACCTGGGTTTGTTTATTGCAAAACACCTGGAATACTTTAAAATGGAAATTGAATTTACTCCCCAGGAGATTTTTGATGAAAGGTTCTAAGCAGGAAATTGAACAGCTCATCAAATAGATGTTATGCTTGGCAGCTGCTACAGAAGTTAGATTTGGGATGACCTCATTGATTCCCATGGCTCAACACTTGGCTGGATATAAGAGATGGTGATGGATGTGCAGATGGGCATAGAGGCAGGCAGCTGTAATAACACAGGTAGGTAGCAAAGCTAATGGGAAGTGGGGAAATGCTATATAGAAGATGGAAACCAACTTTCACTTTTCAAAGAGAGAATGAAAACGGGACAGAAAGCATGAAAGAGACATAAAAAGTATTCATGGTCTAGACCCTAGACACTTCTGAACATGCTAAAAACTGCATTTCAGATGATAAAAGCAAAATGAAAAGAGGAAAATGTGTGTTAAGTTCTATATGTTGGCAGGGTTTTTGCTTTTTTTTGTAAGATAACATTCATAATGTTGGAAAATTAAAGGATACTGGATGGGCGCAATACCATCAAAGATTTTTGGAGTTTTGTAAATGAATTTTTGCAAATAATTTCAATCTGTATTTGTAAACCAAGCTTTGTCACCCTGTGAAAACAGCCCTGTGAAATTTAAGTTTGAGAATGTGTAGAAAAGACATTGCATGAGTGTGAAAAAAAAGAAATAAAAAAGACTTGAATTTGAAGATAAAAACTGAGGTGCTTTTGCAAACATTTGTTCACAAATGCGAAGCATAAGAAATTGTGCAGATGTGGATTTTTGTCCCAGTCTTTACACTTTTATGTGATTAGCTGGAGACAAATTAAACTGCCACTCAGAGAGCAGATGGCTTCCTGTCCTTCAGAGATGCTGCTAATTCTTAAAGGTGAATAGATTTTAAAGACAGAGGATGGTGTGATGATGAAGGTGCCAGAACCTCTGTTGACTTCCTAATATTTTACTAAATTTGGAATATAATGTTAATTTTGGTAAACTTTAGGTTATAATAGAGTCTTAACCATCAACTTTCAGGACAAAATATCCAAGCTGTTCACGTTTATTTCACACAGAGTGAAGTCTGCCCCCTTTGGCTCTAGTTAAACTGGTATGAATGCAGACCGGTTACCTGGAAAACACCAAGGTCCTGAAACCTAAGAAAGGAGCAAGGAGGGCAGGTCAAGTAAGGCTGGAAGTCCACGCTCGACATAGCCGGACAAGTTCCCCCAGCCAGCTGGGTTTAGCTCTGCCCCTGACAGCAGCTCCTCAGGGCAGAAGGTTCACAAAGACACAGGGCAGAGAAGTGGCTGTACTTCCTAACTGCCTCTCTCCCTGAGGGACTAACAAGCACCCAAGAGCAGCACTTGTTTTTGGGGGAGCTGAGGAGAACCGTGGTGAGCATTAGAAGGAGGATAACCCCGAAATCTGAGTGCTGCTGATATAGTGACTGCAGCAAGCAGAGGGCAGCCAGAGGAGAGCAAGCAATGGCCAACAAAGGCCGTGTGAAGCTGGCAGAGCCAGTTTACAGAGAGAATCTGTAGCACCTGCTGCTCTGGCAGACTTCAACTGAGAGATATAGATATGTTTAACTTTTCTTTTCTTTTTTCTTTTTTTTTTTTTACATGTTTAGAGTTTCAGAGTTGAAAAATTAAATAACATTTGTTCATAGAAACCACACTTTACATACAAAGAGAAAGTAATTATAGTTTAAAAATGTGTCATTATGTAAATAATCTAGCATTTATAAGATAAAATCTAAAAGTATGATAATTCACATTTCTTGTACACAATAAAGAGCAGGAGTTCATGGAAAGTTTTTTGTACTGTTTTTTTTTTTTTTTTTTTTTTTTTTTTTTTTGTATGTTCTGTGTCCTGTGACCAAAAAAGGCCTTAGGGAAAGTGTGATATTTGTTTCCTTTTAAGTGGCACCTGAGGGTTAAATATTGACTTTATTTCCCACATTTTCATAACTCACCCACCTGAGTCAAAATATTTTTAAAATAAATTCTGTATTTAGCCTATGATACTGTCACAACTAACAACTACAGCATTCTAAAACTGTATGAATATTTATCAACAGACTTCAAAGGTAGTTTATGGCCAACAAAATGGTCTTTACCGTAATTATGAAATTGATTTTGGTCAATTTATATTTAATGAAAGATCAGCTAAACAATATTTTTGATCATTTGTAGCACCGGAAAAAAAAGCTTAATATTCCCCATCAGTAGAATACAGTCTAGTATCTTTTGCTAAGGCTCAGCTGTCTGTTTTGCTGTCATGAAAGAGATGAGCTTCTACTATATTGTAAGATTTTAACCTTTATCCATAAACTAGGGAAAATGTGCCAAAGTATTTGTAAGAAAAGCCTTTTTTTCCCCTGTGTATTTATCTCATGTATCATTGTTCATGCTTATGTTAACTGTAATTACATGTATCATGTCTCACCAGGTCATAATATTATGACCAACTTAAAATATTCTGAGACCATCAGCTGCAAAAAATAAATAAATAAAAAAAAAAACTTGATTGCAAACAAGTACACCGAGTTCATGCATTGCAATTGCTTTGCATGCGTCAGTCATGTCATTCTTGCTCAATATTTTGTTAATAAGAAAAAGATAAAGACAAAGATTTAATATTTCACCCTCAAATAAGAGAGAAATTAAGTTCACATTTTTGATTTGCTTTCAAACACATCACTGATTTGATCAAGTTGTATCATAGTGGTCTACAACACTCTCAAAGCTCCATGAGAAACAAACTGTCAGAAGAGAAATCTATAGCATCGTTTTTTCTGTCTTCAGCAGTGCATCGAGCCCATCTATTTCTTCAAGGGCAGCACTGAAGGTAGCAGCTACACACAAAATGATAGCCAGCGATCATGTTGGCATTTCATCATGTCAATTGTCTTTTGAGAATCGCCCACAATTTATCACACGTTACCTCTGCTTCTTCATGACACCCTGTAACATTGTTGTCATGTTTTTCAAATCACCAGGTGAAAAAGGACATTGCCCTTGTGGCATGCAAGACTAAAAACAATCATGTAGTGAGAAAATTGCATGCTGTAAGAGTTACTAAGGGTTTTTAGTGAAGGTAACTTAGTTATCATTACTCTTTTTGTATGTACATGAGCAGGATAGCAGAAATTCCTGTCAAGGTCATCAAGGTCTTGAACATAAAGGTCTTGAATTCAATGAGGGCAGCTTACTTAGGGAGAAAATTGAATGGGGGAAAAAAAATCAAAAAGAAAAAAATATGGATTTAAAACTACTAATACTAATGTAAAAGACAACACCACACCATGATAATCTTTGTAAAGTATACAAATGCTAGGTACAGAATCATCCTTAATTTCATTATTATGTCAAATTAATGTGGAATCCTCAAAACGAACGAAAGTCCATAAATGCAATTAATATTCACTTAAATATTTCTCTATATTTCCTTTCTTCTTAAAGTTTCTGTATATGTGTGAGTCACAAAATAAACGCAATAGAGTCACACACATCTTTTTCCCATATGTATACACACACACACACACACACACACACACACACACACACACACACACACACACACACACACACACACACACACACACACACACACATCCACAAACACAATGTTGAGGGTCAGAGAAATAAAAGGCTCTGGACATTTTCCACAAACAATATTATCCTGTCCTCAAGCAGAGGCATTATTCCATTGAAAGTATACTTTATATGTAAATGCCGGGAGTGATGATTATGTTATTCTAATCAAAATATCCTTTTTAATATTTTATAAGTTGTGGGTGGAAGGCAGAAAACTGTTGTTCTCAAGACTCAAATCCTTGCCGCAATGCCTCCTGCGAATGCAAACTCCTGCCTGTGTTTGTTGCAGATGTGTAGGGAAAGCTATAAGCCATTTTTGATGTGACATTTTTTGGCTCTAGATAAGTAGCTGTTACACTTTCCCAAATTAGCATGTTTATTGCTCGCTGTTGTCCTGCCATGCCTCTCTGCATATCAAGCTCTCAGTCCATACACCTCCCTTTTGCTTGGTTTGAAGTTGTGGCATTGCTAAGCATGTTAAATGGAACTATGCCTGCTCCGAGAGCCTTTCTGCTGAAACTCTGAGCTTCACTTTATGTAACGTTGATCTTCACACATGGTAATATATTCTCATGGACACAGACTCTTTTAGAACCCCCATTAATTGCAAAATGAGTTTATTAACAAATGGGTAAACCTACTGTAAGTAAAGTTTCTTATCAGGAGTTCTTGTTTCCCACACTATATATATATATATATATATATATATATATATATATATATACATATACAGTGTTTTTTCTCAATAATGAGGTTACGGTAAATGTTTGCCTATTTGATGCATGAATGTTAAAACATTTTTTTTAAATGAAGGACTAACTTCACTGAACTGAATGGAGCTAAACATTTCAAACTTTGAAATGGCTCATGAAGTTGTGTTGCTTCTTGCAAATTTAACTCCTCTGGAATTGTGTTTATAATCTTTCATGATGATCATTATAATACTTGGACTTGAATTTTGTGAAAGGCAACTCTGGTGATATTATATGTCACATTTTTGGCTGCTCAAACAGCCGGAAACATCCAGGGTTTTTGTTTTTCTCAATTCAATTCAACACTTTATTTATCCCGGAGGGGCAATTCAAAAGGCATGAGAAGCGGTATCATTAAAAGGACAGACAGAACATCAGACAACATAAGGACATAAACAGAGCTGAGGGCAAACAGAAAGTGCTAAATCAAAATACAAACATCCCAGCTGTCAACGTCTGAGCTCTGTGCTTAAGATAAAGTGCCATGTGCAGTCAGGGGCAGGGCTATGATAACAGCGTGTGGTCAGTGTTCAAGAGCTAGACTGCTGTGGGCACAAAGGTGGACCTTCTCTTTGTTCTGAAGCTTGGACAACACAGCCTGTGGCCTGAAGGGAGCCACTCAAAAGTGAAGTATAGAAGAATTGTATAGTATTGGTCCTGTATAATCCTGCTAGCTGTGCAGGTTGTTTGTAAGCTACAGCTGGAGTTCTAACAGTGATGATGTTGAGTAAGCGTGACCCACCTTGCAGGTTGATTGTGAAAAAACAGGGTATGGAAAAAAAAAAGTTGGCACAGTCTTAGTGAAGGAATGATAAAAGGTCAAGAGAATTTTCTTTTCTCACTTCAAACTAACTGAAAAGAATTTTGTATTTTTTTCTTAAATACACAGCAGCCTCTCACATTAGTAGTTTTGTCAACCAGGATTAATATTTATTTTCTACAGATCTTCTCCAGGGCAGCCTCCAGGTGCACACAGGTTGAGTCTGATGGAAGCTGCCAGTTTATTTCTTGCTCTAATGCTTCAACAGAAACGGATGCAGCTTTTTCAGTTTTTCTAGAGCTGTGTAGCGTTGGATTTCTTTCACTTTTTCATTTAACACTGAGACAGGTGATGTCACACAGACAAGTGGCAGCAACGGTCAAAACACATTCAACTCTCATCCAACGTTTCCAGTTCGTTTTGCTCAGGCACTGAAAAAATCATAAATTAGTCTGGATAAGAGAGAGACAATCACATACAGGGCAATTTCACAATGTTCCAAGTTTTACAACAAACAAAAAACATAGCTTTTGTTTTCTTTATCTTTTTGTTTCTCCATAAAAAGGAGGCTCTTTTTGCATCTGCAGCACCTTTTGTTTCTGTCTTTGCTCCCTGTCTCACACATCAATTTCACTGGATGCTAGCATTTATTCTTTCATTTAGCGTTAATGTTACTGCATTAAAATAAAAATCAACATTACAGAGGTATCTGTTAGAGCTCAGGCTCTACAATGAACAGTTCATCAGGAGTAATTTCTCTCTGTCAGACCTACATGAAGTGGTGAAAATATAGCATGGGGTGGAACACAAACTCTGGTCTCTTGTAATTCCACCACCAAACCTCTAAAGCCATCTTATATATTTTTAAAAAAAAACTACTGAGCTGTGGCAGATTTTCTCAGTAAGCTACCTCAGAATGATGGTTACTTCCTACCTGTACTCTGAGGTCTCTCTAGTCAGCAAACTTCTGTCAAAAGTCATGTCTTATCTCTTGCTCTGTCCCTTTTGATCGTTCTTTCCTCCCCTCCTCTGATAATGTCTTCTTGTGTTTTTATGATGAACCAGCCATGGTGTGTTGATATCCAGTTGCTGGTGTGTGAAGAGAGACTCAGCTGTAAAGTGATGCAGCCTCCTAAAAGTTGTGAAATGTGGTTTCTAAGGAACGCTGCTGGCCAGTGGCAGCTCCAGAAATATACATAATAAATCTCACTGTGCCATCAAACAAGTCAGGAACACAGTGTTATGGTTGGAAAGTAACATATTGCATTGTTAATGGATCATCATTATGGTACCTGCACACCAGACCCAGCACTACGGATGGGCCCCAGTGGGCAAGGCACGCCCATTCATATGTCCGGCCCTCTCATCCAGCCTTTTCATTTTAATTTATATACTTTCAATATAATTTTTTTTAATTATCTCTCGAAATATTTGCAAACTGTGTGTGTGTGTGTGCGTTTCTATATTTAATCTATGTGTGCGTGTAATCACCAAATCCCGCGATAACTTAAAGAACATTATATGTTCTTTAAGTTATTGCGATATTTTTGTGCAAAGTCATTAAGTAGCTTCAAGTAGTAGCAGACTGATACCTTTGAACAATGGACATAAGAAAGCGGTCCAATGATAATGTGAAGAAAGGAACATGTGTCAGATGTCTCGCTGCAAGAATCAACCACTTCCAGCAGTTTGGATGATTCCAGCAATGTGACAAGGCCTAGGAAGACATCAACCGTTGGCGCAACCACAAGTGCATGTATTCCACCTTCTCCTCTGCCTCTGGAGCATCATCTGCAGCTGGACGAAACTCAGTCCGACTCATCCTTACAATGTGTCAAGTTACAATTACATGTTTAGATTACATTACACCAGTCTTACAATCGCTGCATTGGCTCCCCGTGCGTTTCAGGACTGATTTTAAAGTTCTTTTAGTAGTTTATAAATGTCTTAATGGTCTTGGGCCCTCTTATTTATCCGACTTGCTTTTAGATTATGAACCCTCGCAGATGCTGAGGTTATTTTGTAGCAGTCTATTAGTTGTTCCAAGGGTGAGGACCAAGACATACGGTGAGGCCTCTTTTCATTGTTACGGCCCTCATCTGTGGAATGGCCTGCCAGAGTACCTCAGGGCTGCAGAGACTGTTGATGTTTTTAAAAAGAGGCTTAAGACCTACCTTTTTAGGTTAGCTTTTTACAAAATTTTATTTGATCATAAGCTATTTTTAAATGTATCTTGTTATTTTATTTTCATTTCATTTTATTCAACTGTATTTATTTTATATATTTATTTATTTACTTTCTCTTAGCTTACTGTTTCTTAAGGTTGTTTAATATTTGTTTTAACTCCAGTGTTTTCCTCATGGGGATCCTCCACGCCAGGGGCTCTGCCTGCTCAGTTTGGGGGTTGTTGCTGCGGTGATCGCCCTTGTCTGGGTGGCTGGGGCCCTATACTGCAGCCTCATGGCTGTGGTGTGGGCCCCGGTCTGCCCTGATCGGGGTGGTTGTCTTGATGGCGGCATGGGTGGACTGGCTCCTGGTGTGGATGGATCCCCATGATATTGTTTCCTCACAGCAACATCAAGCCAGATGGTTATCACTTTTAGTGTTTTATACTACTTTTAGTACAGAGAAAGAAATCAAGGAGTCATGTGCCGATGGGGGTGAGAGGGGGGGGGGGGGGTGTATCTGCTTTGTTTGTATATATGCATGTGTATGCATGCAACTGTAACTTTTTTTTCTGTTATGTTTCTTCTTGTTTTATAATATGCATAAATTGACTTTTCATGTAAAGCACTTTGTGTTGCCCCAGCATGAAAAGTGCTTTATAAATAAAGTTTGATTGATTGATGTCTGGTTCTTGTCTGCTGCAGATGTTTCCTGATGTTTTACAGAGTTGAAGTTGTGCACAATGAAACAGCTCTAGTTGCTTTTCTTTAAGATGAAATATGTAACCTTGTGCAGGTTAGTAGCTTACTGACTGTTCCACCACAGTTCCTCTTTGGCTGGGATTAAGTTTTTTGAGTGGGTATTGTATGATAGAAACATCTACACTGAGCTGAGCGTTTCTGTTCTTTTGTGTAAAATTTGATCCATGAATCTGACTGTCTCTATCATAAGCAATAAGTCAATTAATTGCACAGTAAGAAAAAATTAGTACGATGAGTTTGCCAGCCACAATCATTTTTTTTTTCTTTTCTTTCTATCTTACTTTACCATAGACTGTGTAGGTTTCACTCATGGAGTATTTCAACTGAACATTCTTGTTTCTCTCGTGTCATACTTGACAGCAACATGTTGCAGCAGGAGGCCGTGGTGAAGCACTTTACCTGTGCGAGCTGGTATACCGCATTTGTTTTACAGGCCAACTCTCACGCATGGTCTTTGAGACGCATGCATTTGAGTGGCTTCACACTGCTGGCTAATGGAGAGGTTCGGGAGGATTCCAAGTGGGCCGCATGGCTTTGGGGCCGGTGTCCCAGTGTATGTGAAAAAGTGCAGCAGCACGTCATCGCAGCAGCAGCATGCGGTTCACTCACTGCTCATAGATCAGTCTGACACGCAGCGATGAAGGGAGATGTTTCAGCTCCACGAACAGCAACGATGCGCAGTATTCTTTAGAAATGAAAGTTTATTGATCTTTGAAAGGGTGTATTTGCATTGTTATGGCATTGTCATTTTATTAGTTGAAAATTGTCTCAAAATGACAACACACAACAGCTTTGTGCAATGTTATCATTTCTGAGACAATTTATTGTTTTTTGTTATCGGGCCTAAATGTCTCTCACATAATGTTGTTTTATAGGTTTTTGATTAACTGGTCTCGACCTCTGACAGTCTGTCATTTAACTCTGAAGTCTGATTAGTGGTTGAGATGACTAGACTGACTTTGATTTTCATACATGAAATGTTCTAATTTCTGTTAAATCTGTCCTGTTACATCTGAGATCTGCTGGATCTGATTTTAACTGTCAGCAAAAGTTTTTTTTCTTTTTTTTTTTTTTTTGTTTGTTTTTTTAATTATAGAGGGGAAAAAAAACTCTTTTTAAAATTATATTCTGTAACTAAGCTGCTTCAACATGGGTCAAATATTGAATTATAAAACTGGAATGTGTCCTCTTATAAAGTCAAAATTTATTTGATAAATGAAACCCACCCACATCGAACAATTATGAACCCCACCCACACAGAGAAGATTCCTATTATATTAACAAAAGAATGATCAGTTAGACCAGTGGTTCCCAGCCTGGGGACCCTCCAAGAAGGTTCCCCAAAGAACACAGGGGGTCCCTGAGGCTTTGAACATTCAGAGCCATGTTGATTAGTGTCTACATATTGTCCCTTTTTATAAGAATAAAGTAAGGCTTTATATGTTGTTAATTTAACTTTGGATTTATGGAAGGACACGACTCAGCCAGAATACATTATTTATGGTGAGAATCTCACTTTTGAAAGCATAAAACCAAGCATGGCTTCAGCATGGGGTGGGGCAGGGGGTCCATGGCTTTCTAAAATTTGCAAGAAGGGGTTCCATAGGAAAATAGGTTGGGAACCACTGAGTTAGATCACTTAGATGGCATAATTGATAGTTGCTTTTGAAACAAAAATAACTATTCTATAATCACCTTGACATCCCAGATGCATGGTACAACTATAAAATTTTAACCAGTTGCGACCTGCATTTGACATCATGTCAAGTTTCCATTTCCTGCTCTGCTGCAATGCTGTGCTTTTGCATGAGTTGGAATATGAGACCGAGGGGGAGGTAAAGATGCTGCTGAGTCCCCCAGGTGCAGGAAATTAGGCCACGTTATCCAGAGAAATGAGAGATTTTTGTGTGCAATATACTGTAGTAATTTATGCAGGTTTTCAGGGTATCTCTCCCCACAGACCTGGGTGGTATCTGAAGATCTGTTCTTCCTCGTCTCAGTATGCCTAAAACAAATCAGCCCATGGGTTTATTTTTGGCACCGCTGTGATAGATTTAATTAGAAAAAAGAACAATTCTTTCTCACAGCTACTGTATTCAACATCGTTTTTTTCTTGAGGTCTACATTCCTGAGACAACACTCCATTATATATAAGGTCTACCAGGTGCCATACTGTTAAAAATAATAAAAATCTTATACTCACAGTACTACATTTTGTTCTTACTTTGCCTGCCTTAGCGGTGAAGAGAAAAACACTTGTTCCGTACAATAACAAATCTAATTCAATCTCCATTTCTGACGAATCAAGTTGTTACTATTTACCCTTGAGAAGGCTGTATTGGTTGGTTGGAGTTGGCCAAACAGCCATCTCAAAAGTTATAGAAAAAAGTAAAGTAAAAATATGTCTAATTAGTCATGTATGCTTGATATTTACAGAAAAAACAAACATCTGGACTACATTTTTTTTCACATAGTGTAAAAGAAAAATACAGTTATAGTAATAACCTTTTTTTAGGTAAAAATGTGAAACTGTGGATTTTGTCCTAGCTCCATACTCTAACCCACTTCTGAAATTAAGTGTGCAATAAAATATTGAAATTTATTGTCTTCATGTCAAATACTGCAGCTTTGCAAGAAATCTAGGGTGTCGACTACAATGAACATTATAAATCTTAATATATAAAATATATTTCAGTTTTGCAACGCTTAAAACTATCTAGGCATTTGACTGTAATTAGTCCTAACTAACACACACTACCAAACATATTTTCGTTAAGTTGTCCTCCCAATCATAGAATATAATGATGTAATTAGTAAATCTCCCTTTAAAACGCTTTATAGACTGGACATCATTTCCCATGCTGCTATCTCCTTCATTTATAAAACTCTAATCAGCAAAATGCTGTTATCTTTACTCATTTCTCAATTTTCATAATGTCAGGTGTAGTTTTCACCTTATTAGCTTAATTAACCTGCTCATCCTCAAAGTCTGTGCTACCTTATATATCACTCTCAACTTCGGAAAATTTGGTAAGGGAAATGTTCCCTGATTTTTGTAAAGCTTGTAGTAAATGTACCTTTTTTTTCTTTTTTTTTTTCTGTGGTGACCCTTGCCAGGTTGTCATGAGAATTAGTCCTCTGCTTAATCCATTCGTCCATTTTCTGCAACTTCCCAGGGAGAGTTCCCTCTTCCTGGCCATTTCTTAAAGCTCCCCAAGGCAATCCCAGCCTCCTATGGTAGCAAGAAAACAGTAGTGGCATCCAGAAGAACCACATCAAAAAAGAAAAGAAGAAAAAAAAAAAAAAAAAACAGCCTCTCTGTCTCCACAGTCTGGAGTGTTCTTAAAATGGAAAGTCAGACTCAAACAGGCAGAGAGAATCAATTTCAAGTTGCCAAATGGACTTCCTCAATAGTTTAAGTCACTTTCTGGATCACAAAATAACAGAATGGCCATATTCATGCCCTTGTTTTATGTTCGCTGTGGTCAAAGTGTCTGTGAACTCCAAAGCTGTCAGGAGGTTTCTGGCCCATAATAACAGCTACGCCTACTCATAACTCGCAACACAGCACTTCAGTGATGAATGCTGCTTGCCCAAAATGGAATCTTGATTTCCTGCATGGTCTAACTAGGGTGGTGTTTATCACTATACTGAGGAAGAATGCATATCAGCATGTCACCTAAAGCATACAAACTCGTATAGATCAGAAAACCAGACAAGAGAACAAAAAGAAGAACAGCTTGCAACATTGTGCTGAATGTGCTAAAAAGAATGCTTTTAAATATAGACCTGTCTGCAGTAATATACACTTGTAATAAACACACCCACTCATTAAAGCATGCTATTGTTCAATCCTTCTCAGGGTTCTGTGGTCATATTTATTTGGAACCGTTATGCAACAAGGCTAAAGATAAAGTCCAGGCACAGAGATGTAAAATGTGTGAAAAACCTAGGGTGTGCTACCATTTAGTTTTTTGTTCCAAATGTTTGTGATACTTTTTAAAATGATATTCAGTTTCTGGCTTAATTCTTGCAGCACAGCTTGGGATTATAGTCTTTCCCAGGAAAGACTTTAGTCCTCTCTCCATCTGTAACTGAATGTAGCCTAAGCTCTTATTGGTTGAAATTCTTAACTGCGGTTATCATCCTATAGTGTTCCCCCTTTTTTTTCTCCTGCTCTCTCTCTTCCTCCCTGTTGAGGTGAGCAAAGTGGCTTAAATGTGATGACAGGGAAGGATTTTTCATTGCAGCTATTCAGAAGTAGGCATGGCTTTAAGAAGCTTATGCACATTTAAGGGGTGAAAGATACTTTCACAGTTGGGCAGAGCGCTTGTGATGTGAACATTTGTTGATACCAACTGAAGTACCACAGTGATAATACAAAAGCAAGCAACATTCTGTTTAATCTTTATGGTTCAGTACAATGAAAAGCCACTACTATGATGACCTGAGGCATATTCTATTTACTTGTAGCTTTATAAAATAGACTGATGATGCCACATTGGTCATGTTTGAGTTACTATTTGTACATTACAGTACATCTGGGGTATCCAGTACACCCATTTAAAACAACTGTCTCTCTTCACA
Organism: Melanotaenia boesemani; assembly: GCF_017639745.1. Classification (NCBI taxonomy): domain Eukaryota; kingdom Metazoa; phylum Chordata; class Actinopteri; order Atheriniformes; family Melanotaeniidae; genus Melanotaenia; species Melanotaenia boesemani. Next base: position 20,900,552 of record NC_055692.1, read on the forward strand.
CTTTTAGGGGATAGATCTTCTAGGACACCATTACTCAATTCCCTCAGGCAGAACGTGAATTCCAGGCCACCCAGCTCCAAAATTGCTCACGATATTTCACTACTGTAAAGAGAAAAGGGAAGATGGCTTATTTTTAGAGCTTCAGTGTGTGTTGAATTGTATGCACACACTTTTGCAGAGGAAGCAGTTGCATTTGAATCTTAACATTATACTTTGTACCATGAGCTTTTTAACACTGTCCAAGCATCATGAGTCTACTAAAGTTTATTTGCTAGTTCAGCATGACAGATTAAAAAAATGCAAAAGCTGGCAATATTGGTGTATTTTATTGCTCAAATGCTTGAATGTGAAATAATATAATACCTTAAAGGCAGAATCTGTAGGATTTTCAATATAAATTCATGTAAAAAATAACAAATACCATAGTTAGAAAGTTTACAAACATGTCATTTGCCATCATTTCATATGTGATATTTTATTAAATTACAAAGTTATTGGTCCTTTTTCAACTTTTTACGGTCCGTAAAAGTTGTAGTACCTTTTTTCCACCAGTAGAGTGAGTATAAGACAATTTATCGCAGAGCAGCTCGAATCTACAGCTCAGAAGCGATTCCTAGTTGAGAGAGGGGGAGGAGAGGTTGAGCTTCGCACTGTGGTAGCGTTTCAACTGAATTACCTCACCAATCATCACGTGAATTTGTGAGAGCAGAGCTTCCAGAGAAGTTTAGACAAATCGACCTTGGCTTGTCTATTTGATATAAAGCATGGATGAAACCACTTCAAAGCGACCAATATCACCGCCAGAGTTAGCTTCTGGTAAGAAGAAAAAAGTACGCTACGAGTCACAGAAGCTATATGACAAGAAGCGTGGGAAAACTAGAATAAATATCGGCGTCGCCTTCACGCGCTGGAGACAGCTTCGTAACAACAAAGGACTGAAGTCTGATGCAGAGTTGGCAACGTTGCTTCTTGACCGGTAAGTATGAACTTTCACACAGTTAGCAGTTAGCTGTAACCAAGAGGTCATAATTAAAATGGTGCGATGCTAAGTTTTATGGTTAATGGGTCCTCCTCGGTTGTATAGCCTGCTGTTACATTGTTCTGTGAGTACAAACGTTATATTGTCCCTCAACTTGTAGACAAACGGTGATATGACCATTAGCCGCCGTGTTAGGCGTTGTCATGACTACAAAGCTAGTTCTCCTACAACGAAGAAAGACGATGACATGTAACAATGTGCGACCATGGACCAACAATTTATTGTGTGCGCCTGTCTGTATATTCATTTTTTTATTATTCCCTCCTTACCCAAGCTCAGAGTATGAAAACACATTGATAAAAAGCCAAGAGAAGCGGGGAGGGGGAGGGGGTCTAAGAGCCCGCACGTTAGACATCTCATATGGCGAAGAACGACACAGACCAGAAGCAAGGAAACAAACTGATTGTAAAACGTGGTATATGTTGGACTTTATCCATTTATTTTCTTCATTAATGTAATATTTTTTCAATATGTCAGAAAAAAATTAAGCAGAAAATCTGGATAAGATGTTTGTACTGCTGAAGTTCAGCGGTGGCTAACCGGTTTGATAAAAGCATGAATACATCCAACACTAAGCAGGTCTGGAATATATGTAATAAAACCCACAAATAATAAACCTGGATTTATTTTAAGCTGTAATACAACTCAGAAATTATTACAATGACGGCAGATTCCGCTAGTGCACTTTCGCGTGATGGACATGGTGTTCTCTACTAACACTGGAACTGCTCCTTGATGGCCCGCTACTGTTTCAATATTCCTGGGAGAGTGTGAAAAACGTTTTGGCTGGTTGAAGTGTTTTCCGACGCGCTCTCTATCAGCTGACGGAGGTGTGGTCATCTGTGTGTGCGCGTATCGTGCGTGTGGCATCAGGGTGGAACTTAGAGCGACAGAGCGCATCTATCACATGCCGTCAATGTTTTGATCATAACACAGTGTCTGTGTTTTATGATTAAAAGACTTTTTGTTTCACTGTATGAACACACATCCTTTTCCTTCTCTGGATACATCCTGAGTAAAGTTTGGTTTGGTCTGTGTATCTCACTTCCCTAAATGCTTAGTGCGAAACGTCACACGTGAGGTCAGCAGGTATGTCTTAGCTACATTCATACTGCATGTCTTGACACTCACATCTACTTATGGCAGAAATGAGATTTGCTTGCTTGGTTGTTCACATTTTCAGTTATTTCAAAACGGAATTGACATTGAGACATCTGCTAACTTGCACTATTATCTGCAGTATGTCAATTTTTTGTGAAGTGCAGAAACATTCTATCTACGATAATCAATTTTAGTCATTTCTGTTTCTTTTTTTTTTTTTCCTTTTTTTATAAGATTTGAAAAAGATCCTCAAACATCAACGCCAATGAAGAGAGGTGTTTGGCACGCAGACACCATATCAAGCATTGGATCAACTGATACATATGAGTAAGTGTAACACAAGATGTATATCATCTTCATCTATTTTGAATTTACCAGGATGTTTTCACCCCTGTCTATCTGTTTGTGAAATTAATTTCTCCATTAATACTGGGCATATACCGATGAATCATTGCATGTAGGGAGACATTGACCTAAAATGGAAGAGATTAGAGTTTGCAGCTAATGTGTTAGGGGTCACCAGGCTGCAAACATGTTATCACACCACACCCTTGCTAAGTGCTATATATATATATATATATATACACATATATATATATATATATATATATATATATATATATATGTGTGTGTGTATATATAAATATACATGTGTGTGTGTATATATAAATATATATATATATATATATATGTGTGTGTGTATGTATGTATAGCACTTAGCAAGGGTGTGGTGTGATAACATGTTTGCAGCCTGGTGACCCCTGACACATTAGCTGCAAACTCTAATCTCTTCCATTTTGGGTCAATGTCTCCCTGTGCGTGTATATGTGCGTGTGTGTATATATATATATATATATATATATATTTGTTTTATTTATTTTTTTGGTTGTCTAACTTCTCCTACATTTCTAGCTGACGGGAGGAGAAGGATATCCATAAGTACTTGCGTTTTAGGTAGGTTTCTGTGTTTTAAAATTTAATATCTCAGTACTTTGTATGTATGTGTGTGTATCTCTTTTTTAATATTTTTTTTTTAACTTCAATAGATCTACAGCTGACTTGGAGAGCTTTCACAACCATGTCCTCATGTATGCAAGCAAGCGTTTTGCTTTCACTCCTCCAGTCTATGAAGCCCGTGTTATTCTGGCTGCCCTGGACTACAACTTCCATCTTGGTCGGCCAACAAGACAGAGAGTAGACGGCTCCAACATGTAAGCAGCACAATTACTGACATTGTCTGTGATGGAAACATCAACCAAAATTCTTTCATAAAGAAAGAAATATTTTAGTAATAGTAATCAGCATATTTTCTGTGTAACAGGTACACACGGATTTTCAGAAAAAATGCATAAACGCTATAGCGTTTATGCATTGAAGACACCAAAAACATATGGCTACATTCAAGCGCTGCAGACTGAGGTGGTGAAGTGTAGATTGGAAGCAGATAAAAGGCATGCCAAGAACACGGACACTGAGGCCAGATGATCCACGCAAGCACCCAACCTCCCCCATCCGTTGAAGAACTTGTACAAACACAAGTGAAAAGGGGTCTCGGTAATAACATTTTACTTTTACCTACAATGTCTGAATTATACAGCTTAGACCAGCCATGGGCATGTGCTACATGAAATTATATATATCTTTTTGCTTTGTTATACACATGGCAAAGTAAATGACAACATTTGTGCCATAAGAGGTATTAATTTACCCAACAATAGGAGACACCAATGGAAAACATTAGCAAACGCACCAATGTTGAAATTAAACATTACTTATGCACCAAATGCTGATTCCTTACTTTTCACAAATTGAAACTAAAATGTTGTGGTATTTAAAAATGAAAGCCAGCATCTTAATTTGCATGAGTGTTAAGTTGCCACTTGCTTGTTATTGTCATTTATTTTCCATAAGTAAAAACTGTAGAAATCTATTTAATGTGAATTGGCCAAAATGTTGTCAGTAGTTTGAAGCAAAAACCCCAAAACATCTTACAATTGTCAACGCATAATTTTTAATAGCAAAACCAAAGAAATTGAAGAGAGAAACTGATGTAATTTCTTTCAGATGATATATGTCAGGTCACATTCAACCAAAAACTTGTTCAGAACTTGCAGATCTCCAAAAAGTCATATAGATAAAGCAGTGCAGGTAACTTTCCAGGTGGCAAAGAGAAACTCCCCGTCCTGGATGTGGCCACAAGCTATTCAAGCGGCACTACACGGGCTTGTCACAAAGGCACTCTCATTGATATCCTTATCTTTGAACTCCTACGATCCCCCACAATTACCTCGGCAACACCTCAGCAGCCACATAGCCAATCACGGTAGACCTCCCCCACCCCCAGTCCTCTATCCTTCTTCACTCTCACTCCTGTTATGCACCTAAGTTTTCTCAAGCTGATGAGAAGAGAGTACTCTGGACCATTTTAGGGACACCTTCATGTCCATTTACTCTAATGTGTGCTCTGCGTCCTGTTGGAATAAATCACTGCCGTGTCAAACACGGCTGTCTTAATTACTTCTGGGTCAATCACGGATGGAAACTTGTAAATAAATATTCTTGATAAACACCCTTGGCCTGTTAATCTGACTAGACAACTTGTGGCAATTGTCACTACCATACCAACAAAAATAAAAGTACAATAATCCCCCACCAAATCTTTTCAACACTAAATTGTGAATTTACAGTTAACTTTTTGGAACTAAAGACTCAAATGTAATATGTGAGGCACAGTGCGTCTGATAAACTGCTTTGCTAAACTTTGTTAAACTGTTTTCTTCATCAGGTCCAGAATTCAACACCAATCCTCCCTCTGTATAAGGATGTTGTCAGACCTACGATGACGACCAACACAGAGCAGAAAGCCGTCTGCAGATGCAGAATCTACATCATAGCAGATACTGACGACATCCTGCTCCATTCCTCCTCTCTGATGAACAAGACTCGGAGTCCCACACTTGATTCAGGACCTCATCAGCCAACCCAGAGGAAGTATTCCAGCCTTTTCCCTCCGACGACCATGCTTTCACATGTGGAGATGATTCTCATCCCAGCAACTTCACACTAGATTGATCTGCTCCAGTGACAGCAGAAGGTCATGGCCAAGGTCTCCAAAAAGCAAACATCTGATGCTTAGGTCACAAAATCTGCCCCCTCAACCCCATTACTGCATCTAATAATTATTTCCATAACTGTAATGAACAAAGAAAATGTGAATGTGAAAATGTGTATTCAGTCAGTGGTGTTTGCCACAGATAAAACATCGTCAAGAAGGATTGAATATCTGTTGTGCAATCAAACTTTCACATCCTTTGGTCTATGGGGTGTTTGTTGTGTATATACTGTGTATTGCTGCTGTTACATCAGTTATATTTATCTATTTTTTGCAGTTAAATTGTAATAAACATTTGTCTTGTTCCATTGCAGTCACATCTCACTGTACAATTAATTATATTATTACGTGACTGAATTAACGAGGTAAAACATGTAAATTTGAGTATATTTTAATCAAAAAGGTATGAATAAAAACAAACTATCCCAAATTAAGTTATATAACTGTACATAAATGAAAAACAAAATACAAAGTTATAAGTGAACAGAAATTATACAATAATTATGTACAATCTATAAAATTTCACAGATTTGTTATTATTAATTAGCAGTTTACCTAAAAACACAATCATATGCCAGGAACAAAACCGGTGTACTGTCTGTGTGGATCAGGAAACTTTTCTCTAATAGCCCACACACAACAACTGGGGATGACACGCCGATTTCCTGCTCCCAGGGAGCCGTGCTTCCATTATATGAAATGCCTATAGGCGGCATACCGGTACTGCCTGTTCTCATCACCTGGCTCTGTTGCATGGCCAAGTGCTGTCACATCTTCTCGATAATGCCTATGTATCCTAAGATATCCTTCATCAAGGCAATATTGGGTAAAATGTGGTAGCTTGCTGATGCAATTAGCTGGTGTCTGACCACAGCAGATCCTCTCCCTGTCGGTTGGCATCTCCCTGCATAACCCACAAGTACACCAGGGCATTCCTGGGACTCCAGCTGCCTCTGAGACGCTTGAATTGCTCTGTTGCAACAGAAGATCAAAAATCAGGCCTGGTTGCCTTACGACGAGCTGTGATGCAAGCCTTCTTAGGTCCTCAGCAGTCATGTCATCAAGAAGTCTCTGCAAGGTATAAAAAAAGATTAGTTATAAAAGTGGAGCCTAATTTTATTTATTAATGGAAAACAAAGTGTAAAGCCAAGTAAAAGATTTGATTTATTAGTGAAGGCCTGTGTCTCCCTATTCTGTATAGAGTTTTAAATATTACTATAGTATCTGATGAAATGGTTTGACTGTCAAAGCAAAAAGTTCAAATACTAAGAATAAGTGCTGTAAGTACATCCATAAATTACACATAAAAACGCATTTACGTTGCAACAAGAAATAATACATGAAATATATGTAGCATTATTAGTTATTGCAATATTTGTGAAAATAAGGACTTTTTTTAAGTATATTTTTTATCAGTGATAGCCTGACAAACCATTGAACATGAAGCTGCATCCTGCATTTTACCTGTGTGGCAGCCAAACGGTCACGGCGATACTGTTCAACTCTATCCGAGTGCTCAGCTCTGGAAGCTACAGCTCGTGTTCCTCGGCCTCGGCCTCTGCCTCGTACCCTGAACCCTCTTGCTTGTCCTCTCGACCGTCCACCGGACCTGCCTCGGCTCAAACGCTGCGAACTTTGTGACACATCGTCCTCGTCACTCTGAAAACACAAGTGCACAGACTGACGTATCTGTAACAACATTCAAACCTGCAAATTCTGCATCGTGTTATCGTGTCAGTCTGTTAGTCTAAGTCAGTCTAATATTAGCTGAATATTTGCAAACATATTTATAACGTTATAATTAACCTAGCAACTAGATAGCTAATCACATAGCTTTGCCTCATTTACTAGCATTGTTTATTCCATAATACTGCATTGCAATTTTAACATGTACTACTTCGCAAACAACATAGTAAATTACCATTTTCAGCGTGAGGCAGAACTTGTTTAAACAGTTACTTACTGGTTCACTTGGAGTTGAAAAACTGGATGCCATCTCAGCTCCTAAATAAGTCTTGTGGACGGTGGAGATGAAAGTGGCGCTGCTGTGTGAATTGGGGGTGGGAGGGGTGAGGAGTATTGCTCATTACTGCCACCCTGTGGTGGTTTGTGGAGGTGACGGAGTTGTGTTTTATTTATTACTGCCACCTGGCGTTGGAAAGAATTGCCGTGAAATCCTACAGATTCTGCCTTTAACAGGGGCATTCTGTGTCAAGTCCTTGGATAAATAAAATGGAATATAATGGAAATTCCTGGAAGTCTTATTGGGACATTGCAATTCATCTTTTTACTCTGGTTATGGATGGTTAGAGGGCCTGCAAGAGTTAAAAGTTGTTACTTTGGGAATTGTGTAGTTAAATTACTTTTATACCCTTTTTTATTTAAGTTATTAAAATCCTTGTTTATTAGAGACAGAGGAAGATTTCAGAGAGGATAAATTTATCATCTGAGTTTCTTGATTTGCCGGCTATTTGTTCAGTTGTGTCTTCATTTCAGTTTTTGTCTCATTGTGTACTATGTTAAAACAGACACTTTATCAGTTTTATTGATTAGTTTGATTTAGGTATTTATAACAGTTCATTTTTATATCTACCACCAACACTATCTGTGGACTTCCATAGTTAATAGTGGGCTCAGCACTCTCCCACCTGTATAGCACAGAGATGCACACATGAACCAAAACTTAATGTGACGTGGTTATCCTAAAAAGGCTCCATGTCATCAGTTACTTGGAATTGTTTCAGTTTTGCAGCTTTAAATGAAGTTAGTTTATAGACTGTTCCTACCAGAGGTGGCATTAAATCCAATTTATTTCATCACATCAATATGCATAACGCCAAGCAGGAAAAAATGACAGCGCTTAAGTGAGCTGAATATATTCAGATGACCAAGCAAATGTCTTATTTGTGTTAATTGTAGATTATAATAGAGCCTGACAACTTCACCATCAACTTTCATGACCAACTTTCAGCCCGCCCACTTTGGGCCCAGTTGGTGCCAACACGGGCTGGTTCGCCAAGTGAGCCATCATTCAGTGCTGGAATTCTTGACCATAGTAAGAAATGTTGCTCTCTCTGAGATTTAGAGGACAGCAGCAGCCCGCAAATTTCCACTAAGAGGCAATCGACATCGAAGGGGATCTTTTTCAGGGAATTCTTTAAGATAAGAAACTATTCTGGTGGAAAGAGATCATGGATGCTGACAGGCTGCATATTGTTAAAGATATGGTGCTTTTTTATACGGTAGAAAAGCCAAGCTTTTCTCACAACTTTAAAAAAAAAAAAGTTTAACGTTGTTTAATCATTTTAATATGTTTAGAAGAAAGAAAGAAGAAGAAGAAAAAGATTAAAATCAGAAACAGAATTTGGTGTGAGATTTAATTTTTAAACCATATTGGCCAGTCTTACTTGGTTAAAATATTTTTTAACTTTAACTTTTTGTGACAGGTTGAGGCGGAGGTAAGGAGCCAAGCGCAAGTTGACAAGGCAGGAGGCCGACTGGTGCAGGAACTAAGGTTTTATCAACATGAACTGATGATGAAAACGGAGAAACTGGAGACCACGCAATGGTAACAGGACAAAGACTTAACAATGGACTGACTGAGAATAAATGAAACCAAGGAGTAGATATACACAGAGCTGAACTAACAAGGAACAGGTGAATTAGCAAATTAAACCAGGTGTAAAAGCAAAAGGGAAGCAGAAAGCAAAACAATACACAACAGGAAAACTCAACAAAATAAAACAGGATAACAGAACTAAACATGACAGGATTAAATAAATAAACCAAAACCCACAGACCATGAAACTTTTATAGGAATTATTCTATTTATTCACAGAAACAGGGTATTATACTTAATTTCTTTTAAATCTGCATTGCTATGTAAAATAATACAAAATAAAGCAATATACTTGATTGTCCTTTGACATCTGACATCTATTTTCTCAAAGATCAGTAGATAGACATGACAAAGGTCAATGAACTAGAGATTACAATCTACAACTAAACAGGATGATAAAAGATTATGAAAATCAATAACACAAGATTATCCAATCCCCATGTTAATCAGTTTAAAAAAGAAAATTAGTTTACATCTTTTAGAGCTCTAAACCATGCAGGAGATAAGAGCTCACATTTAGAATAAAGGATGCATCACAAGTCCTACAGAAATCCCCTGTGCCCGTCTGAGTAGAGACTTTTCTTAAATGGATTGCAGGGAGAGCTATAACTGCACTCCTGATGCAATCAATAGTATGAGGTTTACAGTGGTGCAAGGTCTATATCTCTCTCTGTTCCAAACTTCGCCATGTCAAAAGTGAGACTGCACTGATTTAAGATGAAATTAAGATAACTGAATTATGAAAATACAAAGCATAAGTGTTGTGAGTTCATTAAATCTTAATTTACTGTGTTTAACTTTTCCATACTATGTTGTTCCCAGTATAAATAACAGATTGTCCATATAAGCCAGCAGTTGTCTTTCTATTGACATTTATTAATTATTTTTTTAAGTTTGCAAATTTGCATAACAAAATAAACTTTAAATTCAGCTGACCTCAACTAAATGTATTAGATCAGAGATTAGTAGAGTTTAAATTCAGTTTGAATTCAGAATTATTGATACAGATGGCAATCATACAAATCTTGGTTGAGTTGGTTTGTTGCTGATAAATGAAAAGTTTGCTGCTAAAATTTTTAATTATTCTTTATATCTTGGTAAAATGATCACCTTATAATACTTCCTTTAATTACTTATATAGTCACAGTGGATCTTCATAGCAACAATTGTTTCAAAATTCTGATTGCATTTATTTTAGGTCTGTCAAAAGTGACTCATTTAAAGCATGTGCGGCATAACAAGCCCCATACATCCGTCATTTCCTCTGTTATGATGGTGGGACGTGGAAATCCAGGATGGAAGAGATGAGCCACACACACCTGCACTTTTTCGGCATTCTTTTTTAAACTTATCCTGCACCAGTGTGTCTGCTCTACTGGCTCTCTGGTCATCTCCGTGTTTGAGCAGCGCAGATGTTTCTTTCCTCTCCTCCTCCTCTCATCTTGTTCTCTCATGACGGCTGTCTGTGATCAGCTGATCAGCTTTTCTCTCTTGTTGCATTGTTTATGGTTCAGCTGAGAAGGAGAAAACTAGCAATTCATGGTTCACACTGTCACAAATTATCCCAAAGTGTTGTTGTTGGCAGGACCTTCTTTAACACAGTAGCTGGCCGGTGGTAGACATGGTTTATATTTCAGCTATGCAGGGACGGGTCTAGAAAAGTTCTGATGGGAGGCCAGGCAGGAGCACTGACCAGGAAAAAGGGGGCACAAATAAAACTTTTTTTAGGTCTAGATTTCATGAAAAATGTAACTGATTATTACAACTAAAGTGACCATCTAATGCAAAAAAAAAAAAAAAAAAAAAGAAGATGATCTTTTTAATCGATTGGTGTTTACTTTGGGTGATGCTGCTGTAGGACTTTTATCATCGGTGCACAAACACTTACACTTAAACTATGAAAGGAAAATGTGTTTCTATCCAGATCATCAGTTTTATCAGTTTCTTCATCAGTGTTGGCTGTTTAACTTCAATCGTCACATCTGGTGTTAGAAGTTGTCACCATGGAGATGGTTGGTGAGATGTTGATACAAAACAGTAAAAACAGGCTAATTTCAGGTATAGTCATGAATGGTGATTAATCATGATTAATTAATTTCAAAGCTTATTCTAAGTTTTATGAGTTCATTTTTAAATGATCAAAACTACAGAATTCGTCTGAGTCTAAATCTTTACCCACTAGGAATCTTTACATAGAGAAAGCATATCTAACCAGCCTGATGCACCAATCAAATGCACAATGATGTTCATTGACACCTTAGATAACTATAGGTGTTTTGAAACTGGCCACTGAGTAACTCCACTTATGGATCTGAAGATTAATTGTGCTGCTCAAGAGCATCTTTGAGGTTGTTGGTGAGCCAGACTGCATGTGCACTATTTTACTTTAAAAGATTAAATTCAAAGCTGATCAGGAATTCAAAACACAACCATCAAGTCATGGGATTTTTTTTTTTTTTTTTTTTTTTTTGCTGCCAATCAGTCAGGCGAACAGGCTGACAGTCTTTTTATTACTTTTTTGAAAAATGTGCATTAGCTTAGTGCTGAAAGGTTGTCGACAGTAACCCTTTAGAATTTAACGATGATAAAATTCCACAAAGTGCAAGTAAGTATATTGATCACTGCAATGTTAAATGATGTACTCTGTGCATTGTATTCTTTATTAATATAAATATCATTCACTCATAAGAAATGACATGACATGTTTGCTAAAACTTATGCTACTACATAAAACTGCTGTGTGACATACATACATAATACTACCACTCAGTATTTTATGCTTGGAGGGTAAATGAAATGAAATCAAAAGTACTTTATTAATCCAAAAGGGAAACTGAAATGATACTGATAAATGGTAATTATGATAATGGTATAATATGTGGTAGAATTATGGTATCTTAATGGTATCATTATCATATTCATATCGATAAATGGTATTAAGTCATTGCTGTGCCACTGATATATGTTTATATCACAAATTTGTTAAAATTTGCATTTTCCCTTTTTATTCAATTCAGTTCAATTCTTTATTTCAGATTCACAATTAGGTCCATATAAAAAACAAACACAAAACAAAACAGACAAAATAATAATAAAAAAAAAAGACAAAGAGAAAGGCGTTACAAAGATACTATAGTTTATTTTTTTTCATTTTTTTTATTGTTTGTCCTGTAATAGTCAGGCAGCTTCAACCACTTACAGTCACTTAAAAGCTATGTGATGTGTCATCATATGAGATAATACTTTATTTGAATACTGTGTAGATAGTTAAATTGATCTAACTAATGTGCAATAATCCTGACAGTATGTGTTACATATTGATTTTGAGCCAGTAGCATGTCAATACTGACTAAAATTAAGTTTCTGACCAAGGTTTAGAATATGGAAAGTAAATTACGAAGCTTGTTTTCATGTCACTTTCAAACTATGTGCAATCTGGTGATCATTTCTTTACTGCATTCCAGGCACATGGAAAAGACTTAACAAAATAGTGAAGAAAATTAAATTCCTAATAGCTCTAATTACTTCTTGCATTTATCCTTGGGACTGACAAGAAGATTAATGAAGCTCTCTTCTATTTTAAGCAAGGTTATTTAAATGACTGATTTTGCTCTCCTTATATCATTGCATTAATCTTAACATAAGACAAGTTGTTTCACTTTTCCTTTCCTTCTGCCCTTTAAAATAATTTATAGGAATGCGACTTTAGCTTTAATGGTATTAAATAGTCTTGTGGTGAACTGTAAAATCCACATTTATTTTTGCTTTGTGATTAGATGTACATTAGGTTAAGCACATTTCAAGCAAAGCATACAAGAAGAACACAAGTTGGTTTCATTACCAAAATTTGAATATATGCATTTTAAGTTAGGTAACATGCAGTGCTATTTAGTTAAGTGCAATAAGCAAATTTAACAGTTACACAAGAGTTTCATTTGAACTGTAAGTGGGAGTAGTGAATAAGAATAACCTTAGCTACTTTTTAAACTGTGCTAACCTAACATAAAAGGGAACAGATGCATTAGTCAATTCGACTCTCTTAGTTGATTCTCAGTGTAATGCACTCTCATTTTTATTTTTCAGCCTGTTCTCGTTTCTCACCGCCCCTGACTTTCGTGTGCTTTTCTCCATCCATGCATTCTTGAAGGGAACATTCACAAAGAGAACAGTCTGTGTATTGTGTTTGGTAATGGAGCAGAGTGGAGTGAAGGAGAGACGACAGGCGAAAGGGCCAACTGTGCCCTCCTACGTGGTAATAATGTCATGTTAGATTACCCATCAAAATGTTGGCAGTGCCCTGCATCTCCTTGAACCCACAACCCTGAAGAGCAGCCAATGACTAACAGTGTTTTTCTACAGAGAGCCATTGTTTGCATAAAGTCCAGGGTCTTATCACCTCACTGTTGTCTATTAAGCTATAATTTCTGAAGTATGTTTCCTAATCTGCTGGTGATTTGTCTATTTTATTGGGTTATTAATACAGGCAGTTACATTTCAGCATGTCAGACAGATGCCTCACCCAGCTGGGACTGAAAACATTTCAAATCATTTCATTGAGTCATAAATTAATTTATTTAAAAGAATTATTGCATTTAACTGGTATGTAAAAATTCAGACCATATGTTAAAAGATTGTATTACAGAACATATTCACAATATTACATTACTGTTTCCATTCCTCCATCAGTCACTGGGGGCTTTCCATGAATTTTTATTTCTGGGAGTCTTTACCAGGAAGAATCCCTGGTATTCTGTGTGGTTTGCATTTCCACTGCATCGCTAAGTTCTAAAGAATTTATTCTAATCAGGCTGATACCACTTGTTGGTTTGAAGGTCGGACCCACTCTGGCTGTTCTGGTCCTTCAGCTTCTTTCATTTTGTTTCAGTTTCGTTAACTTATTTCTGAATTTGTTTCTGTGTATGTGCCCTACATTCAACTCTGCTTGCCCACCTTTCTTCCAAACACTACCGTTTGAGTTGCCAACTCGCAGTTATGCCGAATGTCATTGTCACCAAATATCTTCAAAAGACCCTGGACCTCCCCATCCATCCTCTTCTCATAACTTCATTTTTCAAATGATCAAAAGACAGAGTTCAGTTTGTAGAAGTAAAATAAAAATGTATGAAGTCGCACACTGGCTTAAATGCTAAAGTGTGAAATGCTGCAAGTATTTTTCACCAATCTCCCCCTCAAGAATTCTGGTCAATCTTAGAAGCCATATCCCTCTACAAGGGCTTTTCAGGGAAAGTTTGGGATGAGGAAAAGTTAGATTCCCAGGAAATGTTGGTGGATTTGCACCAAGGATATTTAAAGTTAGTAAAGCAGGGGGTGGGGTTGCTGCTGTGCAGAACTGTTTACTATATGTGGACTATGCAAATGCAAAGAGCCCCACAAGCCAATAGATGTCCCAAAACTGAAAGTCAAATCTTATCTGAGAAAAATGTTACTTGCTTTGTACCTTATATTCCTAAGAAATGTAGGCTATAAAAATAGAATAAAGTGAAATGATAAGCTGTGGCTGATGTTTTTGTGGCATAATTAAGTCAAACTATTGGACTCAATGCCACACAGTGAGCGACGTCCACTAACCAAAATGAGTGACAGGTACCCATAATTCCTGTTAAAAATGTAAGAAAACAAAGAAAAACAGTCAGAGGATATACAAGTTGGATAAAGTAGTTTTTTGTGATGAAGTATGGGAGGCGGTATTAGCAAGTTCTTTGTAATTTATCCTCCTAGCTAGCTAGCTAGCTTGAGCTGGCTGGGATTCATTAATGAAAATTGGCTAAAATAAAATTAACATTTAACTTGTGAATGGACTGACTGACTCTTAACTAATTCAGGATTACTTGGGATTAATTTATTAAGTTTACTGTATACTTAATAAGCCTCTAACTAGCAGTGTGCTATTCTTTCATTTTATAAATAACACTATTAATTAAATTATTTTAAATTCAGCTGAGATAGTCTTCCTGTTTGCCACATTTATTAGAATATGTATTGACAATAAAGTTTTCTAATTTAAATAAAGCTGAGTCCTTCAAATTTGACCTATAGCTATTTTTAAAAAAAAATATGTTTCTTTAGTTTCTTATGAACTGAACATATCTCAGTGTAATGCTTCTCAGCATTCCCCATAAATGCGACTGCCTCTTTTAGCTTTCTACTAAAGGCCCATTTATGCTCCCTTACATACATAAATAGCGACGACTGTTTCAAACGTTGCCATACATCGCCATCCTCATACTTCCATGCGTCTTTTTCGTTGCCTTAGTTGTTAAGTCAGTTCGTCCAATAGTGGGCAATGCTAAGTTTAGAGTTCATTCCTGCGAGCTAACGTCAATTTCAGACACTGTTTGTCAGCAGTAATGCACCAGTATGACGATGTTTCCAACCGCCCAACACATTCTAAACACTGGCATATCCTTTCTTCAAAAGCTCGCACAATTTCTACAATTGTTGTCCTCATCTTCATTCTTCTTCTGCTTTTCTGTTCCCTTCCTGAGCTCCTCTTCTTCTCTGGTTTGTTTTTTTTTTCACAGTTTGCGGGTCAGCTATTATGCTAAGCACTGCCCTGCAATTTCCAGTGGTATTGCTCCATCTTCTGCGTCAGGCAACAGATAGCTAAGCTTCACAGTTTTTCTGCAAGCAGAGAGTTCTGCACATGGGTACCTCTGTGAAAGTATAAAAATGGACATTTATGGTAAATGGTCTGAAGTTATATAGCGCTTTTACTGTACCTGGAATGATACCCAAAGCACTTTACATCGCATTCACCCATTCACACACTGATGGCGGAAGCTGCCATCAACCATGTCCCATCAGGAGCAATTTGGGGTTTGGAATCTTGATCAGGGACATCTCAGCATGAGCTCAGCAGGACAAGGATCGAACCGGCAACCCTCAGGCTACAAGACGACCACTCTACCCACTAAGCCATGCAGCCCTAATTTTTATTTGTAAACATAGATCAGAGCAGGACATAGTCTATAACTAGAACTTTTTCTTTTAGCTCTTTACTTATTGTCACTTGCTTGTTGCCTTGCTTGTGGCATCAAAAATTCTTGTTTAGCCTGATTCTAAAAAAATCCCAGTTGGTTTTTGAGTCCCTTAAACATAGGATCACAGAACATACAAGTAGATTTATAAATATAAAAGTGTATCTTCTAGCACAGGCATTTAGACATAAACAATGTCATCAGAAAGGTTAAGTATGTGAGGAAATTTTACTCAGTCAATGCCTCAGCTTCAGATTGGCTTGTTTAAACAGGAATTTCTTAATAAGATAGTTTCTGCATAGTATAGTATAGTATAGTATAGTATAGTATAGTATAGTATAGTTAGCAGTTACACTGAAACATAAACACAATGTCAGATTTGCCTCAACTGTAACATCATGATGGCATCAGTATGACGCAGTCTCAAAGGGACAGATTGTGGCTTCCAATAAACAAAGCCCATTCAAGACAAGTAGATTATAGGGTTTAGTGTAATCTGCACATAATGCATTTTATTCCCTTCTTCTTCTATTTTTCTTTCTTTCTTTCTTTCTTTTTTTTTTCCTGCATAATCCGCTACAATCTCATTTACTTTTATTGGCCTACAGTTTATTCTATCTTTGGAAATGCAATTGTCTTCTTCTAATAAAATGAGTATGAATGTTCTTATGAAGACACATATAACAAAAAAAGAAGATGAGTTTAATAATATATTTTCCTTTTTTAAGTATATCTGTAAAGTTTAAAGGTTAGAAAATATTTATTGCAAAAGCTTGGCTTCTCGTGTGATTTTGTGAAAAATAGAAGTTCTGAAATATATAATTAGACAGAAGTGCTGAATGGGGATAGATTAAACTGTATAAATGAATTGAGTCGGACACTCAGTCAGACAAGATCTTTAACAAAGGCAGAGCTTTCATTTTACTCCTAGTGTTATACATACAATAAAGATTTGTTCCATTCATCACTTTATCTTCAACTTTTGATCAAGTCCAGCCCCTGACCCTGGAAAAGTGACAGTGTTATTGCTTTATTTCCTCTACTCCACACATCTAATGTCCCCTCCTCAAAATGTTACTCCTTCTTTTTTTCCCCCTGAGTGGACCAGTGCTTAATTCTTTATTTCAATGCTAGGGCAATGAAAAGTGTCATTAATAAAAAAAAAAATAAAAAAAGACAAAGTTTCTTTGAGATCTTATCAGGATTGTTAATGATACTTTGGATCTTTGCAGCTAATTAACAAATTAATGACACTGTAAGTTTGTCATTGGAAAAACCAAATTGTAATGCAAGATGAAAAGTAAAACTATCTCAAAGTTCATCAGCATCATGAAATTTTTACTGCTGCATATTATTAATGGGCATGATCTCATCAGACTCATAGTCCACACAGATGCTGAACCACAAGGGAAATGACAATATTGCAAAACACAGAGGTAACTAATGATGAAATCCAGGCTTAAAGCTAAAGCATGAAGATGGCACAAACTTCGATTCTCTAAACGTTGTGATGGATCAAAATATTTAGACTGATGGCTTTATTTGTTCATTGGTTAATTTGTTGGTTTTATTTTGACACCTGGAGTTACATTGTCATACCTGTTTACCTTGTGAAAGCTCATGAAGTCACGAAATGAAAGGAGAGTATGCAGACTGATGGTCTGTTATTGCACAATTTTCTCAATCTCATAGATCATATATACAATTGTAAAGGAAAGCGAATCATTTGTTTGGGATTTAATTTAACTGTATCATGTGTTAACTATTACTTTCAGAAAGGAAGATATTAACACAAGCTAAAATAAAATATGTATTTATAACATCTAATAAAACATATAAAATGTGCTTCTAAATGCTGTACTGGTTTCCCATTCCAGATATCACAATTTCTAAATATCTTTTCTTTGATTAGTGAGGATGTTATTCTGCTACATACTTCTATTTCCATTGTGGCTATTGCCTAAACAAATAATAGCAACATTAATCATTTAGAAAACCATATGTGACAATTAAACCTTTCTTGCTGCATTAAAAGTCCAGGTCATTCATCTGTTCCAATTTATGATATAAACACAGACACAGATCTTGGAAATGTCACCACTGCATCTAATCATTTCTCAGGTGTAAAGTCAAATAAACAAATATGTAAAAGGTGTCTCTTCCTCTACAAATAAATCATCGTGACCTTCAAAAAATGTAGATTTTAAATGCAAATCTCCTCAGCAGTGCAAGATAAACTTCATCAATATCTTAGGCATGAATCCCAACGATAAATATGCCTGGAATCAATAATTCTCTGTAGATGGCTCATACCTGCAGCATCATTTCTGATTTCTCTGCCATTCAGTTTGCAATAAAAAGTTCATTATTTGATGCTTAGCACGATATGACTTTTATGGCATAATTTTGAAGAAATTACAAATAAACAAAGAGGGGAAAATGTGCACATTTTTATAGTTTTATTGACTTTTACCTCACAATTACTAGCACCAGACTCTAAATGGAATTTCCCCTCAGTCAATAATCTCTGTCTTGACTTGTGACATTTATGCCTCTTCTCTGAGACTGGCCACACAATATCATCAAGCTGCCTGCAAACATTCAAAATCCATCACAGCTCACAGTGGCATTTTAAAGTCTAGTGACAACAATCGTTACAGCTTATCACAAACAGAGGGATAACTAGAGGAGGAGATTGGCTAGTCCATCACCACAAGCCACCGGGGTGCCATCTGAATGTACCAGGGTCCCGCTGAGTAAATCAGCCCTCAAGTATAATGCCTCACACACACATTCACACTCACCATTTTTATTCTGAAAGATTGCCACAGAGACCCATTGGTACAAATGAAAAGGGGGATGGAGAGAAAGAGCAGCTATCACTCACGGGACAACTGCTGAGAACTCTTCCACAAACCAATATCAAGCCGAGCAGCTACTTCACCAAATCATTTAGACACGGAAACGCAGCAGACAGGAGGGTGACTTGACATTGAACAACAATGGTCTCAAAAGCTTTTTTTTATTCTTTTTTTTTCTAATCAAGAGCTCACAGCATCCTCCCTTGCTGACAGCTGTTTTTGTTATGGAGTTGTCAAGGTATGTATACACCCTAGCAATGGTGTCTCACTCGGCTGGGTTTTTGGTGTGTTGATAGATTAATAATACAGTTCCACTGATGTGGTTGTAATGGCAGTGTCTTGGTTAACGCATCACTCTTGTAAGTCAACTGTGCCCATCTCTTTCCACTGTAAATGTGTAATGGAAAAAGTTTTTTACTCTGGTGACAGGTAATGACACACTGACTCACACTCAGACACAGCTGCTTTCAAATAACTACACTTTGCTTAAAAGAATATCTTGTGACATCTGACTTTCTTGTGCTAAGTCAAAAAAACATTCTCAAAATTTTGAAGGGCATAATGCATCCACTATCACTTATTTCAGTGACATTACTATGCTGTTATTTGTTCCATTTTTTAGGCTTGTTTGTTTAAATCATCAACATTAAGGCTTACAGCAGATTAGCTACAGAGCATGCTCTGAGTTAAAGTCTGAACCAGAGACATTTGTTTCTAGTTATATACTTTTCTCTTCTATCTAATTGGTAGGAATGAGTACTAATCAGGCAGTTATATCATGTATAAAATGTTCTACTTGCTAATGCAGTACAGTGGGTCTCTTCTGATTCTGATTTAGATTTATTGGGTATGTGTGTTCTGAATTTTGACAAGTTCTAGATATATGCAGTATACATAATTTACATGGATGATGGACATAGTTACTGATTTAATGGGAAAGTGCATCCAAACTTTTGACTGGTATATATATAAATGTCTGTGTCTTGTAAGGGCATTTCTGCCTATAATGATGTTTTGCAGTTGGATTCCCTCCACCCACATACATCAGCCACTTGAATGAACGAGGTGAATGGTGACAACCTGTAATTATCAATCTAAGTATTTTCTGCAGAGATGATTTTTTTTCTGCATCAGTGTTTCTAATCAAAATTAAATGAATCTGTCTGTGGTAACAAATCGGTGGGGTGGAAACAGAGAGGAAAGCCACTTTAACGTAGACAAGAAAACCCTTCCAATCCTCACCAGGACCCACTTTTTTATTCATACTCATTTTTCCTGAGTTAAATTACAATTTAACCGCTTTCTTAACTTAAACACTGTTGAATTTTTTATTTTTTTTTTATTTCAACCACAAGAAGGACCACTCTGGTAGCAATGAATAGGGATCTAATTAAGCGAGTAGACCACTACATAAATGCCAGTGTCAGTCATGCGTCAGGAGTTAAAGGTGTAACTGGGGAGTTCAGTAAGATTAGACTACTCATATAGTTTTCTGGAGACATGTTAAAAATTTCTGTAGTGCTTAAGTTGGGGATTAAAATGAAAACAGCTGAAAAAATTATGAGGGAAACAACTATTTTAAAAAAAACATACTGGTTTAATCCTGCCTTTATGCATCAAGAGCACAAAGAAAGCTACATCTTTATTTATAATACATACATTTTGAATATTTGTGCCTTGTTTGGCTGTTAAAATTTTTTTTTTTTTTGTTTGTTTGTTTTTTTTTGGCCTTCTAACATATATATTTTTCTTTTAATTGCATTTTGCTCATTATAATATGTCCAACAAAGTTTACCATGTGTATACATGTGTGTAAATTTTCATTCATAAGCATAAAAATCGTGATCTGTATTTGTCATGAGTTGACTGAGAATTGAATATCTATTTATTTATAGCCTGCCTTTACAAAGTTGGGACTCTCGGCAAAACTTTACAGCCAAGTTTAAATATGTTGAACTTTAATGTAACTTTACCAAACAACATATGACATGTTTTTGTGTCATGCCAGCAACAAGTTTGAGTGACAAAAAGCTACGAGTGAGTATTAAAGACTGGGAAAGCTAAAATGGCTGAGAGCCACTGCCTGCTGTTTATGATCTTTGGGCCCTCAGGAAGCACTGCCTTCTTTTGGTCCCAGACTAATTTAAGATGAAAACTTTTAAAATGAATTAAAATACTGAATTTAGTTCTTATTTGGAGAATTATCATGAGACTTATCAGGTCAGAGTTTAAAGGTTAATGTGCATGTCTAAGAGCATGGCAGGTCCATGAAAGCATCATATCATGATCCTTATCTTGATATATAAGAAAATTGGAGCAACATATACTACCACCCAGATAGCATCTATTTTTGAGATTTCTGTTTATTTCTCTAAGGTATTAACATTAAATTTAACACAGAGTCCCGACTTTTTTTAGAAACAGGGTTGCAGGACAACGCTAAGGTTCCCTGCTTTCTACCTCTTCATCATGTTTATAGAATTTTCTTTGTCTTCACCTTCAATTCAGTTTATTGTTTAATTATTCATGAATAGTGCATAATTTATTGTACACTTGGTTATGCATGACTCGTTGCTCGAGGGTGTACTTGTTTTGTTTTTTTCTTTCCCTTGGTAAATGTTAGAGACATACAGTAATGCTGTTTTGGGGCTTTGGTTGTAAAATGTTCAGTGCAGTTGTTAGAAGTCAGGAACATGCCCCGGCTAACCAGAGGAGAAATTATTATACCTCTGGATGTCCTCATCCCTTAGCCTTCTATACTCTGAATACTAACAATGAAAAAACAGAATAGAATTAATTCCTGTTAGCTAATTGCAAACACATACCTTAACAAGACATCATCGCTGTAGGGATGCTCACAAGATTTGTTTCCACAAGCAATGTTTTATTTCTATTGCTTTTATTTAAATCTCAGCCAACAGCACCTCACAGGGTCATAACTCTTCACATGGTGGGCCAGATAAATTAATTGTGAAAGGGTGAGTTCACTGCCTCATGGGAAATCAGAAATTGATCTAACAGCAGTAGACTTTTCTGACTTCTGACCTCAAGTGTTTTAGATGTGGAATGCATTGCTGTGTGAGTTGTGAAATAACTTTAAATTTAGCATTGTTCTGTTCATAAATCAAGAGGGAAATAAGTGAAAGGAGTTGCCTTCAGTCATGAAAACTTGCATCGAGGGTCATCATGTCATGGTTTAGTGGATTACTGCAGCGATCACTGCTAGGACCAATAGGAATCATTTAGCCTTGGTTTAGATATAACAGAAGACAGTAAATTGTTTCAAATGATTGTTTTGATTTATATGATGAATGGAGTGCATCTCAAACATGCTTTCCATCACACCAAATATCCACTGTATGTGTAATTCCTGTATAAACTATACATGTTGTGTCAACAAACAGTTTGTATTTATACTATCTGATATGAATTTCTTGCACCTATGGTGTTGGAGTCAATCACACATGACTCTTCAGTTTACTAAAGAATTAATTTAAAATTTGTTCAAGATCTTAAACAACATTGTAGTGTGGCACTAAATAAATGAAGCAGCACTCATGAAATAAAAAAATTAAATGAAAAATACTTTATTTATTTCAGAGGGAAATTACATTTCCTAAATTATAATTATTATTTTATAAATAAATCCTTTCTATTTTATGACTATCGTGTGGAAACATGTGGAAATAACCTCCCTACACAACAACTAGAGACCAGATCCAGGAGACTACACAGATTCTTGTCAAACGTCTTGAATAATTGAACTTAAACTGAAATACGTTTGCTGAATATTTTGCAAGATTCGTATGACATCATTCATGTTTGACTTCATCTTTGGTGTTATCTATCCATCTTATGTATCTGTGCATTCGTTTTGATTGAAGGGGGGATGAAGCATGCATCAGACTTGGAATGCAGAGAAAAGTTAATACATCACAATTCGACCACACAGAGCACATTCACCCCTTGAAGCCAAATTTAACTCTACACATAACTTGATCTTCACATGTATGGACTGTGGAATCTTTACTAAACAAAGAGAACCCCCAGCAGCTCTCCAGCAGTACTAGCAGAGTATAAAGTGCATTAAGGATGACTAAATGGAGACAAGCTGCCACCGCATCAGTCTTTTCTGGCTTGTAAATATCAGAAGTCTGCAGAAGATTATTTAATGGCTTATTTCTTAATGCATAAAAGTCCCATCTTTACCTCTGGCTTTTAGACAATCGATACCTAATATTGTTTATGTCTCATAAATACAAATAAAAATTCTCTGAAATGAAGTTTTGAAATAAGTTTCAAGTATAAAAACTACAGCGGACCACAGTGTCTAACCTCATCACTTCCACACTTTGTCTCACTTATTAAGATTACCCTCGCTCCCCTAAAAGACCGCCTTTTCTTTCCGTCAGGAAGCAGCGTCAAGGAGCCAAACAGATGCACCCCCATGCTAAATTTCTTTGCCTGCTTTTCTCTCACCAGAAGTTCACTGTTACAGCATTAGCTGTGTTTTGTGATGTCTACTGTTTTGTGCCAGAGTGAGTCATCTTTTCTTGTGGTTTTTGAGAGTGTCAACAGGTCCAAGTGCGGCTAGAGGGTCCTAAGGCGTGTGTCACCTACTGATTGGCTCCTGCTGAACACCAGCCATCTCCAGATTGGTCCCTGCCATCACATGCAGCCTTGAAAAGACCGGGGGTTCCTGTACTTTGGTGGCAGCAAAAAAACAGGTTTATTTTCTGGTGTGATTCAAGCTGTTGGCTCCAACCTGTTACTCTGTGTGAGTATGTCTTTGTAAATAGATTTTCCACTTGCCCTTCCAAGCCTTAGCTGTAGGGGTGAACCACCATTTTTATGGTTTATGTGGTAGGAAGTTAGGCTTCGTAAATGTGCCTTGTTTGGTTTTCTTTCGTGAAGGGTTTAGCTGACTTTTACTTTGTTGGGCTAGTTGGTTTTGTTTGTTGTTTTGGCTTTGGCTCACCCTGGCAACCTTGCTTTACAGGCTCATTTATTGAACGGCTTATTGTAAATAAATTTATGTTTATCTGAAAATTGTTTGATCCTAGTTTGAGGGCCGGGATGGGAAATCCTTTTGTGTTGCACTCGCAGCCCCTAGACAAGGTGTAACATCACCATATTCCACAACTTCACTCATCTTTCACCTTTTCCTTTGAATCACTCTTCAACAAATCACTCAACTCCATCATGGCGTGGTCTGTTAGTGAAATATTCATCATAGTTGCAGCTGAGAAAAATTCACTCTCCATTGTCTTTCACAAATGTCTAGTTGTACTGAATGTTAAACTGATGTGCCAAAATAAAAAAAATGTGGAGAAAAATAGAAAACTAGGAAACAATTTATCATGAAAATAGTAAGCATGAGGGAAGTATCCATCTTTCTCTCCATCTCTATTTGTTAAAGCTTATGCCAGCGGCGTAGCTAAAGCCATGATCGATCTGCTTGGGGCTGTCTGGTCATACTGCAGCAGGCAGCTCTGCGACGTCAGTCATTTCTCAAGTCAGAGCTCAGGGTCTTGCACTGAGCTGGCAGGCCAACCCTCTGTCCAGCATTGGTTGCACCATTTGAAATATTAAACAGAAGCTAGGAAAAAGCGGAGTCAGGGTTTCACTCTAATGTACATCAAATACTGTACACTGGATGCTATGGAGATCTGTGAAGCTGAGTAGTGAACTGTGTTATTTAGATCATCAAAACATGTTTGGCTAAAATACAATCTGCAGTAACATGTAAGAAACCAAAACATGCTTGGAGAAGTCAACATTTAACACCACCACTTTTTCTACCATTTACTGCATTATGAACTCAGCTCACAAAGGGTGAGAGGAATAACAATCAGATGGATATGACTGAAAACACAATTTTGGTAAATGAAAACCTATTAAAAATGTACACAACCGAGGCAAAACAAAAGAAAATCTACCCTATGTCTGTACAAAAGAAATGTTTATGTGTATCTGAGGCAAGATAATGTGGTCAAAAGCCTGGGTCAGTCCAGGAACAAAGCACTTTACTGTCTGAACAGAGCTACAAGTATGAGAATGCAGACAAAAACACAAGAAAAGTACAAACTGAGCATCTCAGCATAAGGCTGACAAAAATCACTGAACAAAAGTGCAACAATATGATGTCTAATAAATGACAACAGAGTAGTAAAAAACACACAGTGGAAGGCTGCTCACGTGAAATCTTATCCACCTTGACTCGAAAATCAGCTAGGGATTATTGCTTGAATTTGATTGGAGCAAGTTACTAGGACACATCAAATCAGTCATGGTGGACTGGAGAGGAAGCAGCAGAGGTGGGATGTAGGACAAGTGTAGGTACCAATCCTTAAAAAGAGTTTGCACACACCAATTTGCACACAAGATCTTTCCCTTCTTCTGCTAGAGGATAGAAAGGTAATGTGGAGAAAGACATGCAGGCCATTCAAAAACCAGAAGGCTGACAGCATTTGTGCCTCTGTGGTATACACCCTAATACTTGGTTGTCGCTTCCACTCTGTATTATAATTCTGACACTTCAGGTACTTCAGTGCACTGATAAGGCAAAGCCCATAATCCATGAAGGAACTTGATGGAAAAACAGTATTGTTTACCATTCAGGGATTAGCCTTTGGCAAATTAAATCTCCCACTTTCATTTTATATCTATTATTTATGTGAAATCATATGTGGTTTTTAACAGAACATTAACCAAGATGCAGAACATCTGTCTTTGTGATTACTGCTTTAATTATGATGGCAACCAGACTCTGCATCCATAGACCCCATGGTGCATCACATTACATAGGAACAGCCAGTCTTGTTGATGGGGCAACTACAATGTTTATTTACATTTAGTTTCAAAATGGTGTCATACAAGCACACATCAGCATTTAATTAATGCAAAGAATACAAAGGGAAAATTTTATTGCAGTGAAGCAATGGTTGGAGAAGCACAGTGCTGCATTACAGAACCTCAGGGGACTAAAGCTTCAACAACTGTTAGAAGACAAAGCTGTTTTTTTCCTGTCTGTCTTTTGTTCCAAGTGCACAAAGGACAGAAGAAACTTGACTGATGCAACCTGCTAATAAAACTCACTGCACTTTATAACAAGGAAACTTGTCTAACCTTTGCTTTATGGAGTGTATTTTGTCTGCGTTCTGCCTAAAATTACATACCCAAAATAAATCAAGTATATTGTCACAACGACAAAGGCTGAATGTATAATATTGGTCTCAAAAGAAAGCCAAGACCTGTGAAACTACAGATGTATCAGAATCAAGATAAGTGTTACTATGTCAAAGTAAAATCATCTGGAACACAGTAAAACATTTAAATGGTTATCTCCTCCTGAAAGAAAAACACATTACTTTTATTAAAGACCAGATGATTGTAAATTAATCTAGGAATTGGAAAGTTTGAGTAGTTGTGCAAAATAAAAGCTAAAAAAAAAGTGAACCTGAGCAGTTTTAAAAATGTTATGATAGAGGTGTCATGGTAAATATCTCTGGAGCTTGGATCAGCCAATGTTGATGGAACATTTCTATCAATGGTCAGAGTCAGGAGAATCCAGAGGTAACCCCAAATTCACCTTAGAAACACTATGAGGATCCAGAAAGAAGTGAACTCCAAGGTAGTATATCATCTCCATGTACACCAGGACCTTCATGATTCATTGCATAGACAAAGTCATCGGATAACATGTTACCAGCATTTTTTTTCAAGGTGGAATAAAACCTTTGACCACAAGACAACAAACGTAAGAAATTAATTATGATTTTGTGATTGTTTGTTGTGTGAAAGAAAAGTGAACATTTTACAGTCCATTTTATCTCTTTGCTTGAAAAGTAAAATGAATAATGTGATTTTTTTCTGTGGGTGGCAGCAATTTTTAACTTACTTCCTTTTTCAAGTTAAGGATATTTGCTTCATTTCTTATAACATTTTATAAAGAATATAAAAGGTAAGAGCTGAATCTGGAAACCCTAACCTTTTTTTGGTTTTAATTATTCACTTGTTAACATGTGAGCAGTATGTCAAATGTGTAGATGGTTCACAGGGCTCTTATTCTGATTCTTATAATAAATAATTCTTATTGCTCTTATTCTAAGTTTAGTTGTAAAATATTGATAAAAAACAAACTTAGCAGCATCAGAGAAATGTACAAAAGGAAGACTATACAGTACATCCATATGGTGTATATTCAAAGCTATGGGAAAGAAGCATTCTGGTAATAATTTACATACTTCAGTAATGTAGCTACATGTATTGCAGATATAAATAATGCTTAACTTTAGAGTAAATAAAGCTAACAAACGAC
Organism: Melanotaenia boesemani; assembly: GCF_017639745.1. NCBI lineage: Eukaryota > Metazoa > Chordata > Actinopteri > Atheriniformes > Melanotaeniidae > Melanotaenia > Melanotaenia boesemani. Next base: position 20,927,602 of record NC_055692.1, read on the forward strand.
AGGTTAGCCCATGGCAACAGACTGAAGGGTATTTGGAGAGATTCCCGGACATATCAGCTGTGAGCTGTAGTCCCAGCTGTTCTTTGCAACGAGTGAGCCCATGCTGGTCTGTTTCTGCAATATTTTGCTGAACTTATCAGGCACTTTTATTTGATCCAATACCCAGTCCACCGTGTGAACAAGCATTTCAGCTCTGTTAGGACAAGGCAAATGGATATTTCTGTTTCTTTTTGGTTCTCTTTGGTCTTGTGTCATTGCAACTTTTGTTTGCTTTGTAATGTCCAGCAGCAGAGACAGTAAATTAGCTGTTGGGACAATTTGCCCAGACATGAGAAGCAGTGAAGGTAATAAAACCTAAAGAAACTTACCCTGGAATATTCTTTATTCCTTTGATTTGATTCATAGATGTGAATGAAGCTGAGCATGAAACTTAAACAAAATAACATCTCCATGGATCATGCAGGGGAAATTAAATCCAGAAAATGTTGTTCTATGTGTGTCTATTTGATTTTTGTGGTACTTGCATACAATCTGTTCAATATAGCCATAACCTTTTATTAAACAATCACTTGGCGAATTTTGTGAATTATCCATTCCATGACAGAAGAATACCTGCAGACTACTGTAATTAATACTTACACTGTTCAGAACTACAAATTTTAATATGACTAAAACTACACTCATTTTCTGATGATCAGAAGTATGTATTTTGCATGTTGACACTTACTGTAATCCATGAGCTGTGTGAAAAATCATCAAATCCTCAGTTTAATGAAGTAAATGGATCCATTAAAAACACAATAGCATGACAATGTCATCTTAGTCAAATATCAATTACCAAACATCTATGTAGGGACAAAAATGTATCCTAACCCATAAGAGCCCGACATAACATATTTGATACTTACTTGTTCTAAGACATTTTTCATCACTTTGTGTTAAAAAACCTTGTTCAAAATCCTGTTGAACACAATCTGATACTTGTCTTCTGCCCCCTAATAGATACCCAGAAGCAGAAAACAGCACTAAAATAATTTTTAACTATCACATGGTAATAAATAGTAGACATTCCCCCCAAAAATATTTTTTTTTTGTTATATTTTGTTAAAGGGCAAAATAAATTAAAATAATTGACTTTTCTTAGTATTTTTTCATGGGTCAGGCCTTAAAGGGTTAAGGACAAGATACTCTGTGCATTATTACTCAAATGTGTATATGTAAGATATTACTATCTGATATGATTATTAAAACAAAATAAAAAGCTAGCTCCACAACCTACACAGCCTTGTAGGTGTGTATATACTGTTGGAGGTAATTGCACATAAATAAATTAATAAATAAGTATACAAAAAGAAAGACATTAAAACAAAGGAGACTAACTTCAAATGCTATTTACCAGCAGAAATGGCAAAAGCTTGCTTAAAAAATAATTAAATAAATAAAAGCAACAATTTTACTCTTGAAGCCTAAAACAAAAGTTGATCAAAGTGGCTTTCATGCCTAACTTATTGACTTTCAGCGCTTAATTCTGCTGTGGACTGATTAGATTTGATTTAGTCATGTTTTAAAAGACAATAGTATCCTGCTTGTGAGCACTAACTATTTTTGTAAGTTGGCGTGAAACATTTAAGGATGATATAGACATAAATGTGAAAGGAATGTAATATTTCTGGCTATGTTTTTATTTTGTGAATAAAAACTGCCCTTCTTTTGGTACCTTATAAAAATGTATTTAAATCCAATGACAGTAAGTCCTCCATGTAGTGCTGCCATGTTTAAACAGCAGCCCAGAATGAACCAACTAAACACTGGCTCCATAAAGGGTTTTTATTAATTTCTCTTACATTTTTGGAACAGGAAGGTGAGGCTGGGGGCATTCAGCTGATTTCCCTTTCCAGTTTCACTGCAAGATGCCCCAGTTCCTACATACTGCTTTGTTGAGCCTATTAAAAAGTAATGTGGCTTGCACTCAGCTGAGTGCAAGAGGTTTTATAACATAAATTGTGCTTGCAATCTAATAACACACAGTCATAATCAATAAGTTCTTCATGAACATAAATACTTGCATCGCTAGTGCTTGATAGGAAGTACCTAACTACAAGATGCTGAAGATACAAAATGACTGTACAGACATACATGTGCACATCTTTCAAGTTCACATGACTCCAAATATGAGTATAATATAGTATTACCTAATTTATGGAATTTTACTCCGAACGAGACTCTCATCCTGATTCATTGATGCATAAATTTCTTTCAAATGTTAGCCTTCCCTAAGTTTCAGATGAGAGGCTGTTAAAAAGGTCTATCACACATCAGGAAGTTAGAGTCTATCAACAATACAGCCTCGGGACCAGTTAGTCTCACCTCAGAATTCTCTAAAATGTTTTTTGACCTGTTGACCCTCCCTCTGGTTAATATGCTATCATGTTCCTTTAAATCCAGGGCCCTTCCCAATACAATGTCTCAAGCAAATATCTCCTTAATTCTTAAAAAAGACTAGCTTGCTGATGACTGTGCCTCATATAGACCTATAACTCTATTAGATGTAGATTGGAAATTACTTGCTAAAATATTAGCTGGAAGGCTTGAAGGTACCCTTCCTGATATAATCTCAGTGGACCAGACGATTTCATATTAGGGCGTAACTAGCATTAATTTAAGGAGACTGCTTAATCTTATACAGTTGGGTTCACAGTCAAAGGCTAAATCTCTTGTGATCTCCCTTTATGCAGAGAAGACCTTTGACAGAATTGACTGGTCCTAGTTACAGGATGTTCTTATTAAGTTTAACTTAGGTGACAGCTTTATAAGATGGATTTCTCTTCTTTTTGCTGCCCCATGTGCATCAGTGAGACGTGGCTGCAGACAAGGCCGTCCTTTTTACCTTTGCTGTTTGCCTTAGCAATCAAGCCTTTAGCAGAAGCAGGTATAGGGATGGGCCCTATACATCATAAGATTTCTTTGTATTGTGATGATATTCTTTTGTATCTAAGTAAGCCTGAGACTTCAGTGGTCAGTGTGATGAAAATGATCAGTTCCTTTAGTCAGTTATCTGGCAATAAGATATTTTTTTTCCAAATCTGATCTGATGCCATTGTCTCTCATTTCTACCGGTCCTTTCCACAGGTCCAGTCTGAACTTGTGTATTTCGGAGTACACATTACTCCCTAAATTTTTGGTCTTTATGAAGCAAACCTCGTACCTCTGATATGCAGGATTAAGGAAAACTTGACTTGGTGGACAGCCCTGCCTTGATCTGTTTTAATATACTTCTGTTTAATTTATATCTGTTTTAATATACTTCCATGCTACGGAAGTATATCAATTTGAAAAGAGTGAAATGAAATGGGTGTGTGTATACCCCCATTTCAAATGATTCAGATCCTCTTAACACGTAAATTCCTCCTTGTCCTTAATAGCTCTTCCTTTCTGAGAGTAGGGTCTGGAAGTACCTGACATTAAATGTTACCAAATTGCAAGTCTGTGTAGTTACTTGTAATGATCCTAAAACTACCTGGCTCCCCTTGGAGGCAGCACAGGTGACCCCAATTCCTCTATGTAACATTTTATGCATTTCTAAGTGGATTAGCCCTAAAATTAAAAAGTATGCTATCCTCCAGAGCTCCCTTAAAGAAACAACTGGAAAACAAGAATCATGAAAATTAGAAAATAAGGACGGTTCACTTTCTTTCCTATCATTTTGAATCCAGATTTCCCCCTGGATTAGAGGACCAGATCTTCTCCTGGGTTGCTAGGGCTATTAAAACTGAAGGTCATTATTTTTGAATGCCATGTGTTACGGCCCTTGGCCTGTCAGCCAGTCAGCCTGGTGCCAGTATTGGAATCAGCTGTGTCTTGTTGCGGCCTGATGACTGCCATCAGGAGCCGCTCCTCTTCTCCACTCTCCTCCGCCAGGATTGGTCGCCTGTGGTGCCGGGACTTCCTGAAAGGGCGGAGCCTCGTGGACTCCACTTCCTTAAAAGCCCAGCTTCACCATTAATCAGGGCAGCTGTGTACTGTGGGCACACAGTTTGCCGGCTTGGGTTAAGATTCTTTTGGTGTTGTTTCCCTGTGTGGGTTTAGTATTGGCTGAGAATTGTAAGAGCTTTTGTTTGGCAGGATCTGTGGTTTAGAGTAAAGACTCTCTCCGTTTCAGTTTATATTTGGTATTTGTATGCGGACTTTTGGTTTATAGGAAGTTTTGTGTTTATTTGCCATTTCAAGAGTTATTCGCACCCTCAGTAGGAGGAGGTTTTGTCTAGTAGTTCGATCATTTTTGTTCATTGTAAAGTAAACCTGAAAAAGGACACTTTTTGTTATTTATAGCTGGACATGGTATATTTTTGATTATAGGAATCTGTTCTTTGTTTATTGAACCCGGTCTTTTATTTTTGTTTATAGAAAATTGTATGTATTTTATTGTTTTAATAAATACCTTTTATTTATACCATTCTGACTGAGTCCGGTCCGGTTTGTTATTGACCCTTTTTCCCCTGGACAGAAGGTGGTCTTAACACCATGCTAATGTTTTTTTTAACCATCTCAAAGAGAGATATGGTCTCCCTCACGGTCACTTTTTTTTAAGTTTTTGCAAGTAGCCTCTGCAGTTTTATAACCACATATTATTGTTGTTGTTATTATTAAAAAAACAATAAGATCACAATCATGCTAAGAAACCATGAAAAATACATATGATATATAATGAGGGATGGCAGAAAAAATAGACAAATAAATTCAAAATAATTATATTAATAACCATTCATGATAATGGATTTATTAACAGCTCAGAGTCGGAGACTGATTTAATATAAGTTTATAATATATGCCCTAAATCCTAGGCTCAGACGATTCTGTGATTACACCCCCCCAAATGTACTACATCAGCATTTGCTTGGAATTGGGCCTGTTCCTTCTCAGGAAATGAGTCATATTTGAGTTAATTCAGTGAGGCAATTACACCAGATTTTTCCTCAAGGAAAAGAAAAGGTGGGAGAAGAACTAGATGCTCAGCCTTGGCTGAGGGTCACCAGGATTATCCAGTGTTTTGTTGTTCTTGTCTGATTTTCATTCTGCACATTTTTTGAGTCTAAAGTTGTTGTACGGCAGGCCATTAAGAAAACTGTTCTGTCTACTTTGTCTTGTGGTTCATTTTGCTCTCTTTTACTTCCACTTTTTGATTCTACGTTACCATACAGTATATTCTCTATCAAGTCCTTTCTGACTTTTTTATGTTAAAACACATTATAAATGATTACCTCAGCCATCTGTGTCAAAATGTGGAGAATTACTGCTGTAGACTCCCAGCACTATTTTCTCATGCTCTACAGTATAAAAACACTTACTTAGACAGCCTGATACACTTTTGTTGCCCCACATGTTGCCCCTCATGTCTTAAAAAATGATTCATGATTACCCTGTTGGAGGTTTTTAATCAAAAACCACAAATGCCTAAAAGTCCAGACTTTCACCTCACTCTTCTTACATATTTACCCATAAAGCCAATCTAGTTGGCAAGCTTGAAAGAGACTTACCTTGTTCTTGGACCCCCACTAGAGCTGCATGGAGCCAGTAAGGATGCTTCAGTCCCTTTGTAGATGAAGTGGCAGGCTTGCTGATCCCCCCTGAGGTGTTTCCATAGTGTTAAAGCTTGGGTGGAGAAGAAACTGCAAGGTAAATGAAGTCATGATGTTCATGACCTCATGCTGGCAAAAATAAACACTAAAGGCTTGTTTATGCCCGAGTGCTGTATGCATAAACGGAGCAGTCTTTATTTCAATACCCACTTGAAATCCATTTGGAAGATGCATTTCATGGCTTCACAGTCAGTTTCCATTAATATAAAGTATTCCACCCTTGCACAAGAGAATATATATATATATATATATATATATATATATAGTCTTCTCAATTTGGAGAAAAATAACAAAACAGTACCAAAAACTATAGTTCTTTTAAAGTTTGCACTTTTAGACTGTATTATATCTTATATTTTACCTTTATTGTATATTATTGTTATTTAAATTAGAGTATTTGACAGCAGTTATCAATTATATTCTTCTGACATTTGCAGCAAATGCCAAAAAACTAGATCTTACCTTAAATGCACATGTGAGAAACTTTGCCTTGTTTTGTTAAGAAAGTTGTTATTTTTGTTGGTAATTTTGCAAAAGAACATAAAAGTCTGATTACTGACATTACTTTAACTTACTCAATGAGGCAATGGCAAAACTCATAAATTGTATCTCAGGAAACTGAAAGTGACAGGATTGAGTGAGAAAGTAAACTGAGCGTACAAAAGGCAAGGGCTTAAGCCTAGATAAGATCTTAATGATTTTATACTGCAGAGATAACTTTGTCTCCCATGACCCTCATATACATAAGTGCTAATCATCCAACTAATGATCTTTGTTCTGCAGAAAGAGTAACTTTTACTTTTTGTTATGTTATAAAAGTAAAGAATAACAAGTATGACTTAATACAGCAACAAATATGTTATTTACCTGTTGTGAGCATGATGAAGAACTCCATGAGTATAACTGAGATATAGATGTAGAGAATATTCATGGACATCCATTGTGTCATGTCCCCTCCAGAGGAGGCATTAAACAGAAATTACTCACCCTCCTCAAGTCTCAAGCAGCCACCGACAGAAATAGGTCTCACAGTTACAAAGCTTTATTGTTCATATAGTTAATATTACTGAAAAATAAGCTGAAAAAAGGAGTTATTGCTTCAGGGTGGGCCAAGGCCAAAACAACAAGCAAAACCAAACCACCTGCGAAGAAAGAGATAATCTCTGTCAAACACAAGCAAAAGAAAATACAACCAACTTACCTCCCTAAACTAAACAAAACAGGAGAAAACTGCAAAAAAGAAAAATGAAAGCCCACCCTTACAAGCTCCTAAATACCAGACAGACTCATGGCTGTGGCAGCTGTAGCTGGTTGGGAGGAGAGCGGGAGGAGCGACAGCTTGGTCCATAACCCAGGCATTTATAGGGAACACCCTCCGTCAACATCCAATCCCTAACAGCAGACATAACTACGTATACAACAGCTTCTATGGAACGAGTGCAGTGTCCATACCCAGACATAAAGTATGTTTGAGAAATCTACTCATTAAACACATTATCAGAGTTAAACATTCACTGATTACTATTATTGTTCAATAATTTAGCTAAAAATCCTGCTTTTCTGCCTATAAATTTAGGATTCTTCAACATGAAAAGCAAAAATTACAGATGCAACCAGCTAAAGGGTGTCTATTTTTTTATTTCAAGATCCTGTAAATCCTGTATTTATGTGCAAATTAGTTCACTGAAAATTTCTTTTGTCAGATTATTCAAAAGAATTAGCCCAACACTGTCTATTAAGACCTTAAAAACAACATTACATTCTCCTTTACATATAGAGTATGTTTCAAATGTTTCAGCTCTTTAGCTGCAAAATCTTCAATAAGATTATTTTCAGGCAGCATCATCAAAGTCACTACATAGTTACAAACTTAAATACTCCATACAATATTATCTGTACAAAGTGAGGTGTGATTAAAATACAATTTGATGAAGGAGTTGTTTTATTCTAATACTTTATTTAATTTTACCAAGTAATTGTGTCTGCATGCTGTCAAATATACTGGGGAATTAGAGAATTAGAGGGGGAATGTGAGGTAGGTGACAGAGCAGATGCCTGAGGCAGGAGGAGCAGGTGATTCATTGCTTTTTTGTTTTAACTCTTTGGGAGACATGCAAACTAAATAATTAATTGTTCTGCATATTAAGGTCAGCTGTTGCCATATTTAACAACTTGAACAAAAATACCTCTAACTAACAGACAAAGAAGAAAACTGCTAAAATCTTACTTTTATGCTTCATAACAGTCTCCAGAGGAGGTAAAAATTGATTCTTGTTCAGTTATTTTTAATCAGTTTAATCTCCTTAGTTCTTTGCCTCTCGCACTCTGTTTTTGTCTTTGTACGTCACAATAATGATAAATTATCTGTGCATTGCCTCCCTTTAGCAGGTGCAAACTTTGCTATCTTATCTGGTCATAGGCTATTTGAAACTTGTGGCTTAACTATGCATCCAAATAAATCATTTCTTATCAAGGTGAATTGTACAATGAGTCCTTGTCCTCTCCTCCCAGAACAGCTTCACCACCCCTGGCGAGAGCAAAAGAATCTAAACACATTAAAAAAACCCAGAACATGACTTCCTGCAAAGAGGATGTCAAACTAAAAGCAGTGCAGTACTTCACCTCCTGATTTGGTTTGTCTGCATGTGGACAAATGTGTCTTTATGAGGATGTCCACTTTCCATGTTTCACGGGTGTTTATGTGGCCACAAACAGTTTTGAGGACATAGCAGACTATGGGAGAGGCACTAATTTTTAAAACTTTGAGTCGCTATGAGTACATGGTCAGATTTAGAATTAATGTTCATGATTAGTCCTTTACGTTACAAAATACATGGATAGAAAGCCACAAACATATGCAAAGTTACGGCTGAAGCTTATCTCAGCTGCCATCAGGCAAAAGGTGGGCTACAAACTGGAAAAGTCACCTGCCCACCACAGATATATGAGACAAACAATTATGTGTATGCTTGTACTGTGTGGCAAAGAGTTGCCTGTCTATGACAGGGTCAACACACAAGGAGAGAACCAACCACTCACACTCACTAAGAGGGTACATTTAGACACTCCTTTACATTGGACGATAGGACAAATGTACATATTGCACGCTTTGGTGGAGAAGCTGCCTGTTAACATGTAACCTTTCATATTGATAATTTATTTTTCCTGAATAAATAACTGTTAGCTCATGCACTGAAAACAAAACAGAACTGCTTTAGTGCGCTACACATGCAATATTAGTTTCCTTTGCATTTTCTTTGTAATTATAGCCTCTTGGATTGTTAAGGAACCGGGTTAGACCAACGAAGAAAATCCGGCTAAGCTGTCCCATCCTTCTTTAATAAATCCAGTCATGAACATAAATTATATTCAAGTATTTACAGCTGGTCCCCTGGGCTCTGTGACACTGTTTTTTCTGCAATGAAAGGATTATCAGAGAAATACTAAACCATTGATCATACTGCATGTTAATATTTATCCCTCCACCAGTGGGTTCATTTATTACCATTGGTACACCAGGCTGTTTGAACAGCTCCCTTGACTATATCTGTCCACTGGAGGTAAACTGTAAACGAATGAAATGCATTACTTTCAAATGCAAAGTTCAAAGATGAGGGCATTATGCACTTGTTTCATTAAATAACACATGTTTGTGTTTTCTTCCTTTACTTTAATGCCAAGCCCTTTAACCTTGAAGAATTGTTAAATTACAGCGTGCATCTATCATTTGGTGTCACGTTGATGTCCTTGTCCTTCTGCTTCCACAGAGGACTCTCTTACGCTGACCTTCCTCTTAGCGTGTTGGGTAAAATGCTGTTAGAGCTTAAATTAAGTCCATCCTGAGCAGGCTACTGCAGCAACCCCCAGAGGAAGAGCCAGCTAGAGATGTAATTAATCAGCCTGCACCTTGCCCATGAAGCTCCTCCACACACAAGGCATTATCTACACAGACCTAAGATAGTGAGGATAAAACCAAAAGAAAGGCTGTGATGCTCTCTTTCTCCATTCACAAAGTACTTTTAACCCCAGGTCTAATAAAAAGACCGACTTAACTTTTCCTGAGAAAAATCTATGAAAAAATTATAGAGGCCAAAGCAAACAAACCATAACCACTATCAACAAACTACAGGATTAAAATCACTGGTATTTCACTTATTGTCACATGATTTATGACAGAATTAACAATGAAAAACAAGATTGAGAAAAGGATGGAGAAAAGTGTATGAGTAATGTAACAGATCTCGACAGAAAAGAGGTAGATGCAGAGACTAAAATTTCTGTAAAAGATCTGACATAATTCTTTTGACATTGCTGCACCGACAGAATCAACGACTGTCTCTTCTGCTTTCATTTTTTTCAAGTCATTGTAATTGAATTCCCCTGCAGTCTCGAAGGACCCAGGGACATTTCAACTTTCTTTAATATGACAGATGTCCAATAATTTCACATTTAATCTCTGCCCTGCAGGTGCAAAGTATGCGAGGCAGCAAATTGATGCCACTGTAGTCAGTGAGATGGTGGATTGCTGGTGATTCTGAAATTGGATACTTACTCATCCAAATTCAGTGTCTTCATTAGAATGCCAGAATGAAGATGGGCAATGGCTCCATTTTCCTTTTTTTTTTTAACCCATGTCTTTTTTTCTGAAAGTTAAATAGGGCACAAAAAACTTTGAAGTCATGTCAGTGAAATTTGAAGGAAGAGAACTTTTTTTGTACAAAGTGCTCTTCAGTTGTCAATTATGCAGCTTGTATAACATAAAAAAAAAAAAAAACGAAAAAAAAAAAATCCAGTTTTTAGGTGTTATGGGCTCGACACACAAGACGCGACAAACGGCAGCGATGGCAGCAGTGCCGTGCATCGCGCTCTAAGATCAAGACGCTTTTCTCTAAGAAATTTGATTGGTTATGATATTGGTGGGGATTTTGACATTTTCAAACCAGTCCCTGACGTGACAAAGTACGACAGATGGAAAGTCAGAAGATTTTGCATGAATTAACAGAAATCTTGCTGTTTACTGTATAAAAGAAAGACAACCCTGGTTCATCCAAGTTTACAAAATAGGAAACAGTATCGTGAATATCATCATTTGATGGACCTCAAGGCTGATCCAGATAAATCCAAAACCTACGTTTGGACTAATTCACTCTGGCTGTCTTTTATTGAGCTAAAATGATCTATTCCTCCATGTTCAAAGTATTTACTGACTGCACTGTCTAGCCTGCTCTCATTAGTCAGTCCACGAAGCCCCTTGCTGGCTGGCTGTAGTGCCAGGTGACAGAGACAAAAATTGAACATTTTTCTATTTGCTTGTGTCGCGTCACAAGCCCTGTGTGCACGTCTACATGAGCGAGCGCAACATTTCACATGCACGAATGTCGCCTGTCGCTTGGCTGGAGGAGGGCATCGATTTTCGCCTCAATACGCAGGTTCCATAGGAAATGAATAGAGAAGGAGCGACGTCGCCTCCCGTGTGTAGTAGTAGTATAGTAGCCTGGCGGGAAATGTAATAGAGCTAATCAGAAATTATTGGCCTGTCTGAATCTGACTTTCCTGGGCAATAAAATTCACATTCTGTTGTTTGTTTGTTTTTTTTTACTATAGATGCTTAGCAGTCTTGGGTCCCTCTTATCTTATTTTGTGTTTAAGGATGTGCCAAATATTATCCAGAAAGTAAAAGGTCTGGACTGCTGGCAGGCCAGTCTAGGACCAGGACTCTTCTACGCTAAAGTCAGATGCAGTATGTGGACCAGCATTGTCTTGCTGAAATAAGCAAGGCCTTCCCTAGATGACACCTATAATAAACCTATAATATACTTTTTCTGATTGAACCCTTCTGGAAGTGGATGTTTCCAATCTTATTGGTACTAAGGTACCCCAAAGCCATCAGAGTCAGACTTTTGAACTGAACATGGAGAACCAGCCTGATAGTTTTTCCTCTGCTATAATGCACCACACGACTTCCAAAAATAAATTTATACTTCATTTATTTAACCCTAGAACTGTTTTCTACTTTTCCTTAATCCATTTTAAATTAGCTTTGGCATGGAGAAGATAAAGGCATTTCTGTTCACATGTGTTTCCTTCTATGCATGATACAGCCTTAAACTACATTTGAGGATGGTGAACTGTCTACACAGACAGTGTTCCTGAGCCTATAAAATGATTTCCATGTCACAATTATGCTTGTGTTTAATCTGCTGCCTTGGAACTGAAACATTAACAGTGTCCATTTGTGATTGTTGATCATCCTCCTGTATTTTTAAGATTTTCTGAATCTTTTGAAGCTATTATGTACCGTAAGTGATTGTCATGTGCAGCGGGCGGAGGTGAGGACCCAAATGCAGGCAGTCAGGCAGGAGGCAGAATTGGTGCAGGTGACAGGTTTATTTCCCAGAACTTGAGACAAGGAACCACACACGACAGGGATAACTCCAGTGAACAAAAACTACACATGACCAAATAAGGATCTGACAATGAATGACTGAAAACCAGGAGTACTTATACACAGAGTGAGTAACAAGACACAGGTGAAGTGGATGACTAATCAGGCCATGTGATCTAATGAGGCAGAACAGAAATCACAGGAAAACAAGAGGGAAAAAACCAAAACATGACAAAACTGAAAGCTAAAGCATGAACATAACTATAAACCAAGAACATCGAACTAAACATGACAAAAACCAAAATCCTAAACATAATCAAAACACCCACCAAAACCCAGAAACCGTGACAGTGATGGGATTTTCTAATTCTTTACTATTTTACATTGAAGAACATTATTATGAAATTGCTCCACAATTTCTTTACTAAATGTTTTGTAGTTTTCTGAGCGTCTATTCATCTTTATTTCTGAGAGACTCTAAGGTGCTGTTAATTATACCCAACCATGTTACTGCAAGATGTTCAAACAGCTGTTTCTTTGTAGAAATACTTACTTTTTGTTCCTCCTGCCTTTTACAAGATGAACTAATATTTTAAAGAAATAATAAAATGTCTCACTTTCAATATTTGGGTTGTTTTTATGTGTTTTATTTTAAATTAAATATGAATCCATGAGTTTTGCTAAACGCTATCTTCTGTTTTCATTTATATTTACTGTGTTCAAATATTTTTGGAGATGGGGTTGTACTTGAGTCCTACCACTGTGCAGAAGAAATAAACGGCATCGCAAACTGGACTTTATAGACTATGCCTGATGGAGGTCCGTATTTAAGCTATGTATTGTGATCTTGCCATTTTTCTTTTTGAACAACAATCTGCTTTCTTCATTCTTTTTCCCTGTAAAATCTAAATATATTGCAGTGGTTAGACTGTGCACCTGATCTACTATGAAAGAAGGTGATGAGGTAATGTTGAATGTAAATAATAGTGTATACTCTCATAAGGGAAGTCATAGGCTCGTGACACTAATTAATTATCATGTTTCCAAATCCAAACATGTACCTGCACTTGTCTGGTGTTAGGGCCTTAGAATAGAGATTCTGAAAGATTTATTGGCTCAAAGATTTTTATTTTTTTTCTTTCTTTTTTCTCCAAAAATTGGCTCAAATGAATCTTTCTTTTTATTATTTTCCAGTTTTTACAATATGTTTGTTCTTTCATGAGAGATTGAAGCTCCATGTTAACTTGACACTTGCCTCAGAATGTTAGAAAGCACTAATCAAGGGCTGATTTTTAACCAATTTGTTAACTAATCTTTATGATCATCACCCTGTGCAACATGATAACTCTATACAAGGCACATTGTTAAAGTGGTGCTGTACAAATGGGAGAACATAGACACCCAATACAGCATCATGATTTATTGGGTACAAGTAGAATAGACTGTAAACCAAGGAAGAGGGAACTTTTTAATGGATTCTCTGTGAAAGACAAACAACTGGGAGTGTTCCTGTTGATCTTATTGAATGGATTCGGGGCCTCTGGCACTCACCAGGTGAGCTGTCAGAACTTTAACAAGCCTTGTGGTTTACAACACTTTACTTGGATCCTCTGCTTTAATTTTCCGTAGTTTCCAACCTCTGTTTTTGGGCAATAAAATAACTAATATCCCATCTTCAGATTTATTCTGTTACCAAGTTGGCTGCCTGTATGGCCACATAAAGCCTGTCAATCTCAATGTGCTGGCACAGACAGAGGCAATAGCAGTCACTATAAAGCAGCATCAGCACAGCCACAGAAAATCAATGACACTTTACTTGTGGTAGATGTGAAATATGAGATTAATAAAAGATGTCCTATTTCTGAGAAGATTACATTTTCTTATATATGCTTGGTAACAGAGTGATTGCAATCTCATTTATTCTAAAGAAAAAAAAGAGGCCCAATAGTTGCCTCATTGACCTGCACAACTGCAGAACATTATTTTATTTATTTTTTTAATTAAAATATGGCCTGTTTTCAATAAATTCTAACTAAGGCATCCTTAAAATCCCATTCTGCAGATTTTCCATGCTGTTGTGTCATTCTAAATGCTTACTGGGAACTCCTTGGATTAAAGTCACTCAGAGAGATGAGAAAACAATCCAACCCTGTATGACTACAAGATGTTTTATCACTAAACTCCAGGGTAGAAGATCAAGGACAGAACGTCAAAAATACCAGTTTTTTTCCCTGTTAAAAAATGATCAGGCACAAAAGGATTTCTTGTGTGCGATGCAGAATAAATCTTTTCTGTCGCTAGGCAGGTCTATAACATAAATCATTTGTATGCAGAGGGATATGTTTTGTTTTTTGGGTTTTCTTTTTTTTTTAGAAAAAGTTAGACAATTAAAAGGTAAACAAGCTAAATTTATTTTTAATAGTCACTTTCAGACGAATGTCTGAAAGTTGTTGAGGATTACAATCACCATAAATGCAGTTAAAAAAAATATCAAAATGTTCCTAACTCACTTCCAGCAGCATGTTCAGAAAAAAGGCATTCTTGATTCTTTTCTGATGGAAAGAAGCCAGTACACTTGATCTGAGCACATGTTCAACACAATACTGTCCTGTTGCCAGCGTTTACCTCCCAGTGAGTCTGATGTTTTCTCTCTTTTCTACTGTTCATGCTTCATCCAAATGGGTGTAAGTACAAAAACATTCATGTAGCTGTCAGTTTGGAGTTGTGTAATGAGAATATGGTGGTTGAATAAAATGTAAAAGGACAGCTTTTCTTAGGCAACCCACAGATTTAAATGACATTTGTAAATTTTTAATCAAACATGAACTGTGTGTGGCATTTACTCTGGAACAAAGAAACAAAGCAGATTTATTTTTAAACATGTTGAAACTGGTTTATACGCAGAAAAACGTGACTACCCTTACCTTCTCTTTTGGTATTTTATGTGTTTCGTCTCCATTGGGATTTTCATTCAGTACTAATACATACATGCTTTATATAGGAGACAGTTCGGGTCAAGTCATCTTACCAAGAGAAGCACAACAATATTCTTTGAGGAAACAGTTGGCAATAAATCAGATTTCATGTTAGTTCTTTAAATAATGAATGTCTTAAAATGCTAATCTTATTCTTGTTTCTTAGCCTTCAATCCATCTGTGCAGTACTATTTTTGGATGTCTTGGACAATAGACACCAGCAGGATGTTCAACTGAATGTCTTTGTTGTCTCAGCTTGAGTACAAAAACCTTGCCCCGTTTATTGGACTCACTCAGTCTGTCAATTCTTTCTTAATCATCAAGAGAAACATTTGCATTTATAATGTATTTTCAGTCATGAGTCATTTATTTCTAATTTAAATTTATCACAATAGCAATATTTCATATTTGATTTTTTTCTTTTTTTGTTTTTGGCATGGTTAGCTTCTATGTCTATTATCACATAATGTTCTTATATTTCCCGTCTTGAGCTAGTGAAAAGAACACTTTGTTAATCTTTTTCATAATGCCAATGTAAATAAAAAAAAAAAAAAAAAAGAGGTTACACATTATGATCCTCTATCTGATGTTGGTGTAGCAGGTTACATCAAACATTCTGCTAGGTTGCTGCAAGTTCAGAAAGAAATTAAATATTTCCCTGACTGGGCTCTGGCTCATCGCTGCCCGCTTCTCTCTTCCTGCAGAAGTTAATCTAAGCAATAACACCATTCCCTGTAACATCAATACTAAAATTATCCCCCTCTTTGTTGGACAAGTCACACTGTTAATTTCTTCTTCAATTTAAGTCAATGTTCATTTTCACACAGTTCCTATGCTGTTTTGTTTATTACACTATTCGTATGTTTTCTTGCTCTCTGCCCTTGTGAAACAGTCATTACTCAGGATTGTCACCCACACCCTGACCAATAACCCACATGTTATCATTAAGCTATGACTGCGTGGGCTCACAGTCGACAGGAAGTGTGAAGTATTCACTTTTACTGTCATGGTTTTGTAAGTAATATTTGATAATATCTAGTCTAATTTTGAAATTATACTAAATCAGGACTGTTGATGACAGAGGATCAAATAAGTAAATAGAAAAAAATGGTTATTATAAATATATCCCAAGATGTCATTCTATGAAGAGGCTAAACTGTAGTTTGCATATTACAAACATGAACAAATAAAATTAATAAATATACAGGATATATATATATATATATATATATATATATATATATATATATATATATATATTAGAGGTGGGACTTTAACATGTTAGTTAGGATTAATTAATTACAAAAAAACTAATGTGTTAAAAATTAGTTTGCTTTCCAAACAACACAGAACATTTGTTAGCGCATGCTTTCTGGTATGATTACAGCAACGCACATATTGGGGCTTGGGCGCTATATTTAGCGAGTTTTCAGACTCTTCTAGCGATTCTATTTTTAAGCAAGCAACTAGCGACAAATCTAGAAATATTTTCTGGTGATATTGAAAAATTTGGAAGATTAACATGAAAGATATTTTCTCTTCTGAATGAGCAGCGGTGCTTACTCAGGCCGCTGCCCGCCCAAAAGCACTCAACAGCCTCGGTCCTTCGTGGGATCAATCCCAGCTCCAGCTCCAGTGCAGGTTTCAGTTTCATATATATACAGCTTAAACAACAATACTATTTCTTTGTATATGTTGTCAGCATCAGCATGCCATGTCCTCCCATACATGGACATATAGTAGTAAGCATTGTGGCAAATGCCATTTTACTCTGTCAGTACCATAGATTGTTTATAAAAGATAGGCGGCGCCTCCGTGATGTCATCCATAGGTTTCTGAAGACCTGAATTGAAGCTCATTGGGCGGTTCCCACCGTCGCCATCTTGGGCAAAGAGGTGGAGCTGAGAGGGGGGCTGTGAAGTGATTGACACCCACCAAACTCCGAGCTACCTGTAGCTAAGAGCTAAACGAGCTAATCCGAGCTAACAGTAGCTAACCAGCTAACGGAGGTGGGTGGGCTAAAGCTAAGGCGCGCTGTTTGCGGTTGTGCTGCACTCTCCCTTCTTTCCACGGATTTGGATACCTGTCAATCAAAAGGACACGCCCCTAATCATGCCAAAATTCAAGATTAAATAACATCCAAACGGAGGAATTAGAAAAAAATTAAGCCCCGTCACAGTTGTCATGAAGGTAAACTTGACCTATTAATCCTAAAAGGGATTTTTGTACCAGGCTTTAAACATGGTTATTTCTGCTGTGAAGTTGGCCTTTTCAGCATGGGAGTCTATGGGGATTTGATCTGTTTTGGAGCCAGCCCCTGTTGGATGATGGGTGAACTGCAATTTTTTGCACTTCTGCATAGGTTTCACTTTTTACAGGCGGAGGTTGCCGCTTGGTCTGTATTCACTGAGGATACCATTGTCAGGTCAGGAGTAAAGCTTATTTCAACGTCATTCTATGCATGTCACCACAGTACAAATTCCTGCTTTGATTCAAATGGATGTCTTCTTTATTACTACCTTATTTTCATGGTTTTTACAACTTGTTGATGGGTACAACATGACTGATAGAAGATAGTCTGATGGCTCTCAGGAGGTATTATTATTCACTCTTAGGATTCAAGTGTAATGCATTTACATTACATGAACATTCTTGTTGGCATTAGATGTGTGCCTTAACAGCCACAAAGATACTGACACCATTGTGCTTTGAACCACCCTGCTAGAGTGAGTGTCTACAAATAGAGCAATAAGAGCTGACAATGTATACAAGAGAACCTGGCTTTACAAAGCTGAGCCATCAGAGCACCCATGGGCACATGTCTTCCTCCTAACATGGAGCCAACTGAAAATCACAGGAGGGTCACAGCTTATGAAAGTCTGAGATAAATTTAAATTGGCTTAGCTAAGGGAACAGGGGCTGTGGTGCTATTGTATGTTAATTACATGGCCTCCATAGTGACTCTGCAGTAGCTAGAACAAAGCAGACTTTCACCTACTTTGTTGTTTTTGAGAAATCAGAAGGAATGTCGGTTTATGCAATGGGTAATGCAAAGCAATATCCAAAATGAAAAATGAAAGCTAATGATGAACGCATGACCTTTTATATCTTCTTGTTTTTTTTTTCACCTCTTCATAAATAAAATGACTCATTTAACTTAATTAGCTCATTTAGATCGATTTTAAAAAGGGGAAAGCATTTCTTTCAAAGTGTGATGCATTCTGAAAAGCAACACAAAATAAAAAAGAAAATATGATGACTTTTCTCAAATCAGTGAATGCCCAATAGAGCATAACTGTGCTGAAAATGAATCTGATGAACTGTAAGTTTTCGCCTATTTAACAGCTTGATTCTAGCCACCCCTCCCCCTCCCCACCTCCAAACACACACACACACACACACACACACACACAAACTAAATGCCATGGTGTAACTCCATGTCAAAATCAATATGACATATACAGACAGACAAATAAAAAACAAATGGGAAAAATACTACTTATAAAGAAAAACAATATTTTTTAATCAACAAATAATTTATTTCATAGCTGTACATTAATGTATTTAATCTAACTTTTGTTTTCTTGTGCCACATTTCCTAAGCAGTTTAGTTTATTTACCTCACTTCTTAGTGCCCCTCAATGCTTCTACATCGGATGACTTTCATGGTACAACAACTTTCCATTGTTTTCACCTTTTATGACCATCTTTTAAATACTGTTTCTAAAAAGATTAGAGGCCAGTAGTAAGCAAAGTAATTGCTTAGGTTTCAATTATATAAGAGCTTTAAGGCCTTGTTTAAAGCTTGGCTTTTGTAAGACGAGCATTCTTTTGCATTTCCATTGAGTGTTTAGATTTGTTTGCTTGTTTCTAACTCTCTGAGCTCACATATACTATAAAGTTATTTAGCTAAATCTCCAATGGAGATTGAAACACGGTTAGAGCTTATCAGCTCTAATAAAATCTTAAATTTATAACTACAGTGTCTTATAACAAAAATACCACCAATCTATGTTAAGACAGTGGGCCTTTTTTACTAATATCTTCACATGCACACAGCTCTTCATAAATGTCTTCTTAAGTTGTATTTATTCTTTTTTTTTTTTTTTTGGAATAACCCCTCTGTCAGATTCCCAAACATGTTTGTGGACCTTGAAATTGTTCATATCTTTCCTCTTAGACTAGTGAATGTCAATCTTTCTGTAAGTCATATGAACACGCCAGTTGGCCGTACTTTTTATTATGTAAATGTGTAAAAATGCTCATAAAAGGTCATGAGACTGGAAGGCTGTGTGCGGAAACCAGAGGCTAGAGCAAGACAAGGAAAAACAAGAAGAATGCCAAAGAAATTAAGGAAAATAAATCATAATAATGAAGATGTGAACCGAAACCTGTTGGTCCTTATTTTTAAAGTTATATTTAGATATCGATAAACCCACAGTGAGATTGAAATTATATAAAAGCAACTTTATGTGCAATTGGGTAAACCATTACTCTTGAACTTGGCCTACAACCCTGCAGTTGTCAGGCTGTACCAGCAGAAAGGCGGACACAAACGCAGGTAACTGTGTAAACGTTTCATCAAAGCTTAATCTAATGGAGAAAACCAGTACAGACTTGAAGAGATGAACAACAAGACTACACAATGAATCTGTAAGAACTGTGGGTATAAATAGAGGGGTGGACAGGTGTAACTCAAGAGGTTGACGATGATGAGACACAGGTGTAGTTCATGTTGGCAGAAGCAGAGAAATCCTGGGTAAAGTAGTGCCAGAGGCTGGTGATGCTGAGCGCACCAGCGGAGGAGAAGAAGGCAGGCCTACAGTCTGGTTACTTGAGAGCGTCAGGAAGCACATCCTCGTGGTGTGGTGGCTAGAGAGGAATGTGGTACATCATAGAAAAGATTGTCATCAAAATTTTCTTGCTGTACCTTTTACAGTTTGTAAAGCAAGTTGCCACCTCCTGGGTCCAGACACATCTAGCATCCTTTTAAGATGAGATGTACCAATGGAGCAGCTGGTGTTGTAGATCACCTGGGGTCAGTGCATAACCTCAGTCTCCCAATAAAACTCATTACTATAATAAATGAAATAAAATAAACTTTAATTACTATATACTATATTCAGCAGGTGGATCTGGGAGTTGCAAGTGACTTGGGCTTGTACTTTTAGCTGAATTTACATAATCCATAGAGAAAGTTATAGGTGAAGAGTGAAATCAGAAAAAGTTGACTGGTCCTGCAGAAGGCCAAACTTCTTTTCTCTCTCTCTCTCGCTCTCTCTCTCACTCTCTTAAAAATAAATCACCGTAGGAGTGTGAAAAGTTGCTGAATTGGGCAAGTAATCCACCATACTGAAAACTATAAGCTTCAGTGGGTGTAACATAATTCAATAATTCAGCCAAGGTCAAGGAACTAGAAACCACCATGAAAGTTGCAAGCTAAGTCTTCAGATACACACAATCACATGGTCATAAAGCATTTTTCTTTATAGAAAAACCCTGCCCCCTCATCTGAAGTTTGGGAAATGAACAGAAATAAAAGGAAATAAAAAGTAGGGATGTGCGAAAACCATTGAATTTATTTCCGATCCCATACCAAGTAAAATTCAAGCCAATGTCAGGAATACTGATCCAATACTGGTACTTTGTTCAAAAACTTAATGTGTTTGGAAAATCTATTTCAAAGCAGCCTACACTAAGGGGAAAGTAAAAGGTAGTTTCCTTTTTATAGAATGTTTGGTGACTCAAACAGAAATTACCCCAAATTACATAATTAAGTTAAGTAAATGCCGCAGTAGCAACATGTTTCTTGATATGTACATATTAAAATATACAGTTAACCATCAGTCAAAATAAATGAGAATGATTGTTATTGTTTTCTATCTATCCTATCTTTTAGAACATTTTTAAAACCTCACAATAACTGTTTCATTTCAGCCCCTGCAAATATCCTCACCTGACTAAATTGATTACAACATAAACAGCTGGTATTGGAGGCATCAATTTTACTGTATTGATCCACACATCACTAGTGGATAGATCTGCTGCCTCACAGCAAGAACATTCTTGATTTGAGCCAGGCCTTTCTGAGTGAAGTTTGCATGTTCTCCCTGTTTATGCATGGATTTATCCAAAAGCATGCATGTTAGGTGAATTGATCATGTTAAATTCGTGTAAGTGGTTGTTTGGCTCTTTATGTTGGGCAATGGACCGGTGACCTGTCCAGAGTGTTCCCTGCCTTAATGGTAGAGAGGCAGTGACCCTGTATTAGAATAAACAGATATAGAAAATGTATTGAAATAAACGGAACCAGTGACACATACTGTGTATAAGGTTGCCAAACATTTTTATTCTTCTCCTACTTTCACTGATGGTAAATGTGTGTGTGTGTGTTTGGCTCTTTGTCTTTGCAGGGTAAGTGAGGATATGTGCATCTGTTGTTTGGGCGCCTGTACTATTCAAAACAGTTTACTGTGAAGTTCAATTAACTTGTCAAAACCGTTTTTTGTATTTGTTGTGCTAAATTTATGCTCTTCAAACCTCCTTCCTTTCATCTTTGAAACTAAAACACACACTGGGTATGTTGGCACATTGCACCTTTTGCCATTGTAAATGTTAAAAGCCCAGGGGCTAAAGCAGACTTACCTAGTGTTTAACATTCTATTTCTGTGAGTTAGCTGTGTAAATAATGCAAAGGTGCAGGGGCAGCAAAACTTGTGTTTACAAGAGCAATTATCAGCTCAGAACCTCCCCAGGTCTCTAGAGAGCTTTAGGAGGTTTCAGAAAAACCTCTTGAAGGCAGGAACAACATGAAAATCCAAAGCACAAAAATGGTCTGTGATCTTTAATCTAAGACTATGAATTTAGACCTGAATTTGTTTCTGTGCTTAATATAGAGTTCCAAAATTGTTCAAGCTTATTTTGTTTTAACTTCATACTGCAATGCTGTAATTTGATGTGCAAGTTTTATTTGTGTTATGCTGGATAAGCACAATGATCTTGCTGTATTTAATAGTGTACAGTGTGCAGCCACAAATTTAAAATGAGGGCAGGATTATTTATTTGTGTATAAAGGTTGCCATTTGTGTGTTCATATGCAGAAAATCCATATATTTACTAGCAGTTATTAACACTTTGTTTGTACACAACCTGTGATGAACACAAGACCTGGTGTTTCATGTTTACCTTTTTGTGATCGGTACCACACTGATTAGATGGCAGCGCATTACGTGTCTCCCTTACACTGGCGTCAATGGCAGGCAATAACAAGGATTGATAGCGGAGTTGGGATGGCCATTTGGGGCCTTGATCTACGGCACTGAATCTCAAGGGATGAAGCCATCCTAGCTACACTCAGCTGCCCAGGGCCAGTGGTCACAGTAATCGACGGGAGATGTATTTATAAAGTGCCCTGCTCAGAAACCCCGCTCATTCCAGTAAATCTGAAGAGGAGCTGAAAGGGAAAATGTCACAACCCAAGGACACAACAAGGAGCTGCCCCTGCCACTGCCAGCAGGTAATTGGGGTGTCAATGTGTCCCAGAATGCATTTCCTGCTATCATAGGATTTGGCTGTTAGCTAGCCAGAACACTGGAAAAAGACAGACAGAGAAGAATAGAGGCAGACAAAAGAAGAGAGAAGAGCAAAAAAGGTGATATTTTAATAGTTAAAAATGCTTGATGACTGCCTTTGAGATGACAAGAGACATGCCTTTACAAGACATACAGACTCTATACATTAAACAGGCTGATTTTGATGAGACATCTCATATTACAAGATATGTATTTCCGAGTTTCTAATTGAAAGCAACATTTTATAGATACTAAAGCTTCCTCGTCAAAATATTTCTGAGAATTTAAGGTTGTTAAATCTCAGCTACTCATAACTACCCTGCAGCCCTTGCACTTTCACTTGCTTAACCAACCGCTGGGGTTTAAGCAGCAAACACAAATCTCACACAGAGATATTGATTTGGTTCTAAGAATAAAATCTATATGAAATGCACTGAGGTTGTGAAAGTAAGGTTGAGGAAAGGGGTCTAAATGGTTGGTAGGATGAGAAAGAAACAGAATATTTAGCTGCTTTAGCTGATTTACACATTGCTATAATGCATCCATTCCTTGCATGTTTTCCACAATCAAGACCAATTCAGCACTGACTGAAACTTGATATATACAGCCCAGATTAAACAGAATTTGCTTTGACTCTTCAGAAGATGCCACAAAGAACTGACATGGTAGCAGCATCAGTGTAAATCCATGGGGAAGCTCTAAAGTGTTGTAGATGTTGCACAGATGTCCTTTCAATTAACTAATTAGAAGGAAGGGGAAAGGATAATGATATAGGCCTTCATGTGCTTAAAACATCCATGTCTCTTCATTGCTTGCCTTAATGCAAGGCTGCCACTTTTAACTTGCATGTTGATGGAGATCAAACAAACACTGATGTGTAAATGAGGACAAGACTCCACCATGTAGATGTAAGAGAAAGAAAGTTGGCTGAGCAGATAGTGCACACTGTAAAGGCTGTGCTACCATCGTACCCAGTGCTGTACAAGCATGGCATTTCAAACACCAGCGTTTAATCCTCAGGGACCAGGACAGTTTAAAGTCGAAATCTTTTATATTCGGTCCCCCCTGTTTGGCATTTCTTTTTACCTAAGTTTAGAATTAATTTAAAGTTAGTTGATTTCAAAACACCATCAGGAATCTTATTAGACAGGCTGTTCATTGATGGTTAAATAAAGAAAAATCATAATAAATATAAAAAAGTACAAGAAACCAAATAAGACCATGAAAATTTATACTACTCGTATAATAATAGTAGTAGTAATAATAATAATAATAATACAATAGATGCATACAAACATACTGTTGCAGCCAAGGAATAATTGCCTTTGGATAAAGTCAATGCAGGTCCAAGATTGGAAAGTAAATGCATGTAATCTTAAAATTCTCAATGTCATCCAAATAAATTTGTGTAGGATGGTATTTTATACAAACTGCATTCAGTAACACTCGAACTTTCGATTGTTATTACAGTTGGCTTGTAATTCCAGCAGTGCAATTATCACACTACACAGGATATGTAGTTATCCTTTGCTTTAGTCAAGATAGTGGAGAACTTGTAATTTTTATAACTTCAAGGTTTTAAAATATGTAGATACAATTTCTCTGCATGCTATAGGAGATTTTTGCTGACATGATGTGAGTCTGTGTGTCTCTATCATAAGGAAAGGGTCACTGTAAATTAGTACTAAGTTGTTCGGAATGACCACCATTATCACTGAAACTCATAAACGAGGTGGTCTCTAGGATGAAAGTGTTTCCATCCTCAAACGGGTCATCAAAGGGTTTAATGTGGATGAAAAAAGTTTTTGAATCATTGATTATGGCCTTTACAGTCACCAGATCTCAATGCAAATAAAACACCTTTTGGAAAATGATGGACTAATGCGTTATAAAACGCTTGTCATTGCTTCTAATTAAAGCTTCAAATGAGGGAATATTATCGGGAGGAATGGTGTTTCATGGCTTCAGCAGAGTAAAGGTAATGTGGACTGAGACTATTCTGCCAGTACAGCACATTAATAAGATATGAGAATGCAGTTTCTGTATTTTTGCAGTTGTGGCCAGCAAAAAGGCTTCATGTTTTCTTTTCCAGAGGAAAAAGAAAACAGTTTATTCTCTGAAACCAGGGCTGAACTGGGACAAAAAAAAACAAAAAAACAAGCTGGGATTCATATCAAGCCACCCCAACTCATTTACTGCACACGTATGCTCACACGCAAGCACACACCCACACCCACAGGCTAAGTAATCACCAAAGCTCATTATTCTATATAGACTGACATTCACACACACAGCTATAAGCCACCAGTCCAGGTCTTTTTGCGTTCCTACTCTAATCAAAAGACTCTATACTATACAGCATTTACCACAGGACCTCTATATTCATATTATGATATGTTAATCTAAACAACATGATTGTGTCATTTTGACGCAAATTATTTAGATGCCGGTTTACTATAAATATGTTAACATTAAAAACAAGTACAAACAAGAAATGGTCAGCAGCAACTTCACTGGATGTGATTGATGTAACATTGGAAAAAGAAAAAGTCAATTCAACTTAGACAGATATAAGACTGTCCAACCTAAAGAGGGGTTCCTAAACTTGTCCATGGAACAACACACCTGGGGAGGTATGTATGGTCCAGCAAGACCCACCAAATATTTCATAAAGTAATATAAGCCATGTCATTACCATGTAAAAGGAAACACATCCACAAACACACACTCAATATGGAGTTGTAAATGAAAACCTCAGATATCCACATTTAACCCACAGACAGATAAAAAGCTGCACAGCATTTACAAGAAAATAAACACACTGAAAAACTGATGTAGTCAAAAAGTATTTAACCTGATAGTAAAATGTTCCCCATAGGCACAGTTTACAACTGTTTCTGAGTTGGACAAGGACAAATGTGGACAGTGTCAAGAATAGTTTAGTTTCAACTATCAATTTAACCCAGCACATAATGGGTAATATTTGATCTATGATACTAGGAAATGTCATATTAGACTTCCTGTATATCCAAGGTTGGAACAGTCAATCATTTTTATGTTTGACTGATGGGAGATACAACAGATAGCAACATCAACATTTACTAAAGAATAAAGTTTTGATAGCAGGTAGTACCAGGGTTGTTATTACAGTAAGTAGTACCAGGGTCAGGAGGTAGTACCAGGTTCATTGTTACAGTAAGTAGTACCAGGGTCAGGAGGTAGTACCAGGGTCATTGTTACAGTAAGTAGTACCAGGGTCAGGAGGTAGTACCAGGGTCATTGTTACAGTAAGTAGTACCAGGGTCAGGAGGTAGTACCAGGGTCATTGTTACAGTAAGTAGTACCAGGGTCAGGAGGTAGTACCAGGTTCATTGTTACAGTAAGTAGTACCAGGGTCAGGAGGTAGTACCAGGTTCATTGTTACAGTAAGTAGTACCAGGGTCAGGAGGTAGTACCAGGTTCATTGTTACAGTAAGTAGTACCAGGGTCAGGAGGTAGTACCAGGGTCATTGTTACAGTAAGTAGTACCAGGGTCAGGAGGTAGTACCAGGTTCATTGTTACAGTAAGTAGTACCAGGGTCAGGAGGTAGTACCAGGTTCATTGTTACAGTAAGTAGTACCAGGGTCAGGAGGTAGTACCAGGGTCATTGTTACAGTAAGTAGTACCAGGGTCAGGAGGTAGTACCAGGGTCATTGTTACTGTCATGATCTGTGGTGTGGGGCTCAGTTTTTCCAGCTGCCCTGAACGCCTCATCTCCACCAGCTCTTGATTAGGGCTGATGCACTACACCTGTACCAAGCCCTATATATACAGCTCTGTGACATCCCTCCAGTGCCAGATCGTCTTGGTTCTTCCCTGCACGTTTCCAGCCTGTATATTCCTGCCTTCCTACCCGCCTGACGTTGACCTGATTTTGGACCTGGATTTTGATTCTGCCTGCTCCCTGTCTGGTACTCTGCCCTGATTTATTATTTGGATATCTTGGCTTTCTGACCCCTGGATTGTCTTTAGGATTGGATTTTGGATTACGGACTGAACTATCTGCACCCCAAGACAGGACTAGCCATCCCGGCCTCTGTGTCCTCTTATTCAGGGCTTCTGCCAGAAACCTTTATCCCTCCTTTAACCTCTCCTCTGTTCAGCAGCTTTTCCTCCCGCAGTCGACCTCCCGGCGGCCCTTCTCTGTTCACTGGATGAAACATTCTGTGCCCTGTTGGATTCCACTGCTGGTACGTTAACTCATACTCCCTCTTTGAGTTCTCATCAGCTGCCTGCCTTCTAACTGCCGTCTTGTGTGTCCACAGACCCTGAGCGGAGAAAAGCCGGAGCGCACATTTTCAGTATTCAACTCTGTACAATAAATATCTTAAACCCATCCCTGGGACACTGAGTATTTTTGAGTCCAACCATCCGAAGCATGACAGAACGATCTGGCCAAACGATGGACTCCTCAGATCCCAGGGATTGGAGAACTAGAGTGGAAAGCGCTATTTGTCAGCAGGAAGCGGGTTTGAATGAACTCATTACACAGGTTAAAACTTTGGCAAGTGGTATCTCCGCTCTGATGACGCCGGACGCCATGGAAACCCGCACTCCCGTTAGTTCCCCGACCGCAAACCCGGGCTACGAGCCTCGTATGGCGCCCCCTGAAAGGTACGCTGGAGACCCAGGTCAGTGCCGGGCCTTTCTGACACAATGTTCCATCCACTTTGAGTTACAACCCTCTTCTTTTCCCTCGGAGAGAGCCAAGGTGGCCTTCGTTTTGTCCCTGCTGTCAGGTCGGGCCAAATTATGGGGAACCGCTGAGTGGGAGAGAAAGTCATCTGTCACCAGTACTTTTCAGAGCTTCTCGGACGAATTACGCCGGGTGTTTGATCCTATACGTCCCGATCGAGAAGCATCACGAACACTCCTCTCCATCAGCCAGGCCAACAGAACGGTGACGGATTACGCAATCGATTTCCGGACTTTAGCAGCTGATAGTACCTGGAATTCTTCCGCTTTGTTTGACGCCTTCTACAGTGGTTTGTCTGATCAAATTAAGGATGAGCTAGCCGCCAGAGACCCACCAAAAGATTTAAATGCTCTCATAGACATCTCAGTTCGCATTGACCAGCGTCTCCGGGAGAGAAGGAGAGAGAGAGGGAGGACGCGGATCCCGATCGCCCACCGCACTCTTCCTGGGCCTGCCTCTCCACCCTCTGCCAACCCCGCCTCTGCGTCTTCGCCGGACTCTGAACCGATGCAAATCGGTCGGTCTAGATTATCCCAAGCTGAGCGAGACTGGCGTATCTCTAAAAGACTCTGTCTGTACTGCGGCCAGGCTGGTCATATCGTTCGCTCCTGTCCAGTAAAAGGAAGGGCTCAGCAGGGGTTGGGAGAACACTGCTGAGCCGAACTCTTGTAGATTCATCTGTCTCCCGTCCAGTCTTCCACATCCAAGTCACCGCAGCGGGTCAGGAACATGAACTCTCAGTATTTATCGACTCAGGTTCTGATTCTGAATTCATTGATAAAGAACTGGCTGAACAGCTGGGCCTCCTCTGCTCCCCGCTGTCAAAACCCGTGCAGGTCCGAGCTCTCGATAACCATCTGTTACATAATGTTACGTCAAGAACTGAGCCCGTCCCGGTGCATATTGACAATTGCCATCATGAGACCATCCAGTTCCTCGTCATCGACTCACCACAGGTCCCGGTCATTTTTGGCATTACCTGGTTGCAATTACATAACCCCCAGATTGACTGGCGGGAGGGCAGGATAATTAATTGGGGCACTAACTGTCTGACCACTTGTCTCCGTTCTCTTTCTCCACCAGCCAACCTGCCAGCTGCATCCTCAGAGGCCAGTTACCCCTGTTTATCGCAGGTACCAGACCAGTATCATGACCTCAAGGAGGTCTTCAATAAGAGCAGAGCAACCTCCCTACCACCACACCGTCCCTATGACTGTGCCATAGACCTCCTGCCGGGCACCACACCTCCCCGAGGCCGTTTGTTCTCCCTGTCTGCACCAGAGAAGAAGGCCATGGACCAGTATATCACAGAATCACTCGCCGCCAAACTCATCTGGCCATCCTCTTCTCCAGCTGGGGCTGGATTTTTCTTTGTTGATAAGAAAGACGGCTCACTTAGGCCGTGTGTGGATTACAGAGGTCTCAATGACATAACCATCAAGAACCGTTATCCACTACCCCTCATGTCAACAGCCCTGGATCTCTTACAGCAGGCCACCATATTCACCAAGCTAGATCTCCGCAACGCATATCACCTGGTTCGCATCCGAGAGGGAGATGAATGGAAAACGGCCTTCAACACTCCTACTGGACACTACGAATATTTAGTGATGCCGTTCGGATTAACCAATGCCCCCGCCGTTTTCCAGGCGCTGGTTAATGATGTGTTACGTGATATGTTGAACAAATTTGTTTTTGTTTATCTAGATGACATCCTCATCTTTTCCCAGAACCCCAAAGAGCACCCCTTTCATGTCCGTGCTGTCCTGCAACGTCTCCTGCAGCACCACCTGTATGTTAAAGCTGAGAAATGTGAATTTCACTGCCCGTCCGTCTCATTCCTGGGGAGCATCATCTCGGCGGGCGGCGTGGAAATGGATCCAGCTAAGGTCTCTGCTGTGCGTGAGTGGCCCACACCTGTAAACCGTAAACAACTCCAGAGGTTTCTGGGGTTTGCTAACTTTTATCGCAAGTTTATTAAGAACTACAGTGCCATAACCACCCCTCTTCACCAGCTGACTTCGGTAAAGAAACCGTACACCTGGACCGATGATGCTGACTCCGCCTTTCTCCAGCTGAAGCAGCAGTTCACCACAGCTCCTATACTGCGCACTCCTGATCCGGCCAGGCAGTTTATTGTGGAGGTTGACGCCTCCGATTCCGGGGTCGGAGCTGTTCTCTCCCAACGGAGTGTGGATGACTCAAAGGTTCACCCTTGTGCTTATTTTTCCAGGACTCTGACGCCGGCTGAACGGAACTATGACATCGGTAATCGGGAACTGCTGGCAGTCAAGTTGGCTCTGCAGGAGTGGCGTCACTGGCTGGAGGGCGCTGCAGAACCATTCCTCGTTTGGACAGACCATAAGAATCTCGAATACCTGCATACTGCTAAGAGACTGACGCCCCGTCAGGCCCGTTGGGCCTTGTTCTTTAACAGATTCAAATTCACTCTGTCTTACCGTCCTGGTCACAAGAATATTAAACCTGATGCTCTCTCCCGTCAGACCATCTCTCCTGAAGAGGAAGCTGAGGAGGTTGGGGACTTCATCCTTCCAGCCCGCATTCGTCTGGGTGTCAATCGTGTGCAGCTGGAGGAGGAGATCAGCCAGGTCCAAACTGGGACTGCTATACCCGCCGGGTGTCCCGCTGGACGCCTTTTTGTGCCTCCTCGTCTGCGTTCCAAGACCCTCATACTCTGTCATTCCTCTCGCCTGGCATGTCATCCGGGTACTACGCGTACTTATCACCTGCTCTCTCAGAGGTTTTGGTGGCCCTCCTGTCGACAGGATGTACGGGACTTCGTGGCTGGCTGTCCTGTTTGTGCCCGTTCTAAATCATCCCGAATGCGGCCTGCCGGTCTCCTGCACCCCCTAGCCATTCCTCATCGACCCTGGTCCCACATCGCCATGGACTTCGTCACTGGTCTTCCGCCCTCCAATGGTATGACAGTCATTCTAACCATCATAGACCGTTTTTCCAAGATGGCCCATTTCATTGCTCTCCCCAAATTACCCACAGCCAAGCAGACTGCTGACCTTCTTACCACCCATGTGTTCCGCCTTCATGGCATCCCCGTGGACGTGGTCTCGGACCGGGGCCCGCAGTTCGTCTCCAAATTCTGGACCGAGTTTTGCCGCCTGCTGGGGATTCAGGTCAGCCTGTCTTCGGGATTCCATCCGCAGTCGGATGGTCAGTCTGAACGCGCTAACCAGACGCTGGAAACCTGCCTTAGGTGTTTGTGCTCCGAGAACCCCTCTGCCTGGTCCCACAACCTGGCCTGGGTGGAATATGCGCACAACTCCTTACCCTCCTCTGCTACGGGTCTTTCCCCTTTTCATGTGGTCACCGGGTTC
The DNA here is from genome assembly GCF_017639745.1 of Melanotaenia boesemani. Taxonomy (NCBI): domain Eukaryota; kingdom Metazoa; phylum Chordata; class Actinopteri; order Atheriniformes; family Melanotaeniidae; genus Melanotaenia; species Melanotaenia boesemani. Next base: position 20,958,258 of record NC_055692.1, read on the forward strand.
CAGCCTCCTTTGTTCTCCCCACAAGAGGAGGAGGTCAGAGTTCCTTCTGCGCACGCAGCGGTCCGCCGCTGTCACCGGGTCTGGAGGCGTGCGCGCGCTGCGCTCCTGCGGGCCTCCCAGCGTTACCAGACGGCAGCCAATCGTCATCGCAGGGCGGCTCCTCCTTACCAGGTGGGACAACGGGTGTGGCTGGCCACAAAGGATCTGCCGCTGCGTCTGGAGTGTAGAAAGCTGGCGCCTAGATTCGTGGGGCCGTTTCCCATCACCAAGGTCATCAACCCTGCTGCTGTGCGCCTGCGTCTCCCTGGGGCCATGCGTGTCCATCCTACCTTCCACGTCTCGCGGGTTAAGCCCGTCTTCTCCTGTCCTTTGGTGCCCTCCTCCAGACCCCCTCCACCCGCCCGGTTCGTGGGGGGTGGGCCAGTGTACACTGTGCGTCGGATCCTGCGCTCCCGTCGCTCGGGTCGCTCCCTTCAATATCTGGTGGACTGGGCTGGCTATGGTGTCGAGGAGCGCTCCTGGATTCCTACGCGTTTTGTGGTGGATCCTGCGCTTCGGGCTCGCTTCCATCGGCGGTTTCCTGCTCAGCCTGGTGGGTCGTCATGAGTCGACCCTTGTGTGGGGGGTACTGTCATGATCTGTGGTGTGGGGCTCAGTTTTTCCAGCTGCCCTGAACGCCTCATCTCCACCAGCTCTTGATTAGGGCTGATGCACTACACCTGTACCAAGCCCTATATATACAGCTCTGTGACATCCCTCCAGTGCCAGATCGTCTTGGTTCTTCCCTGCACGTTTCCAGCCTGTATATTCCTGCCTTCCTACCCGCCTGACGTTGACCTGATTTTGGACCTGGATTTTGATTCTGCCTGCTCCCTGTCTGGTACTCTGCCCTGATTTATTATTTGGATATCTTGGCTTTCTGACCCCTGGATTGTCTTTAGGATTGGATTTTGGATTACGGACTGAACTATCTGCACCCCAAGACAGGACTAGCCATCCCGGCCTCTGTGTCCTCTTATTCAGGGCTTCTGCCAGAAACCTTTATCCCTCCTTTAACCTCTCCTCTGTTCAGCAGCTTTTCCTCCCGCAGTCGACCTCCCGGCGGCCCTTCTCTGTTCACTGGATGAAACATTCTGTGCCCTGTTGGATTCCACTGCTGGTACGTTAACTCATACTCCCTCTTTGAGTTCTCATCAGCTGCCTGCCTTCTAACTGCCGTCTTGTGTGTCCACAGACCCTGAGCGGAGAAAAGCCGGAGCGCACATTTTCAGTATTCAGCTCTGTACAATAAATATCTTAAACCCATCCCTGGGACACTGAGTATTTTTGAGTCCAACCATCCGAAGCATGACAGTTACAGTAAGTAGTACCAGGGTCAGGAGGTAGTACCAGGGTCATTGTTACAGTAAGTAGTACCAGGGTCAGGAGGTAGTACCAGGATCATTGTTACAGTAAATAGTACCAGGGTCAGGAGGTAGTACCAGGTTCATTGTTACAGTAAGTAGTACCAGGGTCAGGAGGTAGTACCAGGGTCATTGTTACAGTAAGTAGTACCAGGGTCAGGAGGTAGTACCAGGGTCATTGTTACAGTAAGTAGTACCAGGGTCAGGAGGTAGTACCAGGGTCATTGTTACAGCTACATTAACAAAGGCTCATGGAGAATCTCAACTAGTGCTCATCATTTTATGTTCAGATAAAAATTCACAGCATGTAACAGACCAGCCATCTTTCCTCTATCACTTAATTATTAAACGGTTAACTCATGTGATGTCGCTGCTGCTGTTGCTGATTTGAAAATACACAAAATTTTGTGACACTTGCCACCGTCTCCATAAACGTCTTCCTTTCTTATCCTTTTTTTATTCCAAGTCCCTTTCACAACCAGGTTCCTCTGCATCTCAGCCATTCCTCCTATAAGCGCTTTGATGAATTTTTGTTTCTTTTCCTTTTTTTCATTCTTTTTTTCTTTTTACATGCAGCATAGTCAGTCAGGCAACTTTTGGCCCAGGCCACTGGGAATTCCAGGCCTATCTGAAACACTGAATAAGTCTAATCAAACACGTTCAAGTTTGCAAACAAAAGGCAGTTGATTTAACATTCGATGCTCATCAAGTTGAAACAAGACTTTTGTTATGTTAATATGACAATTGCTTCTGTAACCATTTCACATTTCTCTTCTGAATTAGACAAAAAAGAAAGAAAACGGTGTAAAATACATAAAATAACTTTATTATTCAAGAAACAGAAAAAACAGTTGAATTATTTTGTTTTATTGCTTGACAACTTGGTTTCATCCATGAAATGCCTTTTGTTCCATTATTTGAAGGTTTTAGTATTCCCCATGGCAGCTCTGTAACATATCACGGGATTTGGCCAACAACATTGGACAATAGGACTGCTGCTGAATAACATCAATTGCTATTAACCAAAAAAGCGATATCCTCTTGTGATGCAGAGCAAATTAAAACTGTTTATTATTTTAATTAATTCACAGCCATCCTATCAAAAAATATATATTAGCATATCTTGCTCATGCTTTTAATTATATACATAAGATCCAGTGAAACTCACCAAACCATTCCGTCATATATCACATATTTTTTAATGAATTTATTAAAAAAATGTTTAACAAAAGGATTCAAAATTCACCCTTGAATCATTCTTATATTGAAATGTTCTTATATTCTGATAGTATTTAAGCTTAGTCAAGTCTCATTTTGTGCTTTAGAGTCTTTGATCTCCTTACTGGGCCCATGTTACATTTCCAGGTTTCAAATTCATCATTTAAACACTTCTACACACACACACACACACACACACACACACACACACACACACACACACACACACACACACATACACAAATTGTGCTGCAGTGGCAGCATGGCGTGTAGCATATGACCTCTCCAGTGTTGGGGTAATTACTCTAAAAAAGTAATTAGTTACTAGTTACTCATTAGTTCTGTAAATTGTAATGAAATTACTTTACTCGTTACTGCATTTGAAAAGTAACTTCACTACTTATTACTTTACTTTACCATTTCTTAATTTACCGTGTAGACATGGACAAACATCATAGCCGAATCATTACTGCCTGTCTGCATAGTGTTTACTGTATGTTGTAAACAAAATGGCTTTAAAACCATAAGAACAACATCCCTGTCTGTGGGAAGAAATGGGCACACTTGTCTCATAATCATTTTATCTAGTATTTTTCTAAACCTGGGCAATTCAATAGTCGACAGGGGGAGCATGTCTCCTAGAATGAACCCTGCAACTAGCTTGTTCATTTCTGTCTTACTGGCTGCTGCTCCAGGAAATGTTGAAAAAAGCTTAGCTTATTCAGGCGGGTTTGCTGCTGAATGACTCCTTCCACTGACCGGCGAGCAGGATCTTTCGCCACAAGTTTGGACTAAACTGAAAATATTACAAATATCGCCACTGACCAAAAGCACATAGGCAAACACGGCTGGAGTAACGCAGAAAAACACGTTACTGTAGTCCAGTAAAGTAATTTTGGTACCAATATTTTAAGTGTAATGCATTACTTTACTGGACCCCGCTAACTGGACTACTTGGTACACATTGCATATTTGATGTGGTTTGTAGATTAAAGGAACTACTTTTTTTCCTCTACTTCACTTTAATCATGTAAGACATACTGCAGCTTAATTTAAACTTAGAAATAAATACAGGTGAGATGATATGAAATAAGAAATGAGTGTCTCAACCAGAGTTTTAAGGAGATATTACTTTATTTACATTTTTCTGACTTCAGGCCTTTTAGTCTGCAGTTTAAACTTCACTTCAGCTGAGACCCAGTTACATGTGAGGTCACATGTCCAAAGTGAAGACTTGATATAGTAAAATTCTTATTGCCAGTGGGCTTAAATAGATGGGTGGAATATCCAACCCAATCCACCTGTCTGACAAAAGTATAACTGAGGGATATGTGATATGGCAAGACCTCAAGCCAAAAACTGTTTCTCTTATTTTTTTAAAGAGCAGTCTGACTGGCTTGATAGGAAAAGAAATTATCTAAAAAAGAATTTCATATCCTAACATTTTGCTCTCAGATCATTAAAGTCTGTTATGGTTATGGTAACACAGCTTTTTTTGCTACGCAGAACCCTAAGGTTTCATTTTAATGTGGCAAGAGGAATGAGTGAGACATGGCTGTAAACTAATCCAACATCAAGATGTGGCAAGGGGATGTAAACTAATTACTGACAACACCAATTGGAGGAATTTCACCCCCAGTAAATATGAGAAAGGTCATGGGTTCACACATTGCACTCGGACAGCAGATGGATTTTTGTCTAAAAACTGTGATATTTTAACAATGGATCCATATATATATATATATATATATATATATATATATATATATATATATATATATGACGTAATTCAATTTAGTTCAATTCAACGTAAAGCTGAATTGAACTAAATTAAAAAGACGCCATACACTGATATTATTGTATTTGGTTTTCCCTCTATGTGCTTGTTGCCTGAGCCTGTCATGTAACAAAGAAGCTACATAATGAAATACCATTATGAGCACACTGCTTGAATCTTTGAATCTTTAATTCTTCAGTAGCACTCCATCTTGGGCTGACCTTTCCGAAATCACACAGAATGTCATATGTTAGCTCCAGCCTGCTTTAATGATGTGCAAGTGTTTCGGCGTGGCCTCCTCTTTCTTTGGTTTTGATGTGCTATACAGCCACAGTGGACCTGAACACACACAAATGCATGCACAAAGGCTGATGAGTTGAAGTAGAATTAAAAACGGAGTAGTTTGCACCAAAATCGGTGCAGCCTCTTCTTCTTTTCTCCTTACTCTGGCTGTCCTGTGTGAGGATCAAAGGGAGATGCTCTGTGTCCTGCATCATTTGCATTTATATAGCACTCGTCCATAGAGCCTCCTCCGAGAGTCCTGCAAAGTGTTTAGTATGTGATGTATGCATGCGCGGTAAGGGGTATGTTTGGTGAGTGTTGAGTGAATATATTATGTGTGTCCCTGTGTGTGCTTGTCTGTGTTAGATTAAAGAATGACAAAGTCAATGACAGAATTGTGAGTTATATAGAGAGTTTACCAATACCAAAGGCAATGCATCTTTTCACCTTGTTATTCCTTAAACCTGTAAATAGAACAGGAGATTGTAAATTATACCGAACTCTCATGTCAGCTATCAAGCTTAATTGATATATTATTTATGTTCTTTTCTTTTATGTGAAAAATATGACAACTATAAGCTTACTTGAAATTGCAAGTGTTTCATTTAACCTTGAAATACAGCAGTCACTGGGACTGCTTCAGTGGGCTTTGAGTCATTGCCTAAAAAGAAAGAAAGAAAGGAAAAAGGTTATACTAACTTGGCAGAGAAAAGATTTCTTAAAAAAAGCTGGCACAATGCCTTCACATCTACAAATAAAAGTACAGCTCTGACAGATTCTTCTGAACACTGGCTCACATTACTAAATCACTGCTCTCATTCACTTTGACATCTGATGTTGTCTCACTGGAAAACTCACAAACAGAAAGTCACAGGTCTAAAAGGCCTGGATACAAGACTGAGAAAAAAAATCTAACTCTTCAGCTTCCTGGGGGATGTCAAAAAAAGAAAAGTCAGCTCCCCCATATGACAAATTTTGCAGTGCGTTATGTGGGCTAAAATAAAACTGGGATGGTGAACATTCTGCCTCGCTCAGTCTCTTCCTCACTTCCCTTCGGGGTTTTTGGTATGTCAGAGATGAATATGTGAAAAGGGAGTGCTAAACTGAGCTGCAGGTGGTGAATTGAGGTATTAGTTTCTTGGGGGTGAGCCTAGTGTAAAAGCTTAAAATCTATACAGCTACTCGTCACTCTCTTCACATATTCTCACCACTCAGCTCTGGTGTTTTTCCTCTCTCCAGCCTTTGCCTGATATATCATTTCAGCATTCAGCACATTTATCCACTATTCTGAGCACCTAGACTTGCATAGTAATTTCTTTTCTGTGTAATGTTCTCTCACATTAGCAATGAGTTGGTCTTAACCCAACTTTTCTATTGTTCTAAAACATAACTGCATAACCTAATACCAAGCTTAAGTGTTCAAACAAAGGGTTTGTGGAGAATACCCTCCTTTTTAAATCTCCAATTACTCATAAAGTCCTAGACTAATACTCTACAGTATGTTGTTTTTCTCTTAGTATTTTAGAGTTATAGGCTACAATATAATCTGAGATCACTCAACCATAGTGTGGTGATAAATACAGTTTTCCAGTCATTTTGCATATTTACCCAGCAGTGTTTCAGTGCTGCAGTCTGAAAACCCACTTAGCAATTTAAATGGGATCAGAGGCGCTTAGAAGGAGCAGTTTCCCAAAACACTTTGTGCAGTCAAACTGATAACTTTAAAGCTTTGAATCCTCTGTGTATGAGATAACACCTTCTTATTTCACAGTGCACGGTGTTGAGATACAAGAATTCCAGAGCATAGGTATGAAAACAAAGATAAAACGGCAATTATCTCAGATACTTGAAATGGATGCCCCAGACTTTAAAATCTCATAAGCACACACCGGTGACTGATATTTCACGCTGAAAATTATTAAAATTTGTTTCATTTGCAAACACCATGACAAGTCAATCGGCTGCTGATTTACTGATGGTTTTTATAGGTTATTAAAGGAAAAAGAAGCAAATCTTATTGTAAAGTTACTGGTAATATATATATTTTTATTGCTTTAGATTACAGGAAAACATTGCAATACTAATTTAAGGAACACACACAATGCCAATTGAACTGGCTAGTACATTAGTCCTATTCAGAATGTGATATGTCTTACTATGTTACATGAAAAAGAGTGCCATCTTATAAGGAATGCTGTACCGTTAACTCTATTTAAAACTACTGCTCTCTGGTTAGTTAGTTCAGCTTAAAAAAAGTTAAATCTATAAGAGAAGGAAAAAATATAGATGACAAATTTGGCCTGTTTTTTTGGTTAATTTATTAAAGTAAATGAACTATAATACTTTCAAATACAATCAGTGATGTGTCTTTTTATGAAGTCATACATTGTGGATTTTGTGTGCCATTGTATTAATAATAAAATACATGTTTTAATAATCTCATTGAAGTGTTATGCTTCAACGTGTAATGGACGTTTATGGACAATATAGGATCCGAAATAGACAGAGATATGGTTTTAGAGGCTGATCGTTTAGTATAGAAACAGCTTCTTTAAGTTAGCATTCAGACCACATGCATACGTGAAACAGACTCCAAGCAAGCCAGAGTACAAAATGGCGTCTAAACAAAACAATGTGTTACATCAAGTTCACATCCTTTCTACGTAATTCCAACAGGTCAGCATGTCCGGCACAATGCAGGTGGGGTTGATGGATAGCACTGCTAATTAAAAACGGGTGGATTTTCACACATCCAATAGAAAGGTGATTGAATTAACTTTTCAAGTAACCCTAACCATTGTATTTATTTATATATTTTTAGCCTAAACTAAATTAACACAGACTTACAGTGAAATAAAAACATCTCTGTGTCACTTTAAATCTCCCTTAAATAAAAAATGGTGTTTAAATATTTGTACATTGTCCATCTTAGATCTTTTTTTTACTAGTATCGGGTACAACAATGACACAAAATGAATAAATAATACAAACATAGCCCGGAATACAAAACAATTCAAACCAATGCCATAGTATATATTTCAATGCAATACAGTTTGTTTGTATTTTTAACAATATATTTGATTATTATCATTTCCCAGACAACAGTTCTAAAATGTTTATTATCTCTCATGCACTTGATTGTGTACTACTAATTTTGTATCTAAAGAAACAATGATGATAATCAGGAGCTTACATCCCTATTTCTTAACATTGTAGATTTAGCTGTTCTGTTAAAACAGTGTTTCACCTTCAACAATGAGGATCCATGTGTCTATACACACAGATCTTCTAACCTCATCCTTTGGGGTTTAAAGCCTAAGCCAGAGCAATAATATTAATACTCTTTCATGTAGTCTGTAAAGTATAAAACTGTGTAACTTAAAGTACACAAACAGTCATCTCCACAAATGACAATGAAAAATTAAGTTAAGCTTCAGTCAAAGTTGGTGTTTGGCTTGACAGTCTCTGTGTAGCTCCACCCTCAAATCTCAGTTACGCTTTGCTGTGAGACTGTCGCGGTATTTCAAACATTTCTGTGGGAACAGGTTGTAACCAATTTTCGTTCTTCCTTTGTAACCTTGACAGAAAGAATTGTTCATGGGGCCATATCTATAGACAGCTATCTGGTACACCCCAATCCCGGGATCAGGGATCATCATCTGGTTGTTCAATGTTCACGTCTCTTTGGGTGGTTCAGGTTTGTGGAGCTGATCTTTATAAGTGTTTTAAACACTGTGCTGACAGTGACCCCCAGCCTGTGTGATGTACTTATTTCTCCTATACAACATTAATCTAAAAAAAAAAAACGAGGTCATAAACTGTCATAAACGAAAGCTGTGACAGGTAGGCCAAAAGTTTACCTAAAGGAACCATGTCGAGAAACCATATGTAGATGCTTATCAAAAATTATAAGTTGTCCTTTTTTCAAAAGGTCTCATAACATTTGCGTCTCTAAACTAGTTTTATTTAGCTGGCTGAAGGGAAAATGGCTCTTTGGATTGGAAAGGCTGCAGACCCCAGCACTAAACACATAAACAGTTTTCTCTTTAACAGCAACAGTTAAAATATTATATATATATGTGTGTGTGTGTGTGTGTGTGTGTGTGTGTATATATGTGTGTGTGTGTGTATATATATATTCTTAATATATATAAAATCAAATATTTATGACAAGGAAGGATGAAATATTCAGGATTTATTAACTAAAAGGTAAAAAGTCAGCAGGATGAATTTAAAGCTGTCTGAAGCTGCTTCCTTCTAAACACAGAAGGAACAATATGTGATGAATATCAGCATCAGGTGAACAGACAGAAAGCAGGATTAGAATCTTAAAGCTTCTAGATGGTGAGGAGAAAGAAATATTCACAATATGCACAATAACTTCCATCCATGCACCTTCAGTGCTTCATTATCCAGATTTCTTGCCTATAAATTCTTTAACATTGGATTCTTAGCTTGATTGTTTAACTTAACCTCTTGCACCTGCACCCTCCACTACCGGGAGTTAAGGTGTTAACGTCTGGTTTTACTGGTGTAACGTCAGGTCTGTAAATGTGTGGAATCCACAGAAAGTCCAGAATCTCAGATAAACTCTCAGTAAAACCATTTCTATGACCACCACACACAGTTAGGACAACAAACAATTAGACATAAAAAAATATATAAACACAAATTATGGCTCCCTGTGTCCACGACGACATGAACACTGACAAACGACTCCTCTACTGAAAGCACACATCTCACAGATTCCAAAACTGTGAGTTTAATCTCACTATGACCAAGATTCACTGATCCAGAGGTAAAAGAAGGCCCGATTTATAGTTGTCTTACCTTTGGTGTCTCACCTCAAAACTTATAGCCACAAGGATAAAACCACATTAAAAAAAGAAAAAAACTACATTTCTCATTGTCTTTTGGGAGCAGTACAAAAATTCAAATTTTCTGTCCATTTGCATGGGTTTTGAGGACAAAGAGAAATGTAGATTCTTTTTCTACTTTCTTAAGTGCCCGTATATAATGCATTTTACATGTTCTAAGACTATGCTTTTTAGGTAACAGTTTACAAAATAGTGCAAAGATGTGTATTCTATCTGTATAACCTGCTGGTGGTTTTAAGTCTGCAAAAAGCTTTTGCCCCTGATCTCTTCAGGAAGAGTTCAGTGATTGATATAAAAGAGCTACCAAAAATAACATGCAAACACATTTTGTCACATTTACCTTTGCTTTCTGAGTGATTATTTCATGTTAAAATAGCTAAATTAACAATACAGATGTGTATGTGTATTATATATGTGTTAATTTGCTCAGAATGGGCCAAATTTGCTTAATTTCAGCATGTTTTCTCTGACAAAGCATGCGTTAGGTAATTGAGAAGTGCTTTATTAATAATTTTGCTGTTTGTAACACGGAATTTGTTTGAATTAGAATATATAAAGTCTGCACTGGACTGGCGACCTGTCCAGAGTGTACCATGCCTGTCGCCTGCTAATTGCTGCGATAGACTCCAAACTGACAGACCCTGAACTGAACAAAGTGGTATAGAAAATGGATGGATGGATGGAATATTTAATGGATACATTTAACATACTTACACTGCAACAACTTTCAAATAAGCACTGTTTTGTTGTCCTCTCCAAAGCCACCATTATATCCCCAAAATATGTGTTTGGTTCATTGCTGCTACTGTTTTGTAGCTTGTTGTTGAGTGAATATGTGACTTTTGGGTTTAAACCAACAAATTAGTGAACATTTCAAAACACCTGCATGAAATTGTAACTGAACAAACAAAAAAATGGAGGCAGAAGTTGACCAACTCTAGTATTTAGACAGGTAAATTATATGTTTGTTTTTTTTTTGTTTGTTTGTTTGTTTTTTTGTTTGTTTTTTTTTTTTTTTTGTAAAATGCTGTTAAATGGACACGAATGTTAGGCTTTTAGTAATGTTTAAGAAAATTATTGCTTAACACAAAGTATAGATGAAAATGTTCTAAATGTACACTTAAATTTGTATGTATACTGTTAAAGAGGGGCTTTTTTTAGGTGGCTTGAGTTTTTGGTGCCATACTGTTGTACCATTGCCTTCTCCTTCAAACCAAATGATGCAGAACTAACGTTTGTAGGTTATACACACTAATTATGCACAACCTCAGCCACACTTTGTACATGCAACCAATTAAACGGCCTCCATCATGTTTCTACACTGCTGAATTCAAACATGTACATTTTGAGTAAAATAAACCAAAAACTGAACGCATTTATACAGACACGTGGAAAATAACACAACTCATATTTCTTTATTCATCCATCTAATGTTAATTTTAATCAAAGAATAAAAAAAAGGTGAGTAGAGTAAGGCAAAGGCTCATGAAAAGATCATTTTAATGCAAATCTAAAGTAATTTAAAAACTTTCTATCCTACTTACCTTTGACATATTTAACTGACTCAACTATTGCTGTCAAGCACAGACATGATGATGTAAGATTTGTTAATCGCTTAAACAGCACCAGCAACTGATAATACAAAGGTCAAAGTCTCTGTGGCCTAATAGTTCAGAGCTAAAACTTTAACAAGACCCAAGAGGAGATCAGGTCTTCATCTGAGCAGAGAAGAGGATAAAGATAAGAAGCAGACAAATACTGCTGACAGATTGCTATGAATAGAAATGTGAATTTGCAAGGAGATAAGGCAGATTTATCTCAGTTTGATCCTGTGGATAGATAGGGTGAGGCAGAAATGCTCAGAAAACCAGTTAGATATGGGATTTAATTTACCCACAAAGTTCGTAGATGAGATCAAAATATGTTGTAAAGGTGCCTTGGCCTAAAAATGTGACATTTCAGTCTAAACTGACACAAGGAAGTTACAGTACTTTACCATATGAATAGTATTTCAAATTATTATTTCACATAGACTATGTAAATCTGTGTAAAGATGTTCAGTGAATAGTTCTGCAGGTAAATGTTGTATCCCCTGTGACCCCAAACTGTATACATAGAGAATGCATTTGATCCATTTCATACAAACTATGATAATCTTTAAAACTGTGACTGAGCACAGAAGTAGCTCAGCTCACAGTAAGACGCTGCTTTGTTAAAAGTTTGGACTGGTTTTAGAAAAAGAAGATGTACAGTGAACCTTTGTGTTGCGGGCCATATTAAAGGAAGCAAGTGGTAACCAAATTAAGGGTATGGCTGGACAAATGTTTTTATTAATAGAACGGTGTTAGCTGGTGGCTTAAAACTGTTTTAGATAATTACAAAATTTTGTAAGTTGATTTAGGTTAGGAAGTAAAACTACTCTTCTTAGTGTGCTTCAGCTGTCTGGAACCTTGTGAGGTGTTGGTACATCCGCAGAGTGATCCATGAGGACTTAACCCTTTAAGAGCCAGAGTTTTTAAAGTTTTTAAGGCATACTGTAAATGAGAAAAAAATGTTGCATATGAACCCAAGTCTATGATGACAGTAACATTACTCATCTAATTTCATATTGTGGCATCACTGGTTGGCAGCCGTTTTGGCTTTGGGGTGGCAGGTGATGCAGTGTTGGGGTGGGGGGACTGTTGGCAGCAGTCTGCATCCAGAAGCACAGGACCACTTATAGAGGAAGAATGACTTAATGGTGTGGGTTTGATTTCTTTATTGCTAATGACACAATGAAGCACTGCAAGACTTGAAATGGGTCCAAGAAATTCTCAAATGCATTGCAAACTAACCCCGATATTAGGACTTGAGAAGTTTGTGAACCTTGAAATTATGTGCTTCTGGTTCATTTTTAAGCACATAAACCTTTGTTATGCATATTACCACTCCTGAAACTGCCCTTGAGGGTCCAGGAGCAAAGGCACTGCAGTTCACAACTCTAGTTTGCAGTCTAGCATGACACTGCTTTGATTTACAGTACCACACCAACAACTGGATAACAACACATTCTCCCCATTAGAAATTACAAAAATTTCAACTAAATAAATACCAGTTAACATTAAATGACAAAACTTTGGGGGGAAAAGGCACTTTGTTGCCATTACTAATATTATATTTGCTCTGTGTTACAGTTGCTTTGCTTGACACTGACATTAAAGTTTCCTGATGTATGGGTTTATAATAATGAGAAGAATATAATGATCATTATTCCCTCTGCTTTGCTCTCGCTGCTAATGGGAAACAGCACAACATTACAACAGCAGCTTGTGTATCCCTGTTATGTTATTTATCAAAGATGGAAACATCATGTCTGCCTCACAGGTAAAGTTCAGTCAGCATCTCAGTCACATTGCAGACTAACATGCAGATATATTTATTTCATGTCCAAAACTTTGCTCACACCAAAGTCTTGGAAGTTTGCAGCCTTTTCAACGGTTCACTCCTTATTTGCAGTACATGACACTTTAACATAGACAATAAATTACATTTTGATTTAAAAAAATTCCATATTCAAATGCTTCAAATATGTAAATAAAAAAGAAATTTGTACCAAGAAAAGCAAGAACATTTCTGATATATTCTAATATATATATATATATATATATATATATGTATATATATATATATATCATGTCCCATAACATTACCATACTGTGCTTCACATTTTTCAATGATTGCTCTTAGTGTGTTTGCTTGTCTACACAATGTCAACAAATTAAAACTTATGGCTGTCCATAGGCAGGGAGCAGACTATTTTATGACAGTGATCTTCCATCCCACAGCTCGGGTGCCAAAGAGCAAAACATTAAAAAATAACTCTTGTAGGGCTTTAAAATATACAGGAGAACAGATATTAAAGCAGTGAACTCTACAATCGGTGCAAAGGCTGTCACTATGTAGGTGGAAAACTCCTAAGAGAAAACTCATGCTTTCTAATAGAACTTCTGTGACTATAACAGTTAATATGATCTAGTGTTTCTGCTTCTCTTTGAAAACGAGAACAGTTGATTGAAAATATGGAAAAACAATGCATCTTATCAAGCGCACATTGTCTCTTTTTCTCCTAAAAGGTTCTCGTTATGTGTAAAATTGCCATTGCCTTGAGTGGCGTCACCCACCGCTGTAAGCCAAGTTTTGGTAAATTATTAAATGCACCTTGGGAAAGACAGTGTTTGACTTAAGTGTGCATAGGCATAAAAAAGAAATTCTGCACTAAAGAACGGAAAATGATTACATATTTTAACATGTTCTTAAAAGAAAAAAAGTCCAGTCATCCTGATCTTAAAGAAAGGACATTACCCATTTTAAAGCTCAGGCTTTCTGAAGAACAGAACCTCTGAGATCTCTTTCCACTTTGTGAAGAAAAAATAATACATATGGAAACACCAGAGGAAAGAAGCTAAACATGGTAGGTAGCTTTATGGTAACATAAAGAGGTAATTAGTGAACACTTCCTGATTCACATCAGCCATCAAACTGACATATTTGGTGTTTTAAGATCAACAAGTGGAGGGCTTTTTGTAGAGCTGTTCATCTCCGGTATGTGGGTTTGTGGTGGTGATTGGGAGACATTTGGTGTTGGTGCCTGTTTCATGTGTGCTGTAATTTGTGTTGCACTGTGTGTGCGTGAGGTGAGTTGGATGTGCGATTTTTGGGTGACCTCTAAGATGCCGCCTCTGTTTATTAACCAGCCTACCCACTAGTAAACCTCATCTGCATTTTAAGTCTGTAGCTGTAAATGTTATTTTAATATATTTATAGAATTTGGATAGAACACATCTCTTACTTTTTCATATAATGAACCAGAGCGCCTTTTGTATGCCTGATCCTGTTTGTGTTATATGTTGTTGCTGTCTAGTCTTGGACGGGTTGTACTGGAAACACAAATTTCCCTGAGGACTTTCCAAAGGGATTAATAAAGTATTTCTTCTTCTTCTTCTTCTTCTTTTTGGTGTAGTAAATGGATAGTTTAACATATTTAATTGGTGATATTCCCAGGATGGCATTGTCGCAACATTAACATTATGAGCTAGTTTCTTAAAACTTCCCCTCATACCAGTGTGGTGCTCACATATTTCGGAGTTATCTTATTAATTTTTCTGGAATATTTCCCAGTTATGCTCTGCAAAGTTTAAGGAAGCCCAAAGAGCTTTTTTTTTGCTAAACTGTTGCCATGTTTTAATGAGCAATATGAGAATTGTCAAACAACTTAAATACTGCAAATCAGTGCAGAAGTTCCAACTGGTTCCTCTGGGCATAAACAGGCACAGCAGGGTACAGCCTCAGTCTAAACTCCTACCTGTGTATCACCCCATCTAATCTTGTGCATCCCTCTATTTAATCGGTTTGACTGGTGAGATAATCACAGTTACTGAGATGAGTTGGTTTTAGGGAAGTTTTATGATTAGAATGTGTTGACATGGAGAAAATAATCAAATACTAAAATCACAACATCCAACAACAGGTGGATGAAAATCCCAATACATGAAACATACACATTTACAAAAATCTAGCAGGAAAGTGAATTATAAAGGTAATAAAGTATATTTGTTGATTATGTCAATGAATAGATAAAAATAATAATAATAATAATAATAATAATAATAACTATAAAGATAAATGCAACTGTCTATACATTTACACAAATATAAACAAACCAGACTACAATAAATACTGCAAACCTAGACTTTATGAAATATGAACTGTAAAGTAGAAAACAACTCTTTCTTTAGAAGATGTGGATGATAAAAAGAAGTGGAATAGACATCTGAACCCTTTGCTCGATTCACACAGCTTTTAATTCATCCTGCTGACTTTTTACCTATTAGTTAGTAAATCCTCAAATTTAATCCCCCTTTGTCATAAATATTTGATTTTATATATGTTAAGAAATACTTTAACTGTTGCTGCTCAAAGAGAAAACTGCTGGTAAATCTGTTTATGTGTTTAATGCAGGGGTCTGTAACCTTTACAATCCAAAGATTCATTTTTCCCTCAGCCCCGCTAAATAAAACTTTAGAGCCGCAAATGTCATGAGACCTTTTGAAAAAAGACAACTTATAATTTTTAATAAATATCTACTATGGGAAATTTGTCATTTTTGAAGAATCACATTTTTATTTCTCTTTTTGGTTTTTAAAATAAAGAAAAACATAAAACTGTTGCAGAAGACATACTTCTTCTATGGTATGTAGATATTTGTGAAAAAATGATGTGTTAAAAGAAAAAAAAAAAGCCCATAGTTGCCAACCTAATGACAAGAAAAATATAAAAAAAAAAAATATTGCTTATACTTTGAGTGTCATCATGTTGTGGGAATTTGTTGCAATAATTGTATTTAAAAAAACTGAAAATATGATCTAAAAAATGCATTTGTTATTATATCTATATTTAAAAACATTAGTCAGTTCTTTTCCATTTTTTAGCCATGTTTTAAGACCCATTGTGGAAGTTCCAGAGAGCCACTTGCAGTTCTGGAGCCTCAAGTTGAAGACCACTGATTTAGTGGTGTAAACCAAATTTTACTTCATTTTCTTAATATAGCAGTAGGCCTTCTTTTAAAGGAAAAGGACGTTTTGCACATACCAATTTGATTAATTGCAGCATTTCTTGCAATTAATCATTGCCTAACGGCACTCAAAGTCAACAGCATTTTTTAAAAGTTGTGCTTGTTTGGAGGAGTTATATCGCAGTTGTGCAGAGATATGGTGTCTGTATCCTGTTTCTGCTTCACTACTGCTGGGTAAAGTGAAGGGAGCCAACCCAGAAGCTAGCTGCAGCTTCACCCAGGGGTAACAACCTCTCCTCTGCCTCCTGACCTCAGTGTGGAAGTGGAAAGTTTAGCAGCTGTTGGTTACTGTACTTGTGAGATAAGTTAATGTTCATGTGAGGTTTCCGTAGTGAGCCAGAAGTGTCATTGCTATGGGGGCTAGCAATAAAGGGAGACACGGGGAAAATACCTGAATCGTCCCTCGTTCTCATGACTTGGTATCAGAATTAATAACCCCACGCTAACACAGGTGACTACATGGTTTAGACCCCCAGAGCCAGTTGATTTTGCCCACCGGGCAGAGTGGCTGGTGTGGAGGTCAGAGGTTTTCCCGTTTCCAAGTGGCATTGAAGCTGGATAAGGAGAGCGGGGGAGTTGAATTCTCTTCTCTGTGCTATGGGGAGAGATGCGGAGCCTATCTACAGCTCATTTATTTCCTGCTGCCACAGAGGCTATTTCATCCCCCATGTTCGACATTAAAATTGTGGTGGAAAAGATTGACAAACACTTTATAGCCAAACAGAATGCCATCCATGCATGTGCCTGCTTTCACAAGGACCCAAATGACTGGTGAGACCGTGGAGGCATTTGTCCGGAACCTGCATGAGCTTGCGCAGCATTGCGAGTTTGGCAACAGTAAGGACGAATAGATCCAGGACCATATTGTAATAGGAATTTTGGACAAAGAGGTCTCACACAAGCTACAGCTTGAGACAGATCAAACACTGGAGAGAGCAATTCAGCTCACATACCAGAGTGGAAAAAGCTGACCTGCCTGCAATAAGAGATGCAGAAAGTGTAACAAGATGGGCCATTTTGAAGTTGCATATAAACTAGAATGCTAAAAGAAGTTAGGACGGAGGCTGTGGCAGATTCAGAGGATGATTCAGTTTTCATAGGATGACTTTTTTTTAGTACTGTAACCGAGTCAAAAAAAAAAACATCATAGAAGAACTAGACTCAGACATAGATTGGGGTGAGCTGGTGGTAAATGGCAGTCCAGTAGTTTAAAATTGATACTGGTTCTGACACAACTGTAATGACAGAAGAGACATTCAGCAGGTTACGGCAGAGGCCCAGACTGATCCTGTCCAGGCCGACAGTGTATAGCCTGGGAGGGAAAGTTGCATGTGTGGAAAAATTCCTCGCCACTACCATGTAAAAGAGGGAGAAATACAAGTACTGGATTACGGTCATTAAAGGGCGATTTACAAGTAACTTGCTGGGCAAGTCTGTGGCAAAGCGAATGGGACTGTTTACAAGAGTCAGTGAAATCACCAGAAGCGCCAACATAAGATGTATTTGGAGAAATGGGATTACTGAACTCTGAGCCTGCTAAAATAGAACTGTCAGGTCACACAATGTCATACAGTGTGAACACGCAGACTCCCCTTTCCATCTTGTGCTGGAGCGTATGCTAAGCCTGGGGAATATAGAGGAGGTCACTGAAACCCCAGACCCACAGTCCCTGAATGTCAACATAAACAACCTGTTAACAAAAGAATAATAACACATTCTAACAAAAATCACATAATAAAATCCAGAACAACTAATCAAAATGCAAAACAAAACCAAACCGCGCAAGTCCATTAAAAACAGCTTGTGGTCTAAACGACTTGGTAGAAGCCCAGCCGTGCTCTTGGTCCAGATGAGGTGGAGACCAGCAGGGAGGATGTATCCAATAAGCAGGCGGTGCCTAAAAAGTAGACCCGGACAAGACAGCAGACCATCTAGGGATGAAAAATCCTATTTACAGTGCACAGCCAACCTACGTGTCGACAAACATAAAATTAGGTGCGTTTCATGTAAAAAAAAACATGTGGCATCATGGGCTAGATGTCCAGTGAGTGAAGCCTCCCCTACCGAAGTGACCGCAGCCAGACACCAAACTCCTGGATGATGCCAAGTTACTGCAGCAATAGAGACGGTCCACCTGACAAAGGCAGAACCAATGCAGGCTGCTCCGACTACAGCCAGCAAACTGCCACACTGCAGACAAAATGAAGCAGCTGTAATATCCAAGGAACAAGAAACCTCTGTTGTCCACAGGTTACACTTATGACACTTATGGTAAACCGGCGATCAGAGTCACCTGGCCAGACCAGCCACACCAACTGTCAATACGTCACAGAAGGGAAGAAGCCGAAAGCTAAGAAGCAAACACCAAGCACACAATGCAACACACACAATATACAAATAACATCTCATGTTATTGTGTGTGTGTGTGTGTGTGTGTGTGTGTGTGTGTGTGTGTGTGTGTGTGTGTGTGTGTAGTCATTTGCCCCAAAGAAAACTTCATTAACTTTGTCCTCGTTGCTGTTTTGTTTTCCACAATGGTGATTGCTGTTTGCCATTTTCCTACTGATTAAAAGGAGAGCCAGGGGAGCTTAGGTGCACAAAATTTCTTATGCATTCCAGCAGATGATAGCGTTTAATTGAATGATAGCCTAACAAAGAGGCATGGAAGAGATGGATAAGAAAATGGAAATGGCATATGAAATTAGGTCTATATGTGCCTCACTTATTTATCTCTACTCAGACTGGGTGTGTTTTGAATGACACCATGCTTACTCATGTGGAAGGATATTCATGCATGGGAGGTAAAGAATGTGAGACAGACAGCAAGAGAGAAATGCAGCTGGAAGGAGAGTAAAGGAATGAATACTTGATGACATAAACTTTTCCAAAACAGTAATTGAGATTCATAAAGTAAGACTATACAGCTTTAGAAAACAATGATTTTGAATTACATTTACTGATTAAAAAACCATGCTATGCATTCAACAGTAAATACATGTTCTACTTCAAAACTATATAAAGGCCCATTTATGCTCAACGCAGAAGACGGATATGCAGACAGACAGACAGACAGTTTTGTCCATCTTCTTCTTCGATTATGCACGTCATTTGGTCCGTTTTCATGGAGATTATCTATCTCTTGCTTGACGCAGAAGACGGAACAATACCACCGGAAATCACAGGGGCAGTGCCGAGCAGAAAAGCTGATATGCGGCCAGCGAAAGAAACAAACCAGAGAAGAAGAGGATCTGGAAGAAACAAAAAAGGAGAAGAAGAATGAAGACGATAACAACTGTGGAAATTGAGCGAGCTTTTGAATAAAGACTATGTGAGGGTTTAGGGTGTGTTGGGGGGATGAAAATAACTTTATAGAGATGCATTAAGGTGGATTTATACTCGTGCTGCGTCTGCGTGCGGTCGGATATAGCATAGCTGATGCTGGTGAGTTTGTTCTTGCACTCGAGCGTAGGGGGTACACATCGTTTTGGTGCTGTGTTGCAGTTTCTCCACCTAGTCTGAAGGTGGCAGTAGGGGTCGTATCGGCCGGTACTCTCACCAGGTTGGAGTTTTTATGATGGTACACTTTAGTTCCGGTACACATTTTCTGTTTTTAAAACAACAATGGTGTCCAGTATGGTTCAGTGTCTTAATTAGCTTGTGGATGAAAACGAAGAAATAATTCAATCACCCTCTCATCAACTTCATCCATTGGGTGTTGTTTTAAAAATGGTGGTTTCTACACAAATCCAGCAAGAAGATCCAGAAATCCCGAAACTCGTAATCCAAATTTGACCAATTATAAGGGAGTACTTCCACGTAATCGTCTGCATAGCAGGGGTGCACGTCAGGTCTGGATGAGGTGCGTTTCGGGCCTCCACAGAGCTACACACCGCCTACGGCGGTGACATAGATGAAGCGTGAGTATAAATCTGCATTAACTGTTGCCAAATGGTGTCTGAAACTAACATCAGCTCACAGGAGTGAACTCTGAACTTAACACTGCCCACTAGTGGAAGAACTGACTGAACAACCATGGCAACACAAAAGACGCATGGAAGTATGAGGATGGCAGCGTATGAATTTTTGAAACGGATGTCGCTATTTATGCACGTAAGGGAGCATAAATGGGCCTTGCAACTCCTCTATTTAAGACTGTTATCTTGTTTATTTCATGTTTTGTGGAATGTGGAGATAAGGACGTGGGACCTAATGACATGCAGAGGTTCAACCTGACAAAAGACACAGCTAAAACACACATAAAGACTTTGGAACTGACTGAACTAACAGACATATTACTAAAACACACACACACACACACACACACGCACACACACACACACACACGCACACACACACACACAATAAGCTGGCAATAAATAAAAGAAAATCTTGAGCATATATACAGAGGGACTAAATACAAAATTAGAAACAGGTGTGACAATAATGAGCAGAAGCAGGGAACACAAGAATACACAAGGGGAAGAAAACTCTACAAGATAAAACAGGAAATAAGACAGAAATAAAAAATGACAACTTATGTGAAACATGTGTATTAAACTTTGATAAGTTTAATACATACTTAAATTTGGATAGTTTAATACATAATGTTAGGCAAAGTAAATATTGACATAAAAAAGTAAAGTCTTTGTGATGTCTGCTAGACCAGAACATGCAATACACTTCAGTTGAAAAGGAATCGATACAGAGCAGCATGTACAAAAATAAGCATCTAACATAACTGATCATATTTAGAGTCAACAATTAGCATTTATTTTATCTTTTTTTAAAAAAATACTGATCAAGTACTGAAGGGCTACTTAGTAACCATTTCTTGTTATGATCAGGTTCACTTCAGAGAGGAATAAAATGAGCAGCTATTTTTGGTCAGATTAGTAATAAATGATGTTCTGAGCAGCTTAGTATTAGGATCAGGCATTATCTGGCAAAACTTGTGTAAAAAGATGACAAATGATCGATTTCCACATGATTGAGGACTCTTCAGTGTTTTTGTTTTTTTCCTATCCCCACTGTGTATATATATACTACTATATATATATATATATATATATATATATATATATATGTGTGTGTGTGTGTGTGTGTGTGTGTGTGTGTGTGTGTGTGTGTGTGTGTGTGTGAAATACAATACAGTACTATTATTTTTTTCCCTTTTATTATCTGAAAATTTTAAAGTTGAACAGAAAACTACTCAGAAATCAAAAAGTTAAAAGTAAGGGTTAAATAAGGGTACTGCAATAGTAAAATCGCAAACCCAGCATCATTTATGACCCTGGAAGATTTACAAGGATTAGCGCTAGAAAGCCTGACACAGCATAGGGTCACAAGTTCATGGCCTGCAAATCAGCAGTACAAAAGTGGCTACACTGCTGATGCTTGCTGCCCAGACATCAATAAGCTCCACACAGCTGTAATGGCTCAGTCTCAACTTCCATAACATCCCAGTTCACCAGTTCACACGTCCAACACAGAAACTGAGAGGTTTGTACTGGTATTCCAGAGTGAGAAGAAAAAATGTATTAATTAAATTATTTACTGCTCAGTGTGAGAACATAGATTATTTTTATTTTTTATTTTTTTATTGCCTTGTTTAAGCATGCTTATTGCAATGATTCCTTGTAAAGCCATACCTTTGAGCCCTGTATAGCTCTGTATAGCTGTGGGACTGCATGGCATCCCTGAAGGTTACAGCTGTCACTGAGAAGTAATTAAGATAAAGTTAATAAAATGCAGTTAAGTCTGGAAAGCAACCATTTAATTGAAATGACTAAGCCTGACTCTGACTCCCAATATTAGAACTGGTACATAAAGCCAGTAGTCGGTGGGTCATGCTTTGGGATACTTGAACCAACAGGGCTTATTCTTACAATAATTAACAGCGAACACATGATCTCAGAAAAAGCAAGAAAACAGGAAACCGAATCAAGACAATAGTCCTACCTTTTTCTACATATTTGTAATTATAGATGATTTTTAACTGGTCTAACTATTATTCAGGGCTCACAGAGCTCATTAAAGGGCTAATTAAAGCTGTAATTACTGTATTTATTGATTGTCAGAGCTTCCAGTCATTAAATGAAACAAGTCCAAGAAGGACATAAATGAAAGAGTTGAGCGATGAACAGAACTGATGGTAAAAATGCATTTTATGTTTAGAGAATATAATATTAATGCATAATCACCTTTAAGTAGACAGAACATGGCATCCCCCACAGTAAACAGGTCAATGGGCACATTTGTATGAGAGTTTTAGTTCCCATTTAATTTTGAATAAAAATTAAATCCTCTTTAAAATTGTAAACACCTAATTCTGAATGAAAATGACCATTTAGAATTAAACTTAAATCCAAAGTAAGAGGCAGGTTTATTCTGATTTTAAATCAGAATTCAAGAATTCCTCGATCATGTATACCTACCTCTAGTATGCCGATGTTGAGCTGCTGCTTCAAAACTATAATCAAAATCAGAGCAAAAATGGTTCTTATTATGTGGTCCTCCATGTTGTAGCCAAAAAGGAAAAAAGCAGGAACTGGAGTTTTCTTCCAAATATGTCACGTCCGCCCCTATCCAATCAGAGCCCTTTCCAACCCCCAGATCTTAAGCGGAATTAAATAAAGGAAATTAAACAAGCTTTCCATCTAAACCTCAATTCAGAATTACTATTTCCATGTAAACGTGAAGGAGAATACTTTAATTCTGAATAAGTATTTCCAAATTTACAAACATTATGTAACCGTGGCCAATAAGAATTGGTAAGGAGCAACATTGGGAACTAGTCCAGAGACACCCCCTACTAATGATAACAGTTACACTGAAACAGGAAATATTGGATGTGTGTAAATAATACAAATATAATCTTCAGATAAGTTATTTCCAGTGTTGGGCACTTTGCTTTTAAAAATTATTATAGTTACTAGTTACTTCTTGCAAAAAGTAACAGAGTTACAGCATCCTAAAAGTAACTAATTACTTGGAAAAGTAATCATTTAATTAAAATAAAAAGAAAAAGGTTTAAAAATGATCCCTTTAAAGAAACTTCAAGTTCATCTGCATGTTCATTTATTCATAATAAAACTGAATATTACATCTGACAAATGAATGAAATTGAAACATAATGGAATAAATTACTAACAGAGAAATCATCAACACTAATCTCAGGCTGCTGCACATCTCTGTCTCAGCAGAGCTGCTTCTCGTGATTCTAACTGCTTACAGCCAACATGAAGAAACTCTTTGTTTCGCGTCATAATGAACATGTCTCATAGCATTCCTGTCTCTTATCTCTGTGAGGGAAAAGTGATATCTGTGCTTTCACAATAAAACTCTGCATCTCCTGGTCGTTTGTGTGTGTGTGGCTGCACACACTGACTTTCCCAAGTCTGCCAAGACGTCTGTCTGTCTGTCTTATTTACAATGTATGGAAACAAGCAACTATACATTGCCCAGTACTAATATATTTAGTATAGTCCGTCCGTCCGTCCATCTATAATATATATATTAGTACTGGGCAATATATAGTTACATGTTTCCATACATTGTAAATATTGTACCTGTATTGTACCTGAACAACAAAATCAAGCTGTGCCAACAAACACTATGTTAGTTAAAGTGTGTCTGCCACGAAGTGTGTTTGGCCAACAAGCAGTGTTCCATACAATACCCAAGGAGTTGGCGAGACTTAAAAAGAAAGGTTGAGACAGGCAAAGAGCAATAAGCTGCCTCCCAGTGCTGCTGGCCTTGATGCTGCGAGGAGTGAAGAGCACAGGAGAGCAGTGTGTGTCACTCAGGACAGGAAGTGGAAGCAGGAGTAATGCAGGTTACATGCTTCATTAACCATTATTCAGCTTAGGGCCCCTGACACTTGGCTGCCAGGTGAAATATCTAAAGATGACACAGAGGAAGTGAGTGAATACCACATTCAGAAGATGTGCCTCTTTAATTAATTTAAAATTGGAAAAAAGTCAAACTATGTTTAAAAATACATTTTTTCTAAAATACCTAACAATTAGGCAAGGCAAGGCAAATAGTGGACAATAATCAGTTAGTGGAGTTTGAGCTTTACATGTGTTTGACAGTTAGAATTCAAATGGGATAGAGTTGATATTTCAAGTAGCTATCATGAAAAGTTAATCATATAAACTTGCAAAAAATCCAATTAGATCTCTAATTTTAAGCAATAAATAGAGCAAGTAAAATGTAATCAGCCTTTGCTACCCTATGATTTATTTTCTTATTTGGCATGAACAGTGAAGTCAGGCAAACATGTTAGAAGAAACAGATACACTAAAAACAACAATTACTGCAGACTCACAAAAATGTGCAACATATAAATGAGTCAATTTGTACAAAATGTAGCAGTGACACAATTAATGGTTGTAAATTTTAAGCTTGTAATTCATCCTTCATCTTTTTTTGTCATTCATTTTGACTCAAATTGTGACACATTAATATCCAAATATGCAATGTGAGATTGCTGAAAATGCTGTGCATGAAGAGTCTTAAAACAACAATAACTATTAATCCAGCAACCAACCAAACACATGGGAGTGTTACAATGGCCAGATAAACTTCCTCCATTCCCCTCTCTCCTTAATACAAGTGTTTGCTGCCAAATAGGCCCTACTGAGAAGCGGCATTACATTTTGGAGCCCTGGAAATATAGCAGGTGTGATAGTTTCACATAATCCAAAACATAGATATGTTAAAGTTTTAAAAGGCAGATTTAAGACCATGAAGTAATTGAACAGTTTATAGCTTGAATTGTAAAACTTAAACAACATATCAATTGCACACACTCGAGTCCAAGGCCGGCTTTACGCAGGGGCAAGAGGGGGCAGTGCCCCCTCAAACAAACATTCTGCCCCCTCAATCAAATGCGCCGAAATGGGCAAATCTCTCCAAACGCTCTCTCCCCTCTGTACTGAACTCTGTGTGTCAGAGCTTCACAGGATCCATTGTACTGTCTTCAACAAGTCCTTCCCACCACCACAGAAAACAACCAATCAGTGTTTAGTATGCAAATGAGTTGACATACAGCCTGATCTTGCGGTGTCATATTTCTCCCCCTCGTAGAGAGAGCGGCTGCTGAGCTCCAGCGGTAAAACTTATAGAGTAAAGCTCTGTTAAATGTGTTGTAGCGATACTGAATAAATACTTATAATAACAGACGTATTTATTGCATCTATTCTGTCAACTGGGGTTTGTTTCTGTTCTATTTAAACGTGTCTACGCCTGTTAGTAGGAGCAGTGATCAATCACGCACGGGCCATAGATGTGACTGCCTCCTCGGTACTAGACTGAGGGAAAACGAGCTGCGCATATGAGACCCCTCAAGCTCCGCCCAGCCTTTAGTTCAGCATGCTAGTTTGAAGAAAAAAATAACAGAAAGTTTCACTCTACATTCCCGCTGCTTTCAGCAGTTCAGCTCAGAGCTTCATGTATGCCTTGTTGGTTCTTAAAATTTTGATGAAGGATCATTTAGTTTTTACTCATTTTCATTTATTATTATCATTATTTCCCCCTGAAGATTCACTGCCTTATTTTGGTAGGGGGTTTAATTTTTTGCTCTGTTATTGTTGTGCTTGATAGTTATGATTCTTTAATCATTATGGTCTATATACAGACAGAAACAAACACACAGATAGTTGAGTTTATTGTTATTAGTTTCAAATTTATTCAAAATGCTTAGACATCTAATGGCTGTCCAATAGGGCAATTGTTATTTTGTTGGTTGTTAAAGCTTTGATAATGGATCATTCTTTTCTTTTTTCTTACTTCATTTTGTTATTGATATTTTCTGTTCCCCCCCTGAGGGATTGCCACCTTATTGTGGTCAGGGGGTTTGCGTGCCTCAGTGACTCTAAGAGCTATACCAGCAGGAGCTTTGGTTTCAGGTGGGACACCCAAGCTGGACAGGTCTTAGAGTAGAGGCCTGACAAAGTGCAATCCATTTCTTTGAAGTTGGACTCCACTAACAGCACAGTTCCGTTAAAGAAACACTTAAAAAACAACAACAAGAAAATGCTGAAGTATGTACTCATAATGCCCCCTTCAAATTTATGCCTGCCCCCTCATGTATGCATTCCTAGAACCGGCCCTGCTCGAGTCATTCATTCTTTTTCCTAATCCCATCCCAGCAACATCTGAGAGGCAGGTACATCTTGGACAGCTCTCGAGGATAGTTTAAACATTGCAATTATTCTGGGTTGAAGATAACACGTTGTACATTTGGTTTTTTGGAGTAATTTCAATCCGTTTCACTGCTGAAGTAAAATTTTATTCTGCTTAGAATCAAATGTAATATAACCTGAATAATGCTGAGTAAACTTTGGATGATAAATTTCTGTATTTAAGTTTTAGTATTGTTTCTTTTTATATTTGAATTTCTTTTACTTTTCCTGTTTAAAGATTTGACTTTAAAAGTATGAGCCGATTGCATCCATGCAAAGTTAAAAAAGTATCCAATTATGTAAAATTAAGCAGCGACATTGAGCAAATGAAAGAAGCATTATTTTGTAACTTTTATTAAACAAATATTTCCAAGAATTCCAAAGACTAATTCCGAACCAGTGAAATAAATGTCTTATTCCAGAACAATAGGTTATACATATACATATATATACATATATGTATATATATATATGTACACACACACACACACACACACACATATATATATATATATGTGTGTGAGTGTGAGTGTGTGTGTGTGTGTGTGTGTGGTTTTTGTTTTTTGTTTTTTTTTTTTCGATTGAAATGGCTTAGTTTTTAGTCCCACTAAGGATTTGAACCATATATTGTTTTCTGAGCCTGAGCTGACTTGACGTTGCCTAAAATACACCTGAGAGCTGACAGACTATAGGACATAACAGTTGGGGATATCTATAATTCCCTGTCCCTATCACTAAATGTAATTGAAGACCGCACATAAGCACAGTTCAAGGAGGTCTTCCATAAAAAATTATATATATGTATTTTAGAAAATGCTGTGAAAACTTATTTTTCTGCCTTCTTGTGCTGTTGTTGACAATAGTTGGGAAAAACTTAAAGCCTTTCACAGCCATGTATTGCAGAGTTAAAGTGTCCACTCACTATTGAAGAGATTGATTGTCATGGTGACATTTTGGTGGATTAGAAATCTTAACACTGTTACCTAAATGCATTTTTTTATTTGATTTGTATTTATACACATATAACTTCTTAGTATTTAGCAAGAGATGTGAATTTGGTAGGTTTAAAGCATAAATCAGGTGTTGATGTTCCATATTTTGTTGTCAAAGACAAACAGAAAAATGCACAGTGAGAAATGGGTGTCCTGAGGCTAGGTGAGGCCAGTAAGCATCTTGGCATGGAGGGTGCTGGCCGGGCCTGAATATAAGAGTTTTGCTAGAGTGATCCATCTTTATAAAATATACACTCAATTTGACCTTGGTGCAGGTACACAGACAAGTCCAAGAAGGACTACCGAGAAGTTAGAGAGAAAAATACAACCACCCCTCTATTCCTTCTATTCATAAATATCTCACAACGTAAGTAGAGGAGCGTCAATTATTTACCCCTCCAGACAAGGTCAGTGGCATATGGAAAGGACCGGCAGGAGAGGAAGAAAGGCATTTGAATAGTATTACAAAGGGTCACTTAATATTATACATCCTGTAGTGAACATTTCACTCAAAGGGCTGAATTGATTATTTCAGTTTAACCTATGACACAGGCAGTTAAAGCAATATTATTTTATGCTATTTATATTGCTTTGTACACATGTAAAAATGTTATTTTTACACTTTAGAATTATTGCATTTAATCATTTTTTTCTTATAGTGTTGCATTGTAATGTATGGATCATTCTCAGCTTTCATCACTGATCAGGTGACTTGCACGTCGGCGATCTTTGTGGGTGGCTAACAGATTAACAAAGCAGGTGTACTGCTACCGGCTCAGCTGCTGCAGCTAGCTTTTCACGTCAAAATAAAATAATAATAATGATAATGGTACATCCGTGTTCTGCCTTTGGATGTTCCAACCAACATCCCAAGATAGAGGTTTTAATTTTCAGACTGCCTGCTGACCCTGAACGGTGGGTTACATGTGTTGCTGTCGTCAACCGAGATAACTGGAAACTTTCAGAAAGCTTTCCAAGTATATTAATGGTGGGCTGCTCTAATTTTGAATGTATTTATTTATGAAAAATTAAATCAATGTGTTACTAAAACGCAGCAAACTGCAGTGATTTAACGTTATTGCACCCCGGGACCAGACAATTCACTTCAGTCTGTTGTTAACGGACATGTAATTGAGGCTAATTTCATCTTAGGTAAAAGTGCGACAACCCGTTGTCCTCAGCTTATGTCCCGTCCATCTTTGCGTTTACACTCCAGAGAAAAGACGGCAAAAGGATGATCTGGAAAAGTGTGAAAGACGACAGCAAGCAAAAAAGAGAAGATTACAAATTACATAAAATTTTTTAAAAATGGTCTCGTTCATTCGTTTAACTCTTAAACAGATATTCTTGTTCATTCAACAAGAAATACAAAAAATGTTCATGTGAAACGAGGACAGTCAGTTAATAAGTTTGTTTGTAAGTCATGCTTTATGTGAAGCAGCAAATGAACAAAACATCCTCAAGTTTCTCACAGTGTAAATGTGACCACGATTAAACTGGTTGGATATTCAACAAATTCAACCTCCACCGCGGATCACCATGGTGACAGCAGTTTTCATCCTTGATGAAAAGCTGGACATTTTTTATAAACTCAATAAACAAAACAGTCTTTAAACAGCAATGTTTTCTCCCAGTAAGTGTTATGTAATGTTAACTCCTTAATATATCACTGGGACATCTCTAATTTTTACATTGCGTTAATGTTATCTGCATCTGCTGTTTTCTTACTCGGCTTTGACATGAAGAGGAAATACTGAAGGTCTGATACCCATCCTGCCACGAAATATTTATAAGCCTCTGCCCCAGCAACTGTTGATTGATTATGTAGGATGTCAAATGAAGGTTAATTGGGTAGCAATATCTCTGTCAATTGGATGTTTTGGAATTTTTTCAACCCACAATTTGGAAAATCATACAGATTTTGAGCACCAACAAGTGCACTTTTTTAAAAAAATATCCCTGTTTGATCTGACCACATAAGCGCTGAACTGGTTTGAAAACTATAAAGTCCACTAGCGCCATCCTTGATGAGAAACAGTTATTAGTCACTTTAGCGGAGCGGGGTCCCAACTAGCTTTTTGCCACTCAACGAGGCGGCTTAAACGAACAGCATGACGTCAGTAAGAAAACAGCTTCCTATACGTGTCATTTCCACTCAGACTGCTTTTCATTAATGCTGTTTATTTCTTAAGTCTTTAGTTGTGTGATTTCTTCCCTGCTGTAAGTCTAAAAAGCCATGAGGAGGTTAATTGGATTGTATTCACTAGCATCAAATTAGTTTATATTCCACTTCATCCAACTTATTATAATTCATACAACTGTTTATCATGTGTGAAAGTCATTCAGGCGCATGTTCTGAACTAATATTAGCAATTAAGTGTTTACAATAGTTAATTAAACACATGATTAATTTTCAGATGATTGGCTGTATGGAAGGGTAATACAAAATGTTCCACCCACACTCTTTAGTCAACACCTTCCATTATTTTAGGGAAGTCTTTTATGTTTTAACAAAAAGGAAAGATAAATAAAAGATGGGTCATTTCCAAACAGTTCTGCAAATGCAGGTTTGCTTTGAAGAAATAAAGGTATCACAATAGTTATTGTGAGTATTTTGCTGTTCTTGAGGTTTTCATACAGATTTTAAAGGCTTTATTGTTGACCTGAGGATACAAGTGGTAAATCATGAAGGTTCTCCCCAATTCTTTTCCTTCTGCACATCCTCCTGTCTTTCTAAAGTGATCTCAGTCTGCACCTGTTGGATCTGTTTAAACTCACTTGGTAGGTGAGCTCCACCTTGTTGCTTTTGATTAAGGGCCTAAGGTTAAGAAAATGTCATTTGCACCCCACAAGGTGGCTCACTGGGCGCCATCTCCGCAATTAATTCATGCTGCGCATATGGCAATGACAAAATACCTGCTGAGCAGACCAATAAGTCCAAGCTTATTTGGAATGGAAATATGCTCATCTGTAAGAGAAAAAGATTACTCCTTGTCAGAGGTATGGGATTGTGTTTCTTTTTTCCTCTTTTCTTCCTTCCCCAACAGAGTGAGGTTTTTGAAAAATTGGGCTATGAGACAGAATCAATAATTCTCTGGAAAACCTTGCTTTCTCAAATGGCTTGTGAGACCAGACCTAGCCTCTTTTGTAGGTTGCTAAGCAGGAGTTTCAGCAAAGATATTGCTGTTAATATGACACCATCTAGAGTAAGTGCAGGTAATTCACTTTCAGGGCTTCTTGTCACCTCAGCTGTTGATTGATGCTTCTCATCTTCTCCTTGTACATCATTAATTTCATCTTGGAAAGTGAGATCAGCAGTTGCTGGAAACAATGACACGGCTGATGCACAAAGCGGCACAATATCTGTATATCAAACTGTGTGAAAATAGGCTGAAATAATGTCCCTGTTTTGAATGGTTATGAGAGATGTTATCCCACTTCTCCTAACTCCTGGCTATTTCTCCAATTTCCTCTTTCTGTATTTCATTGTAGTGCTGATCTAATCTTATTGCTCCATTCTTAGCACAGTACATTAATATACATGGCAAAAATGTGGGACATTTTAATTGTCAGATATAAATTTGTAAATAAATAAGTTGGGTAGAGATATCATACATTTTGTATTTGTTGTTTGGCTCTCCCCTATTCTATTGGCATATGTTCTCACAGAGACACAATCTATCACTCACCATTGCAACATATCTGGTAGATATATAAGCTTTATGTCAGGCTGAAGGTCCTCAGTGTCAAGGAAGCAAATGTACAAGGGGGCTGATTTCTTCAACCCCATCCATTCCCACCTTCAGACATAGAAGTTAAAGCCATGATTAGATTGCAAAGTTTCAGAGTTATAGGATTATTGAATTGTTTTCAAGTCCTGGTGTGCTCACACTATACAGCTAATGGGAGTAACATACAAGATATTTTACCAGACTCTACCCCCAACCTGCCAGACCGATAATCAAGGAGTTCCACTGTAATACAGAGAAGATTTTCTTTCTTGTTACTTAGGTCAGGGTTATTTGAAATGAAAGCATGAAGCATAAACAGGTGTTACATAGCTGCTCAGAACATTTACTGAACTGAACTGAACTGAACTAAAAGTATTCTGTTCAAGAGTTTTAGTGCAGGTTTAACACGTCCATGACACAGTAAGACTGATTTTTTTAATATGAGCAAACTCAAGCGCTGAGGGCTGTAAATAGGCCTGCACTATAATGCATTAATTTAGGACTAGCAATTAGTGAGCTAACTTGTTCTGTTTTCATAAATGGCAGCTTTCCTGGATTCCAGAATAAGAAGAAATTATGCTGTCTACTTAAATTTTAGAGGGATAATGAGAAACAAAATGGCAGATTTATAAACTTTCAGATGAGACATATTGAAGGTAATAGATTCTAACAAATACACCAATACATCACTGTAAGTGCCCCGCTGAGTCTCCAATGGTGCTCATGCTGCACTGATGGTTAAATCCTCGGAAGGACTGTCCATGAAAGTTGCACAATTTAACAATGTAATTTTGTACAGAGGTGGAAGGTTACAGATGTTTTTTGTTTTTTGTTTGTTTGTTTGTTTGTTTTTTAAATCAGCAGTCTGATATTTTGATTTCACATTCAAGAAGCTTCTTTGGTTAAAACAAGTTCTTATGAATAATGATGCTGTAAAACTGATCTATATAAAGATATTAATCAGCATCTTCAGCAGACTATTGCCAGCATCTAACGGCAGAGAGCACTGCTCATTTCTGAGACTTAACTTTACTCCTTAAAGATTTTTTGTATGATTCCTCTCTGGACGAGTGGTTTATGCATTTTCTATTATGAGAGAATATCAGAAAGCATTTTTTTGTTTCTGCTCTACTCAGACGTTTAAGATACAGGAACTCCTCTATTTGTTTTACTGTGTCTAATCTGACATCAACACACACATTATATGTATAATGGGGGGGTGTATTCCAGAAATCTGACACCGAACATCAATAGTTCGGTAAATTTATGTAATTCCCTGTGAAAATTGGATCTGTTTTGTTGTTCTGCCTAAGAGAGTAATTTACCTTACACTGGACATAAAATCACACTTTCTGATTTATTTCTCCCTCATTCCAAAGCTTCTCTTTGTAATTCATCTTCATGATCATTGTTCACAATCTCATTTAAACACCAAATCTCCTTGTTCACATCTCTTGTATTGTATTAAATTCAATTGGTAATCCTAGCATTGGGACATTCCCAACAATGTATTCTCTCTTAGTCCTTTTCTCACCCACCACCCTCTTCTCCTGTCAGCTGTTGACCCCTCACCACCACCCACTTCACATATCTCTCTCTCATTGCCAAGATTCCTGAAGAGAGTAGATTTTTCTTTTCTCGCAGGGCACTCCTCTGTCCCTGGACCCGTTATTCTCCCTCCTGCCGGTGGCCTTGCTAACAGATTGCCAATAAGCTCTGTGGCAGGCCCAGACAACATGCTCCCCTCCTGTAATGGCCTCTCTCTCAGGAAAAAGCTCTTGCCTGTCACTGACCCGACCACTCTTAAAACCCTCTCTCATCCTCTTTCCCATAGCTCACCCCACCTCCCACCCCTCTACAAGTAACACCTCCTACCTCCTGCCTTCAGGTTGTTGCAGGTGGCCCTCTCTGTAGAATGCAAACACTTGGTCATGCACACTTGACTGCACACATAGTTAGAAACACAAATGCCTACACAGGAAAAAAAAAACTTGCACACTGGCACTCACACATAATAAAGTATTTATACCTCCCTTTTTGTCTTTCTGCAACCCACTTCTTTTGTTTGTCTCTCATTGTTTCATCCTTATTTGCCCTTTATATGATTTAGAAAAAAAAATGTATATCTATCACTGTCCCAATGCTGTAAGTCAAAACCAGGAAAAAGGATGGATTTTTGAGACTTGGCATTACAATTTCTGTTGTTCTTCCCTGCAGCTGAGTCAGTGGGGTCTGTTTTTTAAGATGGTCTAATGATGTCACTACCTTTGAAAAACATTTGTATTTAATATCACTGACCCTGCCTCTCAGATAGATAGATAAATCGATAGATCGATAGATAGACTCTATCTATCTATGGATGAGCAAACACTGATTCAATGGACTTTTGATTCCCTTCAATATCTGAATGGAGATCTTTCCCTCGGTTCCACATTGTGTGATGTGACTTCAGCAAGCCTGCAGTATCCTGTAACCTTTCAAGTGTATCCGAGTCTCACTTAATCTGTCAATGATAATTTCATAGCTCAGATTCCACTTTTTCCAGAATGACCCACTGTGTCGGGCTCCAGCTTGAGAGCAAGTCGGCTACTCTTTATGTGGAAATGTTCTGTGAGAGAGTGATTGAGACCAAGCAAGTTCTAATCTAATTTCTTAGTGTGGTGAACTCCTGGTAGTGGACCTCAGAGGCTGAAATGACATTTAGGAGGAGAGTTCTATTTTCTTTACTGTTCTGTTTACAAGTGTTTCAATTAAGTGAATCATGTTCCTAGAAGTGATGCCCTGTTCACAGGAGCCAAAATGGAGAACAGTAACTGGTGGCAGCTGTGCATTGGACCAGACCCATTCTATGATGAAACAAAATTAATTTTTTGGTCTTGTTTTTTCTCCGACTCCAAAACAAATAAACATCATACTGCTGGGGTTTCTCTCCATTGCATCAACGTTTCCTCTAAGCTACTGACAGCTACTGCTGTATCAAAGGGCAAGTGTTCATTTATGTTCCAGCAATAAATCCATTATTTCTTCTAAACCTGTTGTATTTATGCATGTGTGTATGTAGGTGCATGCATTTATTCATGGATCACTGTACATTTCTAAGTCAATCAAAACGACAGGTGCGCAGCAGGTCTTGACCTACTTCTGAGGCGTGTGACTAAATCAATGCTCATCCTGCCATACAGCAAGCAAAAGGAACACAATGACAAGACTTCAGAGAATATTTCTAAGGAGTAGTCTGTCACTGAGAAAATAAAATGTGGATCATTTTAGGCTATTAAGTGTTTTTCTCTTAGTTCTTCAAAGTAAAGTTTGACTTAGAAAAATCTTCTTTTCATTCCTTTGCTACCTGCATCAAACTCCCACTCCTTTCCTATTTTTCCACCATTTATTTTCCAACATCCTTCACAACATGATTTTCTCTTAAACTTATTGCAGTCAACCACAAGTACCTCTGGGATTGCTGTTGTTACCTGCAGACCTGAACATCAAAATCAAATACTTGCAATGAAAACGGTACGTCCTCTCTCATATCTATGGAGGCATGAAAATTATGCATCTGTGTGTTAGTAGATAAGAGGCAAGTAGAATTCCTGAGGAAGAGACAACTGTGTGGAAACTGCCACTATACAACATGATCAAAGATTCTTCTCTTAGATCAAAGATTCAAGGCTCCTCCGCAGTTCTGAATTCTTAGCTGCAGCATGGTGCTTTATGACTTGGAAACGAAGTTGGCCTTACAAAATTAGTGACAAAAATAGCAACAGTGGCTTCAAGGAATTTCCAGAATGTGTTAAGAAATCCTCTGAAATGCCATCTTATCAGTGAACAACAGATTGTATCTTTGGGAACTATTTATCACACTGAATATTCTGTTTCAGTCTTTAATGTTGATGCAGTATCACAGGTGTGTGACTGTCACTGATGGCAAAATCCTTCAGGGCCTAGAATTTTACTTGAATTTGTGCAGTTGAAATCTGATTTACTGATTAAAGGGGCAATAAGCTAAATCATTTTACCCCAAGGTTTGCTATTGTGGGCTGCCTGTAGACCAAAACAAAGTGTGTAATGAGCCACACCTCCCTCTACCTCTTCCATCCACTCGCCTTGTTCGCAAACGAAAGTGCAAACAGACATAGCAAAACAATATCATTTTGTGAAACATGTCGAAGTAACTTATAACATTTAGGTTATAACTTACTGTCAAGAGCTAGCTTTGAGTCAAATTTTAGCTTCTTTAGCTATCGCAGTACTTTCCTCTTTGAAAATACAAGGCCCGTGTTAATCCGGGTTATGTCCCGTTCTTTATCTGACAGCTTATCTGACAACGACCATTGTTTTAATTTTCGAGATATATGTCGGTTCCTGATCGTCTTCTGGTCAATGTTTCGTTTCGCTCTCCGCCATTTTGCTTTGAAAATATGCACTGCCATCGCTCGCTAGCTGAAGCCTTTTATAGGAAGGGAGAATCGAGGGCTCCGAGAGAAGGGAGGAGGCGGCGATATACATGAATGTACATAAACACAGGCTGGTAAACACAGGGCTGGAGATCAACACACGGTGTGTGACGTCATGCTATAATCCAGATGAAATTACACCTCTAGTTATTCACATAGCCATTTTGTAATTCCTCTAATCTAGAAATGATGAATTTCCACATAGGGCCCCTTTAAACATACAGACAGGAAAGGTAAAGCGTCAAGGCTTTGCACCAACATGCTCCTGAATGTTCATATGGATTGAATAACTTCATCATACATATAGCTTTTTTGTGGATATTGAATTTCATAGTTGTACAACTAGAATTTCAGTCTAATCCTTCTGAAGACCTAAAACTACAATACCAGTTCTAGAAAAGTTGGGATACTGAGTAAAATGGAGGTTATTTTATTTTTTTTTTTAATAAAAACATAGAATTAAAGAATTTTCTAATCTCAAACCCAAATTTAATTCCTGACAAAGCATAAACAACATTTCAGCTGTTGGTACTGAGACATTTTAGCATTTCATGGAAAATATTAGTACATTTTGAATTTGATGGTAGCTATGCATCTAAAAAAAAGAGGGGTACCATTGTAGTGTTACCTCTTCTTTTAACAACTGCCTTTGCTAACATTGCAATTGACATTTAAAGTATTTAATATCTTTTAAAGCACAACAGCACACGCAAAAATAAATTTTGGCACAAACCAACACAACTGACTGAGACTATTTTCATGGAGTTTTGCATGAGGTGGGATACCAGCTTCACACAGGTGTAAATTTCTTCTGAGGAGCTAAAATTAATACAACAGGCTTCAAGAATAGGGTATTATTTTGCTAAATGAAAGGTTGGTTGATACCAATCAAGGACAAGGCAGAGAATCCAGCAGAGGACAGCAGAGAATTGCCATAAGAAAGACCTTACACTTCTGGTGTGGGAAGAGGCAGAGACTGGGGGCTCCATACAGAGCTGGACCAGCCTTCCTCAAAGTGTTGGAACACTTCAATGTGTTCCATGTATCGAGAGTAGAGCTGGGTGATACTGCAAATTTTTGGTATTGATGCAATACCATGTAAATCCAGGGCAAGTACTGCTGATACCGATACAATACAGATACGATACTGATAATTTTGCTTGAAATTATTTAATGAGTTTGCCTTTAATTGTTGATCACGACTGTAATCATAATAAAACACAGTCCGAAGATTTTTATCAAATAAAACATTTTTATTAAACTGAATGGCACAACGGAGAAATTCAAATGTAAGCTATTTGTGTTTTATAAACAATATTAAATAAAAATTTAACAAAATTTATGATACCTTTTTATCACACACAATTATTTAAGAAAAGTAAAGTCAACCGTACAAATGTGCACTGAATTGGTAGCAAAATTGAAAGCTTAAAGCCCGTGAAAATGCTCAGACACTTCAAAACTAAGCAACCCCTTGTTGCAACTATACCAGCAGATTTTTTTCAGCCAAATGAAAAGAAAACTACAAGGCCAAAATAAAGTCACAACCAACCAAACAATCCATACCAAAGCTCAAAAGGTATCATATGAGGTGGTAGATTTAATTGCACAAACACAAAAGTCACACATAATCAGGGAAATCCTAAAAAAAAAAAAAAAAAAAAACCTGCTGAGTTCAACAATGAGTTGAACAATGCATGAGAATAAACAGATGCGGGAGCCAGAAGCAGTGCCACTGTCTGATCCCAGTTCATCACAGACATGGTCCAGGAAATCCAGTGTCAGTTGGCTGTCAGAGTAAAGAAAATTAAATACATTTTGAAATTAAATTAATCCACCGATGTCTCAAACTCTGCCCAGCTGCTTGTTTTTATCAGATACAGTTCTGATGGAACACTTAAGGCATAGTGTTTTGCATCCCACTAAAAGTGCCCAAGCGAGGACATTTTAACAACAATGTCTTCGTATCAGTGCATCGATGTATGCACAGACAGTGCTGCAGCCATGCTGGGGGAAAATAAATGACTAAAATCAAGAGTCTTACAAGTTGTACCCCTGAATTAACTTCACATTATCTACTGAGAAGTTATTGAGACTAAATAACTCAACCCAGAGCTTAAAATGTTCTTGAAACTATATATATATATATATATATATATATATTTATTTCCCCCAGCTATTTTGCCACTTTTCTAAGATGTGTTCCAGCCAACAAATTCAAAATTAGCATATAATTTCTATAAAATGGTAAAATGTAAAGAAACATCTGATTTGTTTCTTTTGAGAATAAAATATTTAAAATTGAAAATGATTGCATCCTGTTTTCATTACATTTTACACAGCATTCCCAACCTTTTTTTTTATTGCTTTGCATCAGCCATTAGATCTGCTTTATCTTGAATAAAACAACTTAGCATGCATGTATGTTATATGTAACTATATTTATTTACTTAATTTCTATTTGGAATTGGGAGAATTTTCAGGATGTGTCTTCTGTTAGAATTCCATACTCCATGGTGCATGTATTTTACCTGCATCCATTGGCTTTTAAATACTGGATAGAATATATGATTTTCTGTTTGAAGGAGACACAGTAAGTGGATTTAAATCCAATAGAGCTTAACACTGTAGAAACTAGCCATTATAAAAATCAGAAACAGATAACAGGACATTACTTTAGCTCTCCAGAATGTTTAAGTGACTAACATTACCCATAAACAAAAAAAAATCCTATTTCTTTGATATCACCTTTCTTCCCACACCAGCTCTCTAACACCCTGAGGCATCTGAACGCCTTCCCATCTTCCTTTATTTTAGATTAGAGCTCCAGCCACCAAGGTCTTCATGACCTCAGGAGAGCTAGCAGATCAGACAGCCCCTGCTTTGCTTGCATTTCAGCAGCAGTAGCTCGGGTGTCTTATCTGTTCCATTTTTATTGAATGGATTCAGGTTTCTTCATCCCCTCTGGCTCCTGGGGGCATGGACTTTTGCTAGTGTTAGTAGGGATTTTATGCTGACTGAATGAACATGTAAGATCCCTTATAGCAGGGATGGCATCTAGACTGGTCTTCTACAGTTGCTGGTATGCATTTAAAAAACATGAAAGCTGCATTAGCACACTTGCAGAATTCTCCACTGGTTCTAAGGTCCTGGAAAATCAAGTTGAATGGGAGTGCAGATATTTTGAACAGCTGCAGGCATTAGGTTAGAACAGAACTTTGTTGTAACTTCGCAGATTCCTGGACAGCCCCCCTCAGGTCCCAGACAAATTCCTTAGTCCATCTCCTTGTCAAAGTTCAGTTTTAGTGAATCTGAGCATAGATTTGTAGAGCAGATGAATGGAGCCATCATTATCTTTATTCAGTGTTTAGCTGACTTCAGTTTTGAAGTTTAGTGCTTTGCTATCTTCATTTTAGTTTTTAAAGGGGCATTAGAACACAGTGCAGAGACATAGAAACTTCACTTTCACCAGCTGTGATGAAAGTTTAAACATCTGACATTAAAATGTATCTCCACATATGTCTCCAGTGTCCACTTGTGATCAGATCAGTTATTCTCTTTGTATACTAGTGGTGCCATATGAGTGGCCGCCTGTTGGAGTAGGTCTTATGTTTCCTTTGTTTTTACAGAGAGGGATGCTATATTCTTTAAGATTACCAATTTATTTTTCATTATTCTTTAATGTTACTAATTACGTTTTAAAACATCTCAGTGCCTGAAAATGCCAGTACAAGACCTGTTTACATGTAGGAACAGCTGGCTGAGCTTTCAAAATCAATGTGTCCAAAAAAAAACAAAAAAAAAAAAAAACATAATTTCAGTAGAATTCAATTCACCTTTTTTGTATAGCAGCAATTCTCAAGGTCATCTCAAGTCACTTCAGACAATTCAAGCCAATCATTGTGAGCCATGGTGGGGACTATGGATGTTTGAGTTATGTTTAAGGAGAACCAAATAAACATTTGTAAAATGAATGTAAAATGACCGGGTGAGAGCACACTTTGTATTGCCAAGGAGGACAAAAGCAGGACAATTCCCGAATAACAAATTACAAAATTATTAAAATGCCCACAAAAATTTATTAAAACTACTCAACCTTAAAGTTCAATAAAAACTAAATGGGCTAAAAAGTAATCCAACTATTAAAAAGGAAAAAATAGCACCATCCAGGGCAAGGCTAACTAAAGTAGGGAGTAAGTCGGACCCTCCTCTCAATCTAGGTCTGTGGGTCCACCTGTGTCACACACACCTGGTCATCTGAAACAGTAAACACATGGGGTATGACACGTCAGGACCTTAGGCTACGCAGGTGGAGTGTGCTGTGATACACAGCAGGCAGGATCCTTGTCCTGTGTCTGCGTGTCAGTCGCCTCACAATGCTTGTAGTCCCAGCTTCCTGTGGTCCCCAGTGCATACACCTTCTTTGTCTTCAGCTTGGACCTGTTCTGATCTGCTTCCTTACCTTTATATACCAGAGTGTCTCCTCTCTGGAGCAGGTGTGCTGATTGCATGAAGGTGTCTAATCAGGTGGTTGATGACAGCACAAGGGGTTTACATGCCCAAAAAACCCCATAGCAACTAAAAACAATTAAACAAAAAGCAAAATAGCATAGCAAAGGAAAATGGCTGGAACATTGCGGTGAGTTCTGGCGGACACAGAGTGGTCGTTTCGGGGGGCATGGTCCTTCCGGGTGTGGCGTTGGCGTGATGCCTTGACCCTGCTTTGTGGCCGCCCTGGATGGGCCGGTGCCCAGCGGGGTCAGCAGCTGCGGATCTTGGCCCTCCAGGGCCTGTGCCCCATGACCACTGGGGGCTCTGGCTGGGGCCTTCCTAAGCCCTCTGCATGGGTCTGGGGTAATCTTCGTGGTAGGGTGGCTGGAGTTCGTTCTTCAGGATTGCTGGAGATTGCCCGGGTCTAATTGTACTTTTTTTTTTTTTTTAAGAAATAAATAAGCAAAAGAAAACCAACATGCACGGGGTGGCCATCAACAATGGAAAGGAAAAAAACTCCCTTTTGTTTTGGATGGGCGGTATCAACCAAATGCATATAAATTTAAGTGTAGCACAACCTTGATCTCTCTTTGTCTGGCCTTCTGGTGGTAGCTGCAGCTGGTGTGACAGTGTGGCTTGATTGGCATGGTGGTCTTTGTGTTTTGAAATATCTTGATTGTGAGATTGCGCAAAGCATGCTGAAAATAATTATAAAACAAAGCTCAAAATGTCATCTAAGCATAAGCAGCCACATATTCAATACTCAGAACTAACCCATTTGCAGAAAGGCATATTAAAATAGATTCCCAAATCAAAATGAATAAAATAGCTAACTGATGCCGACTAGAGTGCACACCAATGCACCATTAAAAAATTATTTTTAAATTAATATGATAAACAGCCTTAGCCCAGACATGACAATTAGAATAGCATAAATTCAGTGAGTAGGGCCATTAGTCATTATACATAACAATTTGAAATAAAAGATAAATACAAACAGAAACGTGTGTCTGCAAAAAAACACAAACCTAAATTCACTTTCGGATCATCTCATCACCCTGCTGGTAAATCCTACCACAGAGCAGGAGCACAGGTTCAACAGTGAGCACACACGTACACACGCCACGGTGCAGCTTCAGGTTTCTGAAGGGCAGGTGGATGTGTCTCAGACCAATGAGGTGAACGTTGCTATACTCTTTAGAGTTTTTTTAGAGGTGCTTGGTTTGTGAGTTTTTCTCCCTTTTTGATTAGTGTTGCTGAGGTCGACCCCAGTCTTATATTTTCATTTAATTTTGTCCAAATGTTAATTTTGCAGTATAAGCAAAGGGAAGCATAACTGAAGGCATGGTCAACCACCCTTTCATGTAATCTTATGTCCATGTTAGCCTCCCAAACCCAAACTGGGAGCTGGTTTCATAAGAGAGGGGCCTGATAGCCGAAGACTCTGCCTCCCAATCTACTTTAAGGGACTCTAAGAAAAACAAGTAAACTGGCAGTTTGAGAGCAAAAAACTCTGCTGGGAAAATATGGACGTATGAGATCGTTGATGCACAACGGGGCTTGGTCATGGAGAGCTTTATGTGTAAGAAGAATTTTAAATTATATTTTGAATTTGGCAGGAAGCCAATGAAGAGAAGCTAAAATTGGAGAAATGTGATCTCTGTTGCTAGTTCTCATCAGAACCCTCACTGCAGCATTTTAGATCATCTGGAAACTTTTCAGAGCACATTTGGGACAGCCCAGTAATAAAAAATTGCACTAGTTCAATCTGATGTATTGAAGTAACTGAATCTGAAATAACAAAAGTTTGGACTAGTTTTTCTGCATCACTCTGTGAAAGGATGTCCCAGATTTTAACAATATTGCGTAGGTGGAAGAAGGCAGGCCTAGAAACCTGTCTGATATGTGAGCCAAGATTTGTTTGTTACTCTATTTTAAAGACAGTATCAGGGTTATGTCTACGTCGATGTGTTCAAAGAGAGTGCTCCATTTGTCAGCAAATAAGATTCAGTACATGGTTCTGAGGCATTTTAATTGTGATAACAACACTATTAGATATGGAAGAGGTTGTAACGATGTCTGTGTATTGTGTTGATTGATTATATCCCACCATTAAGATTGTAATGCAATAAAGGTCAATGTTCAGAAAAGTGTCTGTATCAATATCTGCCAGGAGGAAATCGCTCCTGAGAAAAGTTATGTCTGAAATCATATACTGTCTCATTTTGTAATGCTTTAGTAAAGAAGCTAGGAAGAACAATAGAAAAGGTGGTGTATCAAGTCCACTGAAAAATTTAAAGGATCAGTTCACATCAGTGTGCCTAGGGCAGTTTCATTCCTTTCACAGATATCCATTTTTGTCCCTCTTAGCGCCTAGTACACCATTTTTTTTCAATGCAAATGGACAGATGTGCAGTCCTCCAAAAAGCTAACAATGTCTAGGCTCTGCAGATGATGCTACACATTAAAAAAAAGGCTGTCCGGTTGTACATTAAATCTGCCGATATATACCGTTACTGACATGGGGGATCTTTATTTGTTAACTGTAAGTTGCGATTTACGCAAGAAGCATGTTCGTAGAAACATTGCCAAGGAAGTTTTTATTTTTCTGAATTAGGAGAGCCTGATTTTACTGGTGAACCTCACAGTTTGAACAGCACCACTTTGCTGACCACTCAGCTAATGATGCACCACTTAATGTTTGCACATTTGGGGCAGTGTATCATGACACGGCATAAATGCCCAGTTGACTATCTCTTAACGATTACTAATTATCCCAAAGGAAGCAATTAAACTGGAAAAATAGGAGCAAGGGCCTAGCTCAACAGGAGGGGTTATTACCACACTTAATATTTTCCTCAATATCAGATACAGTTGGGAGCACAATCCCAAAGGCTAACTGCAGCATTACAATAAAATATTACAACACTGGGATGATCTATTATGTGCTAAGCTATCATTTCTATAAAAAAGGATGGCCAGACAGTGAGGCTTCTCCCTATTAGTTTTATAAGTAACCTATTCATTTAGCATTATCTTAGTTCCCTGCACCCATTTATGGTACAAATAACTAAAATTTTGGCTGAGCTCAAAGAAACAGTCCTGGAATGATTCGCCACACTATACCACTAAATCTCAGATAATTGTATGAATGGATTCTTTAGTCTAAGGAAAACTGAAAGATTACTGAAAGGTCAAATTGAAGTGAAGCTGGTTTGATGTGAAGCAACAGCATGTTGTTTTCTATGAAACCTTGACTAGAAGCTGCATTATTCTACCTGACAGGCATACGGTTGTGGGGAAATCTTGTTTCTGTACCTGACA
Organism: Melanotaenia boesemani; assembly: GCF_017639745.1. NCBI lineage: Eukaryota > Metazoa > Chordata > Actinopteri > Atheriniformes > Melanotaeniidae > Melanotaenia > Melanotaenia boesemani. The sequence goes on from NC_055692.1 coordinate 21,001,604, forward strand.
AATCAGTCAAGCTGAAATAAGAAGACAAGATGAGCTGAGACGTAAAAGGTCACAAATAATGCATGTCAGATTTGAGGAAGCTGAAATTCCAATCCATCCCGTGGTGTTTTCCCACAGTTACCAAGTTCATGCCTTGTACTTTTTTTCATTAAGCTGCTCTAAAATGCCCTCTGCACCCTGTCAGGATGAGAGAGTAGCAACATTTCAGATATGTCACTAGAACTGGAATGCAACGGTATAAATATTTAGTATTAGGGGTTTTATTGTCTAAATAAATCTTGGTTTTTACTAATGTGTTTTATTTTATGCTAGACAGTTAGCATAATATCTTTGTGCCTACATCATGAAACATGTTATAATATGCATTTCAAATGGGAATATTAGCTAATTAAACCACGATTTTACATTAAAATAATAAAATTTTCATCTCAACATATTGTAGTTTATTTGTTTGCTGTAGTTCAAAGCTGTTCACTAAAGAGGACTTAACAAAGTCAGCCATGCAAGGTGTGAAGATTGTAAGCTTTGTACAACCTGCAAGTGCAGTACTGACAATAGATTGAGTTCAATTATAATTGGTTAGATTGATTACTACTTCTTTAATTATCTGTAATCCTCAGAGTTGACATGCAAACACACACTGTGATTCTTTGAAATGAGTTTGAATGCTTCAACTTGTCTTGTGGCAATCAAGGAGCAGGATCACAAACATCCTCGGGGGTCATTTCTTTCTTTGCTCATGTCTAATGATGGACAAGGTAATGGAGACAACAAAACTGTGACAATTCCCAAATGCACATAGCAACTAACAATGTTGTACTGCTCATAAATATTAATCCATTACAGATTAATTGTATCAGTGCACAGAGGATGTCATGCATATAAATCACTGATTGTAGGGGAGATATTATTCCTGTACAGTACCTGAGATAAAGAAATAAACTACGTAGCATACAGACAATAGAGCATTAGAAATCCCAAATGGTTTTTCAGTAATATATTAAGCCTTTAGCACTTGAGTTTTTTAAGTTTTTAAGGTATTCTGTAAACGAGAAAGAATGTTTACTATGAACCAGAGTTTATGGTGAAATTACTCATAGTGCACCATCTCAGCTACTTTCCACATGTCATTTATGCAGATTTTAAGCTTTTGTTATGTCTTTTTATGCCTTTGACTTGCCCAATGGTCAGGGTTAACACAGGCTGTCATCCTTTCTCAATACATAGTGAAATGAAAAGCAAAACTACAAAAACACTTTCTAATAAGATGTAACACTACTCAGCAATTATATTCTTCTGTTAGACCTCTGCAGTTTCTTCAACCAAAGTATCTTAGGATGGGATGTTTTATTGCTTTTTTTTTTTTTTTAACATTTTATTGTACAGTACTTGAAACAGCAACAACAGTATAACTGTATAAGCAGCAGTCATGGAAGCAGCTTTCTCACTGTGCCTAAAAATCACACAGCAAAACCCATGAAACCCAAAATGAATTATAAAAGATTACATGTTAACCCCTGAAAGTGTCACATTCATGAGGAGTTTTCGTCCACTGCTCAATGCTTTAGCTGCTTAGTGACACACACATATATACACACACACAAGGGAATATGACTGGTGTGAGCTCAGCTACTCCAGTGAAGCACAAACAGTAAAAACCAACTTACTCAGAGTAATAGTAGTTACTACTTTCATCCCATGTACCTTAACTAAAGCTTTAAAGGCACAGAGAGAGACAAACTGGTTTCCAAGGTTCCAGTTCTTCATGTTAGTTATTTCATAAAAAGTGTTTGAAGATTGCAAAGACTTTTTGACCAGTCATTGTGAATCCTTAAGTAACACCTGATGTGTGTTATGAACTGTAAATTGTGTGTCAAATCATGCATGAAGAGGAGAGAAGCGGCCCTTACATTTTGGGGCTTTCATTAAATAGGCCCAATACATAAAACTAAATAAGTGATATGAAGTCCACCTCTGTCTATTTATTGGTGTCAGTCAGCTTCCTGCAATGCAGAAGAGAAATTTAACCACAGCAAAATAAAATAAAATAAAACTGATTGTACCTGCTTACTGACATTACCAACAGGAAATATTTCAACCATGATGTTCACCTAACACCTAAAAATGCACCACCATGCAGGGGTTAAGTTGGACCAGGGCTAGTCCTGGCACACAAGTTGCTGCCTCATTGTGTGATTCAAGCAATAACCTTTGTCATGATTTTCAGTTCTGAATAGACTTAATTTACATTGAAACTCTTTTGTGTTTTTCTCTGCTGTAGAATACCAGGTACTAAGTGCTCCAGCCAATCAGAGGTCTGATTAAAATTCTTGCACTACATTGATTTACCTTTTGTTAAATTTATTTTGGAGTGAGTCAAAGACGTCACCACTTGTCAGCCAGTCTGACTCAATTACAGGGACAACAGGAAAAAAAAAAACAGCAAGTATGTGACGGCAAGGCAAGTTTATTTGTATAGCGCATCAAGACCATTCAAAGTGTTTTACATAAAATGTTAAAAGCATTACAGCAGGGTGCAGAAGAGGCATTAGAGAGAAGAAGAAAGAAAAGAAAAAAATACCATAAAATAAATGAAAACAGAAAAAGCAAAAAAAGAATAAAATAAAATACACAAAATAAAAATTATAGTGTGAGGGATTAACAGTGGCATATAAAAAAGTTTTAACCTTGATTTGAAACAGTTGAATTTCAACAGACCTGCTGAAATCCACATAAAATTGGAGCATTTTAAACATTCGAGGTCCCATTTAGGATTTTCAAACTTAACTAAAAGTTCTTGCAAATCGCCTACATAAAGTCTTTCAGGTGTTCTTTCCAGTGTTCCCAGATTATTCACATACATCCTGCTTCCCTTTCAGCACATTCTCTTGGATCATAAATATTAAAAAAGCAGTTGTTACTGCTAAAATAACTAACTTAGTTTTTATTTAGATTATGATTCAACTACAGACATTGTCTTCGATTTACTTTAGAAGGTTTTTTTCTAAAAAATTACATTTAAATTGGATTAATTTAGTTTATCAGTCCCTCTCTTATTAAGAAGTTATGTGTGATTTACTACAGCTTAACTGAAACTTACACAAAAATAACAACAGCAATAATGAGCATTATCACAGAAACAGATTTGGTATAAGAAAATATTGGTATTGGCCGATATCTAAATTTCAGATATAGGGATTAGATCAGAATCCCCCCCCCAAAAAACAGATCAGTGCATCAGTTTCATGTTCATATTATAAGGTTAATATGTGTTGGAGTTCAACTCCTGTAGGTTTTCGATGCTTCCCTGCTTCATCACAGTGGAGTTAAATCAATGGGTCATTGTGCAGAACGTCACAAAAAAATTGTTGGGTCTACTTAATTTGAATCAGGTGTGATATCGCAGGGAAACAGCTGCTTGTGTTGTTGCCATCAATTTCAAGATGAGCTTCTATTTTTTTTAAAGAAATAATGTACTAAAAAGACTCACTTTCAGCATTTACTATGTTTTCTATGTACAACTGAGAGTAAAATATTAGTTAGTAAGTTTTGTTTTACTTTGTTTTACAAAGAAGTCCAAACTTATTTGGAAATGTAGGTGTATAAATGTTTAAAAACTTGATTTTCATGCATTTCTCAACGTCCCCAGGGGACCACTTGTAATTTTGGTTTGATTTGAGGATATGTTTCATGGCAGGCTGTAATTGGCTTTGTCAATAACTAATTGCAGAGTAATATTGAATGCACCACTCAGATGAATAAACCCAAAGCTTTTCATATACACAGTAATATGTTCAAGAGGCAATTTGTTTTTGTGTTTCTGTATCTTCTATAAAATGGGCTTAATGACTGTGGGACAAAAATGAGCATTTTTAATCACAGCATGCTTGTCTGTTTCTTTGATGAATGAGACTAACTGATAATTTGTGGTGTGGGCAGTCAGTTAAGATAACAGCAATACCCAGGAAAACAACAGTTATTCTATCACACACAGAAATGAAAGATGACATTTAGGCCCTGTTGTTGTTTAAAAACGTGCCAAGAATGGAGCAAAACATTCAAGATTTAGACAGTAAAAGAAACATCTGAATTAGTAATGTGTGATACCACTCATTTTCTTTCCAATCCGATACCAAGTAAAACACAAGCCAGGTATCGGCGATACCAATCTGATACTTTGTACAGCAAATTCATGCGTTTAGAAAATCACTTTTAAAGCTGCCCACGCTGAGGGGAAAGGAAGTGGTACTTACATTTTCATGAAATACTTTGTGACTCAAACTGGAATTACCAGTAAAATGCATAAATAAATATATAAATGCCACAATAAATGCATATGTTTGTCAACACCTACATATTAAAATATTTAGTTAACCATAAGTCTAAACAATTCAGAGGGATTTATGTTGTTATTTTTCTATCCTTTTAAACATTTTTATCCAAATTTTTATTTTTTAAAACTCCACAATATTTACTGAATATTTAATGACACCAGCGTCTGCAGTTTAATTGATGTGAGTTGATCTCAGGGACACATGTTACTCCAAGCTGAATTCATACAGATATTTACTGTAGCATTATATTGCATAACCATATTTAATGCTGTACATAACAAAAGAGGATGCACTAGTCTTAAGAACGGGAGAAACTCCTGTTTGAACTACAACTCAAATACCTGAACCTAACAGACAGATGAAAATCCCTTTCCCAAAATTAGCATCAGTGCTACATAGCTCCACATGTTATCCCTCTGAATAGTGGTTTGTACCTGCCTGCAGCATCAAAGGACTCTAAGAGTGACGCATATAAAATAATTAAATACTGTGTTATGGTTGATTCTCAGATGTTTGAGGAGATTTGTGGTGTTGCTATAATATCTCTATGTCTTCCCACAAACATCATACATAGCGCCGTTGCTGTTCAGATCCACACGCGATGCTACGACTTGAGTGAGTGAGATATGTGCTGCAACATCTCCACGCCGTGCCATTTCACATATGACTTTGGCAGGCCTATCCAGTTCCAGTTTTATCCCAAATCAGTAAAACATTGATATTCTAACATTAAAATCAATTCTAGAACATAAAAAGCTGGTTTCAGGGGTATCGATATTTTGGTGTCAATCTGCACATCACTTTTCTGAAGCCTAATTCTAGTCAAGCTTGTGGCTCATTCTGCTTTTCAAAAGTTAAAAACACAGCACTTGCAGAACCAGAGAATTAAACATGTTCTTACAAAACAAGTCAACACACAGTAGCCTAAATATGTCATCCAGGAAATGCATGCAGAAAAAAAAAAAAACAGTCAATGAGGAAAAATAGGACAGGTTCTGTGTCAGGACCACTGCTCTGTTAACTATAGGCTATACCAAAAAAGCACAGGAGCTGTATGAGTCATGTGTATGACCTTACTGCCAGCATAGTGTTTATGTAGGCGATGGGTAAAGTCAAACATGATTTTTTTTAGCAATGGTATGTTAAATGTAGGTTACCGTTTTTATGTTATTTTTAAAAGTTTGACTAAACACTGAGCTTAAAACTTGATTATTATCAGCCAAGTCTCATTCAGTAGTATCTATTAGCTACTTTTCCTCATAGTCCAAAAAAGTAGAGGTGTCACAATGAAAATTTTAAAATTGTGAAATTATTTTTCATATGATGTGGCTTCAAACCCCAAACATCTAATTCTCAACTCCAATCCCTAAACATGTACCTGGCACTTCTAAATCAATTAAGAGTTATATCCAGTTGAAAGTGTACTTATAAAAATCTTGCCTGTGATAAGTTTTGTGTGTAGGCCACAGATTAATGTCCCTAACCACATTCTTATAGAGCCTTGACTTATGCAGCCACTAAGAATGATCAACTGCTTCATGCATGGGTGAGACAACCCACAACCACTTATCTGCCAGGTCTTATTTGACGTGGGAAACATGCACTGGCTGTAAGTTGACTGTAAATTAGATGGTCTATGGCTGGGAGAATGGTTATATCTGTAAATTGTGGTTATTTTACAATAGTCTTAATTGTGAAACTGACTTTTTCCAATGCAGACCAACATTGCTTTGCTGTTATGGAGGGAGACTGAATTGTAATTCTGCTTGTTACTCTGCAGATTCTCATAGAATGAAATAATAGTATATAGTTGCACTGATTGTGGGACATACTGCCACTAACTGGAAAAAAAATATAAAAAAAGGAAAAATAATATTTGTCAGTGCAATCAAACCCAATCAAGACTGTGATACATTATCAGCCCCATCAGAAAAAAAGAAGAAACATTGCATGTTTATCTTAACAAATTGTGGAAGAAGGTCAGGGAGGTCTCTAGCTGTGCAGATGATTGCAGATACTGATGTAATAGTTTTATTGCATGATTTTCCAAGAGCCAGCTACAGCACAAGTTAATGGCAAAAAAAAAAAAAAAAAAAAAAACTGAATATGCTGTGTCAAACTGTGTATTCAGTTATTACATGTGGAATATCTGTTAGGCTTCTGAGTAAAAGACATATATTTTTATTTTATTTTTTTCTAACATTTCAACAGTTAATTGCAGAAAAACATCTTGATGAACATTTTTGCTTACTGGTGCAATATGGGAACTATATTTTGCAAACAAAACCAACAAAGGAGATCTTGCAGATGTTTAAAAGTTTGTTTTCTGACCAAAAGTAATACTTCTACCCCTAAAAAATCAGATTAATGTTGCTAAACAGCTGTCATCCAGGGACATTGTGTAAGAATTACTTACATCTAACATTGGAATCTGGTATCACATTCTAATGTATAGTGCATTCTAGCATCTGACTTTCTCAAACACATCTTGCAACAATGGTAGCCGCCGTGTGTCAAAAAGCCTTGAGAACACAGATGAAAACATGTCATCCCATAGTTCATGGAGTATTCACTCAGGTAAAAAGGTTCGTGATTTCATAAATATTGCAAACTGCATCCCATCAAACTATCAGATATTGTTCCTCTGTGTTTAGAAGAAAGAATGGTTCTCACAGGGGGAACGGATCTCGATGGGGAAACTGGCCTCGATGGATGACCTTAACACAACACCGGCTTTTTGCCATAATAAAGCTCATAAAGCCTTCCCACCGACTTTGAGTCTGGCTTTACCGCAACTGACAGCTGGTGTTTACCATGACTATGAAAGTGTCTGAAACCACATAAACATACACTTCTGCACCAGCGAGGCTGGTGTATTTTAGCAGAAACTACTGTTATGCTCCCAGGGTAACAAGCAACACTGTCTAACAAAACTGAATGAAATGTTAGCTAAAGGCTAATTTAGGCAGTACAGTTGACTTACTTGTCAAGGAGAAAGCTGGAAACATCAGCATTCCTTATAAAATCTTTCTCCTTCCTGAGCTCCTTCCACCTACGGAAGGCTAACCCAATGTTGATCCTCCTTTTTTGTGAACAACAGTTTAACAGTTTTTCCAAATTGCCTGGGTAGTAAGCCTCTCTCGTTTATCTTCTTCTCGCACGTCTCAATCACTGTGCGCTGGCTCGCAGGACTTCCACACAGGTGTTATTTGTCCCTTACCGGTGGCTGTAGTTTCAAGGTGGCAGACCGTCATGGCACTTCTCTACCAGTTTACCCGTTATATGTACAAACAAATCAAAATTCTTTGCTTACGAGAATGTGTCAGATCATTAGCGGAGGTCATAATCGATTTTAGCCAGTAAACAACAGAAAATGTTACACAATGTCCCTGAAAATTGTTATAACTATTGTTATCCCAGGTTGCAGTTGTTTGACTAAAAAGTGTCCTGTTATATATCTTGACAAGATGTATAATGAAAAACTCCCAGATCCCTGAGATCCAGACTCCACTTTCAAAGGTGAAGATCTGCCCTCCGCACACTGTCTATTGTCCTCATCCTTCAGCAAATGACAGCCCTGTAAACCACTTGGGCTGAATCAGGGCTGCAGAGGTGATAACATGTCCAGTGCCATCAGGCAGTTGCTGAAGAAAAACTGACCTGGTAGCTCCCCTCAGCAACAGCAGCAATCCCTCTAAGCCACAGAGCAGAATTAAGTATCCGCCACAGTGGCGACCTTTGCAACCCCAGTTTTTTGTTGTACAAGATCAATTTTCTCATTATTTTACTTTTTTTCCCAGTTGAAGGATTACATTGCCTATTCTACTAAATAATTTGTTAACTTCCAATCTCTCTTTTTTATGCCTCTTAAATGTGTGCAGGCAGAACTAAAGAAATCCACTAGCTGTCAGATAACAGAGTAAAACCATTTCTCAATATCTCACAGTATCACACAAATTGACCCATTATGAAAGAGTTTGACCTTATAGTCTTTATGCAGCTCCTACAGTTATTTAATCTCAGTATCTTCAAATGGTAAAAATTTTCAAGACGGTTTGCTATCTAATTGGAGATTGACCTGTTGGTGAACTGGCACAAAACAAGGCACAATCAAATTTTTATCTCATGAAGCAACCAAAATCTTTTTAATTTTATTTGTAAAATATGGACAAAAATAATGGCAAAAACCAGAAAAATCTCCTCAGCTACAGTGCAAAATATTTACATGGATCTGTCTGTGTTATGCACAAAATTCTTGTTTAGATATTTTGTCATTGTATAAAAGGCTGTTATTGTTGAAGGACGTTGTCCGTTTCCTTCCTGCCGCGGGTAGGAAGTGACGTAATGTTCAGCAGCTTACTACTTGATTAGAGCGTGCAGCAAGAACATGCAGCGCCGCTGACAGACAGTGCTCACATTCCGGCTGACGACCCTCCTTATAGTTAATTAAACGTTGGGTCTTTTTTTCGTTCAAGTGTGCCTTTGTTTGCCTCTCCGAGTGTTCAGTGAGTGACGAGAGTGAGTACTTCTTGTTTATACATGTGTTGCAGTTGTTTATACCACCACTATAGGTTTATTTCCTGAGTAAATTATTTCTGTTTGTGTTCACGTGAACGGGGTGTGACAGAGATGCCGTTAATTGCGCCGCAAGGGGAGGGGGGAAGTGAGTGCGCTGCGGGAGAGCGTTATGCTGGGAGAGACAACCAGAGTTAACCAGTAGAGGGTGTTGCACTGTGTAATTTGTTTTACTGCCAAATGGCTAGATGTTGACTGCTGGGTGATTATTATTGATGTGCTGTATGCCAAATTAGTATATATGTTCATGGGAGTCCATTCCAAACACTAATGGAGCAATATTTGTTTATTATTGTTCACAGAAAACTGTTACAACACTGAGTTGGCATAATAAAGTGCCTGGCCACTGAAGCCTGTGAAAGACCATCCCTGCCCTCTTTGTCTTTCGTCCATATGTCCTGACCGACATAGCATCTGGGTGCCTGCTATTCATACATCTGACTTAGCGCCTAGTCCTCCCCTCCTAAACATTGGTCCTTCGAGCCGGATAGCAGCATTCATGATGCAGTCTGATGAAGAGGCTTACCCTGATGCAAGACCAAAGCGTCAAAGACGTCGTCCCACCCGACTACAGGATTTTGAAGTGGACTATGTTAGTGATCCATTAGTATGGAGATCCTTACCTCCATCTCCACCGCAGAACGCATTACTTCCCCAGGAGGGTCCAGCATACACGTTTCCCTTCCATCCCTCTCAGCCTCCATTTGGTGGCTTCCATGGGAATGCTGCTCATCATGAGACACCTCAGCTAGCCCCAGGTTGCCTCCCAAGGGGCTATCCAGCCACAGACATCCCCCCTAGATCCCATGCCCCCTTCCAGTGGGACTATCACCAAAACCCTCCTCCTTATCCTAACATCAGAGCCCTTCAGGAAGAGAATGCTAGGCTGCTACAATCCCAACAAGCCTTTCAGTCCACCCTAAAGGAACTCAGTGAGGCCCGGAACGAGATGAAAGAGCTCATTGCTGTTGCTCGCTCTTTGAGAGAGGACATGGATCTCCATTCCTGTTCAGCTTCCAGTTCCAGCAGCTATAAGCCTCTTGGAGCCACTGCTGCGTCCGCTCAACACTATCAAACTCCAGGCCAGACAAATGAGGAAGATGAGGAGGCCTGGCCTGACCCTCCGCCATGGCCTGAACCAGAGGAAGACCTGCTTAGAGGTGTAAGCAGTCTCAGCTTGGTGGGACAAGACCCGAGTGCTCCACCCCATCAGAAGCCCCAGAACGAAGTCAAGGTATCCTGCGAACCTTCCAGGTCTGCTTTGCAATCTCATCAGCTCTCGTACTCTGCCCCTTACCACCAGACCCCGCCTCATCTCCCAGCTCGGCCCTATCCACCACTCTCTCATGCTCAGCCTGCCCATTCAGACTCACGGCCTCTACCAAGATCCAACAGGGTTGCATCCAGCTTGCCCCCTCCAAACCTTCCTGCCCAAGCCTCTGTGTCAGAACAAGTGTATAGAGGCCCCAAACCTACTATACCTAAGCTAAGCCATCCAGACCCAAGTGAGTTTGCCAGACTTCGCATCGCCCTGGAGAATTTGCTCCCCGTTGATTCTACAGAACTCTTTAAGTATCAGATCCTTGTGGATCATTTGAAGTTGGAGGAAGCCCGTTTAATAGCTGATGCTTATCTGAATTCCCTCACTCCCTACACAGACACCATGAGAGCCCTGTACGACAAATTCGGCCAGCCTCATCAACTAGCTCTGAGAAAGATAGCCAGTGTGTTAGAGGCCCCTGAAATAAGGCGTGGTGACTCTGCAGCATTCCAGAGGTTTTCCCTCCAGATTCAGTCCTTGGTTGGTTTGCTGCAGACCTTGGGCCCCGAGGGACAGATCGAACTTAACTGTGGCTCGCACGTAGCTCGTCTCCTGAGCAAGCTTCCTGCAGAACAGAGAGCTGATTTCCGTCGACACCGGTTTAAGCAGCCGGGGACCTCACATACACTGCACGATTTGTCAGAGTGGCTCAACCATGAGTCATGGTGCCTGAGCTTTGACAGCCATGTCAGTGGCAAGAACAGTAAGAATATACAGCCTATTAGGACGGATGGTCGACCGGCAAAACACGTGACTGTCCTGCACGGACTTAGGGAACCGCCCACAAACACCATCACACCAAACCTAAGTTCTGGGAAAAGGAAACCTGTGGGGAAAGCCTATTGTGCTTTCTGCCAGAGCACTGAACATTACTTCGGTCAATGCGAGGACGTCATCAAGCTTTCCAAGGAGCAGCTCAAAGAGTGGATTCAGGTAAACCAACGATGCTGGCGCTGTGCACGTAACCATCAAGCAGCCCAGTGCACTCTAAAGAAGCCCTGCAGTATCTGTCAACGGAAGCACCTTTTGGCTCTTCATGAGATAAATCAGCGGCCAGAGAAACCCAACAAAGAGGTGGCTGTAAAGGAAGAAAGCTGCCTAACCAACTCGGCCACTGATGCTCTTTACCTAGACCGACCTGCCACCGGGAATCGCGTCCTGCTGAAAGTCGTCCCAGTGCTAATCCGCTATAAGGGACGTAGCCTGAGCACCTTTGCTCTCCTGGATGACGGGTCAGAGAGATCTATGTTGCTACCAGTGGCAGCCAAGTTGCTGGGACTACAGGGCGACCCGGAGGACCTTCCCCTGAGAACAGTCCGACAGGATATTCAGGTGCTCCATGGACACAAAGTATCCTTCCATGTTTCTCCTGCTGCTGATCCTCAGGTTAAGTACAAGATAGATGGTGCCTTCACTGCTAGTCGCCTTAGCCTAGCTCAGCACTCTTACCCCATAGAGTACCTACAGAGAAAGTACACCAACCTCCGTGGTCTTCCCATACCTGCCCTAAAGGAGGCTAGACCATGGCTCCTTCTCGGCTCAGATCAGGCACATCTCATCACACCTGTGGAGCCCGTCAGGCTTGGTCCACCGGGAGGACCTGCTGCTGTTCACACCCGGCTGGGATGGACCCTCCAAGGCCCCATCCGTGTTATGGGGCGGCCAGCTCACCCAGTGCAGTGCCTGTTCACCTCCTTCCCACCACAGATAGATGAGCTGTACCGTCATGTTGAGAGGCTCTGGCAGATCGACTCTGTACCTCACCGACCAGAGAGAGAAGTGACTCGATCAAAACAGGATCAACAGGCAGTTGCACTGCTGGAGGCCAAGACGGTGCACGTTGAGGTTGACAACGTGAAACGGTTTGCCACCCCCCTGCTACGTCATGCCGCCATGCCCCTACTACACGCGCCAAAGGAGTCAGTGATGGGTTTACTTCGAAGCACGGAGCGGCGGCTGCTCAAGGACCCTGAACGGGCCGACATCTACCGAGCCGAAATGCAAAAGCTCATTGGAGCAGGAGTGGTGAAAGAGGTCACCCCAGAAGAACCAGCAAAAGAATGTTGGTATATTCCCCATCACCTAGTCTCCCACAATGGGAAGAACAGGCTGGTCTTTAACTGCTCTCACCAATATCAGGGACAGACATTGAACCAATACCTATTGCCTGGTCCTACCCTGGGAGCCTCCCTAGTCGGGGTCCTACTGAGATTCCGAGGGCACGCCATTGCAGTCAGTGGAGACATCAAAGGGATGTTTCATCAGGTCCGCCTCCTGCCTGAAGATCGGCCCTTACTCAGATTCCTGTGGCGCGACCTGAGGGTGGATGAACCCCCAAGGGTGTTTGAATGGCAGGTTCTGCCTTTCGGCACCACTTGCAGTCCCTGCTGTGCCACCTATGCGCTTCAGCGCCATGTTACTGAGCACTGCCAGCCTGAGGACATCTTGAGGTTCTCTGTTGGACATTGTTTTTATGTGGACAACTGTCTCCAGAGTGTACCCACGTCTAGGGAGGCTAAGCAGCTGGTGGATCGTCTCCGAGACCTCCTGTCCGCTGCAGGGTTTGAGTTACGGCAGTGGGCCTGCAATGAACCCAGTGTCCTGGACCACCTGCCTCAAGAGGCCAGATCTCAGAGCCTTGACCTTTGGTTAGCACAGGACCAGGTCAACCCTCAGGAACCGACACTGGGCCTAGGTTGGAACTGGGGGGAAGATTCCCTTAGTTACAAACAGAGACCTGTATCCTATGAGGCCCCAACCCTAAGAAACATTTATAGGGTCCTCGCTTCCCAGTATGACCCTTTGGGTTTCCTGTTGCCTTTCACTACTAGGGCTAAGCTCATTGTTCGACAACTGTGGGACAAACAACGAAGTTGGGATGATCCAAATTTACCTGCTGCCCTGCTCCAAGCCTGGTCCAGTTGGGAGAATGAACTACGGTTCTTACCTCTCCTTACCTTGCCCCGAGCATATGTTCCCCCCAACTTCGACCTTGAGACTGTTACCTATGAAGTGCACATCTTTGCAGATGCTTCAGAGCAAGCCTACGGAGCTGTGGCCTATTTAAGGGCGGAGAATAAGAGGGGCCAGAGACATGTCTCCTTCCTCCTAGCTCGTTCCAGAGTAGCTCCTAAACGGGTGCACTCCATTCCTCGCCTGGAACTGTGTGCAGCTCTCGTAGCTGCACAACTCGCCAGTCTCCTACAAAGAGAACTCACCCTGGAGATAGCATGCCTTGTCCTGTGGTCAGACTCCACCACAGTGCTCACCTGGCTCCAATCCCAGTCCTGCCGCTACAAAGTCTTTGTTGGCACGAGAGTGGCAGAGATACAGGAGCTGACAGAGGATTACAGCTGGCGCTATGTGGATTCAGATCAGAATCCCGCCGACGACCTAACAAGAGGTAAAACCCTGAAAGACCTTGAGGAGCCAAACCGGTGGTCCCAGGGACCCTCCTTCCTCCTGGGAAGCCCAGACAGCTGGCCTGAGCGGCCCAGCACTGAACAGCAAGAGAACCAGGCTGAGCTCCGTAAAACCACCTTTTGTGGAGCAACAGCCACCTCCCCCATAAATGATGGCCCAGGTGCTAAGAAGTACAGTTCATGGCAGGAGCTTGTGGAAAACATGGCAAAAGAGATGAAAGGAGCTCCCTCACCTGCCCAACCACTCACAGCGGAGGACTGTAGGCAAGCTGAGCTCAAAGTCCTGCAACAGGCTCAACAGCAGTCCTTTCCTGAGGACTACAAGCTACTCGCTGCAGGGAAACCAGTGTCACCATCAAGCCGTCTGCGCACTTTAGCCCCTGTTCTTGACCAGATCTCCGGTCTAATAAGGGTTGGTGGCCGGCTCAGACGGTTGGAGGGTTTAGACCTACCCCTTCATCCTGTTGTCCTTGACTCATCCAATCCAGTTACCCATCTTCTGATCCAAAAGTATGACGGTGATCTATGTCATCCTGGCCCTGAGCGGGTATTTGCAGAGTTACGACGATCGTACTGGATCCTTCGTGGACGAGAGGCAGTCCGCAAGCATCAACGAGCCTGTGCGGCATGTCAGCGTTGGAGAGGTCAGCCTTCTATTCCCAGGATGGCAGATCTTCCTGCTGCTCGTCTTAGGTTACACAAACCAGCTTTCTACTCCACTGGCGTAGATTGTTTCGGGCCCATAATGGTGAAGGCTGGTAGGCGTCAGGAGAAACGCTGGGGTATCATTTTTAAATGTCTGACCACCAGAGCAGTTCATTTGGATCTCCTTAAGAGCATGGATTCAGACGCCTACTTGATGGCCCTGAGACGGTTCGTCGCCAGGAGAGGCTCTCCAGCAGAGCTGTGGTCAGATCAGGGCACTAACTTTAAGGGTGCTGAACGAGAACTGAAGGAGGCCTTTGAGGAAATGGTACCAGCCCTACAGCAACAGCTGGCCCGCCAGAAGATCAAGTTCAACTTCAACCCTCCAGCTGCTCCTCATTTCGGCGGTGCATGGGAGCGAGAAATCCGATCCGTCAAGTCTGCACTCTACACATGCGTTGGGGCTCAACCTGTCCCTGAGGAAGTGCTACTCACGGTGCTTGTAGAAGTGGAGGCCATCCTCAATTCAAAGCCGTTAGGCTATGTATCTTCTGACATAGCAGATCCTGACCCGGTGACCCCAAACAGTTTGCTCATGGGGCGGCCTGATGGCTCACTGCCCCCAGTGGTGTACCCAGAGACCGAGATGTTGAGTCGCCGGCGCTGGAGACACTCCCAAATCCTGGCGGATCAGTTCTGGTCCAGGTTTATTAGAGAATACCTGCCTGGATTACAGACAAGACAGAAATGGCAGTCCTCTCCTCCTAACCTACCAGATCAAGCAGTCGTTGTGTTGGTGGAACCACATCTGCCTCGAGCCCAGTGGCCTGTAGGCCGCGTCGTCAACGTTCATCGCAGCGACGATGGATGCATCCGATCAGCTGACATCAACATCAACGGCCACATCTTGACCCGACCAGTGACACGGCTGGTGATGTTACCTGCTCTTCCTTCTGGGGAGGATGTTCCCAATCCTGGACACTCTTAAGACTGATTAAGCCTTTTATTTAGTACAAACGTGCTATGCACATTTGGGGGCGGCTGTATAAAAGGCTGTTATTGTTGAAGGACGTTGTCCGTTTCCTTCCTGCCGCGGGTAGGAAGTGACGTAATGTTCAGCAGCTTACTACTTGATTAGAGCGTGCAGCAAGAACATGCAGCGCCGCTGACAGACAGTGCTCACATTCCGGCTGACGACCCTCCTTATAGTTAATTAAACGTTGGGTCTTTTTTTCGTTCAAGTGTGCCTTTGTTTGCCTCTCCGAGTGTTCAGTGAGTGACGAGAGTGAGTACTTCTTGTTTATACATGTGTTGCAGTTGTTTATACCACCACTATAGGTTTATTTCCTGAGTAAATTATTTCTGTTTGTGTTCACGTGAACGGGGTGTGACAGAGATGCCGTTAATTGCGCCGCAAGGGGAGGGGGGAAGTGAGTGCGCTGCGGGAGAGCGTTATGCTGGGAGAGACAACCAGAGTTAACCAGTAGAGGGTGTTGCACTGTGTAATTTGTTTTACTGCCAAATGGCTAGATGTTGACTGCTGGGTGATTATTATTGATGTGCTGTATGCCAAATTAGTATATATGTTCATGGGAGTCCATTCCAAACACTAATGGAGCAATATTTGTTTATTATTGTTCACAGAAAACTGTTACAACACTGAGTTGGCATAATAAAGTGCCTGGCCACTGAAGCCTGTGAAAGACCATCCCTGCCCTCTTTGTCTTTCGTCCATATGTCCTGACCGACATAGCATCTGGGTGCCTGCTATTCATACATCTGACTTAGCGCCTAGTCCTCCCCTCCTAAACAGTCATTAACTGCCAATGTTTAGGTTATTTTATTATAACCATAGTTTAACACTGTAGAATTAATTTACTCTACAAAATATGTCTCTGTTTTGAGGAGAGATGTAAAATGTCCAGTATCCTTGTTAAAGTTATTTTAGGGCAAAGGGCTGCCCTTCTACGTTGCTGGCACATCATTTGTTTGTTTTTTTTTGTTTTTGTTTTTTTTTTCTTTCTCTGCATTATTTAATGTTTGTCTCAAATGCCCCATGTTGGTTGTGTAGAACACTGGACAGATAGCTGTGCAAAACCCACTCGGCATGCCAGTCCATATAGTCTGCTCTATGTATCTAAACTTATGGGTGATAGAAATACTTCACCTGCAAGTTGAAGCTTTACGTTTATAAGATGAGACAAGAACAGCAAGAGTATGTATACACTGAGGCAGGGAATCTACCTTTTCTACCAGGAAGTTTATAGTTTGCTTATTTGACTGAAATATTTTTTTTTCTTTTTTTTTTCTTTTTTTTTTTGTACACTTTTTAAAATTCTGTTGCAGAATTTAAAACTAACCAAATCATAAAAGTGAAGGCAAGTGATTTCTTGTTTTCTTAGGGATTTTCTCAAGTTTTTTTTTTTTTTTTTTCTTTTTCTACTGAAGAACATTGGATGCTTTGCAAAAACAAGTGCAAAGACTCATGAAGCATCACAAACTAGCCTTTTTATTGCAAATAACGCTTATGTACTTTTATATTTCTATAGAAGCACAGAGTCTCTCATTCAAGGTCTGGGTCCATTCTCTTACAGAGAGAGAGAGAGAGAGAGAGAGCAGCATATTTTTTCTGGAGGGTTGTTTTTGCCTGTAAATGCCTAATTGACTAAAGCAATGTCTTGTCAACTTGATGAAACTTAAATTTGAAGGAATAAAAGAGTGTAGCACTATTTTGAAGATATGTATTAATTAAATTTGTACCACTTGCTTGTTCATATCGCATATAAAGTGCAGGATATAGTTGTTTTTGTGTAAGTATGCTATATTCCTGCAGTTAAATTGCACCCAACACACACGTCTTCCAATGCAATGAGATATCTAAGTGTGAGAGTGAGGAGAAAGGCATTAGTTCATGAAAATAAATCTCTTGGTGTCTAGACAAGAATAATAATTTATTTCCTACTCCTCTTCCACCCCCTTTGACAAAAATCAATGACTGAGTCAATAATCTCTGAGCCCACTGTTGAAATGTATGCCTGTTTCCCACCTCCCCCTACCTACCAGCAGTAGGTCAAACTGACACATAGACTGATACTCCTGACTGCTCCTCCAGTTTTCTAAAGCTGTGAATGATAGAAGTTACAAAATTAGCCTCAAACTTTCACCAATTCTATCTGATTTTAACCAGTTAGTTCGAATGTCCCCACCTTAAGTTAATGATTGTGTTTATTATTTTTCTGAAAAAAGGTAAAACTAGATTCGAAAACTACCAAATTTGAAATGTTAGAATCATGTGGTAATTTTAAAATTGCATCCACTTTGGGTTGTGTTAAAAATTATTAAAAAACTTTGTAGAGTCAAAAAGAATTTCTGAGATTTCAGGTTATTATACTCCTACAATAATAAAAAAAAAAAAATACAATTTTTAATTCCAAGATTCTGTACATCAGAACATAGAAAAAAAAGTTATTGTCCTCACCAGGGGCCTAATTTATAAAACTGTGCGTAGTAAAGGAGATTACAGGTGGCTTACGTAGGGAAAAAAGGAAATGTGGCACACAAAAACTTTCAGATTTTCAGTGCACACACGTCCCACTCCTGTTTCCGTTTATTAATCAGAATCAACTCTAAAGCAGGCACACCTGAGGTAGCACCTTGCCACACCCACATGGTGGCTATAAAAGGTCAGGTGAACACGTATAATCAATATTCATCATATCATTTCCATAATGGCATATGAGGAAAAAAGAGGGATGAAGCAGATTTTTTTGGAATGTGAGACTGAGATCCTGATATACCACATTGGAAAATGTAAAAAGGTTTAATTGGTGGGCTCGGTGTGGTCATTACTTGTGTCAGAAAGCAGAATTGTGGCAGCAAGTGGCAGATTCTGCCATCGCAGTGTCAGGAGGCAAGACATGGCAGAGGCATTGGATAGTGTGGCTAGATATCTCAGTTAGTAGCAGATCCATCTGCCATGCGGGTGATCGAAGTTTGAATCCCACAGGGGTGAATATTTATACCTTAGGTAAGATGCAACAAGCCACAGTAAATCGTTTTTTGAATGTATAAAATAAAAATGTACTGATACATCTGAGATTGGTTTATTTAGTGTTAAATAATATTTCTTTATAGGTTCTGGGTGTTCCAACTGGGTTGGCAGTGCTGCAGCTGTGATTGGAGAGGGTGAGGCTAGAGCAGTGGTTCTTAACCTGGGTTCGATCGAACCCTAGGGGTTCGGTGAGTCGGTCTCAGGGGTTCGGTGGAGCCTCCGCCGCAGAGGTCCACCCCTCAGTCTAGTCTGCAGTTAGTGAAAGCGTCCTGCTCTGAGATTTCCAACCGGTCCGCTTTGAGGTCGCTGGTTTATGCAGCAGAGTGAGACCTCCCTATCAGACCGCTAGGGCTGTATATGTGTCTGAGTGAGACTCCCTACCGGTCCGCTTTGAGAGCGCTGGATAAGCAGCAGAGTGAGACCTCCTTCTCAGTCGGGACCACACATCGGAATTAGCCCGTTATCTCCCGAGCGCCGATCCAGGCAAATAAGGCGATCTAAAGGGTCGATCGCCGTACGGACTCACGACGTGGCGGCGGGGAACTGGTACTTTTACCCACTGTGATGACACGTTGTAAAACGGCTGTAAAGGAGTGGACCATGGATGTATTATAAGAACTGGATAACGGACTGAAAATGGCGGCCCATTCATTTCTATGGAAGTTGCTCACCCAGCGCATACGCCGAAAAAGTTCTCAGGCTTCCGGGTTACTTCCGCATATTGGGCCCATAGAGCATGCGCAGTAGTGTCACCTCCCATCATGCTTCACGTCACTGTGAACGAGCAATGCGCAGCCCAGTGACCTGATCCAGCGACGCGCGGTCACGACATTAATCTGCAGTATGAGAGCTGTACAAACTCAGATGATGATTTTCTACGGCACACGATCGGACCTCGATGTAAAGTAATGATATAATATACGTGGAAGAAGTTGTGTAGTAATTGTTAAAATGATGGTTTGTTTTAATCTGATGAATTTCTATATGGGATTCGTAATAGCCCAATATAAGTCAGTCTATATTGTATATTTGTATAATCCCGTGTCAAATTTTCACGATGACTTACAATTCCTACCTTTATTCATGAATAATTTCAGGCACGTCTTTTGTAATAAATGTTAGAAGTCCTTGTTAATGCATTATTTCATTGTGCTACCCATGCATATTCTCTTTATTTTTCTGCTATTCCCTGGATGACACCAAGATTATCAATTGCGTCTCTTAAAGGTCCCATATTATACACTTTATTCCCAATCTGAGACCATTCATTAATATCTAAATGAAATATTTCCGCCATGGTATGGACAAATCGACCCTCAGTTTGAGTGCAGCGGCTTCTCTTCACCTCCCTCTTTTTAGCAGCTTCAGAAATGTGCCGTTTATGGTGGGCGGAACCCTGGTGGAGCAGCTCAGCTGTTGGCTCCGCCCATCGCATCGCCCGTCATGAGGTGATTGACAGGTTAATATATTTTCAAGCTATCAGACTAATAAGGCCGAAACGATAAAATAACTGCCAGCTCTTACCTCTCCAGCTGTGTCACGGACAGTTGGTATTGAACCTGGCTTCAGCTTCAAACGGTTGGCGAAGCCTGCTTTCCATGCCCCCATGTTGTGGAAACAGTCCTCTTTGAAATGCTGGCCACAGACATGCAAAACCTTTGGAAGTTTTCCGGGTACATTTCCTCCAAAAATAAAATTAATCCACTCAGTCCTCGTGGGTTCAGTGGATGGAAGTAAAAAAACGTTTTCGTGTTCATTTATGCAGCCACAAACAGAACAGTGCTTCTGTCGCTTAGCCATGTCCGCTAACGAGGGTTGCCGAAGAAGGAAAAACACTGGGCGCTCGGTGATTTTTAGAGGGCGGGCTTTGAGAGCCGGTAGACGGGTCCATCGCTCTGTGGGGAGTGGTTATTGTCCCTTATGACGTCATAACGTACACGCTTTCAAACAAGCTCATTTCAGCGCTTACTTCCCTAGAGGTGGAGCAGGGGGGAGAGAAAGCGCCTGAAAGAGTTTCACACTTACGGGTCTCCTACACATGCGGGGGGACCAGTATGACTGTTCCAAAACCATTAAAAAGTGAATTTTGCATAATATGGGACCTTTAAAATGTTCCTTTCTTGTGTTTTGCCGGATTCCACTTTGTTAAATGCTGCAGTTTTTTAATTGACAAAGAAAAAAAAACTTTGTTTAAACTGAGGACTATGTTAAGGAAAACTAGGCCACTTGGGTTATCACCATTCTATATTTATTATGTAGTTATGTATTTTATGTATCGTGATTTCCGTTAGGGATTGAAAATGGTTTTGTAGGCTATTTTACCTAACTTGGCGACATTGTGTCGCTGTCATGAAATGGCTCAACACTCCCAAAATATTTAACTGTATATGTATAACAAAATATCACTGACAGCGATGCGTCAAGACTGTTATTCATATTTTATTTGAACTAACGAAAATAGAATAGCAGCTCATAAGACAAAATATTTTAATTAAAAAAAATTCTATTGCCCTCTGGGTGAACAGTGTGATTAAACTACTTAACAAAAAGTGAACTAATGTGAACCAAAATATAAGAAATTAACAAATAAAAAAAAAAGTCACCCTCACTTTCCCCGATCTATTCATGGGCTGAATCTGTCTTTACATAAAATAAACCAGTAAAACGCACTATCAGGTGGTTTAAACAGGTGGTCGTAACTACAACCTAGAGCTAATTAGGATTTAGGTCACAATACGTTTAAAAACAGGAACTATCATGCATGTAATATCAAACATTAAGAATACAAATCTATTAAGTTACTCGATATCAGAAAAAAGAAACTTAACTTTAACTTAACTTTTACGAACAGCTTTCCCATCATATTGAAGTCAACAGCCGTCCTCCTCGCTCCCGACACAGCATGACCGCGCTTCGGCAGTGCATGTGCACAGCCGTGACGTCACCGGAGAAATAGAGACTTTTCTGTGGCTTTTATGGCCTTTTGAAAAATAATTGACGGATTAAATGTCCATGAATTAAAAATATTGAATAGAAAGATTAGTAATTAGCTGTGTTTAAAGCTGAAGACGTCCTGTCAACAGTTTTACAGCCGTGTCTTTTACCATTGTGGCCTATGGGAAAAATGCTTTTTGGGCCCCATGGGATTTTTTGTTGCAGTACCACGAGTGGCCACTGGGAAAAATCGGCGTGCCGCCATTGTTCAGTCCGTTATCCAGTTCTTATAATACATCCATGGAGTGGACGCGCTGCCAGCGTATCACTTCCTGTTTAACAACACCTTCTTTAATAACCCTCCGTCTGACCAGCGGTGTGAACGTCAGTGACGTTGGGTTAGCGTTAGTGACGCCGACCCCACGTCCACCTCCAACCGCCAAAACGTGTGACTGTCGGTGTGTCGTGTGATTTCTTACAGAATATTTTAATCCATGCTAACTATGTCGGGCAAAAAAAGAAAGTGGTCAGACGAATATGTAAAACATGGATGTTTGTTATTTGAACAAGGTGATATTAATGCACAATTCATTTCGTGCACCAGTAAAAAAAAATCATATTTTATTTTTTACTAAAGAAGGGTTCGGTGAAGGAGCATATGAAACTGGTGGGGTTCGGTGCCTCCAACAAGGTTAAGAACCACTGGGCTAGAGACTCCATGCAGCACCACCATGTCCTCAGAGGAAGTCCTGCAGGTGCAGAGGGACACAATCACCGCTATTAACAATGTGGCCAAGGAGTTGCAGGAAATAGAGGCCGTCTTGACAGAAGTTGGGACAACAATTAAAAAAGAAATGTGTAAGAATAAATTTTAAAAAAGGAAATCCACCTCCATCCTCCAGTCTGTGTCCTGCTATGCTAGGTCTTAGAATGAATGACTGAAGCTTACTTTTTGCATCTTCTTTTACTGACTGGTAAATGTTGGCAGCAGACTGTCCACCATATTTAGCTGACTGTATTTTATAACATGGAAGTTTTTAACAATGACAGAAAACATTTTATTGGCTGAGGTTCTTGTTAAGACCATCTCCGTTTCTCTTTTTTCTGAGCATGCACATGAAGTATAAATATCAAATGTGCCTCTTTATTCATTTTTGCAAATAGCTTAATATATAACGTGGTGTGAAAGGTAATATTTCATTGTGCCCAAATGTCTCACCTTTTTACATAATTTCCATGGTTTTATTCGGTACTGTTAGCAATGTTCCCTCTAAGCTGCGCGCATGCGCAATTGCGCACTGCTCGCACATGATCGGCGCACAAGAAAAGCTATGCAGCGCATAAAACAAAATTCAGTATACACATATTAAATAATATGTAATATTAGACCTAATCTAATCTAATTAATTAGACCAATAATATAGTTTTCTGTACCATTTTGCATTGTAACTCAGTGAGGGACAGGTGACAAGCCAATGATACGATAAGGGTCACTTACGCTACGCAGCCAATCATAACATTGACAATGCTTGCATATGTGCCCTGCCTATATGCGCCGTGCAGGTTAGCTAGGTAACAACAGTGTGGTGGAGTTAAGAGACGCAAATGCTAACCCCTTATCATGGCGAAACGAACGGGCAGCGACACACCCACTCACCAAGCCAAAGTAAAGAAGAAATGCGGTTCTTTTAAGATGGAATGGTTGTCGGAGTATATGCAAATAGAAGAACAAGCAGTGAAACTGGGTGAGATTTTTTCTTTTTAGAGTGAGAAAGGTCTGCTCTGCAAAACATGCAGCGAAGCCAAAGTAGCAAGTGAGTTTTCAGAGGGAAAAATGTGGACTGAATGGAAGTAGGACTACTTCAAGCGTCACATTCAGCAGAAAAGTCATTTGAAAGCTGTTGGAATTGTACGAAGACTCAAGATGGGAAAGGGGATTGGTACATTATTGCGGGAGAGCTCAAAAGACCGACAGAAAAGAAACGAGCTGTCAAACAAAACAAACAACAACTGATGAGCATAAAGTCAAAGCAACAAGCAGACGAAGACATCAACCTGGACAAAGTGTACAACCATTGGAGAAGTGAGAAGGACAGACTGAAGAATAAGGTAAAATTTAAGTGAAATTTGTGCATATTCTAATGACATTTATTAAGATTTTTTATTTATGGATATTAATCATTAAATGCAGTTACTACTAGATAATTTATGGGTAGTAGAAATGCTAATAAAAAAACGTAGTCAACTCATTAGATATTTTTACAGACAAAGACTTACAGGAATTTACACTGTATCACAAGCAACAGCACACGTCATTGTGCAAAATGTGAATGTTTTAATGTGAGCAAAATGTTATGTCTGAAAGGTGTATATATCATTCCTTCCAGAACAGGACCCTAAGCCAGGCCACAACTGGACCTCACCTAGGACAAAGCAGGACTCTTCCCATGACCAAAGCAGGACTCTCACATATAACATACTACACATCTCATGAATAACAAGTCATAACTTGTCGTTTTTCATTTTAAGTGGGCCAAATCTAGGGCTGGGTATTGATCAAAATTTTCCGGTTCCGGTTCCGATATCTTCATTTCGGTGCCGGTTCCTGACGGGTACCTATTTCGGTTCCTATTTTATAATATTACCCCTTAAAGAAAATTTCATCACAAATTTTATTGCACATATTGGAGTATATTTATTCGCGCTATTTCCAGTGCAAAAATAAGAACTCAAGAGGTAAGAACTCAAACATCTTCACACTATAAACACACACGTGCAGACACACACATGCCAATGTTATTAACAATTTTTCTTCAAGACAATTAACATGTCAGCCTTCTCAGGGGACAGGCAAGCCCGTTCCTGGCTGATGGTGTCTCCAGCCGTCGAAAATGTGCGCTCAGCAGGAGTGGACGATGCCTGCACACAGAGGTACCTCTAGAGTGTCTCTAAAAGTCCACCACCAGGTTGCTGGGTTCACAGAGGTCAGTGTGGATGGTCACTGTAGAGTCTTCATCAGATGAGTCTTCGCCTTGGTCACCAGCTGTCCCTTCCAGCTCCTGCTCCATTTGCTCGGCCGCTACACCTTCAGTCTACATTCAACGGAGAGGGGATGTATGAGGAGAGAGGGGGGTGTGAGGAGAGGGAGTTAGCCTATGTAAAACTTAAAATGGAAGAGGAATAAAATGTTACTAACAAGTAACAACAAACACCTGTTGTGAAGCCCTATTTATTAGCTCCTTCTCCACTCTGGACCACACTTCATCTGTCACTTTGGTCTTGAACCTTGAATCCAAGGCTGTGCCCTCCTCCAAGAACTGTCTGATGCTCTCATCCTGCAAGATAAAAACAGAATAGTATGTCATGTTTAGTCATTGCAATGGAAGTCAGTCATATCATATGTGGGTTTACATGTTTCTGAATATGATTGCACTGCATACTTGGTATCGTTGAGAGATGTCACCCCAGATCTTCTCCTTGATGGCCCGTGTAAATGAGGAGGAGTCTTCATCGGTAACTGTTAAGTGTTGTTGCAGTTTACCCAGGATGGGCAGAATCTGGCCCAAAGTTGGACTCCTTTCAGCGGAGATGCTGAGAGTTGAAGTGTAGAGCATCTTCATAACTCTGACAAAGTCTTCCGCCTTTCTGTAGTCGTCATCAGTAATCCTTTCCAGCCTGCACAAATATACGCATTGTTTTGACAACAGCCCAGCTTCACGTTAGTAAATAATAAGGTTAGATCAGTGCCCCCTTATCTATACCTGTCCTTCTCCATTGATTTCTTTAACCGAGGATCCATGGAGGCAGCTTGAAGAGCAGGAAACTGTTCCAGAAATCGCTCCACCATCAAGAACAGGCTGTTCCACCGGTTCCTGACATCAAGAATGACTGCATGTTCTGGAAGACCTATTGAAAGACAGCGTATTTGCAACTATGTAATGCCAAACTACTTGTGCTGTAATTACATTCATAACAGTACTTCTGCTTTATACATCTCTGATAGTATTAGTGACAGTTCATTCAATATCCATCTCATTCACTTTTCTCACTGTTGGACAAAGTTTAGTCAATTCTGACTTCTTACCAAGAAGACGCTGCTTCTCTTTAAGCACTGACTTTGCCAAACTGCTTTGTTTCATCCATACCACCATGGCCCGGATTCGTCCTGCCCACCTTGCAATTGCAGGTACATTGTAAAGTTTTTGTGCTGCTATATTTAGTGTGTGGGCAAAGCAGCCAATCTTCCTGATGTTCATCTTTTCAATGGCTGCATTCATGTTAGCTGCGTTGTCAACTGTGATGGCAACAACCTTTTCCTTTACTTCAAACTCCTGAAGAACATCCCCTATCTCCTCAGCTATCACCTGTCCTGTCTGGGAAGTGTACACAGCCCTGGTATGCAGGATTTTCTCTTTCATTTGCCCTTCTCTCACGTAGTGGACAGAGACAGTCAAGTAGTGGTCCTGAGCCACACTGGTCCACTCATCCGCCATCACAGCCACATCCCTGACGTCTCTCAATTCTGCCATGACCCTTTCCTTCTCGGCTGCATACCAGGCTGGTATAAATGTATTTGCCAGCATGTCTCTGCTAGGAGGCTGATACCTGGGGTTAAGGGTTCTTATCTCCCTAATTGACAAGACATTAGACAAAACATTAACAATAACATTGTTATGTTCTCATTGCTTAAAGCACATCACTTAAAATACATCTTGGCTTACTTTAGATAAATAAAGATAAAGGAGTACAAATAAATATTCTTTAAGTTATTTAATAATAACCTGTACAGCGAACTTACCTGAACCACGGAGTCTCCACCGTAGAAAACGGCAGCAAGCCTTTAACCACAAACCGCGTCACTGCCCTGTGGCACTCCGCCTGTTGATCTTTAGACATTTTGGCCCTTTCGGCTATCGTGAACGGGTTTACGGCAGTAGATGCCTGCCTTTTCCTCCTCACATCAGGGACAGGGACGTGGGCAGAGGCTGTAAATGTATACATTAAGTTTTTGAGAATAGGAGGGGAGGTTAACATTTTTTACAAATAAAAATAACACTCATGCACGCACACACACATACACACACCCTGGCAGCCTACACAATTAAACAGCACATTTTAAAAGCTAGCATTTTGCTACATGAACATACAACAACCAGGCAGCTAACTTACAGTGACAAACAATGCAGTTCAACGGAATTCACTGAACAACTTACCAGATGAAACTTCAGAAACGGTGCTTTGCTCGGTGTCAGATGAATCCGAGCCCTCCTGCAGAGAAGTCGGGAGTGGCAAAGTTGAAGTTGAGGGTGCACTTGAAGTCGACTCCGAGGCAGAACTTGTGGGAGAGAAAAGTGTGCAACTCTCCGCTCTCAAATTTATCCCATGGACCGTCAAATGTTTCAATAAATTAAATGTGTTGCTGTTCTTGCAGACGGTGTTCTTGTCGCATATATTGCAACGCGCAGTAGATTTATCATTCTTCCGAAAATATAACCAAGCTTTCGACTTCGGCATTTTTGTAAACTTCGTCGATGCATCAAACATGGAAAGACGCTTGAGAACGAGAGGGGCGTGATCAGTTTGTGTACTTCATGCACGCGGACGTTTCAGCCAATCAGATGACAGCTACTTACACGTGATAAACCTCTGGGCACCGAAACTTGGAACCGACAGACGAGGCATGTTTCAATACCAAGTAGAACCGTCACATTTCGGTCGGTGCCAAGAAAGAACCGACATTCGGTGCCCAGCCCTAGCCAAATCACTTATATTAAAAGTAAAGTAATGAAAATTGCTGCTGTAATTTGATTTTTTTAATAAGCCATGTAACTTGCTATGATCGAAGATTTTGAAGTGTGACACTGGTGTGTGGCCACAGCGTGCACATCTGATGTTGCTCACAGTGGTCCTCAGTGTGCTCAGGAAGCTTGTGTGTATGCCCAGACACATGAAGAATTAGAGGGAACATTGACTGTTAGTGTCGCAATTTTCCGTTTTTCCAGATTTTGTGCATACGGGAGGGTCAGAGTTGCCATGTAGGTAGGTAGGGACATTCTCCCGCCAAGTTTGGTTTTTATAAATCCCTAAATTTGACTATATTTGGCGTATGCTGTTTTTTTTTTACCTACACCAGCTTTATAAATGAGGCCCCCATGTCTTGTAGGACATGAACACCAACACCCCATGATTTTAAGTGGAATTGGACTGTTTGGTTCACATGTTCAGTTGTTTTCTAGCTAAAATCTAGCTCTGGTACATTTTTGTCTGACTTTGCTGTGAACTAGCACAGATATCTATTGCTGTCTTTTTCTCTTCTTGACATTGTGTTAACACACCTGAATACTCCAGATTAGAAACTGCCAGAACTGGCACTCACACTTGTTGGTGATTAACTAATCAGTTGCATTTGATTAGAAAGACCTAACTGCTATGAACTTTCTCAGCTCTTACAGTGACAGAAAGGTTGTGCTTAGTGTTTCACACACTGATTGTGTTATAGGCCTTTTTTATGCCTAAATATTTAGATTTTAAATAGGAAACTGAGAAGTGTTAATGAGAGCTATATTTCCCTTCTGCATCTGTGTTGTTAGCTGCTTAACATGCATTAAAAAAATCCTCTAAGCGGAATGCAAACCTCATTTATACACATATGTTTGTCTTACTACTATGAGTTCAAATTAGTTTTTGTTAAATAATGACACTGGGTATTTTTTTTTTTTTCTTTTTTTACTGATCTCTAGTAGTAAAGATGGTCATAGCGATGACTTCAAATACCAAGAAGAGTTGTGAATGGACGGGGGCCATCAGTGGCCAAAACTCTTTCAGACGTAAACTTGTTTTCATCTGTGGTTAGAACCAGTGGTCTTGTGTGCAGAAATGACTGCGCTGCAGGTAATTACTTCAAAATTTTAAACTTCTGTATTTTCTGCTTCCTGCGGTCCTCTTAATGTGTTATTTATCACCAACAGAGCTCTAGCAGTAATGAATCATTGATGACACAATATTTTTAAAGCTCAGAGTATTCTCACATCACACACATTGTCCATTCAGAGACACCGTAATAAAAATGGTACTACAAATATGGCAGCTGCCATGAACGCGGGCCCATGGCAAATAGATTTAAATGGCTTTTTCTAAGAGAATAAAAATGTAACAGTTGCTTTATAAAAGTGATTTGATACCAATAGAAGCACAGTTTTTAATGATATATTGTGACCTTTAAACTTTAAACTCCAGTGCATTCCAGCAGCAGTACACCTATGTTTCTGTCGAAGGTTAGCTCTGGAGAAAAGTAATGTGCTCCCTAGAATCAGCAGAAGCATGTAGGTCAAATAGTTAGCCAGTATCTCTGTTTTACCTTGAGAATGAATGGTTTCTTTAACCGTCTAAGTTCATTTCAAAAGTCAGTTTGATTAGACTGTTGTATTTTTTAACACCAGTTAAATTAATACTTTTCATATTTCTGCTTGCGTTTGCTTTCAAATGTAGCTGTTCACATACATTTTAAAATGAAGATGCAAATTAACTCATAGCCAAGGTCTAATCACAAAGGTCTAATCTGCCCTGGGGATGTTTCTGTGAATATGGTATTCACCATACAGTACATTATGCTAAATGGCACTAAACATGAAATATTCAAATTCATCATGACTACACACAGATTTCTCTGAAATTCACACCATTTATGGTTCTAGTTCTGAATATGGTAATTTTGAAAACAGGAGATGAAGGGACATCGGAGGCCACTTCTCTCTCATTTTTCATTAGCAATGTAATTAATGCCTGCACAGATGGGTGTGCTTGATTAAATTATGTTATTGAGCGGGATTGCAGGAGCAGAATGTACTGTCTGTTTTTAAGCAAAAGCTGGAAAATACCCTCTTGCAAGAAATAAGTCTTGGCTGTGAAAACAAATATTCACGCAATTACAGTTTTGAACTTAAACACCACCTTAAAATAGAATCAAGGATGAAATCAATCAGGCATTAATGAGTTGTACTGAAAAACATTTACAAATGACAATGTCATACAACACAATTAAATGTGTTGCTTTATCCAATGTTCAGATATCTATATAGGGATATATCTCTAATTGGATGGTTTTGTCCTCCTTTCAAGCCCATGTCATCTTCAAGAGGTCAGGGAGCTTGAAGATTCTACATAGTATTTTAGCTCTTCCTGGGACTGCATTATTCTGAACGGAGAGCTCTGATTGTGTCCCCGGGATCTGTCGGAGTCACCCTCTTTTATAGCAGGTGTGTGAGCACTGTGGTCTGTCTTCTCCACGGTTTTGTTCCGTCCTCCGTGGCGCGTCCATCCAAACCAGGAGAATGTCAGATGCGGCGCGCCCACTAGGGCAGTCCGCCTACCAGGATCCACGAGATCACGAAATCACAGGAGTAGGATAAGCGCCTCGTCATCTATGATGACAAAACAAAAAAAAAAAAAAAAAAAATTAAAAACACTGAGACCCCCTGACACGGGGGACTTTTATTTTGAAAAATACCAGAAGCTTTTCCACTTATCTGAACTGCAGAAATTGACATATTCTGGGTATGTGGAGCGTCAAAAGTAAACTCTACAATGTGCTTCTGGGGTGCTTCTGGGGCGCTTCTGATACGCGATGTGACGCACCCGGTGGAAACATAGACTGTATATAAAAGATGGACAGAGCCTCCGTGACGTCTCCCATAGGTTTCTGAA
The DNA here is from genome assembly GCF_017639745.1 of Melanotaenia boesemani. NCBI lineage: Eukaryota > Metazoa > Chordata > Actinopteri > Atheriniformes > Melanotaeniidae > Melanotaenia > Melanotaenia boesemani. The sequence continues at coordinate 21,031,589 of NC_055692.1, forward strand.
GAGCAAAAGTAAAGCTTGTTGGGTGTTCCCACCGCCGCCATCTTGGTAGCGTCACGCATGTCACTAGTCCTGGAAAATCCAAAAATGGGCAAAGAGGTCGAACTGAGAGAGGGGACTGTGACGGTGGGGTTGGATGATTGACAACCATCAAACTCTGAGCTGCCTGTAGCTAAGAGCTAACTGAGCTAACCCTAAGCAACGGTAGCAAACCAGCTAATGGAGGTAGGTGGGCTAAAGCTAAGGCGCGCTGTTAACCGGCTAAAAACCGCGTTTGTGCTGCACTTTCCCTTCTTTCAGCAGATATCAGATACCTGTCAATCAAAAGGATATGTCCCTAATTATGCCAAATTTCAAAATCAAATAACATCCAAATGGACGAGTTAGAAAAAAATTCACCCCACCTTCACAGCTGTCATGGAGGTAAACTTTGTACCATGCTTTAAACATGTTTATTTCTGCTGTGAAGTTGGTCTTTTTAACATGGGAGTCTATGGGGATTTGCTCTGTTTTGGAGCCAGCCCCTAGTGGATGAGGAGTGAACTGCAATTTTTTTGTACTTCCGCATAGGCTTCACATTTTACAGGCGGAAGTTGCCGCTTGGGTGGAAACCAAACCATTGACTAAAACGGCTGCAAATAGCAGCAGAGGACACGGCGCGTTTTTCTCAAAGAGGATGCTTGATCCCAGAGTCATACAGGACAACTATCAAGTGTTATTGATACCACTGTATGCAGTACAAACATGTTGATGTGTACCTTATATATCAGTGCTCTATTCCATACGTAACAATAATACTGTCTTGAATTCACGACCTGACTAGGGAAATGAATAAGCTTAATTAAATGAAGGGCAATTCCTTGTATGTGAGCCAGGGCATAAGTCATTGAGTTATAATTTTATTGCAGTATTAGATTATCATCAATAATCCTTGTCACCCGCCTGATCACAGCAGTAGTGATGCCGCAAGCGTTGCTGAGCTCTGTTTTGTTGATATGCATCTCTATATGTAGTCAATCTATTTGTCACGCTATTCTTTAAAATGTCCTGGTTTAACAAATGAATTACATGTTATGCAGTGTGTTTTCTTCACTAATCTTTGGTGCCTGATAGGACAAACTGCTCCAGCTGTTTAGTCTGAAGCATGAAAAGGGGGGAAAAAAATAAAATAAATAAAAGCTCTAGGAAAATTTGCATGAGCAAGATGAGGAGACTGAAAAGTCAGACAAACCAGCAATGCCTCAGTGCCCAGGGTTTTATTGAATGTTTTATTTTCTCATTCAGTGACATTTCCCCAAATTGTAAGAAAATCTGATATCTGTAAATTGTTATGTACCTTTTCAATAAAGGTCCCCTTCTCTGGACCTTTATTTGACAAATAAATGTTCAAAGAAATTATTTTTCTGTCTTCCATCCAACTTCAATGTGTGTACAAAATTAAAATAAATCTAGACTGTGATGACCACAACAAACTCCATAATGTTAGGACAGAGACAAAGTAGAAAAAACACTATGTATGTTTACATATATATATATATATATATATATATATATATATATATATATATATATATATATATAATGGATTGATGGATATATACCTTTTATGTATATATCCAAGTTTCCTAACAAGAATGTCAGTTACAATTTTCTCTTTAATTATTTGCATAAAGATTTCTTTCTTCTCTTCCGTCCATACATACAGCATATATTTTAGGGATGGGACTTTACCGCATCAATTAAGAATAATTAATTACAAAAAAGTAACACATCAAAAACATTAACGCATTTCATTGCAGTTTGAATACCAAACAATGCAAAAGGTTTGTTAGTGCACAATTTCCTGGTACACCAATTAAACTGGTGCACACCTCAGACTTCGGCTAACAACTTAGCAACTTAGGCACTATATTAAGCGATTTTTCAGACCTCTCTAACGACTCTGTTTAAAAGAAATCGAATAGTGACAAATCTAGCGACTTTGTCTGATGTTATTGGAGACTTTTTAAGACTGATTTGAAAACAAGTATAGTTTATTCTTCTCAATGAACCCCGGGTGGTGCAGTAGGCATCTCCACCGTCCATTAGCGCTCACAGCTGCAGTCAGAGCAGCAGATGTTCAGCTTTGCTAGTATAAAGTGAAGACAGCAAATGAAACACACAAAGCTGATACTGGCTGATCCTGCCCTGGCTTACCATTATATAATATATATAATAATGCCTATTAATGAAAAGTGTGGACAAAAACATTTAAAAAGTTTAAAAAGTACTGTAACATAGACTACTAGTTAGAGAACAGCAAGAGCTGTTAGTTAAACTACTTAAAATTATACTTTAACAGACTTTTAGGTCTTTTAGTTTTGGCCAGGGATATTTTCTATTTTTTTCTCTACTGTTAAATTAAAATGCAACTAAATGCATTTTTCCAGGCATTACTATAGCTTGAGTTTACAATATTTGTATCTGTGTCTATTTTTTAATTAAGTCATCCAAGAAATTCCATTTAAATAAAAAAAAAAACTTTTTGAGGTAAATATTTTATTCCATTTCATGCTTAATCATGATTAATCACCATTTCTGTTTTTTCTGTATTGCATCAACTGAAAAAGCAAATGCTCACTTGGGTTTTTCTTCGCTTTTTTTAAATTAGATGATCTAAGCTTATTAGTTTTCCATTTTTTATTTGGTCAGTGAGTACTGGCAGACTGAGGGGGACCCTGTAGAAGAAATTTTCCTCATATGTACTTAAATGCTTCGCATATACACACTTTTTAGGAGGTATTCAATCACGCTAACCTTTCTTAATTTCACATTACATTTATACACATGTTTACTTTTTTTTGTAATTTGTTGCACTTGTTGCAATGACAAATAAAGTTCTATTCTATTCTATTACACTTTTCACATTTTACTCATTATGCTTTAATTCATTTTTAAGATTTATTCACTTCAAATACTTGTGCTTGGTAAAAGTTCACTGAGAGGGTAAGATGACCTTTATCTCACCTCAGTCCTTGAACAACTGAGACTTCCTCAGAACCTTGGTAATAGGATGCAGACTGCTACTTGTGGAGACACAAATCTAACGTATGGCTGGACTCCTTCAAGATAGAGTTGGTTGTTCGTGGCACCAGTCCTGAGATTTACGTGCTTGTCCAAGGTCTTGAGGAAGGGAGGATTCCATCTTTACCTTATCGGGTCAGAGTGCTCCTTTGTGTATCAACAGAAAGGTATAAAACTTTTGTCTTCTTCTTGGTCCCCCACAGTCTCCTCTGACTTCACACGAGTCAGATGACGCTCTCCTTGCTGCAAGTGTTTGTTCTTTTTTAATAAAGTTTGTTACACTTTCTCTCAACCAGACTCTTGGTTCTTTCAATTTATTTTTCTACAACAACCCCAAAGACAAACCTAAAACAGCATTTATTACTCAACAGGGATTGTTTGTGGTTGCTTTTCAGACTTGCCGATCTAGAAATATATGGCAAAAATGTCATAGAAACACTTTTTTTCACATTTACATGTCACCGGATGTGACGTGGGGTCCCAAAAGATCATCGGCTGCACTCTCCTTACACAGGAAGAACTGCACCGTAACTGCTGCCTCCGGAAGGCTGGCAAAATTATCCAGGACTCCTTTTACCCCGGTCACGACATTTTTGATCTATTACCATCAGGCAGGCGGTACAGATCAATCACTGCAAGGACAAACGGGTTCAGGGACAGTTTTTACCCGACAGCAGTAAGAGCCCTGAACAAAGGGTTGAGTAGTTTATAATTCCACCTCATGTGTCTTTATTTTGCACTTAACACCTGTACCTTAATTAAACTAATAAGCTGTTGCAATAATTATATTATATATTGTATATTATGCTCTGTATAGTTTTACTTTATTTTATTTTATCTTATTTTTACTTAATTTCATCTTATTTACTTTACATTGTAGTTTGTCTTATTTATTATGATTGTTGCAAATATTCAATTTTATTTTATTTTGCACTTACTGAAGGCCTTTGTAATTTCATTGCATTTGTTACGATGAAAATAAATTTCTATTATATTATATTATATTATATTATATTATATTATATTATATTATATTATATTATATTTGTTCATTAAGGGTCGCTGGGAAGCTGGAGCCTAAACCAGCATTTAGAAGGTGAGAGGCAGGGTACACCCTGGACAGGTCACCAGTCCATCGCAGGGCCAACACAGAGAGACAAACAACCATTCACGCTCACACTCACGCCTAGGGAGAATTTAGTGACCAATTAACCTAACATGCAAGTCTTTGGAAAGTGGGAGGAAGCCAGAGTACCCAGAGAAACCTCGCACATACGTGGGGAGAACATGCAACCTCGACATAGAAAGGCCACTGTTCAAACCTCCCTCAATTCTTTGCCACCCCATCTAAAATTGTCTAGATCCACTACTGCTAAAAACACTATCATTCCTATTTAGTTGTTGAGTTTGGTGACATTACATTGTTCTATTCTTTTTTTTTTTCTTTTTCACCTGACTAGTACTCACTCATAACTTGTCATACTTGGACACTTTGTCAGCACTGTACATCTTAGTTTCAAATTTCAAGATAACAGAAATGCAATTTAGGGTAATATCTTAACATTCTGGATGGTATAATAGACAATTCATCTACTTCAGAAATAGATGGGGTGAGATTATATCAATATGACTTGTCATCATAATAACCAAGATAATATGAAAGGTCATTTCAGATTGCAGAATATTGATATTTTCTGTGTGACTAGCATTGTTAAATAGGTATTTTAACCCAAATTTGTATTTTAAAAAATCTATCCAGGAATATTTTGAGCTTAAACCTAACCAAACATATTAAAGATGTAAAAAAAAAAAACCTGAATGTGCGCTTTTTTTAATACATCATCATCTAGAGAAATGTCAATGCAGAATGATTGAAGTTTTATATAATTTAAATGCACATACTGTACATTAAAAAAAAAAAAAAACTTTTGATAGGACTTTCTAAACTTAAAATGAGATGTGGAGAAATTATTTCCAAACCAAACTCTATAAGAAGTCTGCAGTTCTAGACAGGTCCTGGAGATCACATGAAAAGTGTAACTGGATAATAATTTTAAGCCCATCTGAGACCAAACAGAATCAAGCTTGTCATGAGAAATGAAAGTACAGAAATCTAGAATAGAGAGAAGGGCAGTGATTTTAGTCATGTCTCACGTGGGGCACTCTCTACTGGTTCTGATCATGACATCCACAGTGCAAACTACCACAGTAGATGTGACAGTAATTACAGTATATATATATATATATGTGTGTGTATATATATATATATATATATATATATACATCCTCATTCAGCTCTAAATCTGGATGCCTCTTCATGCAGTTTTAATAGTTTTCTCAAACACTGGAACACAAAAAAACCTACAAACATACTCCTTAATAGGAAAATGTCATTTTTTATATAACCAACTCCAGCAGAGTAAGTTTTTTTCCTAGTTAATATCTTCCCCAGTTTCATGGCTGCCTGGAGAGAATATTATTTCTATTATAATGAGAATAAAAGACAGAAGTATCATTGAAGAGGCATGCAAGAAGGCAAGCAGGTCACCTCAGCATGTTTGTGTACCCATTACAAGCTTCATTGTTTCCCCTCAGCAGGTAACATATATGTGCTATCAGACTGAAATAATGGAGGACACAGGGTGTTTAAAGTCTAACCCCCCTCTGCCCACGGTGCTTAATGGATCTTTGAAAATAGAAGCACATAGAGAGAAGCAATGACTCTTTAGTCTTTAAAAATGCCATTTTCATGTTCCCCTACTTGGCTGGCCTGCCTGTGTGACTCATCCCTGCCTCAAGAACCATTTTCTGCCATAAATCTTCTAGAAAAGGTGATAACAAAGATGCATAGCATATGAAGATTATGCCTTCCTGTTCCCTAAATGCCAAAGATTAACATGAGTTAATGATGATCATACATTCCCATGACTGATTTGCCAAAAAAACAGCTTATTTATCGATGATGCAATGGACAATACTGTAGATCAGTTTGCCAGTTTTAGTAGAGATTTATTTTTCGAGCAGGTGACTACTGTTTGCTACAGCTGTGTGCTGTGTTTGCTTCTGTGTTTTTTTAATGTTGTGCATGCCGCATCTAACATCTCCGCATAGAGGAGGGAATATTTACTGATGCTCATGGGATGTTCAGTGTGGAATTGTTGCAGTTTGTTTTACAAAAAAACAGCAGAGATTGCTAAAATTTTCACTTGCCTCTAATTTTACTGTAATTACATTAATTTTGTATCAAATTATAAACTTCTTATAAATACATTATATGTATTTGTTTTAGTTAGATTTGCTCTCACTTGCCAAGAATGCATGGACTTTAATACAGCCTTATCTCCCTCAACTTCAGAACATAGTGAGGCCTCCTCTGCCTCCACCTCAAGTCTGTCTGTCTCCTGCAGCCAGGTGAGGAAAGAACTGGAGAGAATGAACCAGAACAAGGCTCCAGGCGAAGATGGTGTCGGCCCCAAGGATTGAAAACCTGCTCAGAACAAGTGTGTTGGATTCTTTAGCACCTTTTAAACACCAGCCTGAGTCAGAAAAGAAGTTCCTGTGTTGTGGAAAACACCTTGCCTTTTTACAGTCCCTAAAAAATTCCCAACCATCTTAACGAAATGACTACAGACCAGTCACCCTAAAACCTCACATCATGAAAGTTCTTGAGAGGCTGTTACTAGTGAGTCTTAATAAGCAGGTAAACACCTTTAAGGACACATTACAGTTTGCATGTGTAATGGGCTTGGAGTTGAAGACACATCTACCTGCATAATAGAGCCCTTTGAGGATCATGTTCTTTGATTTCTCAAGTGCTTTTAATACAATACAAGTTCCATAAATTCCAGGTGGATACCTTACACCACCACCTGCATGTAATAAACAGACCACAGTTTGTGAGACTGAAAAGTTGTGCATCTGTAATGGTGGTCAACAACACAGAAGCACTACAAGGGACTCTTTACACTGTAGACTTCCACTACAACTCCGAGTCCGGTCATTCACAGAAATACTCTGATGTCTCTGATGCAGTTGTGAGGTTTATCATGAGGGACATGAAGCTGAGTTTGTGAGATGGTGTGGAAACAATCACCTCATCTTGGATACAAACAAAACACAAGATGATTGTTGACTTCAGGAGGAGCAATAAGAAAACACTGTTTACATTGTGAGAAAAAGTGAACATAGTAAAGGAATACAAGTACCTCAAAGATCAGCAAGAAAACAGATCAGTCAAAAATGACCCCGCTGGTTTTTAATCTACAAAATCTTTGAAATTAAAAGCTTTTATATTTCATATTCCAGGTATTCTTCATAAAACATGTTTGTGACATGAGGCCATTGCATTAAAAAAAAAAAAAAAAGAAATCATTAATTGTAAGAAATTACAGTTTTTGTATTACAACCCCAAAAATGACCCCAAGCATTTTTCCTATGGGATCTCCTAAGAACCTTTGTACGGTGTACATTTTAGGACATCCTCGTAGTCAGAGTCAGGTGTCAGGACAAAAGTCATCAGGTATCAGGAAAAAGTTGTCAGATGTCAGTGTCGGAGTCGGGAAAAAAGTTGTCAGAGTCGGAGTCAAAAAAAAAGCTGTCAGAGTCGGAGTCAGAAAAAAAGTCGTCAGAAAAAAAGTTGTCAGAGTCGAAGTCAGAAAAAAAGTCGTCAGAAAAAAAGTTGTCAGAGTCGGAGTCAGAAAAAAAGTCGTCAGAAAAAAAGTTGTCAGAGTCGAAGTGTGTCTCAAACCGTGCACTTACATGAGTGCACTGGAAGGTAGTGTGTAGTACACACTAAGCACTACCTTCTGTAATGACACTATTTGACGATGATTCTTCTGCTGCCTTAATTTACAGAAGGAATTTCCAACTCTTGATTTTACTTTGTTTACTCCTTACTTAACCCCACCTGTAAACTTTGTCGCATCCAACGCAGGATCCTCCTCGGGCTGCACATGAATTAGAACGTATGCTTATTTATTTTAAGGTATATGACCCTCCTACATGCTGCCTAATAGCAGCGCCGCTCCGTTAATATACTTTTTTTTAGGACAATCCGTCCAAGTTCTTCCAAAATCTAAAATCACATTAACATACGTGTTTGCATGTCATCATACTTTTATGCTATTAAATGCCTTTTAAAAGGCCTCATTTGTGAAACAAAGAACCGTGGCCTCCACTGTATTAATCTATCTCAGTAGATAACAATAGAAACCATCAGCACATGTCTCCCCCATACCTAAAGTGCAATTTAAAACACTAATAAAACAGCTTTTAAATATGCAAAGAAATCTTCACTGAATTAAAGTACGTTACATTATACATCTGTTTTCATTGGTGTTTACACTGATACCGTTCACGTCTGGCAACAGGAAACCGATTATACTAGAAATCATTTAAAATATGAAATGCAGTAATGAAGACGCTAAAACAGGGATGCAGAAAACATTTTATTTAAAATTTTGCCGCCTCCTCTTCTCCACAGCAACGTCCAAGCCCTCAGGTGCCTCAGTGCCACTGCTGGCTTAGTTTGATGCCACAGTGTTCTACGATGAACACACAATGGCAGTTTATATAAAAACAAACATTAATATATATATTTATATGTACTTTATGGGTACTTTGCAGATGCTTATCTAAAGTGATGTACAATCAGCTACGACTTAGTCAGAGGTACCATGGAAACCGGACAGTTTTCTAAACCAGCGATGTTTCCTAATCAGTTTTCAGATCAAGGACCATTTCGTTTACACCAGAGACCCCGCAGTGCTTAATCTGGAGGTTCAACAATTATGAATAAACATGCGGAACCTATAGCATTAATTATTTTTAACACTTATAGCCCATCTACATCCGCAAAATCGGTTATAAAACTGCTAACATTTACGTTGCTAACTCTACTGCAGCCTCCAACAAATGATCAGATCCATAACTGTCATCAGGGATTGAAGAGATAAAAAGCATGCTGCAGTTTATATTAGAATTATGATTAAATAACTTCATACAACAGTAGAAAGCAGCCATCGCCTGCATCGCTTCAGCTGAGTCAGTAGTTGCCATTATTCAGCTTTGAAAAACTGGTTGAAAGTCCCTTCTCTTCCGCTAGGTCAGCAAGATGACTGAAATTTCTGTGTCAGTGCACTAAGCACTTAAATGTAGTGTTGGAAGTATAGAAGTGCGCGGTTTGAGACACACTCCGACTCTGACAACTTTTTTCTGATGACTTTTTTTCTGACTCCGACTCTGACAACTTTTTTTCTGACAACTTTTTTTCTGACTCCGACTCTGACAACTTTTTCCTGAAACCTGATGACTTTTGTCCTGACACCTGACACCTGACTCTGACTACGGGATGTCCTAAAATGTACACCGTACCTTTGATTCTTATCAGCTCTGACTGTCAGTATACATTTACTGTCCCAATTACTAGAAAGGTTCAGATACCAATAGCATTGGAAATACTGGCCGATCTGGCCAAAAGTAAGGGTATTGGTATCTGTGAGTGTTTCTGTCTAAATACTATCCAATACCACGGAAACTGAATCACAATTCTTTTAGTTTCCTGCCCAACACAGCCACACACATACACAGGCAGTTACGCAGTCTTGTTTGACCGGTGTTTTGAGTTGGTAGACGGAGAAGCAGCTGCACGTGAGTCACTGTTGTGCTAACATGTAGCATTAGCAGTATGTTAGTAGTTTTGCGTCCTTACTAACTAGAAAATCCCACTAGCAAAACAGCGACATGGCCTAATATGCAGGGCGGACGTTTCCACAGGCGGCACGAATCCTGCTAAATTTAACACCAGCAACTTTATAAACCATTTGGGTCAGCATGTGAAAAAGCACAAGAAGTTTGTTGTCTTAAAGGAAAGGCACAACAAAATGCAGCAATAATAAACACTGGCAAATGTTTTTAGAAAATGTCAGGAATTTGCAGAAGAAAGCCAGAAAGCCACCGCGATAATAGACATCATTGTAGAATTTATTGTCCTGGATTAACAGCCCCTGTTAAGGCGGAGGATTTGGAATGCGTTTTCGTATCCGACCCAGAGGCAGAGGGTGACGTGGCCAGGTGTGGAAGAGGGCAGCAACAGCGAGCACTTTATTTGTTGTTTACACATTATTGAGAGGGAACCAGATACTGCTGCCAGCTCACGTTACAGGGCCACATCAAGAAGGCCATGTAATGGAGCCATTCTCCAGGGTTCAGTGATGACATATTGACTGAGGGCTGTAACTGTTGTAGCCACTGTGGGACCTTATTGTATTTTCTCTGGATTTCCTTACGTACCAATAAATTTGGTCAAACTATCTTTTTGCCTCCTCCTGGTGTCACAGTGTTGCTCTCCACTCGACCCTTTAAACCTATGTTGTTGTTTTTTGTTGTTTTTTTTAAAGTGGTGTGACCCAGCCAAGGGTCACAAATATACTGTAAATAACAGCAGTTAATAATTTGTGTAATTAATTGCGTTAATTTTTTTAATGGAATTAACACTCCCTCATCCCCCACACTTTTGAGAGAGTTCAAAACCAGCACTTCTTCTTTTAAAGAAAAAAATGAAAAAAACTTTTCCTGCAGTTCTGTACTAATATACCTTCTCCTCCCTTCGCTTCTGTTTCTTCTCCCTCTCTGTTCCTTGATCAGCTTTTCTGTTGCTAGCACTGTCTTTCTTGTTGCGCTTGTTTACTGTTCATCTGATAAGGAGCAAATTAGCGGTTTGTGGTTCATCCTATATTTAACCCACAGTACTGTTATTGGACGCGATAGCAATAGCAAAAATTTATCAGTTTCATGTCAATCAGATTCATGTCACTATCAAGTGAAGCTGGAGAATGAAATAGAATTTATCGGCCTCTTAATAAAATAATACAGGTTGGCACTCGATATTGGAAGATACCTAAACCCCAGGTATCAGAATGGGTATCGGACAGAACAAATTGGCATAGAGACATCCTTAAAAATTACACATCTGATGTCAGCAGTCTCACCACCAAGGAGGTCAATTTTACATAGCAACATACATATAAGTATCATCTTCATTTATGAACTGAGTTTCCACATCCATGACTTTTCTGTGTATAACGTTAGTCTTATTGACATCAAATTAGCCTACTTTGTTGTTAGCTAACACCATTAGTAATTTAATGTTAGCTAGTTTAGTAAGGTAGCTAGCATTACTGCATTTGTTGTGTAGAGAGTGAAGCTTTTACTATATTTATAACTTCCTTGTAATAAAACCAAACCTGTTAGGTAGCCTATTATATTATTATTGATTATTCAATGATGTTTGTGTACGCATGTAAGTCTGTCCTTTTTGTGTTTTCTCATCTCAAGTATCATGGCTGCTAGGAGGCCAACTAGGATTCCTGAGGACATTACCTGAAAAAGGATTCTGGAAAGGTGGGATGAAGAGCCCATCAAAGGGACTGACTCGGGATCTGACTTTTGTCTTACCTGGAGATGCCAGGCCACCTAGAGATATCAGGCCACCTGGAAATCTGGAACCACAAAAATTCTGAGAAGTCAGTCAGGGTCTGCACTTGGGTTTAGCACCATTTTCTTCAATTAATGCATAGAAGCTGTTTATCACTAATGAAATATAATAGAAGAGGAAGTGACATGCACAAACATCGAGGGACAAAGAGTATCAACAGACAGACGAAAAGAGTGGAAAAATATAAGCAAACATTCTTGCAGGAAGTGATAAAAACTGGGATGTAATAATCCATGAGCTCTTTGGGAATTCTTTACATAATCCAATGTACAAGGCCACTATGGCAATTGAAAGACTTTAAGATATTCGTCGTTTCTTGCACTTTGATGACAGGAGGGCCAGAGCCTACCGCCTCTTCTTTGTGATGTTTGTGATGCACCCACCACATATGCAATTGATAGGATAGTGTACACAGGGAGACAACCAAGGCAAAGAAGTCCAGAAACATCTAGGGGGAAAACGCTGTCCATCAGTTGTGAAGTGGATTCAGACACACAGATCACAACATCACCACTGAAATGTCTTCTCCAGTAGGACACTTGCAGAGCATCTCCTGGAGAATGGTCTGACTGTTGTTGGAAAGAACCAACTAGACATCCCTCCAGCAATGAAGGCTTCCAAGTCCAGATGGGTCCACAGCACTGAATTTGGGTTCTATGCCATCATGACCATGGTCAGCTATGTCAGAAAAAAGGTAAAGGCTGTTCTGCTCCTCAACACAATGCTCAGCATTCTGAATTTTACAGAAGTGTCACTAATGCATGGCAACGCTTCCTTGAAGAATTTTCAAAGGAGCTTTTGACTCCTCACATGAAGTCGACTGGAAGGTACCCTAAACCTACCAACCCACATCACTGACGCAATGGGAAGGTGTGAAGTGACAAAAGCTGCAACCCAGCCACAGGAGAGAAGTGCACAGGACCGACAAAAGAGAAAGAGGTGTCAAATATGTCCAAGAAACAAATACTGCAAAGCCACCAATTGCTGTTGTAAATGTAGTACCCCATGTGCAATTGTCATAGCCAGAAGCAAGTAGTTTGTGACAGTGGCACACAGTGAGAACAGAGAAGATGCTTGTGTGTGTACATAAGCATGGACAGTGTTACGGCTGGGAAATACTTGCTGTGAACACAAACGTACACGTCAACATTCCGCTACATTTGTGTATATACTTGCTGCAAGCGACGGCAGCATGGCACAGCAAAAACACTCCATACTATAGGTTACTGCAAGGGGGAGTACACAGCACTTGAATTTTAAAATAGTGAAATGGTCAATCTACTGGTCACATTGCATTTCATCAACCCCCAACACACTTCCAATTTGTTGCTAACTGTTAAGGCATGACTGTTTATCACTGTGCAACGGGTATCAAAAAGTCATACAGATTCCGGTAGTTATGGGCAAAGTCTGAAAGACAGTCTTCAAAACTATCCGCCACTGTGTTTGCTTCAGACCTGTTGTGTTCATGCTCTGCTGGTGGTCAAGTCAATATTGCAACACATTACCTCCTGTCAACACAAGCGACTTATGTGCTAAACGAATGCTAGGACTGTGTGGCAGCCATGATACATACGCTAACAGCAAGTATATCCCAATCTTATGGTTCCCCGACCTACTGAATGTTCTCTGTTCATCCTCCATATTCAGACAGACGGACACACAAATAATGGATTTTGACATATCTGATTGATTGTTTTGTGATAAAATGTTAATAAAAAGTGATAAATGAACATGCCGAAAATAAAATGACTCTTTTATTGACTAAAATATAATGAAAAGCATCCTAAACTAAAATTAAAGAAATTTCTTAAATACGCATTGATTCTAAGTGGGATCATTTAAGGTCTGCACCAAGATGTTGGATGTCTTCTATAAGTCTGTTGTGGGTAATCAGATTTGCTGCCATCTGCAGCGGCAGCAGACTCAGAGACTGGCCAAACCGATCAAGAATGCTGGTTCTGTGCTGGGAATAAATCTGGAGCCACTGGAGCTAAATGGCCGAGGGAAGAATTCTGCACAAGCTGCTGAAAGAAATGAACGATTTTTTCACAAGAAAACAATAGTATATTCAGTGTGGAGCTTCATCATGTCCAATGCAAATCAGAAAGGTACCGGAGATCATTCCAGCAGCCATCGCCCACCGGAACAAAGCAATATCTTCTTCTAATTAATTATTATTAGTTTTTTTGTTTGTTTGTTTGTTTTTTTTAAGGAAAAAACTATCACAACATTGCAATTTTAATTTCTATTCGTATCATTTGTATCTCACTCTTAAAAGGAGAAAATAGAGGAGAACAGAACAGAAAATAAAACAAACTCACTTTACGGTGCCTCTCTCTTGACATTGTGATCTGAACAAGATTTGATTTTAAAACTGGATCCACTGTCCTTTGTGTCCTGCCATGGCTGTTTTCTGCTTACTTAAACCAATGCCTGTTCTCATTTGAAACTATCTATTTAGTACCTTCTATGGTTGGGTAAGATCGTTATGTGACACTCCCATGACACTGATACATGTAAACACGGCTTCAGAGGCAGGGACTAAATCCCATATCTCTTGGTTTGGTATCCTGACAGTGTTTTAGTCATGAATGTGCCTTTTCATATGGACATAGATTTTTTTTTCTTTTTGCTTATTGTAGTGTGTCGACATGATATTTCGGGAATGTGCGTAGTAAAAACTCTGTAGCAACACTTGTGTTAATGTTGACATAACTTGTATTTAGCTAAAAGGTGACAAACACACATTGCTGACTTCACTTAATAACAGGATATTCATCTGGTAAGGTTTCCTCAGTGCTAGCTACATATATTCACATAAAATGCCTAAAAGAAGCTACGTATTTTATATATTTTACTGATTTTAAGAAACAAAAGTTTCAAGTAAATTTCAAGATGCAGCATTATCAGTTGTTTGTTGTGAACAGTAAACACATTAAACAAAGTCTGAGCACCTGAAATGTATGTTTCTGCAAACTCCTGAGCTGTAATGGTTCAAATTTATTTATTTTATAATTTGACTGAAAATAATTATCTAAAGACTTAAATTATTTCCAAAAATAAAAATCCATCACAAGTTATGTGATGGATTAATAAAGGTCTTAATGCTTTAAGAGATGTATTCAAGTACTCAACAATTGCCAAAACAGTGAAGGAATTATCATTGTTATTTTCTACCTTTAAAATCAATCTGGCTCCAAGCAATTGGATTGCATAGTTAAGGCATAGTGGGTCACTTGCCTGCCAACTGTAAATTAAGGTGGTGAAGAAAAACTGCTCTATTTTCTAATAGGAATTTTTCACAGTGCCTGAAATAAGAGGATCTATTTCTCAAGAGGCTGCTTTTTCCCTTCAAAAAACTCCTTGGGTCCATTCATCTCCTAGCCAATAAAGTCTAATATCCTGTCAACGCCTTGTCATTTTGAAGATTTGATGTCAGTCCTGATGAATTACATTTCATCTATCAGTTAACAAGTTTCTAATGTCTGCAGCTGACTGATTCTGAACGTCCAGAAAGACCACAAGTCCTGGGGAATTAAGGGAGAATCACAAGGAAAACTGCAAAGGAGCACAGGAGAAGCACAAACTAATACATTTATTTGATTGTTTTACCTTCAGGGCAGAGCTTGCATTTGAATATTTCAAATAGGGTTATTTCTCTTTGCAGAGTTAATCGATCTTGGGGGTTTTGGAGCAAATGGAAGTAATTTGCCGACATAAGGTAATGCAAACTGCATTGAATATTTTGCTGATTTGTGACTGTAATAAGAAATCAGTCATAAAGAAAGTTTGCTGTAAATATCACCATAAACCACAGGGCATTTTCTTGATAACTACTTTGGCCATGAGCTACTCAGTACAATAACAGAGAGCAGCCTTTTACAGCAAAGCATATCCATAACTGTCGAAAACACGTCATAGTTGCACAATAAATAAATACATGTTTTGCCAGGAGCAGCATGCTTAGTTGGAAATTATGACTGCCTACTTCCACAATCAGTTTCTGTCTTTTCTTCTGTACCTGTTGAACAATGGATCTACAGCAACCCATGAAAAATATCCACTAAAGCTATCAGACTTTTCTTACAGAGTGGTCATTGAGCAATCAGCCAGTAGCTGTTTTCCTAATGCTGAAGAGCCTTTAGATATGGACAAAATTGCTTTATTCTTTTCCACCTGTTCACATTTTCACAAAAGCTTCTTTTTTAAAAAAAGAAAGGTGCAATCTCTAGAATAACTTTACAGATCTGTTGAAGCTACATGTTCATTTCTTAGGACCATTAGCTGCTAGTATTAGCATGAGCAAACTTTCCTAGGAGTTGAGTGTGGTGGTCTACAATAGAAAAGGAAAATCAGGCATATTGAAAAACTTTGAAATTTTTACAAACAAAGAAGATAAATAGCTCTACTTTGTATGATGTGACAAGTGTGGCAAAGTGCTTGTATACAGCAGGCACATATCTGAAACTTTAGGGATGAGATGACACACCTGCTCCATATTGCCTGGTCAGAAGAAGTTGTTTTTCAGGGACAAAACAGCAATTCTTCCTGCACACTAAGCGCGAAACTACTGAAAAATGTGTTGAACTGTGCTGTAAAGGCATTCGTCCTCATGATGTTGTTACAGGGGATGGTTTTGCTGATTACCACAAAACATCATTCACATCCAGCACTATCAACTACACAAATGATGACTTTAATCTGGTCTCGAGGGTGCTGTTTTCAGCTCCTTTTGAAAGTGGTGAGTGAAGCACAGCTGGCAACATATGAGCCTGCTGTTGCAAAAACTCTGTACATTTGGCATAGATTCATCGCTGCTAGTTGGCTGTGCTGTGTTTCTCACTGACCATGGACCAAACAATGTCAGAGCATTACGTGGATGTACGAGGTTAAACTGCAATGCTGACATCCTTAACGTTGTGTTGTCAAGTGCATTTGCTCCTATTGTGTTGGCAAAGACCTAGAAGCTGTCTAAACTATTGATCAATGCAAAAAGATTGGACAAATATTTCAAACATTTGGGTTTGCTAAACATCCTGAAAGAAAAACTCTAAAGCAATCAGTTTAGACCGGATAGAATTAATTATGAATTAAAAATTATGGCATGCTGAATTCCAAACTGCAACAGTATGAGGAAATCTCCACCTTACTGATGGACAATAACCAGTATGAAAGAATTACACAGTTCAGCAAGGCCACTTTTAAAACAGTGACTGAATTCCTCTCAATTGCAGAAGTTGCCAGTGTTTCCCATCTGGAAGAACTGATGGGGATGACCGAAACAGCAACACCCCTTTATATGATGTACAGAATTGCAACCTTCCTTGCTCAATAAATGTGTTTGCTGCAGATGGTGATGCAAGAGACAGCGTAATTAACCCCTTACGATGCAGACGTACCGGTCCCGGTACATGACTACTAATCAACAACATTGCAGCCATGTGTGCAAGCCCCTCCGTCATGAATGTCCACAATATACACATCAAATGAAAGCTCAAAGTCTCGTCTTTCCGATGATATAAACCATTTTCACACGCAACAACCACAGCGCTAAACACTAAAGCCTTTTTTACAGAAAAGCAGAAAGTTTAAATGTTGACTTTCCTTACCTTTGAGGGCTCTCTATAGGTCAAACATCAATATTTCCAATCAAGATTGGTCTCATTCTGTCCATACAGGTTAGGTTAGGACAAAAAAAATATTTTTTCTCTGTGTTCTAAAGTGTATAACTTTTTACCAGTAATGCTTACAGTGATTCTGATTGCTGTGGGTGAAACTAGAGAGTGTTACCTTTACAAAGAGCTCAAGCCTGTACTTACAATCCAGAGGGTTCAATAACAGCAGTAATTCTAATTTGGAGAGGTCATATTACACGCGATTTGCCAAAATGACCCCGCTTGATAAGGAGTTAAACTGATAAAAGTTTTAATTATCAAGTCAAGGTTGAAGCAGAAAGCTGAACAATGATGTAAATTTTTTAATAAATAAATTACATAGTCTAATTAAAAATAGGATTAAAATTAGAAAGTCATAAAATAAAAGACAAAAGGTAGATGTGTTTACAAATTAAAATATTTCTAATGTCATCTAAAAGTGCAAAAGAAAACATTCAGAACATGCGCTCTGACATGTTCCCAGTGGAGGACACACTGTAACCAGTGAAAAAGAAAAAATAAATCAGTTCACAGAATGGGAAAAGATTCCTCCTTCACTTGAGGGCCAAAGCCTGTTGATGAAGAAATATCTGAATATCTCTGCTCCCGACTTTCAAACAACCCAGACCCATGTGAGGTTCTTCAATGGTAGAAATTTTACAAAGAAAGATTTCCTGAGCTGTCGAAGCTTAATGTTGAGAATACATGTGTCTAGTGCGCCATCAGAGACGGAGAGTTTAGTGTCTGTGGGTGCATTTCAGAAGAACAACGCAGCAGCCTGAAACTAGAGTCTCTTAGCAATATACCTGTACTCTTTCTGCACAGCAATCTTAAGTAAAACAAATGTCTGTTTCGTTGTACTGTCTTATTTTGAGTAATTCTAGTGTGTTCTGAGCCATTGTGTTAATGTACAGCAAGTCCAGTTGTTTTTTAATGTGCCTCTGGATTTTCAGTGGTTCATAAGCTCATGTTTAAATTTATTTTTATATTGGCACATTTGAATAGAATTGCTCTTTCAAAACAGAAATTTTTGTTTAACTTTTTTTTTTCTTTTTTGTCACATATAGCCTAGACATACTAATAAAACGGTTCTAATAAAAGGGTGCATATAAACTTATTTTATTTGGTGTATATATGGTTCGGTGGGAGTGAATGAGATTGCAGTAGCAGATAGTAAAGGTCAGAATTTTAGCAGAATTAAAAAAATAGTTCTGTGCTAGACTTTAGAACACAACTGACTTCTTATCATGATTTTTTATGAAGCCACCTTTTTTTTCTTTACTGCTTATCATGCCAGTTCATTTTGCATTTCATTTTTGTTATTTTAAATCATCTCTTGATGTTTGGTTTGAGTCCTTGGGCCTCATGTACAAAGCGTGTGTATGCACAGAAATGTGGCATATGCTCGGCAAAGATTAGATGTATCAAGAGTGAAATGACCATCAAGCCAACTTCATGGCTGGCATGCGCATGTTTCTACAGCTGTTGATGTTTTGGCGGCACTTAGAGGTGATGCTGGGAAACTGTTATAATAAATAAATATGAAAACAGTTAGTTCTCAGACCGAGTGATGTGCACATTGGAGACACATGAACAATTAACACTGATGAGCAACTAACACACCCATTGTAAATGAGAGGATGTATTGGCACATGATGACAACTGCCTCATCTACCACTTTTGGTTCACTGAGTTGCGGCCGGCCTTGGAGCGCAACACAGCGAGAAGCCATGCGCTGGCTGTGCCCGTACAGGTGCTGACCACACTGGAGTTCCTAGCAACTGGAGTATTTTAGAGAGAGCTGGCAGACTGATCGGAACCGTATCAGTCAGCCAGATCCTACCAGCCATGTGGGACAGAATTATCCATATGTCAGCCAGGTACATCAAATTCCCATACAATGCAGTTGAACAGGTCAACATTAACAATTTGCACATTGCTATAAAAGCTCCATCACACAATGAATTTGTATGTCAACAGGAAACATTTTTATTCGATCAAAATACAGATCATATGTAATGCACACATGCAGTAACATTGAGGCATGGTGGCCTGGTTCAACACATGACTCAAACATTCTGACGAACAGCATGTTTAGGAACAGACTACAAGCTGGCACTCTGTGAGATGGGTGGCTTCTTGGTGAGTAAATATATTAATGTGATTGTCCTAAAATTAATTCTTGTGATGCACATTGAGCATGAGCCTTCAAATTCTATCCCGTCTTCGCAGCATCATTGCTGTTTATTTTTGCGAGTTAAACTACTGCTTAAGATCTTTCTAACAAGCCCCTGACTTTCTCTGTGTGCAAAGTACTCTTGTTAATAACCCCCGTGCATAAAGTGTAAAATGTCTTAAGCAGCGTCACTTTTTCCTTGATGCACTCATTCTCTTGTAATTTTCTGATCATGCAGAGAGGGGAATCTCAGGTGTGGGCTCATTTAGATGTGATTTGCTTATGTAAATGGAGGCGTGGACAAGGAGCAGTCGGGTGCGTGCGCTCAATTCCACGTTGATTGGGATGTACAAAGGAAATGTGCTTGGATACATGTGTGCGCACAGATTAATACATTGGATATTTTTGCGTATATAACATTTTCTGGATTTGAGCATATGCCATGTTTTAGTGGGAAATCCCTGCACGTCTTTGTACATGAGGCCCCTGGTGAATGGAGATACTGTTGATGAAGCCATAGTTTTCTTTTCTATCTCTTGATGTCTCTGATTAAGTAACTCAAATTCATTAAACATTGAGTAAATGCATGGATAAAATCAGTTATTAAATCTTTTTATTTTAACTAGAATTTCTTTCTATACCATGCACAAACCTAAATGCAAGTTCCAAACCATGGAATATCACAGCGAAGGAGTGTTACACATCAAGTAGACAACGTTATTTATAAGCACGTTTTAAAACAACATATATTGACCAAAGTGCTGAGAGTGAAAAAATAGAAATAAAATTAGGGGGACTAAACAATAAAACAGATATTAAAGTAATGAAAGACTCTAAAAAAGACAAGCATGAAACAAATAAAATAACGCCAAAGCTCAGTCTGGTTTCAAAGCAAGAAAGTAAAAATATGTTATTAAACGGGATTTACGAATGTAATTGCATTTGAAACTGTTTATGTGCTGCTTTGCATTATTTTACGCTAATTATGAAGTTGGAACTTATTTTATTTTAAATTATTTTATCATTTTTTTGTTTTGTTTTCTTTTTAGCAACAAACATGTAAGTGAGTTTATGGTATACAAACATGCATGTCATTCGTCTGTTCATATATATTTTGTGACTGGACCTCAAAACAGTTAAAGTTTTGATGTTTGCATTGTCAATTCAGAGTTAGAGTCACAGTTTTGTACAATAAAGGCTTGTATCCCTCAGGGTGTGTGTGCGCTTGCTGCCGTGCTGGTCTTGTTTATTGGTCTCTCTCATGCTTTTTTGTGCAGTCCCTAGAGATATTACCATTAAATTGCTTTTTGGTTCAGAAGCTACTCGGATGCATTAGAACTTGTAATGGACTTTGCCTTGGTGAAGGCATCAGTCGGTGTATTGATTGTGCCTACTGGGTACAAGTGAAACTGCTTCACACCTCTGAATAATTCATGTTTCTATTACAATTATTGTCCTAATTGTAACAATGTTTGGATGGCAAACTGCGAGGAAGAAAAAAGAACTTATTTTGTCTCTGTCTGTCTGCCCTACATTATTTGAAAATGTGAATAGCAATGTAATTATATTTCATACAACATTATAATCTTATCCATTATAAAGATGATAACTTGTATTGCCTGAAAGGCAAACAAAGTTTTAAACGGATCACGCCTCTTAGTTTTAATTAAAAATCACAGACAGCTTAATTGCAGTGCAGTTGTGCTCTGCTGGCCCGTGATTGCTTCAGAAACTGAAAACGAGATTGTAAGAGAACCTGCTGCTGATACTACTCTACAGTTTTTGCCCCATTGCCCCCTATCAAGTCTGGACTCTGCAAACTTTCTTTTACAAGTTTCTTATCGGGGTGTAATGAAGTCTCCTTGTGGGAGGATTCTTTAAATTGTACTTTGATAGGTGAAAACAACCGGATCAAAATGTCACTTAAACTCATTCAGAAAAGAACTGAAAGTCAAGTGAGTCACTTAAGGTTTGCCTGCTCTTCAAGAGTATTCTGTCATATTTGCATCTCATGAAATAAGCTGCTTTTGAAATGTACCTCAGTGGAGCTATGTTTTTCTGAACTGATAAAAGTGATCCGTAATTCACTGCAGGCTCTTAACAATATGTAAGATGCCATACATATTTATGAAAAGCTCAACCTCTGGCTTACATTTAGCTGATTGTGCACTTCACCATGCAGCCTGGTTTAGTCATAATCCATCATTATGTCTTGAAATAGAGGCTACCCCAACCTATCAACCCCCTGCTCCTCCACCTTTCTATTCAGCGTGCACTGAATTATCAGCTAGCTTTACTGAAACATTGAAGTAGTAATTGTGGAATGAGCTTATGGGTGGAACTTTTAAGAATGGGTTTTAGAAGCTGCTGATGGATTTATCATCTTTAAATGGGAACTTTACTGAATTTGACCACATTTATTAACTTTAAGCAGTTTTAAAAGAATGATATTACTCATACATGCTAGAATGGTCCACTTTCTTTCTTTTTTTTTTTTTTTCACAAAGAAAAACTAGAAAACTTTTGAAAACATTTACATCGGTACTGGTGCAGCTACTGTCTGCTGAGATACATCCACGTTGCCTGCTATATGTATTATGGGGGCAACCATGTCACAAAGATGGAGCACCTTTATGACTATGGTGACGAAGCAGAATGAGTGTTAGGGACGTGTTGTGCTTACATAAACTCTCTGATCAAGAGACACCAACAGTCAAGTCTGGCCTTTGGCATAGGCTATATGGGTGGCTTGTTGGGGTGCCACCCACTGGAGGAGGCGCCACTGTGAGATGTCGAAAAGAAAAGAAAAGAAAAGGGAAAAAAAAAATTAAATAAATAATTAGTAGGTACTTAGAGGTCTTAGGAGGCTTGTGGTTTCTACCTGCTTCTGGCCTAGGTTGCTGGTTCAGGGAAAGTGATCTGATGTTGCGGTCTTTTCCACACCTATTCCCCTGGATCAGGTACTGTCAGGCACCTTATGGTGGCGTCAGGCCCATAGAGACACCCCTGCAGGATAATGGCTTTGGGATTTGCGATCTAATTCGAACCTGTGTGCCTTTTAGGCTGGGTTTGCTGGGGTTCTGAAAGTCCTCAGGTGGCGTTTTTATTTTTATTTTGCCTTGTATTGACACCAGCACATGCCCCTTGCCACATTAGCATCTATTTTAGCAACAAGCTTAGCGCCACAGCACTGTAAACACTAGCTTGTTAGTACCTTTATACAAAAAAGTTAACCAGATGAAGTAAACATTCAAACAATTATAAACAACAAGATTTTACTGCGCCTGTTTTCTTTATTTTATTTTATTTGTTTATTTTTAAAAATTAGGTTACATCTGTTGCTGCTTTAGGAAATGTTTGAAATATCTATTGGACCTGAAAATATTGGATTTAAATTAATAAAATATTGAAAAAAATGTTTGTTTTTTTATTTAATTAAACAAAAATAATGTTCACATTATTAATTAAACTTTCGTATTAAACTTTCATAAAGTAATTTTAAGCTTTTTAAAAATGGATTATTATGATTTTTCTGATGCAATAATGTGTAACTTTTTGGCCATCCACTACATTCAGGAGAAAAAAGTGCTATAAGGTGCAGTATTAGTTTTGAAAAGTTCTCTGATAGCTCTGTAGGTCCAGATGGGTGTTGGTACACCTTAAAAACTAATTATATTTTAGGAGCATATTTACTAATGAATAAACTGAATACATTTTCATGGTCATCTACATTAACACAAAGAAATTGGCCAGTGGGAAGAGAAAGAGCAGTCCTGAGTCAGGGACTTTCCAGGCATAAGGCTATTACTGATTCAATAATACAGGACCTTATCATTTCACACAACCTGCCTTTGTCTTTGACAACCCAAGCTTAAAGAATTTTATGGCAGTGGTAGAGGAACTGTAATCAGGCGTCTAATTAAGCTTGCAACAGACAAAGTCTCCGTGATAAAATTCAAGTTAGAAAGGATGGACACTGTTTCTGTGACTGTGGATATGTGGACTAACAGAAGTGTGTGGTTTTCAAGGGGTAATATCCCACTTTGTGGAATTTAGGAAAAACAACCCAAGACTGCAGTCAGTGCTTTTAAATTAAGGGAGATTATCAGGGCCACACAAGAATTGAGAAATTTTAGTAGATATATGATCAATTTAACATAAACCACAAATTAGATTACATAATCTCTGATTGCCAACCACAACAACTGACAAGGAAGATGGTGATGATGATCTGGAACTTATGGGAAGATACACCAAGGAACACCAAGATGAAATAGGATAAAGCCGAAGCAGTTGCTGGCAATAGTGCTTACAGTGCTTTGCACATTCACTTCAAGTTGTGAGATGAGCAGACAAAGGGAAAACTTTGAACCATGCAGTGGCAAATCTGATGAGTTTCTACAATGTGCTGCATTCTACATGCAGCATGAAAGAAGCACTTTATTCTGAAAATGGAGACAATCACAGCATTCCCTCTGCTGTATCAACAATATGGAACGCAACTCTCCGCCTATTGGAGGCAGTCCCTGACCTGGATCCCCAAAGCCTAAATGTCCTACTGGAAACCCAGAGACATAAAGGGATGTGCCTGTCAGTCAGAGAATGAAGCCAACTGAAAGAGCTTGAAGAAATTTTTCCCACATTTCTTTAAGCAAAAGACCTCACACAGGGCCAAAAAATGGTGACAGTGCAGCTCTCTCCTGTATACTATCCCTCAACAGTCTCCTTATCACTATGCTCAATACAACATTTTATCTAATTTGTTTTGATAAAAATAAAAATATTACATATCTAACTGGTTTGATAAACATCAGTAACTCCAGCAGCATTTCAAGGGGATCTTTGTTAACGTCAGAATGGATGTACTTGCTCAGCTTGCAGTAGGTCTTCCATTTTAAGATATTATCTACTTGATGTCTACACTCCTAGATCCATCATTCTGCCTCTTTTGGCTGGGACAAAACTTTTTCAGCTACACCATATGCATTAAGCAAGAGGCATGGGGTTTTTGCAGGTGGCTCATTCTGATCATCATCTCCATGGCTGCTATTGGGGATGGTAACTTTCTCAGTCTCTGCCAAAACTAGGTCTGAAAAGCGTCACAAAGTCATCATCCCCAGTAGCACCAGTGGAGAGGGTGTTCAGTCATGGAAGCATTTAATGTGCCCTCACTGAGCCAGGCTTAGAGCAAGTATACTGGCAAAACCATAAAACATGACTGCTTTGTAAGAAAATAACTGTTGATCTGTGGGAAAATACAGATGTTAAATTTTTGTCTGGTAAAATGTTGTGTTTCTTTTTATAAAAAATGCATTTTATTTGTTTAACAGTTTAACAATTTATTCAGACATCTTTATACATATATATATATATATACATTGCACATTCATGTAAAAGAGAAAAAACTTAAAGATAGTCAGTTTAAGCTAATGGTCAGAGCTGTTAAAAAGTGCTGTTAGAGTAAATTCCTTGGGTATTATAGTGCATATAGTGCAGTGTTCTAAGCAGACAGACATCAGATGTCACATTGCAGATTAATCATTACAACTAAAGGTGACTTGCAACTTGAACTTGCAAAAATCAAAAAAAAAAAAAAGAAAAATTTTTTGCAATTTTTCTAAAAGACTTTGGAGGGCAATAGTGATAACACAGATCTCCTGACCGAAATACCCATTTTGATGGAACTTTTGTGGGGATTGAGTTGAAGTTGCATGACAAGTTCAATGCCAAAAATCGCAACATAGACAGACGCCTCATGGCAAACGCCATGAATGAAGCTAACAGAACTATGTCATCTGCAAACAGCATTGACCCAATTTTAAGTCCATCAAACCAGACTCCTCAAAAGCCTGGGTGTGCCTAGAAAATTAGTCCATAAATTTTATGAACAGAATTAGTGACAAACGGCAGACATAATTTATCTGATCTGCTGATTTTATTTGAGCTACCAAAACTTCTAAAATCATCTTGGTCAAGTCTACTCTGAGAATTAAAATTACACAAGGAGAATCAGTGTTTAGTTTTTATGCTCCTGAACAAACTATTTTATTTCATTAATTGCATTTCTTTAATCTTTGTTTTTTTTTTGTTTTTTTTTTTTTTGTTTTTTTTTTATGCACTAGTATTGTTTTCTGCACCCTGCTGTAATGTTTTATGTAAAGCACTTTGAATTGTCTTGTACTCGAAATGTGCTATACAAATAAATTTGCTTTGCCTTGCCTTGCCTTTTATAAATGTACAATAATAACCACTTAAAATGGTGAGGCATATTTACTAAATTCATTTTGGTGATGATAAGTTTCCCTTAATGAATTCTGTGCTGATGAATAGTATAAATTGTATAAATTTGAGTCAAACATAATGATTTCGTGTAGAGTGCAGCCTCCTCTGCAACTTTATATAGAGCAAAGTTGTTAAACATTACAAGTGGAAACCACTTACTTCAGCTCTTTTTCCTACAGTAATTCTACCTATTTGTCCAATACGACAACATGAAAAGTCAAAGTGGTGCAAAACTTTACATACTGCAACAGTAAAAATGAATGACAGCAACCTGATTTCTCATTGTAGAAAGTGCAAGAACACACAGTAAAGTTAGTATGTCAGAAGCTTTGAATTGTCATTGTGAGGATTAATAAAGAATGAGCTTCTTTAATGTTTCGCTTGAGTGAGCTCATAAAAGCTGACATGTAGTGAAGCGAGAGATGGAATACAAATAAACCTGGGCCCAATAAATGTCACCACTTTCTTTTTGTGTTCGCAAGGTATGCAGGAAATAGAAGACTTGGGTGTCCATGATAGGAAGACGAAGAATGGGGCAAAGAAACTACTTATTCGGAAGCTTGGCAAAGGCCATTGTAAAATGCTCTCAATTTGTCACATACAATTGGTGGAATGTTTTTGAAAAGCTGAGGGGAAAAAAAGGTTATCTTTTCATGTGAAGTCTGTGCTTTATCTGGTTTCAGCTCATCACTGAAGATTCAGCCTGAGTGCAAAACTGTTGAGAATGAATTTTGGAAACATGCAAAACTCTACCTACATTTACAGTACATTTAGTCTGTGTACAACTATTCATTTTTGCTCAACTCCACCTTCATAGCAAAGCTATTCACATACTAGGATTCACCACCCTGTTCACTTTGCTGATTCAGTTCAGTCCAGAGACAGTTCTGCAGCTATCTCGTATCCATGCTGAATGAGATTCTAATTGAAGAACATATTCGCTTTTTCCTTCAAACAAGGACATCTGTCATTCCCAGAACCTTTTCTTATACAGATGAGAAGTTGTCAGAAGGCTAGTCAGAGCAGTGAATGTAATTTGCAGACTTACCATGTAAAACTGGTTTGCAGAGCAGTGGGCTTTAGAGTGGTTGGCTTAAGTTGAATTGCTGACACTTAAAACTTGCTCACACAAATTCCCACCGCACATCTAAAAGGTACATATACAGTGAACAGTCCTGACTACAATTCTTTGTCGTTATTAAGTGGCAGGCTGGGGGCTCTTGAAATTCATTTTTAAATTTCAAATAATTTAATGTAATTAAAGTCAGTCTGACAGAATGAAGGGAGTGAGAGCACGAATTTTTACTAATAATGATGATGGGTGTTTAAACCCACGGTCTTAGCGTTAGCTGACAAGTAATATGCTGCTAAATACTTCGCAGATGAATGTAATCCACACTGGTGAATGAAAAAAATCTGAATTTAACATCATCCTTGCAAGCGAAGCTGTTTTTGGGCGGAGCCAGCACCGGCAACCAGTTGTGTATATATGCTAAGATCTCGCTGAGTCTCAGTAAGTCAAACGAGAGTAAGTTCACGTCACTGGAAAAGAGGACGCATAAAAAATAAATAGATCTCCAAGTTTTGTAAATTGATATTGGAGTAATTTAATTTGAATCAATTCTAACCAATTAATTAATTTTTAAAACCCAGCCCTAAGGTTGAGGAAAGGAAATAGAAGGGACAGGGAGATCATGAGAGGCTGAGCAATGCAGAAAAATGTCTGCCATAGGACTCTGAGAAGCTTACTGGTCAACAGAGAGATGTTAAAACACAATGATTGTCTTTTTCAACAAATGTGAAGTAAGACAAGTGAACAGCTTTTTTATGCTTATTTACTATGTTTTTTCTCCATCAAGAGCTTAAACTGTGATCGTATCTATAATCTTTGTCCTATAAGAAAATATGCAAGAACTATTGAACAAGTCCAAACTAAAATATTTCAGTAGTTATGAATAGATGCAATCTTGAACCAACTCTTACACTCTTCTAATTTTGAATCCAGCAAACTCTGCCAATCCTATTGCCACCTTTAGTGAGTTGGTGTTTTTTTTTGTTTGTTCGTGAAATGCCTTGACAGCTGGATGAATCACCATGGAACTTGGAGAGCAGATGGGGCTCAGGTGATGAATACTAATGAATTTAGTGATGAGGGAACATCCACACACCCAGGGCAAAAATATTCAGGTGAAAAGAAAAAAAAAATTGAAATGTCACGACAGGAAAGGTTTGCACACTCTTGATCTCTCACTGTGTAACTTAATTCTCTGAAGAAAAAAAAAAGAAAAAAATCTTTAAACAGTATTTCAAGCTACAGGATTTTCCTCAGAGTAGATCTTACAGTGAAAATTTACCTACTTTTGAGAGAAATAAGTTCTTGGAACCTAACTAATTCTCTTGTGATAAGCTATGGTGATTCTTTGAATTTTATTGAATGGAGAAAGCTGTTAAAGGGTTTCGTGTTATGTGTTCAGTCTCAACATCTTCAGCACAGATACGCACAAAGTGCTGTATATAAACTCTTGGTTCCCAGACTCCAGATTATCTTATCCCATCTGTTAAAAATTTAATCCATCTCCAATTCTGTTGTACATCTATGATCTTTTTTTCCCCATTTCCTTGGGTTCTGCTCTTATTGATTAAATTAGTCAAAATTTGTTGGAATCCAACTTAGTTAATGGCTGAGCCTTGGAAAGTCTGCTAAGTTCTGAGTCACTGAACTGTCAATCAAAAGTTCACTGTCCAATGGGAAATAACTTCTAGGAAGAACCTGTCACCTGAGATGTAAAGTGACAGGGTGTATAAAAAGTAGAAACAATAACAGATCAAATTAGATGTCTAAATTAACAAATGAAAATTAAAAAATTAAAGTTGATACGTACAAAATCATTATGTAAATGCAGTCATATCTATCTGCATCAACTATGGTGATAGTACTGTTGCTACTAAAACATAAGGTAATAATATAAACATTTGAGTAAAACAGTTTTTAATGGAAATAATAAACTGAAATTGATTTATAGCTTATACTTGTTTATTCAGGGTGCAGCCATGATATCGATTCTCCAGAGGTTTCAGTGACAGATAAGAATCCTACAAAAGGCTATTCACCAATTCCCCACAACATTGAAAATTAAACATATTCCAAAATACAACATAACTAAAGTATGTTTGGAAGAAGTTAGCTAATTTCTTTCTCATCCAGTGGCTTCTACATGTAGCTGAACCTTAGAAATTTAAGACATATTATGAAAATGATATTACATTTCTAAATGCTACATAATCTATAAGAAAATGACACCATTTACAAACTTGTTGTACTGACACTGAATAAGTATTATTCCTATGAGAAACAACACACACACACACATATGCAAATGAAAAGCCCAACACTGCAAGTTAATTAATTTTCATTCATAAAATAAAATGTTAACTCAACATTGATTTAAGGTCATAATGATTCATTTCTGGTGCAAATTGAAAATCTTTTGTGGATCATCATTTTAAAAGGGCAAATGTTTAGCCTGTTGGTTCCAGACGTTACGTGGGCAGGACATGACAAGTAAAACTGTATTTTATTAGCCAAAGGAATTTATCTTTGAAGGTATGTTGTACTCCAGTAGCGGGTGATATTACAACAAAAACAGCCCTTTTACATCAGCAAGGGTCCAGTAAAAGTAGTCCAGTAAAACTGTTGGTCCCCAAAAAGTCTTTTATCCACAAAAACCTGTTTTAGATGAAAACTGAAGGGTTTTTAAGGGGTTCAAATTTATCATTGAATCAGTATTGTGTTTAAATTCTGACCACTGAAATGCCAACGTTTAATCAGCCCTGTTTCCTGCACCTATTACAACAGAAGACTGGGAATAACTATTTATGAAAGGGTGGAGGGACTTGTAAAATGTAAACTGACTGTCTAGCCTGTCAACAAATAATAATGATGATACTTTGTGCAAATTCTCTTATTGTGAGCATGATTGCTGTGTCATGACAAAAAAACACAAAGAAGTTGTGGGGTTGGCCAGAGGCCTGGGAGCTTGAAGGTCCTGCACAGTATCTCAGTTGCACTCTTCTGGATGGAGATGTCTGATGTTTCTCCAGGTATCTGTTGGAGCCACTTCTTCAGTGTGGGGGACACGGCCCCCAGTGCTCCGATGACTGTGTTCACTATGTTGTTTTCACCTTCCAGACTTTCTCCCGCTCTTCTTTGAGTCCTTGGTATTTCTGTAGTTTTTCATGTTCCTTTTTCTTGATATTGCCATCGTTTGGGATGGCTGCATCAATCACAACAGCTTTCATCTGCTGCTTATTCATGATTACAATATCTGACAGTTTGGCCATCATCCTTTTGTCAGTCTGCATCTGGAAGTCCCACAGGATAGGGGAATCTCTTCCATATTTGGCACAGATGTTTCTGTACATTATACCGGCTACTTGGTTATGATGTTCCATGTAATCTTTTCCTGCCAGTATCTTACACCCTGCTATTAGATGCTGGATTGTTTCAGAAGCCTCTTTGCACAGCCTGCACAGCAGGTCCTGCATGGTATGAAGACTTGGGGCTCTTGCTCTGGTGTTCAAGGCTTGCTTCTATGCTGCCATGATTAGAGCCTCTTGGTAAGAAGCTTATATCTTGCTTTACAGTTTATTTTGAACTTGAACTCAGCCCAGTTTTCATGTAACAGAAAAAAAAAAATCTTAAATTTCAGTATAGTTTTGTGAGGTCTAAATGTGTTTAAGATTCATATCAGCTATTTGCATTCTGTTATAACAATGTATTTTTTCTCTTAACCTCTCCATTGGCCTGTTACTCTACTGTCTGTCATGTCATTACTGACGTTTCAGGTCTAGTCAGTAAACAGAGAAAAAGGATCATGGTTAGGTGTGGAGAATTGTGGATGAACTCTTATTTCTCTGGTGTACAGCTCTGCTCTAAGTCAAGCTGCGCTTATTCAACACATCTGCTTACCGATTATGGGGACAGTATGTTGTGTTTACTATCAGTCAAGGACAATTGTAGCCTTGCATGCAGTTAAACCTAAGAAAAGTGTTTAACTAGGCCCATATATTGTTAAACACCCACCTGATTTGTATGCATCCATTTAGCTCAAAGCAGCGTGTACTGAAGTAGTTGCTGGGATGATTGTTTAGTTTCATCATCTTTGTTTATTCTACAGTAGTGTTAAGAGGTTTGTGAACAACATAAATAATGACAAAAAGGTGCATCTGTTTCTGGCAAAGGCTGTCTTGTTTAAACCCTGCTTGCCATCTCTGTACTTTTTATCTCTGCAAACTCGATGTACTGTACTTCACCCCTTTAGTGTCAAAGGCAACAGCATTCTAAACACAACTAAAAAAAATGGCTGTCAAACCTGTTAATATTCTGATATAGATAGAAATTCTTCATTCCATCAAGTCAGATCCCCAAGGCCAAGGACCATCAGAGAAACAGAAGACACATGCCCTTGAGCTGCAAGGGCCCTGGGCCAAAAAGCAACTTAAATCAATTCCGTTTGATTAGGTGCCACGGCATACACTACATCATTATAATTCCATTAACACAGGGATGGATTTTCAATGAATGTAACTGCAGGCAAATAGTTAGGCATAATTGTGTGAAATGAAATACAGCATAGGTTTGGAACACGGTTGTAAATTTCTTTCTTCTTTTTCTCCTCCCTGTTTCCAGATAAGGACTTAGCCTTGTCCTAATATTGCAGCCTTGATCTGTTCCTTTCTGCAAAGCTGCCTGTTGTCCACAGCTTCTTTAAATGCATGTAAAATGCTTAGTCTACATTATTCCGCATTTTGCTTTAACAGCTTTGGCTCAGTAGGCCAGGGTTAGTCCACCACACAGTTCCCTGATGTCCCTGTAAATACTGATTTACAATGTAAATATGCCATTAGTTACAGTACAAAGATTTTAAGCATTTGAAAAGGTTCTCAGTTAGTTAGTTAGTTAGTTAGTTAGTTAGTTAGTTAGTTAGTTGTTAAGACATCTGATAGCTGCTTGACCAAAACTTTTTGGTTGAAAGGTTGAACAGACTTTTAATGAGATTAGAAATCACTTGTGATTGTGTGAGTGCTGCAGTCATGTGATTTTGAAGGCCCAGAGTAAAAAATCTAATAGCAAGGTAGTTATAACAGTCAGATTTAGTGCTTCAGTGTTTTATGCCTCATTAATCATTACATCATTAGTAGAAGTGGAAAGTCCAAAATTATTCATACCGTTTTTAATGATGTCATAAGCTTTATTTGTAATGAAAGGGATTTAGGACGACTCTTTGAGATCTTTGAGGGTGAGGAGGTTTCCACACCATCACTCTGATCCTTAGTTCACATAGTCTTTGGGTCTGATACAGATACAGAAACTGTCTGAGCAACTATGTATTGTTAAATTGTTTTCTAGGTACCACTTCTTGTCCATGTTTATTGTATACTTGATTGAGAGTAGCAATGGACCTTCCAACAAGACTATATGTCAATGTCATAATAAGAAAAAATAAATAAAAGCCTATTTTACAGTTATTTTAATTATCTTTAGCATAACTTCAAGGATTGAGAACACATTGCTTGTACTTTTTTTCCCCTCCCTTTCCTTCAGCATTTTGCAAGCCCTGTTCACAGTCAGCTCAGACAAAGTTGAGCCTTAAGTTGCTGCAGAGTTTGTCTCAGACATAGTGCTGCATTTTTTACACAGTACTAGCAGGGGGAATCATCAAATATTTGTGTCTTCCCCAGTCAAGCATCTCAGTGCATGCACTGGCTGAGTGACTCAGTGCCCTCGTGTCCCCTCTTATAAAGTTGAATGGATGCCACAGACATCTGCAGAGACAGAAAGTCACTGATGAAGGTCATCAATCCATCAGGCCCTAAAGAAGGGGGGCACCTGGGCCACTGAATGAACATTTAATATGATGAATGTATGTAGCAGATGAACATAAATCCCAAAGTAAATGTTGACCAATTGTTCTCTTTGTAATATCAATACTGTCTGACTATATATGACTGAGATGTTATAAACTAAAATATATATCACACTGCTGCGGCTGCAGGAAGTGGCACAGTATTACACAGAATTTGACTAACTTTGCAAACTAAGAAATAATACACACATATCTGTGCCTGTAAATGAATTAAGAAAATGCTATGTTTTCCTTTTTTGTACCCCCCCACCGCCAAAAAAAAGAAATAAAAAAAAATACGAAGGATTCTTAGAGCACCCCTACTATCAGATTCTCACGTGAGCAATATAATTCTGCAAAGCCTCATATGCGGTTATCCATGCTATTTAGGTCATTACAATAATATAATAGCAGACTAGCAAAACTGTGTTGTATATGCTCTATGGTTTGATATTTGGCTGTGAGGCAGCGGTGCTTTCCAGAGAAGGAACAGAGCAACAACTGTGTCAGTTTATGTTGAGTAAGGGGAAATCAAGGGGAGATTTATGAGCATAATAATGAATCCTATGCCTGCTTTAATTACAACAATCCTGGACTCTTTGAAGTATGCTGGTGCAGCTGGAAAACATTTGCCTTGTGTCTGAATCTTTTACACTGATCAGATAAACATGGATAAAGTATTAAATTTGCATGTTGGTGAAAATTTTATAATTATCTACTCATATTTGTTGGCACTAGTGTTAACAAACTGAAAGAAAAGGATCCTAATTGTTGGCTCTGTTTACATGAGTAATACAGGGAAATTTAAGTATTTACTTTAACTTTCACTGTCTAATGGTAAAATTTAAACAGACTGAGGGACTTAACTAGTTTTGTGAGATACATTACATCATTAGCAGCTCCTAAGCCTTCGGCTTAAATGACGTTAATATACTTACTGAATGAATTTTGAATGTCAACCAAGCATCTTTGGACGGGAACAGAGAAGAACCCTGCACAGATGCCTGTCACCCATGTTGTCTCTAATGCACCTGTTCCCACCATATGTCATGTGCAAACCACTGCAACCTGGACTAAACAAGGCAAATCGATCAAAATCATTGCCAATGCAGGTGTGTTTTACCTCTCACATTTCTTCCTCTAGGCCAAATAAAGAGTCAAATATCTGGCAAAAAAAAAAAAAAAAAGTCTGTCATATGCTGTTCCAGGCGAGAATCTACTTGATTATACATTTACTTAAAATTTTAATACACTGACTTTAAGTTTGCCATATTTTGATCATATGCATAAAGGAAAATACTAAGAAAAGACCGCCGAAGTGCCTCTACTTCCACCTTTCTTTTGTAGATTTGCTGCTGTGTTTGGCATCATTGTTCTTTCGCATGACTCAGTTTGGGCCAAGCTACAGTTTTCAGAAAAATATCCTTACTTTTGACTCATTAATACTTTGAAATACAAAAGATTTCATGGTCTATACAATGCCTGCAAGTTGTTCCAATCCTGTGGCTTCAAAATAAGACTTTATCACCACCCCTCAACCACTGTGTTTGACACCTGAAATAATGTGTTTGTGCTATAATGCTGTGTTTTTGGCCAAATGCAATTCCGTGCATTCTAATGTCCATGTGATGAACTTTTAACATGTGATGTGTAAACAGAGGCCTGTAGAGAAGAACAGAAGAAAGGAAGTGACATAGAGTGCGTCGTGGCGCAACATGTTGGACAGCTTTCTGCCTCTCTGCTGCTCATACTGAACAGAAACCATCAGGTTTGGACACAAAGTAAAAACAGAAACCCCATGATTGCATACGCTTGGTGTTTTGTCATTATTTACTTACGGCTGAAGGGGAAAGATTTTTGTTTTCTGTCCTGGTTAATTGATGTGCAGGATGTGCTTTTTTTTTCCTTCTTGGTCAGGAGTCATTTCAGGATTTTTTCCCTTAGCGAGCACTTGCTGTAACTGTGTGACACTGTCCAGGCAGTTTGATCCATTTATGTAAAGCAAGGTGGAAAAGCAACTAAACCAAAAGATGTCAAATTTGGGGGAATTCCCCACCCAATCAAAGCAAGTACCCCAGACTATACTGATGGGAATGTGGCCTGAAATTTTGCTGATTTTTTTTTTTTTTTTTTTTTTTTTTGACATTGGGTTAGCACACATCTGCATGCTCCAAACACTTGCTGGTGTTTAATGAATTAAGTGTATTTGATTAGCAGCACCTGGAGAAACAGTACAAAGCCCAAATACAGAAAGATTAAATAGTGACCATTTTTGTGTATGTAAACTGTTCTGTTCAACCAAAAATGAAAATCCATTTTGTTTTGTCATTCTATTTAGTCTTGGAAATGTTTAAATTTTTTCTTTGTTTTTTTCTGAGTGTCTGCTGGACAAAAGAAAAACGCCAGTTTTGTCTGGCAGAATGCTGTTGTTTATTACAGCTTGTTAGTTTCTAATCTCAATAGAAACCCTCAGAAATATTTCCATAATTTTTAATAATGAAATTGTGGACATTTTGCATAAGTGTCATTTTTATCTGTAGCATACGCCTTGCACAAATCGTGGATTTTATTCTTAATTAGTGACAATAAAACAGCACTTACTGAATGTTTTAATGCACCATTTTTGAATGGTAGCAGCATCTTAGTCTGAATTGGCAGAGCTGGTCTTTCATGACTATTTTCTTACCTCTGGGTGTGCAAAAGGTGCAAGTAACATGTCAGTCAGCCCCCCCAAAGTGGAGTCCTGTATTCCCAATTTATTCTTTCATTCTTTTATATTTATTTATTATATTTCTTCCCTGGAAGATTTTGTTGTTGCAGAACAAGGTCAGAGCCCCAGAATACTGCAGGGAGAAACATGTTAAGTGAGCAGAGAAGACCTAGAGTGAGCTTGATGGATGCTTGGCAGGTTTAGAGTGAAGCGCCTTAAGACCTCTGTCTTTTTCTCTCAAACACACACACAGTGCTACTGACTGGCGTGAACTGCTCTTTTCACAAGGCGGCACAGGGTTGCAAAGCCAGGTGCATGGCATCAATCAAGAATGCTCATGTGAAGTTGGTGAAACTGCAGGGGATGAGTTATTTTTCCTTAATGGCTTTGCTGTTGGATAGATGTGTTGTTAGATCTTTTTGGACTTGTTTAATGCTGCTGAAGGGGAGGCAACTTTTATCATAGTGTTTGAGCAATGCTGGCTTCTATTGGCAAAAACAAAAGAAAGATAGACACCAGGATGAACGTCAATGAAAACTTACCTACTTTATCAAATAGAACACTTTTTTTTCTGTCTTCTCCTCTTTTATCGTCCTGTATGTTTATGTAGCGTTGTATTTGTGGGAATCTATCTGTTTATTTGTTGCTTACATGTCAGTGCGTAGCATGGTTTGCACAAGACTGTTCTTTCTCTTTTCTTGGTTGTGTTTGTTAATGTCATTCAAGACAGCCAAATTGAAGGTGCCATTGTTTGTGCCGGAGGGCAAGTAGAGTGCATTCGACAGCTTGACAGCTCTCATTAGCGTATTAGACACAAACAGTGGCACAGATGCTCTCGGTCAGTCCTTGGTCAGCCTGGAGCTTTGCTTAACAGACTGCTGACAGGTGGCTTTGTGGCACTCTGTCTCATGGTTGACAGGGTGGCAAAGCAGGAGCTCATCTTCAATATACTGTTGAGATTGCAGAGGACAATAGATATTGCACAGACATGAACACTGGTTGACTATGATTACAAGAATACTGAGGGTTTTGCAAACATGATGCAGCATGCTGTGAAATAGAACAAAAATATAAATAAAAAGCACAACCACACGAATATCACAATGGATGTTTCTATGATAATTTGCATAGTTCCTTTAATAATAAAAGTGCAAAGTAAATATGTGCACAGTTTATCATAATGTGTGCCAGAGCAGATTAATCTTGTTTAAGAGAATCTCTGTTGTTTGTTACATGTATTATGAGGCATTGTTGAAGCATAATGAGAAGAGTAAACATTTGTGCTTAGTGATTTTATTTATTTTTTTTTTTTTATAAACGAAAGTGATTCACACACCCTCAAATGAACACACACACATACACTTAGAGTCAAACAGTCTGGTCTAGTGTTTTGCTTTGCAGTCAGATTTAGCTTCTTATTGTGTACCTATTGTCATTTGTTGCAGCACAAAAGCCAGATGTTTAGTTCATACTGTCCATTTTCAACATTTAAAAGAAAAAAATGCCAGAGACACAAAAACCTTTTCAAACTGAATAAAAGTTAAAGCTTTTTTCCAATACACATATTGAAGTTTGTGCACTAACTCAAGAGTGGAACAGAATGAGAATACAAGCCATACAGTCGATAAAAATCAAGTAGTTTGAAAGGAAAAGCAGATGATCAAGAGAGCAGATGCAGCTGAAGAGTAAGAAAGAGTGACAATGAAACAAACTAGTTGTTTTCCTTTGCTTTTCTTGAAGTATGTGTGCAGCAGTATAATCTTTTTATGACTTTTCAAGCAAAACAATGCCTCATTCATCTCAGAAGAAATGAGTATAACATAATGTGAAAAAAAAAAAACCTCCACCCATTCATTTGGGGTTGCTGGAAGCTATCCCAGCTGCAGTCAGCAAAAGGAGGGGTAGCACAAACTGAACAAGTCACCACTCCATCGCAGAAACAAATGAGACTAACAGCCACTGGCGCTCACACTCAATCCCAGGGTGAACTTGATTAACCTAACATGCATGTTTCTGGACCCTGAGAGAAAACCAGATTACCTGGGAGAACCGTGGAGCAGACATGCAAACTCCTCCCAGTGTAGCCCTGTAAAACTAGAAAACTCTGTGCTGTGAGGTGACAGTTAAAATAAACAGACCACTATGCAGCCCTAAAAGAAACCTTACTGTTCTGTCTTTTAAGCAAAAAATTTTGATTTTAGGACTCTTTAATTCAGGGGTGTCCAGTTCCTGTCCTCAAGGGCCACAATCCTACAAGTTTTAGATGGTTCTCTGCTCACCTGATTCAAATCGAATAGCTCTTCTCAACAGCTTGGTGTGAAGTTCTGCCCAAGCATGTCGACCCATTAATCCAATTCTGGTGTGCTGCAGTGAGATTCAAAAACCTGGAGGACAGGGGCCTTCAAGGACTGACTTTGGACACCCCTGTGTGAAATGTTTAACAAAAGTTCTCTAACTATAAAATTGTTTCAAAATAGTAAAGTAACTCTAGCGAATGGCAACTTTGGTGAAAAAATTATTTATTCAGTATTTAATGAGAGCAGTTGATGTTTTATGAAAAGAATTCTGTCAGAGCCAAAGATTTTTGGAAGCCAGCTCCTAACACCCATCAGGGATATGGCACAACCTTTTTTGCTTTCCTTCCAACAGTAGATAAACTAAGTCCATGTTTTAGTTACAGTCTACCTGTGGAGTAGGATTTTGCTTTATCATCCTGGGCATCATTCATCACTTAGTTTATGGATATTTGTGATCTTTTACCAAATATCTCTTATATTTGGCTCACCATGCACTGAAACTGTAGTGAAAAAGGTGAAATGGAGTGGGAATGAAACAGTTGCCTTGCATTAGAGTCAAATATGTGTCTCTTTGGCAAAGATCCAGAGATTTCTCTCAACACTACAACTCTAGCCATCAAATGTGTACATGTTTGCTTTTTTACATAGCAGGCACTCTTGCAGGACAATGCTTTAGTGCAGATAAAGAGCCATAAAAAATTGTAGGCATCTTGTATGGTATAATTCAAAACAGACTACAAGGGATACGGGTATTTTGTCAAATTATTACCTAACACCAGCACCAATTATTAACTCGTCATTGTTCTTGGTGTTGTGAAACCACCACTGTGCACTCTCTTGCATATCAGAGGTAAGAGGTACAATGTGATACAGGGTCTGCCGAGACAGTAAATAAATTGCTGATGTGTGAAATATGAAAAATGGCTTGAATTTTCACACCTCACATAACATTCAACAGTGATCCTTGTAAAGAATGTGCTATGACTTGGAGCAAACTTGAGGACTTAGGAAAAAAAAGAAGAAAAAGAAATGTTAAAATTTTGTCATGTTTACCTCGGGCCTCCAGAGTAATTCTCTATCTAATTCTTTTTTCCAGCCCACCAGGTTTAATGTACAATCCAATCATCAGTGTCTGTTTTATTTCTGAAGAACAGCATTTGTAAAAAGGAGTGGAGGAAGCAATAAAAGCCCATTTGTGACATGGAAAAGTATTAAAAGACTGGCATGCCTTAGAATAACAGTGATGTTTTATGGACAGAAATCTCAGTAAGGATGCTTCTTATTTAAGAGGCCTTTCCCTGAATGTACATGGACATAGGGTAGTCATCCCAAGGGGACCAGGTCAACTCCAAGTCCATGCAATTTCCCCCTAATTTACTTTAAAGATTAATGTCGAATCATGCAGTGGCGTGCATGTTATGAACTCCCAGTGTGACCTTGCTTGAGGCTGTGCGTGTCTTTGCTTTACAGCCTGCATGCATGACTGTGCATGTGCATTCACTATAAACATGCAGGGTTCCTATTTACACTCAGGCTGAACTTCCAGGACATACTCTGACCCCTCAAATGAACAGGTAGAAGCCAGAAGCACATATATATCAAAGAGCAAAAGGAATGGTAGGAAGTCAAATTGTTATACAATTTTTCAATCAGTGATGAATTTTTTTTACTCTTTTTTTTGTTTTTTATTTTTTGTTTGTTTCTTTTCTGTTTACACATTGCTGTAATGTTTTTAGTGTTTAATGTAAAGCACTTTGAGTTGTTATGTACATGAAATGTGCTATACAAATGTGCCTTCAGAAATATTGAATAAAAATGATTGCATACAGATCAAACTGACAAATACTAACACCAGGGGAAGTTTTTTTTTTTTCTTTTCTTTTATCGCTTAATGTGCAACCAGATCCAAAAGAAAAAAAATCTATTTTCCTCATATCTCACAAAAGAAACTGCAAATAAGCACTTAGCAGCAATAATTCCAAACACATTTAAACTCAAGGGTTCTGCTGCCAAAATAAACTGTACTCATTGATCAACACTATACATTACTCCTCCTGTCCTTTGTAGAACATTTCTGCATATCTAGACAAGATGCTGTTTAGCATGGCGGTGTACTCTCCTATCTATCATACACTGTAGCAAACTGTTAATAATTGCAGTTAACATTACCCTTGTTCCCTCCTTACATTTGGTACTCTCTGGTGACCCTCGTCCACAGGAAAAAACTGCTATAAAATTGTCACACATCAGTATTTTTTCTACTTTTTTTCATAAATCATTTAAACAACTTCTGTCCTTCTCAGAACTACCAAATATTCATTAAAGGATTTTAACTCTTTAAATGCCAGTTTGAATATTTGAATTGCTGCCTCATTAATTACAAAAAATAGACAAAAAAAAAGAAAGGAGAAAAAAATACATAAACTGAATTATTTTCCATATAATAAATATTAAAGAGATAAGTCTGGTAGTGATTAGATACTTGCATAAATGTCAGTTTAATTATTCGAATTATTTATTATTGGTTTTAAAACCATACAAAACATGAAACATTTTGTATAAAGTAAATAATACAGGGATGGGGCTTTGGTTGTGATTAGAGTCTTGGGTGGGTCAAAGATTGACAGCAAAATTGATTTGATCTAATCAGTTTTTTTATGTAGCATCAGCTTCCTTCTCTGGTGACCTTTGTGACCAAAAGTGTCCCATTGACTTCCATTAAAACTAAACATTTTAATCTCACTGTTATTATAGTTTAAAACTATTAATTCTTCAATGTCCGCATTTCATTTGGAAGTAAAGTAGGAATACTTCATTCCACCAGAATTAACTGGTTTCCCATTGTAGGCAGATGCAGGGACTCCTGGTATTTTTGACAGTTATATTATGAAATCATGGGCCACTAGGAGTGATTTCTTCTTCTTTGATTAGAGTTGGATTAGAAACTTATTTCACACATACACATGCACAAAAAATAAATAAATGAATAAAATTCTAGTGTCCCCTTGTCATCCCACAGCTCCATAATATAAAGTGAAAAATAACAGGATTTCCTGTATCTGCCTATAATGGGGAACCAGTTGAATTTGGTGGAATGAAGTAAAATTGTCAAATATCACTCATTTTCTTCCAAATGAAATACTTACATTAAAGAATGAATGAAATAAGCTGTGGTGGGAGTGAGATTAAAATAGGTAGTTTTAATGGATGTCAAGGGATAGTGTTGGCCACAAGGGTCACCAGAGGGTGTCAAATTTTTCATCACAACATAAAAGACATCTGACAGAAAAAGACACTGGATTTAACAAATGTGTTTTAAAAAAGAGTTACTGCAGATTCCATGACACAGCTGAAATGATGAACTAAAAAAAAAACTAAATAAATTGAGGAAAATTGACAAAAATGTCATGAGGAGGGCATTAGGGTTAATTTGTTTAATTACAACATATCGCCAGTTTATCAGTTATAGCTCTAAATCAAGCTTTGTGTTAATCTTACCATGTACTGCAATTGTTCATAAAATCCGCTATATTATTATTATTATGCACAATCATGTACATGGTTGATGAATTATGTGTTTACAGACAGGGGTAGGTTTAAATGAAGGTTAACCGGAAGACTTAAATGAGTATGTGAGTAATCATTTTATTTTATTTTACTTTATTTTATACGAAATGGTGTCAACCTTGTATCTGCTGCCACCTGCTGACACTGACAGCAGAGTGGCTATGTGGCGTGACGGCGTTGGGGAGTGGCCATACAACGTTGGGCAGCAGCCCACAGTTACTGATGAAGATAGCTTATCTGCCAGTTTTGAGGTTATTTTGTTTTTCGTGTTCATTAGGCATGGGTTATGACAATAACCAGAATAGAGAAAGGAGGGACACAGAAAACAAAGTCCACTCGACATTCCTCCCCATCTTAGTTTAATTACTCTAATACTACTGTTGCTATATCATTCAGTTGCAGTCGCTCACTGTAGACCAATGAATTGAATAGAAGCTTTATCATCATTGCACAAGAATGCAAAGAAATTTTGTTTGCCAGCTTCTCTTATAGCAGCTAATGTCTCCAAAAAACATTATGATGATGATAAAAAATTTTAATTATCCAAATAATAAAATATATTTAATTGATTTTTTTTCATAGGTATTTTCAAGATTATTTCATCAATCACCTAGCTTGTAATGTGCAAAAAAATGCAAAGTTCAGTTTTCTTATAGAGGGACAAACATGAGTGACTCGGACCGTCACCTGCCCGCATGCAGTGAAACGGTGCGTCCATGGGTTTGCTGTTCTTTAACATGTACCGGTGGTTACGCCAATTTCATAACTGTCTTCTGAAAACTAGAATAAAATTATTTATATGAACCGTGGGGAGAATAAAGTTACCACCGTGTCTGACTTAAGTGTCCAACGTCAATATTATCACTGCATCATCCAAAGTGTAACAGCAGAATCTCTCCATGTCTCAGCCCAGCAAGTACAACTTAATCAGGTTTTGTAAATTAGACATTTTTCTGATCTGCTGTGTATGCAGTTTCCTCATTTAAAGATGAAAACACAAATACATTTCATGTTTCACGTTTTAACAATAAAACTCATTACATCAATTTCCCGCTTTTATAATAATCTATGAGGTTAAAACTCCAAACAAATGGTTTTTGTTTTTTCTTTTTTCTTTTTCTTGCATGGCAGATGTATACTTAGTACCATTTTACAATATCTCCCAAATTAGTATTTTACTCTCAACAGCAGGGCAGCCTCTTTTCTCTTAGTCCATTAGCAATAACTAGCATAATAAACATGACTTGTTGAGCCATGTTAAGCTTGACAGCAACGTGGAAATGCAGAATTTAGTATTGAAGTGACAGCGTTTCACCGAAACTTACAGTGTTGTTGTTGCGAATAAAATCCTCTATATTAATATTCTTGACCAACTTCTGTTGAACTTGTCTTCTTCCCAGGGAATCTGTGTAAACCAAGAGGTCTTAGACAGTGGTGGTCTTCATGAATACAAAGTTTGTGTTCTCCGCATTCAGTTGTTTTCCACAGCTGAAGTTTTCCACTGCTCTTAGAGCAACCAAGAGCCACACAAGTTCACAGATTTCCTTGACATCATTAAGACGTTTAGCAAAATCATCAAATTCTCTTCACAATTCCTTCTGATAGGCACACAAGGCCAACCAAAAAAACGGTGGATGGTCTACTTCTGGTATTTGCCCGGATTGGTCTACATAGTGTAATCTCTTTGTCACCATGAAAGAGGATCTCACTCAGTTATTTAAAGAGCACTATGGGTTTAAACAGATTTACTCATAATCAAGAGATTAATAGTACAAAATTAAAATAGTCAACAAAAACAATAAACATTGGTCTGAAGCAGGATGTACTTCAGGACCATGCCACCAGCTTTATACAATAAGTATGTGACATCAATATTTATAGTAGTGTCTGATGACATTGTTTGTCTTGGGCATCAGGCCTCAGGATGATTCTCAATCCCTCATTGTTTTTTAACAGATTGCTCTGACAATGAGGGGGCAGACAGGTGGCAGCAGGCCAAGCGATGACCCTGCACTGATGGATGAAGCAACCACAACAAGGGGTAACTAGCTCGCTATGGCTGCCCACATTATAGCAATGTCAAAGCTTCCAAACGATCTGTTAGGAGAGCAGCATTTCACAAGCTGACAACACTGAAATAACATTCACTTTGGTATGAGATAATCTACTGTGATACTAACAAAGCAGGTATCACACATGCACATTGCAACTACATATAATTATACGTTAAGGTCACATTTTGCATAAAATTGTGCCTTCACTCTGTCTTTAAGACTGAAGCTTATAATGAGTGCTTAAAGAGCACAGCATTCTTCATTCATCAAAAACAAAGAAGAAATTCAAAGTAGTTGCAAGTAAATGATTAAAGCATTAGAGACTTATTTCACTCTCTCCTTTAATCACTCAAAATAGCACTTTAAGAGTATTCCCAAAACAGACTTCAAAGAACTGAATCCACTCAATGGATTTTACTTGATGGAAAACTCTTGTAATTCTCTTCACAGTTAATTTCCAGCTCTTGTGTAACAGAGAACTTTTCTCCTCTTTCTGCAATAACTTTTTTTAACATTCAGACAAAATTTTTTTATTCCAGCAGATGTGAAAATAAGAAGTGATTCATACATAAAATCAATATAAATCATCTTGTGGCTCATTAGTTAATATGTGTGGTATATTTCCATACTCCTATATTCTTACATGTTTTCAAAGATCTCAAGTGTTCTCTTATAATTTGTTTTTTCATTGGTTTTTCAGCCTTTTTACTGAGGCCCCCCAGTTTGCAGGATCAAAAATAGCATTTCAAATTAGCACAACAAAATGTTCAGTCCTGTGTTTCTTTCACAGAACATGCCTTCATCAGTGTCAGCTGAGATGTAGCTATTGCAGTGCATCATATCAAACACTAGTAGTAAAATAGCCTACATTAAATCTGTGTTTGTGCATCCTTTTAAAACGTTCTCTAATGTTGATATCAAAGTGTGTAAAAAACAATGAAGAC
Organism: Melanotaenia boesemani; assembly: GCF_017639745.1. Classification (NCBI taxonomy): domain Eukaryota; kingdom Metazoa; phylum Chordata; class Actinopteri; order Atheriniformes; family Melanotaeniidae; genus Melanotaenia; species Melanotaenia boesemani. The sequence continues at coordinate 21,075,735 of NC_055692.1, forward strand.
CATCAGCACAGGTTGTTATAAAAAAAAACCTGGCCGCTATAAACCGTGACAGAATGACCTAAAATTCCTTTGGGAGTAATTTATGGCACATTTATCAAACTACTGTCCATATACAGGTTACTAATTTCCAAGTTTATATGTGTCTAAATATGCAGCTTACATGCGACTTTCTTATTGTAATCTCCCGCTCAGGGAGTAAACGGAGAACGTTTAAAAACATATCACGATACAAGCGCTTTCTGATCTGTTTGGACTACATTTCCCATACCATAAAGACTCATTTCCCAGAATTCCTTGTCGCTCAGACGCGAGAAGGTCGCATTTTAGCATTGAAGCAGAGAAGAGACCGGGTCCGAATAATGCTGGGACAGGCTGTAAGGCGATTTGCAACATCTGCAGTTCGTTCTTCACATTATGCTGAAGGACCAGGGAAGGTGAGATTATATCCTTAAAGAATAATTGTCTTGGTGTCTTTTTTTTTTTCTTTTTGATATATTTTTCGGCGCGGCCTTGTCTATATCCGCATCCTTCTGTTAGCTAGAGTTACTTGGAGGTCATGTTGGTTATTAGTCAAGTTCGTGGTGATAAATCTGGCAAAGACAGCCGCACATACAAGTATTTGTATGTCCTTCTTTATAGAGTAATATTATATTTAAGTCTAAGGGGGGACTTGTGATAGCAAATACTAATTAACCTGTATCGATGTGCTGTACGTTAGCATTAGCTTCTCTGTGAACGCTAGTATTAAAATTAGCAAGCGTCTTTTAGCTTCGACAGATAGTCTGCTGAAATATACTTCATACGTCTGTGTTAAGATTTTAGTTCGTCTACTTAACCAGAGTGCAATGTGCAAACTATTTCCACAACTTTCTGTTACGTACTCGCGGCTAACTGCTGCTACGTAAGGTCAAAGCTAAATCATGTCTGCCATTAAAAAAAGAGGACCTTACTTTTCGTTCATTGTTTGAATTAGAAAAAGGGAACGAAAGAAGGTGATGATGGTTTACGCAAGATCTGAGACTTAAGATCAAGATCTGAGACTTAACAAATTAAGTCAGACACTTGTAGGAACTTTGTGGGGTACCAAAAAAAAAAAAAAAAAAAAACATTTCAAGAATTTGTGACAACAGTAATATTTTCCCACCAACAATGTTTGTCCGATTGTGGCATTTTCTCGGGCATGTAAATAAATGGTAGTTGCGCCACACCGCTGCACAAGGTGGCAGTTTTAAACATAATATTCAAATGAGACGCAGACTGTTTGATCTGGAGGGGTATATCCAACGTTTACAAGTGAAGGTTCACATTAATGTGAACTCTTTGCTGTATTGGTATTTTCAACACAATAAGAGATAATGAGATGCTTTATAATATTGATTTAATACGCATTGCTCTAATTTTCATTGACACCTTACTCCGCCCTTGTTCAAACGGTGTCTGACTTTTGTAGCATTGGAATTTACTGGCAGATTTTAACTAAATACTTGCACATATTCATATCCAGGGTGCTTAAGACGGATAATATGGGAACACTGATTGCATTTTATAAATTTCAGTGCGGTGGTAAAATATTCACTATGCTCACTAAGGATGGTGTCATTGTGAAATGATTTTGCCATTCGTTACCTGACTTATCTTCAGCTTACTGCATCTATACTCATGTTTCTATACAGAACCTGCCTTTTTCTGTGGACAACAAGTGGCGTCTGCTGGGCATGATGGTGTTGTTCTTTGGCAGTGGCTTTGCGTTCCCCTTCATTGTCGTCAGGCATCAGATCCTGAAGAAGTGAAATGGCCCAGTGTTATTCAACCTTCAAGGTAATTATACCTGCCTTTCTGATCTACAATATCTGGTTTCTTTAAAATGCCAGGATGATGTGACATTTGCTTCAGCTTCGGTTTGTAAAGTGGCCACAGATCATCTGCCTATAACATCACCCCTTTAGCCTTTTCCTCAATGACATTTTCTTAATAAATTACCTTTTATGTTTGAGAGTGGCAGTAACAGATGCCATGTGTGTTCATACAGCTGCCATATTGTGTAGATAAGCTCTCACTTTAGCGAGTTAATGTGACAGTTTATTGTGGACATTGATGTGTATCAGGTGGGAGCAGGTCAGAGTTGTTGTCAGATTTATCTTGACTGGTGTTTACCCAGAAATTGCTTTTCTGACATCAGATGCATGCAAGCCATTTTATCACTATTTTCCTGTTCTTCCTGCAGGTTGTCGTCTGGAACATATTTATCCATCACAGTGCAGAAGAATGGGAATTGCTTATTTGTAAATAAAATCTCCTTTAAAGATGAATTAAACGTGACCCTTTGTATTTCTTAAACTGCCTATTTATTTTCCACTTTCTAAGCTACCCTGAGTACACAATAAAAAGAAAACATATGTCAAATCTGACCAAATTTTGATTCACTTCAAGTTTTGTGGGGTTAAGCTGCCTAAAGTTTTATTTAAGCTGTTGAACTACATTTGTGATTTGGCCCTAACATTTCTACTGCTCCAGAAACCAGTAATACTGCTGTTTGTGTAAAAACAGACTTGATAAGGCCAATCCCTAAAGATTCTTAAAATATGTAGATTTATAGTTAAAATGCATTTAGCAAAAATTAAGTGGACACCCATTATTTTCATAATGTTCAAATAATGAAATTAAAAATTGATGAGAGAGGCTCTGAGAACATCCATCAGGTACCAACTCCTCAAACTGCTCTTCAGCTGAACTGTACTGAATAACCTTTTTTGGTTCAGTTAACCTTGTGCTTCTAGGTATAATTATCCCAAGGGCAAAGTATGAAAAGAGGCTGGTGCAGTCACTCAGGTGGTGGAGTAATACAAAAATTAAGAGGTTTGTAATGGTCTGCCATATGCCTGCAATTATTTTTTTTTAACATTTGCAAAGGTTTTTCGTTAGCCAACCTGTGTTGCAAACAGGTGACTTGAGGAGGGGATACATAGAGGGGCAAGCTGTTTTTTGGTTTTGCACAAGCAACAACCCACTGTATCCCCCCGTGTAACCTCCATAGCTGATTTTGGCATGCAAAATGCAAAGCATGTTGTAAACCTTCCTGGTGGCTTTGTTCTTGTGCATTTATAATGGTATGCTGTCTCTGTCTCCAGGCTTCCTGAACAGAGTTACATCCCATCCAGGAAGCCTAAGATCATGAAGCTTTTTTCATATGATAAAGTCCTCAGATATTTTAGGAGGTTAACAAGAAGTGGTGGTGATATTTCATAGATCTCTTTTGTGGTTTTTAACTTGATCATTTTTACATTACAGAGACAAGCTGATTTGCAGACATTTTAAAATCTTAGCTTGTTACAGCTTCTTACAGCAAACATCTTGTGTAACTTCACTGAGGTGTGACTGCAACCTGTGATTCAAAGGGATGTGTGATCCTGTCATTCTGCCTGGTTACAGCTAAACTGCCTCTATTTTTGCTAATTAAAATGCTCATTCCAGCTCAGCCTTTAACAACAATCCATTCAGAGTGAAGTATGTAAAGCACCATCGAGATGGAGTGTGTGCTAATTGATGTTCTTCATCTCCTGACATGAGTCATGCTTCATGCTGACTTTTTCTGAGCTCATCTCAAAGATCGCTCTGCTTGTTCAGAGAGACAGAATGAGATTTCAAGTGTCATTAGAGACAAGTAAGCTTCTTTGAAGTGACACTCCATCCAAAGTCTATCTTTTAAGTTACAAACACTCAACCATAGCTTGAAAGGTGGCCGGACAAAAGCCATCTCTCTTCCTCGCATCCAGCAAGTCTATAGAGCAGCTGCACCAACCTGGGGTTTTTTACTTTGGTGGTTTAAAAGCAGACCAGTTAAATCTAATTTTAATGCATCAGTAAAACCAAATGAGAGCTCCTCTTTAGTTTCGTGAACTTTGATTGTCCAGCACAGATGGAGAGAACTGCTAGAAACTACTTAAAATTTTACAAATGGCTCACTTTGGTACCACAGCACTCAGAGTGCTAATTTGGGATTGTCCCCAACATTCTGACTATAAAGAAAAAGATCTGAAATAGACACATTCGCTCCCACTGAAACTACAAATTTAGAACGGCAGGCCTAAGGGGGTTTCACATTATCGGGGCATCCAAGAGTGAAAAACATGCCCTGAGCTGCGAGTTCTTTTATTATAGTCATAAATGATCTATTCTCTGCCATTATGCACTCTGACTGGAGCTATTAGGTTCCAACAGTGACGAACAATTACACACAATAGTGTTATCTGGACAGGGACCAAGCTGCATTGCAGTATTGGAATCTTATGAAAAGTGCATAAGGGTGTACTGGCGTAGGGCAATTTGCAGGAGGGGTGACAGTATGTCACACAGTTCAGATGGGCTTGCCATGTAGTACCACCATGGCAGGAAACTGAGGAGTCACTCAGATAACACAGGGGCAAACTGAATAAGAAGAAGAATACCTGCAGAAGAATTATGGACCCAGTATGGTGAGTTTCTTGCAGAAGTTTGTCATGCTGCATCCAGTATGTAAATATGGTAGACATGAAAATTAGGGGGAGTGTGCTTGTGTGTGGTTTAGCTTACTGTAACCCCTTTTATCACTGTTGTCTTTTAAGACTTAACATTCTCAAAGCAAAGTCCATACCAGCTTATCAGGGTTCAGAGATTCTTAAAAGCTTAATGGGTTATCTGCAAAGTATGACTCCCCCACCCCCCATTTAAACCCACAAACTAATAGAGTTCTTGCAGATATGTAAATCATCTTACATGCAGTATTTGTGGCCATTCATTGCAGCCTCTGTACACTGTTCCGCATCTCACGTGTTGAATCTAATTATAGACTCATTTGCACATCAGAGGGAAAGATAGTGGGCTTAGCTTGGTGTAAAGCTTGCACTGCCATCTTATAAAGAGACCCAGCACTCTACTGAATCCTCTCAGTAACATCCAGCTCAGTATTTGTCAAACTTTTGTGTTTGCAACTGTTAACTGGTGCGAACAGATTTTGTGGTGATTGATGAGTATATACACATCTACTTTCTCTGAATGAGAGAGGGAGCTTGACACATAATCTGCAGGCCAAATTACCCCTACGGGTGCGTTGGATGAGCCCTAATCAGCGCTCACAAACATGGTACACAGCAACACTCAATCAAACCACCTATCACTCCATTACAATGGAAGGAGGCTCTCTATGTGGCTCACCCCTCTCATGAGTGTGTTGACAGCATGGGGTGGGAGCAGCTGTCTGCGGTCGCTGAACAACGCCCTGACACTGCGCTGTCACTCAAGAAAGTTTCAAGGACAACATGAACTCCTGAGTTTTCTGCTAAGCCCATCCTCTCTCCCGATCATCTCTGTTTACACGGCTTCACCTCAAAGATGCTGACTTGTGGAGAAGCAGAGAACTGTCAGTGCAGGAAGATGAAGTGTCTATGCACCTCCCACTTTGTCAGAGTTGGGCTCCATACTGTACCGCCTAACCCAGGAACACACAATTACTCCAGACCCTCCAGGGGCAGGTTGCCCATAGGAGATAAATGTTCACAAGATACACGGTCAGCTCAGATGTTCCTGGTTTCTGAATGTGCACTTTTGTGCATTGCTGGGAGAAAAAGAAAAAGCAAAACACAAATGAAAACATTTTCTCTTTCTGCTCGTTCATTTTGGTTTGAAAATATTAGATGCATGGACCTGGCAGGCATCCCAGCCAAGATCTGATATCTCTACCTACCCTCAAGCCCACTTTAGATCCCAGAACAGTCTTCAGTTCAATAATTTAACACTAAATGCTGCCACGGTTAATAGCAGGCAGTTTCAGGGTGAAAAAGTTTTCATTTTAAAATAATCATGCCCACTTCAGTCCACGCTCTTCCACTTTGAGCCCTATGTTAATGTGTACAGAGGGTCTGATGTGGATGATTGTGCATTTTGCCCCAGTTCACAGAATATGCTGTGTATTTTAAATTCAGCTCTGCTCCCTCTGATTGAAAAGCATTTGTTTTTATCTTTCATCTCTCCAGCTGTCTTTCTTGGCATATCAAATGATTAAAGTGACAACCTCAATCAAACTGCTTAGGTATCGTTGGTATGCAAGTGGTCTCTAAGAACCAACAACTAAAGGATTTGAGTTTAAAATTGTGAAAGACTCTCAGTTTTCCTGTTTTACTCAATTTAGAAGAAACTAGAATTGATTCATCTAAGCCTGGTTTATCAAAAAGAATCTTTTTTTTTGTGGTACTTCACAAATATACTCTATGATATTGAGATTTTCATTCCCACTAGGTAATTAAAAGAATACATGACACTGGCATATGAATGATTTCTCCACCACTTGATTGTTGAGCTGCTTCATGATCTACATAGAAAGAAAAACTAAGAGAGTTATTTTTTTGCTGAAATAAAAGTGGAGATGTGGAGTGGGAATGAGGTCTGACAATGTGAAACTGCTAGAAATGGGGAGTGAAGAGGATTGCAGAAAAAGAGCAGTTTAACTTTATTTTGTGTTGTTTTTTCTCCCTAGTGGTCTCCCTCTTCTGGTGCTCTCACTGGGAAGATTCAACCCAACGCATTTCACACGCTGACAGGCATCTGCTACAAACCTGAATATTCACATGCCTATTTGTGCACACAGAAGCCCCAAAAGAGATGCACAAACATAGTTCAAGTACATCTGCTGGAACGCTACGGAAATATGTATACAGTCTCAACAAGAAAACATGAGTCCATGGGTGCAAACACACACTGAAAGAAGACAATAGTCATCCTTAAACAAACTCAGCTTTTGCAAGTACATTGATGCCATTTTACTTGCATAAATTAACAAAGCCGATTTAAATGCAGCTATTGTGCAATCAAAATTATTATGCAGACTAGGAATGTCTTCATTAAATCTCGAGTACAGTAATAAAAAAAATAGCTTTCGTTTTTATTTGTTGTATAAACCAATCAATTGGAAATGGAAAACAATGAAGTGATATTTATTGATAGAGATGCAGCACAGCCTCATACTGTAAGGTGCGCAGGTACAGGATTTGTATACTTTCAGTTGTTCCCAGTGAGAACAAATACTCCAATGAAGTCTGAGAGTCAGCACTTTGTATAGTTTTTGCAGCTCTGTTTACACTTTTTGCAAGATTTCTGAAGTAGCTCTGCAGTAGTCTCCTAGGAGAAAGATTCAGAGGTACAGAGTCAGGGAAGCAGTGCAGTTGTGCACTGCTGTAGCGCTTGTTGGTGGCTTGAGAGCTCCCCCATCTGGGCAACAAAACCTTTGAGAGTTTGTGCATGCAATGAATTATAAAAGAATTGAAATACTTGTCAGTGCAAGGCAGCAGCTGCTGCATGATGAGAAAGTTGTTCTGCTGGAATCAAACCTGTGTTATTTAAAGGTTTTAGTTGTATTTTCTTCAGTGGGCGTGTACCAATATTGATGATTAGTCAAATTTAATGAAAGTGTGTAGCTCAGTGTAACACATTAAGAGCCAATTAAATCTAAATACACTCAATACATTTGTTGAGAGATAAAAGTACGACTGTTTCCTATGAACATGAGGGCAGAGCACCTACAGAGATACAAGAGAATGAATGAAAAGAGGGAGGGGGGAGGGGGGGTCCTCTGGATGGTTTATTTTTTCTGCAGACCAGTCCCCTCCAGGATGTTCCTTGGACACCACAGATGTTTGTGTGTAACAAACAGGAACAATTGGGATTGGCCTGAGTTCAGTCAGTGAATGGGGCCTTTCAAAGCTCTGCTGAACCACATGGTGCCCTGGGCTCCAGCTGTGTTGTAGCTAATTGTGTTGTGTTGTGGCTTTTGTATTGCTGTGATACTCCTGGGCCACCGTACATTCCATTAAATCAACATTTCTTTTATTTATTTATTTATTCTTTATGTTATATATAAGTATTTGTAGAATAAACTAGAAGATTTCTGGGATGTATCACTGCATCGTTGATATGTATCTCTAGTCCGGTCAGCATGAAATACCTCATCGGAAAGAAATGTTACTGAACATCCATCACTGCTGTTAGTTTGATGAGGAGCCAAACTTTACTTTCTGCAACAATAATTATAAGACCTTAATTACCTTTCAACAGGAGAAGGACTTCAGAGTCCTTCATCTTGTCTGGTGTCTCAGATTATCAAGTGAAAATTATATTTCCTGTTGCTTTTTGCAATTTTTAAAGCTCAGAGGGAGATTAAGAATAAAAAAAATAAATAAAAAAAACTTTTTACTGACAAATAAGTTACAAATTTGTTACATCTGGATTTTAGTGACTGTAGGTGGAGGTCTGCAAAAATAAAACTGTCCCAGAAGGTAAAGGAATCTATTTAATAATGCAAGTTAGAGATGACTAAAGTAAAGTTTACATAAGAGTCTGATTAGGTGGAAGATATGAGAAAGAAAAGGGATGGATGTGAGGAAACAAGGTAAGAATTAAAGGATAGATGGACACTTCACTGAGCTCATCTTATGTGGCAATTAAGAAAGCTGGGTGAACATGAACAAAAATATTAACTAGATCCATGATAGGAACAATGTGACTACTTCAAAAAGAACAAGAAGCAATCAAAATGTAGCGTTTCCAGAGGCAGATTGGTTCACTGCAGGTTTTACTGTCTCAGTGGAGTCCTTTTATTTTATCTCTGCTTGACTGGAACAGCTTTCTGATGTGACAATGGTTTTTTTTTTTTTGTTTTGTGTGTATGTGTGTGTGTTTTCAGAACAGATACACTATCAAATGCATTACTTACTTGACTACCCAACAATCCAGTGGCTTTACACTCCCAAAGGAAATTTTCTAGCTAAAAAAGAACAACCTGATAGCCTAAATAAAGCGTCCACATATGCCTCATTGGGACAAAAAGAAAACTGTATCCAATGTGAAAACATATCCACTTTTTTTTTTACTTTTTATTAATATACAGACATTAAAGGCCTTCAGTAAGTTGAGATATGTTCCCATCGTCTGTCTCTTTTTCTCTCTCTCCCATCTCATACCATGCATGCACCCACTATTTCTGTCATATCATCCTTGCTTTGGTTTATGAATCCAGACTGACGACAGGCAGACTTCTATTCCAACTTAGAGAGAATTGACTCTGAATAGAACATGTAGCCCTCAGGCTCCTGAGGGCTCCAAAAACAACTTAAAAAAAACTCCAGAGCGTGGATGAAATTTGAAAAGTGGAACACAAATATACTGAAGACAATGCAAAGGTCTGAGAAGTGAATTTCCTAGAATCTAAGGGATGATTACCTCTGAAAGCACAGGTAATAATGTGATTCCTTAAAGGTGCAGATAGAGCATCTTTAATAAAAGCAAGATCCTTCAGCCACATATTTCAAGGATTTCACTGTTGTTTCATCATTTACAGCTGAGGTCTAACCTATCGTTTTGAGCTCTTAACAAAGGCATTCTCTGCAGTATTATCTTGATGCAATGTCATCATATCAGAGAGCTCTTGTTCTGTATAAATGTTTTCATCTATCCTTGAAAAGTTTCCCCTTTGGCAATAACATAACATTTCATTACATTGGAGTAATTTTCACTGACATAAGTTCAGTACAAGTATGTGGGCTTAATTCGATGTGGCTATGGCCGTTTAGAGCGTGAAATCTCACCTACCTTCAAAGTCTGCAAACGCAATTAAGTGGAGTTCTTTGACGTTAAAAAGGATTTTGTTCTGGAGTCTCTTTGTTCTGAATGTCTATTCTAAAAAGTTAATTGCTTTTTTTTTTTAGCAGGTGTTGTTCAGCAGTTTAAAATGGCAATTTAATGCACTGTGCTTTCTATCTCTATCACAGGCTGGTGTTTAGTGGTGTCCGGGTTACATCAGAGGTAAAGATATTCTAGAAGGAAATGTAATTTTCTTCTAGTTTTGGTATTCTTTTCTTTATTTTGCTGTTAAATTGATTTTGTGTTCCCACTAAATCATCCAGGTATTCCATTTTTAGAAGCTGAACATTTCCGCCTCTCTTTAATTTTCTCCCTTTTATAAGATTTGATTAAGGTGCTCATGTGAAAGACCTGCCCTAAAGAGCAGGAAAAGATGGTCTAATTAAACTTTGCCCTCCATCATTGTATTTAACCTCTGCCTTTTTATTCAATGACTCACTCATAAAGAGCAGATCTGATTTATATTCGGTATATTCAGAAGCACATCAGTGTGAGAAAACACTGGCTGGCCTTCAATAAAGCTTTATAATTTTCACCTGGGGTTATCACATTAAGGTAATTACAGAGATAAATGTTTGCACACAGTTTGCATCATTATTGTGTTACAAGAATTACAGCATGACACTTTGTCAAACTTGCAGGGAATATGTGGATAAAGGTTTCTGTACATCCTCTGACAAGAGATTATTCTTAAGCTCAGGATGATGAAGGAGACTAAACAAAGCAAAACAATGGGGAGTTGGTGGGGTTTTGTAATTACATATAATAGCCTTGTGTCCAGCCAGTTGGTCCTTGCAAGCACAGCGTCCCTGAAGCCTCCTCAGCAGCCATCTGTGAGCAATGCAGAGAGAGTAAGCAAACGGGAGTTTGGGAACCCTGGGAATGCTGAATCAAATCTGCAGCACCAGCTGTAAGAAGAGAAATTTGGTGGCCTGGGAAAAAAAAAGATAAAGAAAGAAAGAATAATAGGGATAAGAGTAGACCAGCATTTTATATAGCAAAACAAATCATAGTTAATCTTTAAAAATCCTTGTTAATCACTGTTATGTCAAGTCTTATAAAATAAAGTCCAGGTTTTTTTTTTAACTATTCTTACTGTCACTTCATGACAAGGCTGAGCAGATTCATAAAAATGCATGAGTATGGCCGGAACTGGATTATCATAGCAGAAATGCAATAAACTTTATGAAACAGAGTGTGCTGTGATGCTGTGAGCTATGGACATTGGGTCTTCTACATCTCTAAATTCTGGTATTCAAAACAAAATGTGCGTTTTTGCATTAATTTGCATGTTATTGGGTGACTGAGTGGGGTATGGCCAATTGTGAGAGGAGGGGTACATCAGGGAGTTTGGGAGGGAAGGAATAGGCTGCTCTATCATCTCCACCCAGACACTACTGGGATTTAGACTGAGAGGAAGTGTAGAGCAGTGGAGAGACAAATCACTTCTCTTGACCTTTGAGAGAATAGCTACATACAATAATAATCCACCGAGTGGGGGGCGGGGCGGGGGGGGCGGGGGGGTTAGAGCTTGTCATAATATTGGGGTTTTCGCTTCTGCTGCAGAAAAGTCTTCCACCATGCTGCTGAGGCAGATAAGACCAGAAAGATGGCAAGCGGGGCACTCCTGGCGAGTTCTGCACTTCTACATGATTGTGGTTGTATGATCTCTGGGTCTTAGAGCCCTAGTTATTATGTGAGAAATCGTTAATCTCATGGTTTTTAACTGACCACAATGCCACAGTGCACTGCAAAAGCTCAAATCAGTTTAAAGATTTGCTCCAGCTGGATCTAAGTCTTCCTTGCAGTGCTTTTGGCTGCAGTTTTTCCACCCAGCTAGCAGTTCATTGAGGTCTTGAACACTGAGATTTCCACTTTATGTGCCTTCATTAAATTCTAACTAGTGCTATAATTCTCCTTCTTGAGATTCCAAAGTTCTTTTCTTTTTCTCATTTTTTTTATTTCCTTGCCCACAGTGAATATGGTATATAGCCTCCAGTAATGTGTAAGCAGCATTGGAGTATTATGGGCCCTTAACTTTTTCATCTGCCACAGTAAAGAGGTTAGCATGATGGACTAGTTACTGGTTGTGCCTGTCATTGTGGTGTGCACTGCACCCTGATCTACATCGTTCTGGGCTTTAAGTACTATTTCATGCCCTAAGCAATTATGGGCTGCACTACACTACAGCATGGTCTGCCAGGGAGAAAGCTGAAGATGTATTAGTGAGAACAGTACCATTTGTGCTAGTGAATTATTCATGTGGCACATTACTGTAGAGATGATTTAGATCTATCGCTGGATTGCTTAATTCACTTTCACCTGTAATTTCTAACAGCTAAACTCTCTGTTCTTTTATTAGCTTTTTTCTCAGTGCATGTGCCCACCATGGAGGATATCTTATTAAGAAATTCTATATATGTATATCCATTTATTAGTTTTCAGATGTCCTTGTGACTCTAAATGATTTCTGTCACAGCTGCAGATATTACACCAGCCATTCTTTTAATCTATAGTCATTTGTTTTCCCATTTTTTTCTATCCACCCTCCTACTCAGATACTTCACAATGGATAGATAAAAAATTTAAGACTTTCTCCATTTCTGCCACACATTGCAGCCCCTCAACTTCTAGCAATAAACCTATCTTCTCTACCCATGCTCCTTTCCATGCTCGACCATGTTCAGTATGTGAGGAAACCCCTTCTTAGTGCCGATGTTGAAATTATTACAGCAGCTGCTGCATCTTACTGCACATCCCACAGAATACAGGAGAAGCAGGCTCAGTGGATTCAGTGGTACCTCATCAAACAAAGAAATTAATAACTGGCAGGAAACCTGGAATGACTCGTGAGGTTGTGAGAGAGCATCATCTTCCATGAAGGACTGGTGTGCTGTGCAACTTCAGGTTTCAGGGGAGAGCAAATACATGCCACTTTTTTATTGAAATATTAAGTGAACATTAGATGGTGGGTAATGCATCCAATTTGTCTTTGTGAGTATCGCTAATGGCGCAAAACACTGTGGGTGAACTTACCAGAAAGAACTTTGGATTTTCTGGCACTTTCCATTAAAAATTGAAACGCAATCAGTGTTGTAATCTTCAGCTGCAACTCTTGCTAAAGTCAATGGTGCTGAAACAACAGCCAGAAAGTCAATCTAATATCAATCAATCACAAGAGATTGTATTTGTTGGATAAAAGGAAAAAATGCTGAGACAAAGAGATGGAAGCAGGCCTGGTTGGAGGTGTGTGCATAGACACTAATACATTACAAATGTCCCCCATTGTCAACCTTAGTATTATAATTCTCCCAAAATAAGTGGCAGTACTACTTTGACCAGTAATTGATCCACATTTGCTTGCTCTTTAAATGTGGGCATCCTTATCTGTGTGCTCCATCCTCTACCTACGGTAATTGTAGTAAATATTCTGTTATCCGGTTACAGGACTACATTGTCGGAGATCTCTTTGGTGTGGTGTACTAGAGAAGCCAACACACATGCAAACACACACAAAGCTTTAACAAATTGCTCTAAGTTTCACAAGTGACAATAACAGGAGACACAATGAAGCTGTACCTCATATGCTCAAAGGAAGTGGAAGGGGAAGTACCTGTTCTTTTAGGTATGCATGAGTCTGAAAGTGGAAAGCTCTGAGAGGGCTCTGCAAAAAAATCACACAAACTGCAGTCTTTTTTACTCCCATGATTCAGAAGCTCTGTAAAGCCCAGATGTCGTAAACAGGATTTATGTCATTTAATTAAGCTTTTGCACAATTACCTTTATTTACAGCTGCATGAAGCAGCCAATGAGGAGCTCATAGCTGCATGAGCAAAACAGAGAGGTCGTAATTTCTGTCCTTTGCTTCCCATTGTTCCAGAGATATGGGAGCAACAGTCCAGACTGTGTATGCCACATGTTGTTAAATGGAATATTTACATCAGTTCTGAATCACTTCTCCTTGTGATGTGATTGTGACTGGTTCATTTCACATCTTGGCAAATTTCAATTCAATTTAAACAAAGATGTCTGGTATTTTCTACTGCTTAGGAATATCTGTATGTGAATGTAGCTGGCTATAAATACATTCTAATGCACTGCCATCTTCTTTTAATACAAAGCTTTGTTTCCCTTTAGAAGCAACATGAGTGTTATACAGTATGTCCCAAAGTGAGTATATTTCATCTGTTACATAGCAATTTGATGTTACAGTGCCATCTATTGGCCTGTAAAAAAATTTTTTATCTTGGCCACTTGCTGCTGACACAGAAATAAATCCAAACATGTGATTCTGTGTACCATGCCTGTTTGTTGTTACAACAACAGAGGCTCTACTGACAACTGTTCCCATCTCTGTGTCAGCCCATTTGAACACATGGTGGTGTCTGTGTGTCTTGGCTCTCTGCCATGTGGCACACTCACTCAGAAAAACCTCTGACTGGCATTGTTGTTACCCAAAGAGGACTCATCAACATAGCCAATGTGCAAGCAAAAGTCATGCAACATTATCACAGTGGATGTTTCATTTAAATTGTGCATTACCTCTACGAGGACATAATAATAAAAACAAGCTTTTTATGCATTGTCCAGCATTACAATTACCTTTTAAAGCTTTTGTGTAGGCTGTATGTGAAGGCTATACTGTGTTATTTTTGTTTCAGTTTTAAACAGTTTAAATATGTGTTTTCTCAAAGTTTCAAACAATGACCAGGAGAGGGAGCTTTATCCTCACTTTTCTCTGCTTGGGACGAGATGGCTATATGTAGGCTAGCATTAACCCTGCCAGCTATCTTGAAAGTGATACCAAATACATGTTAATTCAGTTGTGTTACATATATAACTGAAGTTAGCCAGCTGTTGTTTTTCTTTCTTTTTTCTTTTTTCATCTCTACTGGTCAAACCATGTTTTAAAGCTTATTTATACAGTGCATTTTCTTATAACCTTATACCTTTGCTTTTATCATCTACTTGGAACATCTTGACCTTAATCGTATGGTGAACAGCAGAATCAATTTCTCTGTCTCTTCTTACCACAGGCTGTGCCCTGACCTTCTAAGTATAGTCTGCTGTTTGCTTTTTTTTTTTTTTTTTTTTTTTGTGCATCATGCCCTTTCATCAGTCCTTCTGAATGGGATGGGACGAAAAGCTAAGCATAGGCATGCAACAAGCCCCTGAGGCATCAAGACTGAATTCAGAGCTCTACTTGTCATTATGGCCCTCATAAAGAGGCTTTTGGATGCCACTGGCCCTGGGACATCTATCAAGAAAAAAGCAAGAAAGAAAGAAAATTTAAAAAGAAAGACAAATGGAAGTATCTATCTATCTATCTATCTATCTATCTATCTATCTATCTATCTATCTATCTATCTATCTATCTATCTATCTATCTATCTATCTATCTATCTAACTATCTATCTATCTATCTATCTATCTATCTATCTATCTATCTATCTATCTATCTATCTATCTATCTATTCTTGTGCAAAAGCTGACTTTCCTTTTTTCTCTGAGTAAGCCAGTCATGCAAAAAACACAACGCCATCTACTCCAAGTAGTAATATGTAATATGAACACACTTATTTTGTGCCAAAGACCACAAAACAAAGTTTAAAGGACAAATTTTGCATTCTTGTTGACAAGGTGATAGCAACTCTGGATCAGAAAGCAGAGGCAGTTGTGTGTGGTGTGTCTTTGTAAATGTGTAAATTTGTAAGATGTGACACGCATTTGCTACTGTACACACACACACACACATATATATATATATATGTGTGTGTGTGTGTGTGTGTGTGTGTATACACATAACAGGAGCACAAGAGTAAATGCTATTTTATTAAAAAAAAGACGATTACAGTAATTATACATGTGTTAAGCACAAAGTAGGAAAATCTTTCTCGTTTTAATGGCTTGTTCTATTTTTACTCACCTCAGTGCCCTTATTTTTCACTTTGGTCACTAATCCACTGTCATTCCTCCGCTTAATGCAAAAGAAATCCTCCTACAATAATACTTTAGGTAGCCCATGGGAGCAGCTGTTGAGACTAAACTTCATCACATTATAAGTAACACAGTTTTCAAACCATCCTTTCCAGCAGAATTATGCATTTGCAGACAGCAGAGTCACCTCTTGCCTCTGAGCACTCTGCTGATGTACAATGCATTATGTATTTACATTTCTTTTGCACTATTCATTTTTTCAATTTTGAAGGGGAATCATTTCCTCATTATTGAACATCTGAATTATATAAATGGCTTTAAAAGGTACCTAGAGTTGCATGTTTTCGATGACATAGGGCTGAAGTGATTGAACAAAATGTTGTTGCTAAGTTGGAGAGCCACTCTATGAGTTTAATAACAGCCAATGTCACAATGTCATTAAAGGCAGCACAAAATGCATCTCTTGGTGTGCAGAAGTCCTTTGATCTTACAATGCTCTCACATTATAGCAGTTGTGCAGGGCTCCCTACTGTGTTTCCCTTACATCAACAGCTGCTGGGCAAAAAATCTAGCACTTGAAAGCACCTCAAATAAAGACAACCTGCCAGCTTGTACATTAAATTTACAAGATTCAATTCAAAAGGACATATGTGTGTATTTATATATTGCAGTAGAGACTGGGATAGAGGTACCCAAACACTTCCT
This sequence comes from Melanotaenia boesemani, assembly GCF_017639745.1. NCBI lineage: Eukaryota > Metazoa > Chordata > Actinopteri > Atheriniformes > Melanotaeniidae > Melanotaenia > Melanotaenia boesemani. The sequence goes on from NC_055692.1 coordinate 21,092,043, forward strand.
CCTTCTAGTAAATGCCCCATACTTCAAATGTTACTTATATAAATGTAGATTATGTAAGTATGACTTTAAAAATGTACTTGAATTATTCAAAATCAAAGCACTTAGAGCAGAAAAATGTCCCCTGTGACTTTTTTTATGTTATATTATATTATTAGATTATTATTACTCATGCATGAATGCAAAATCAAAATTTTAGTGTTGTAGTTGGTTAGAGTCAGCTACATTTTTTTCTTGTTTGACTTGTTATGTATTAATCTGCTAATGAATTATTTGTTTAAAAATATATCAAGATTTTAGTTTGTATTAATACTTGGAACTCAAGTTGTCAATGGATATTGTGATGTAGACATGTACAATTACAAAGTGTCATGATGAATGGGGATTTGAAGATGAACATAATAAGAAGAAAATAAATTCACTTGGGGAAAAAATTAGGTGGGAAGGTTCAAAGGAGAAATAATAAGGACAGAAACACATTAATACAAGTCTAAAAAGTCTATGAAGAGGCTGTTTGCAATAGTGCATTCAAACTTTTCTCACTTCCACGTGTGTTCAGAAAGAGGAAGAAGCACTGTGGGCCAGTTGGAAAACAAAACTGTAAATCACAAATATCACCTATAAAAAACTCCTGATTGTGTCTGTAGCAGAGGGGGTTTACACACAACAGAGGAGATATGAATTTGTATTGATCACATTTTTTGTAGTCACACTACAAAAAATATATTACATGTTACATGTTTTGTTTTGGACTGGTGGCCTGTCCAGGATATGTCCTGCCGCTCACCTGTTATATGCTGGGTTAGGCTCCAGCTCCCCCGCGACCTTTAATGACAAAGCGGTACAGCTAATTATTGAATGAATGAACGTTTTGTCATGGGTTTGTGTTCAGTCACTCTCTGCTCAAAGTTACAGCCCAACATCCTGAATACAACTAGAATTAGAAAAAAAACTTAGAAGATGCAAGCAGAGGGGGGTGTCTGGAGAGAAAAACACCACTGCACATTCTTATCGAGTGTAAAGGGGTCTGTTTGAGTCTCTATCTATTTAAGAAAAATTCAGTTTTCTATCTATACCTGTGGGTATTACAAAGATTGGTGTAAAGTCAAATAAACTGTGCACAGTAAACATGAACACATTTGTCCAAACGTTTAAATGTTTCTTTACAATATAGCATACTAAACACTTTCAGATATAAAATATGTGAAAATTCTACATGTGAGGGAACTCCCACTGCATCACATTGCTGTCTTGTTTGCTCATTTTAGAGTCAGGCATAAACATGCCTGATGCCCCCCAAAACTGCAAAAAACTGCAGGGGTCGTGATAATGTTGCTCACATCAAAAGGGAAATCACTGTGGCTCACAGAGCTTACTCCTTCCATTCGGGTTCAAGCCCTTGTGCAACTCCATAGTTTATTAGTTTTACACAAGACAAACACAGATATTTCACTAGGATAAATCATTATGCTGTGTTTGAGGAATATTTCAGCAGCTGTGTTTGAACAGCTCGAACCACAAAGTCTTGTCTCTATAAAGCTATCATGTGAGAATTAAGTGAAGGTCTGTCTTAATACTCTCCATGTTTCTCACTTTGTCTCATAACACAATGACTGTTCATCCTGTTATTGGGTTTAAATTGTGATTCTGCAGACTATCATTGAGAGAATGTGGCTTCAACTCCACTTCTGCTGTAAAAATGTCAATAAAACCTCCAAAGTAAACAAATGGCAAAGATTGTAGCAGTGAGAAAACATTAAGCTTGTATGAGAAATGACTCTGCCTGTTTTTGAATAGAATAGAACTTTATTTGTCATTGCAACAAGTGCAACAAAATTACATTGTATCTTGTGGAGAGCATGGTTTATGGAGCAGCTTAATGAACTTAGAAAATGTTCAGTTTAAATTCTCCAAAAGCAAATAAGAGATGTTGTTTGGGATTTTTTTTAAGTAAGGATGTACAATGTAATAATGAAAAATAATTCAAGTGAAATTTATTTAATATTCTGTAAAGAACAAATATCTGTAAGGTGAAATGTGGCAAATGAACATATTATGTGCTTAGACATTTCGTGAAACACTCCTGTAACTATACTCTCTGCTCAACATATGTGCAAAAATAATGTTATAACCATGACATATGTGTTAAAAAAGCACAGACATGCAGATTGTCACCCTGTCCTCGCCATTGGAGCCCATGCTGTGACAGTCAGCACTGAACATGTCTTTGGGGATTATCCATTATTTACAGCATGCCTTCCTGTGGGCCCGATGAGACATGACAGGAGCCACAGGAAGCTCATGAATTTAACAGAAGGGCCTAAAAGCACAAGGGGAGGGTACAGGGTTATGGGTAGGCCTGAGGACACAGTAGGGCTGAAGATTGACAATGCACATGTCAGCTCAGCCTGGGGAGGCTGGAGGGAGGTGAGGCAGGCAGACAGGAAGAGAACTCCCATTGATGTAGGAGATGAAAAAGTGGAGGAAAGGGATTTTATTAAAGGGAAGAAGCCAAAAGGCACAGAATAACTGAGACTAGAGTAGATGATGGCTGACAGGATTAGGAGCAGGTAATCGAGACAGAGAGGAATAGATAAAAGAGTAATAGCAGTATGTCAACATAGCCGAGACGACATCAATCCATTGCAGATGCACATGAAATACAGGAGTAGAGATGATGTCATGCATTCAGAGGACAGTTAGTGGGGGTGTGGGGTGTCTCAGCTGTTGATAAAATAGGCTGGGCGGTGAGCAGCTTCTGGTTTCTGTCTGCATGTCCGAATGGATGGGATAACCTCATTTATGCTGTGACTCACCACCTGATGCAGCCAACCAATACACAATAAAGGTGGGCTGTAAAAGTCTTCAGTAGACAGTCTTTGGTAATGTCCTTGTTTTTTTAGTGAAGTGATAAAAATTGACTGATGGGTATTAAAGCTACAGACATGAATGCAAATTCTAATGATGACTTTTAGACACAATATTAATATTGGGTCTTTACTGGACTGTGCATTTTATATGTATATAATAATCCTACTAAAGGCTTTTGTTTTACAGGATTAACCGAGGATGATTTGTACAGGTCTGCATGTTTAGGGTTTTGTATATGACAATGTTTTCAAGGGAACAGTTTTTTTTTTTTGTCTTTCTTTTTTTCTTTCTTTCTTTCTTTCTTTCTTTCTTTCTTTCTTTCTTTCTTTCTTTCTTTCTTTCTTTCTTTCTTTTTTTCTTTCTTTCTTTCTTTCTTTCTTTCTTTTTCTTTCTTACTTACTTATTTACTTACTTACTTACTTACTTACTTACACACAGTGGCATCTTTATAAGTCTGATATTTGTAACTTTTTACAGGGAAGTGTGTCTAATGACAACCCTTTTCACTGGCCCACAGGGAGCTGCTTACCATTTCTCATGACATCCCCAGGCGGGAAAAAGAACCGCCCAGACCACTGATGCCAGGGTGACATCATTTGATAACCTACCTCAAGCATGGGCACTGAGCCACATAATGCATTTTCATACAGTGAAAGACCTTCATCATTCACTTTCCCCCTTTTACAGTCAGGTTTCTTTTATTTATTTATCTATTTTACTCTGCCAGTATTTATCTTGCAGAACAAGTAAAATTGGCTTGTCATATAAACTGAGAAGTTGAAAGTATAAATACGTGAATGGGTGCCAGGTAAATTAGGCTTAGTGAATAGAATCAGTAAAAAATAAAGAAAGAATACCTCAACCCAGATGAAGCATCTTTCATTGATAGGGTCCAATAGGTATAGTAATAATCTGTCTGCTGGAGGACCAGCTGTCTTTGTACTTGTGCTTGAGTGCTCTAAATCCCTCCAGAACATGAATGGACAAAGAAAAACAAACACACACAGACAAAAAAAAAAACTTTAAATGATACGAAAGGCAACGTGCAAGATTAATTTTTACACAACCTTTTTACTGATTCCTAAAACAACATAAATATTCATCTTACAATATATTCATTCAATCATATGAATATATGCTTTCAGAAATTTTACAGGAACATATTCATTAATAATTACATGTGTGCTCATAACTATGATCTTTGCCTAAACAGCATACTGTAAATGATAACCATTTTCTCAGCTTAACATAACATTTACAGGTACATTGAATAAGTTTATTTATAAATACACTTTTACTTTATGTTTATGCCTGAAGATGAAAGAAAAAAAAAAGACAAATCTTGATTTTTTGGGGGGTCAATTAATTTTTTTTTACATTCTGCTAATATATAATATCAACATTTGCTACCACATAGCTCTGTTATTGTTTCTTAGTTTTTTCTTAGGCTATGCAGAACCTTAGCAATGACATTTTGAGATTGTAAATAAATAAATAAAGTAGTCACATGTAGTAGCCTATTTATATAATTACAAACTCTACTTTCAGTGTGTCAAAGCTATAGATATGTTATAATTTTAGAAGTTTTGCTTGGCCTAAGTGTCAAACTTTCTTTAGCAATCCTTCTCTGAAAGTATGACTGAGGGGGCCATGTGCTCTGTCCACCCACCCCCTTCCAACCACCACTCACCCCATATGTGCAATCAAGTAGCAGCTGCAAACTCCCCCACTTGTCCTGTGAAAAAAAATGAAAGAGATAGATTCAACCTGCTACACTTCAACGAAATAAGACATCTTCCTGGTCAGCCTGTGTCTGGCAGGAGGGAACAACAAGGAGACCAAAAAGGTTTTTATGTCTTTTGTTGCACAAAACAGTAAAACACTTGTGTGTGAGGCATTGTCATTTAGATATGTGTGAAGATGGAAAGTCTCTTCTTTTTTCCCCATAATTTCAACCAGTTTTTGCAATTAAATAGATGCATCAGTCATATGCACGGGTGTACACACCATTATACAGCTAGTAGTTATCTATTCAGAAGTACTGCAGTGGCTACTTCAGTTCCTCTGGGGAATGCAGCATGCACATGGGCACATATTTAGATAACACTGGAGGAAGTCTCATGCAGCACCTATTACAATGCTGCAGGACAAGTGTGCAAACAGGGGAACAAATGCAAGAGCACATAGCACACAGACACAAATGTTTAGAAGCCAGTGTCTTTTTCAGACTGCCTGATTAGCATATACCACATGTGCTTGGTAAATGTCACCTTATAAAAAAACACACACACACACACACTCTATATCTGCTCATATAAGAACCTGCTTCTTCCTTTCCAATAATGCATTTGTTGCAAGAGAGGAAATGAAGTCAGTAAAATTAAACAAACCCTGCTAAGAATAACTGAAAAATACTAAAATTAGGGGGTTTTAAGCTAAACACTAGACCAAAAAAAGTTACAACCATTAACTGAAACATATTAACAGATAATGTAAAACATGAATAAATAATCTTAAACATAACTTATAATATGGGCAGTATGTTTAATGTGTTTGCATGCGTGACTCCATGCAGCTTTAATGCACAAAATACACTTTAATGTGAATTAATGCATGTGCATTAACTTCTAACAGTACAGTAAGACAGTCATGGATGTGCTCATTGAAGTTTTTTTTTCAGACGAATACTTAAAGTTTCATGTCATCATATTGAAATTCAAATATAGCATTAAACTTTAAATATCTGGTTAACATTGGTCATTTTATGGTACAATTTCATGAATCCCATGAAAGTCATGTTGGAAAGCCATCCTCCAAGCCCAAAGGACCCACACTCACGCTATCTATCCATGTGTCACTCACTTCTTTTTTTAAAACTTTTATGTTAATCCAGTAAATTATTCACAAAGTACTGAAGTGACTACAAGCACCCCCTGATTCAGAGGTCTTGAGTTGGGAAGGTAAGTGGACTTATGCACTGCACAGACCCAGCAACTTTGAAAACACATCTAACCTGTGTGTTCATGAGTTCTTTGCCTCAGACACCATTTGTTTTAGTTTTAAAATGAAAACTTTGAAATTTTCAAAATAGAAAACAACAACAAAGTAATTTTGGATGGTTTACATGTAAAGTACCATGAAAGATAAACGGATTAAGAGGTCTACATGCCTGCCGCATTTATCGCTGTTAGAGATCAGTTTAAAGATGGTTGACTGTCACCTCAGACACCCTAACCACACAGAACGAGAAATGAATGACACAAACTATAGCCAAGCTCCCTGCAGCAGTATGATCTAACACATGCAAGTGGTCTAAACATTAGTTCAATATCATACAAATGACTAACTGTAGATACTGTATTTTAACATGGATTTGAAGTTACTCATACCTTAAAATGTAAAGAAACTCATCTTAAAAATTAAATGAAAAGACATTTTACTGCTTTCTCATGCAACATGTCAGTAAAAGAATAAAAAGAGAACACATATTTGTCTTCAAAGACATTTGAGGATGGAGATTTTCCCATGTGCTGTCTCTGAGGGCAATGAAGTGTTGCGATAATAAAATAATGAATATGGATGAGAGCTCTCAGTCGACACCCAGTCAGGCTCCCATGGTACTCACATCAGTGCCCATCCTCATATCTGACAATACAGTTATGGTGCAACAGAGCAGAACAGCCGCACTGCCCTACCATTCTCCTTCACACTGTCTTCCTCCCCTTGGCAGTCTGTCACACCCCCCTCCTCCTCATTCTGTAACACACATGTAAATAAACAGAGATACAAAGATGTGAAATTGTAGACAGATACAGATAAAACCATAGTATACATTTGCAAACATGGACTGAACTCTTCAGCTTAGATTTTCGACTCTTTTAGTTAACCTCTACACTTATAAAATTCACTTTTCTCATACGCTGTCAGAGATATGAATTTACACAAGAAGGCTGAAAATAACTGGTCTACTTTTTAGCAGGTATGAAACTCTCGTGCAATCTATCTGCCAAGGAAAAGCAATTAGTTGCATCCTGTCCACAATCTCATTACGTTCAGTCTGGGAGGAGCCATGGGGCATGGTTGCACTGCCATGCAGAGATATAGGGTGGTCACTGTCCTCCAGATAATAATGCCATAAAAGGCCAAGGGAAGCCTTGGAATTACTGGAGCAATGAAGTTTAAATCTTGCCCTTGAAGTAATTACAAGGGCAATGATGTCTTAATCAAAGATAACCAGGTTATTTTGGCACTTAAGATACCAAGTTTATAATTCCATGCTTATCAAGCATGCTAATGTGTATGACTACAGCTAGTGGTGTGATTCATTTGTGTTTGTAGCTGTACAAGAGGAGTGACTCTGATATTATATGTGAAGTGAATGTCAGGCTTTAAGTTGTTATTGTCCTTCTATGTTTTAAATGACAACACAAGTATTAGCTATGAATGAGGGATACAGAGAGAGACAGCATGGTTTTTCGGCTCCCGCTAACCGACAATCATGAAGAGAATATTTAGAAAAAGGAGGGTGAGGGAGAAGAGAGGGGCAAAGAGGTTCATAAAAGTTAGTTCAAAAGACAAACTCCAGGAAGGTATGAGAGAGAGTGAGAGAAAGAGAGAGAGAGGACATCAAGATAGTATTTTAACAGTACCAGTTGCTCAGAAACATTAGTGTGTAGGTGGAATGGTAGCTGCCGTGAGGGCCAGACTGGAGAACAACAGTGGCTGATTTGCCTAATATTACAAATGGATTTTCTAGCCTGTGTGAACAGACATGCTTAAAATAATTCTTAAATGCAGCTGTCTTGAGATCAAAAGTTAATCATCTAATTTTTTTTTAGAAAAGTAAGCTAATTTGTGTATAATAATTATTATATGATTATTTTGTAACTGTGTGATGGTTATCAAAATGAAAATGTTATCTTGATGACCAGTCATGTGGGTGGTAATGACAACTATAATCAAATGCAATCAGATAAAAATAAAAAAAAACACACATTTTAAAATTTTTATAACTATCCTGTGAAAACATACTTAGTCTTTCTGACATATTGGGTGAAGCAGCCATCTTCTTTCAAAACAACATAACATAGTTCTCTTAAGAAGTTGTGATAAATTGAACCGTTATTGCATAACGAAAATCTTTGTTTTTATTATTGTTAAACTACCTCAACATAAGAATACAATCAATTGTTGTAAAAAATTAAGAGCAAGAATGCAGTTATAAATCTAAAACTTGTGGATCCCCAACTGGGAGACTTTGAGAACAGATGGTGTCAAACTGTACCAAAAGAGACCCTGCCTCAACTCTCTCTCTCTCTCTCTCTCTCTCTATATATATATATATATATTATTAATCTGCAGGACTAGGGAGACTTACCAATATCCAAATATGAAGCACCCAGACCTTAGCACTCTGATGTTAGCACGCATACTTGAGCACCATGAACTGTGATGTATACCAAGTAATCTGGCATCAAATGTGAAATTATCATTTAAAGCTTGGTTAAATCTGCCTAATGCAACAGGATGCTGATTCCAAGAACACCAGGATATCTACAACAGAATGGATGAAAACGATAAGAATCACTGTGATTTTATTTTAGCTTTTTATTTTAATCAATCTTTTTTAACCAGGCAAAAAAATTTAAAGCATGTTTTCATTTACAATTGTGACAGGGGCAGAACTAGAAGGGTGGCCAGGGTAGCACTTGGGCACCTCAGAAATCTGACTGGACACAGTGGGTGCTGCCTCAGGTGATCGATAGATCACTGGAGGAGGATGACTGGAAGTCCTTCCAGACACTCATGGCTCTCCAATGTCACTCCACCAGTTTAAAGTAAAATTTTAAGCAGGTTTCTAATTAGTTATCATTTTAAAGAATATTAACATTTGGCTACAGAAAAAGATTTTGTCCCCGCACAAGTACAACTACTAATGTTATGTAAGGCTATTAAACTCATGGTAGCCTGAAACTATGTCTTTGCTAATCTAATTATAAGGTAGTGCTAGTTTAGCTTTAAGATAATGGTATCATATTTAGTTTCCATTGAGTGTATTTATGGACAGCACATGAACTCATTTAATTAAGATTTTGACACTGGAGCTGACAATAAACTATAAAAAATGCTCAAAAGTACCTCAATGTCTATTTTTCTTTGTGCTAAGCTAGAGCTACATGATTCATTAATTAATTTAAACGGGAGGTTAGCAAGGCTGAGAGCTGATTTAAAAGTACAGCATGAAAATGTGGAGAAATGCGGCCAGGAATATTTTCAAATATAGTAGGATATAAGAATTAAGAGAAAGACAGTTAATTCCAACTTCTTTTTAAAGAGGACAAACACAGTTAAGGCAGACCTCCGCCCTGTATGAGCAGCCCTGACATCTCAGCAGCTGGAACTAGTCATGTACATCCTTGATGCAAGGATCCAGTCTACCAACACCATCAGTAAGCCAGAACTGAGGCGGGGGGCATCTAATCATAACCCGCCCTCCCACCACATCCAGCGCCCCAAAACAACCTTTGGAAAAAAGTATTACCTCTTGGTCTTCCAAATTGTTAATGTAAAGATTGTTTTCTCAAATAATTAATGGATAAACACTTTTAT